>NC_136067.1:1583537175-1584737175 GCF_964261635.1 Lissotriton helveticus | reverse complement strand
CTAGCACAAATGCACTTACAATCGGCAAATCAGTAAATACAATGATTAAAATGCCAAAGCGGCAGTTCCAGCAAGCAGCGTAATGGGGGCACACAGCAGGCAGTAATTGTGAATGCAGACCAGGTCAGGGCTTAAGCGCTGCAGAAACGATACCTGAGCAGCATCAGCAGGGGAGCGACCACTCAGCTTGGAAGCAGAGAGTGAGTCACGGGGTGAACCGGGGAAGATGTTGGGGGGCTGCCGGAATAGATATCGGTGTAGTGTATGGGATTAACTGGTGTGGCCCTAACGTATCGCTTGCCTTAGGTGTCTGGGCTCTGCCTTGCTGCTTTTTTTAGCTTGATAATAGGGTTTATGCAATGGTTGATGGAGGATTATTAACTAGAGATCGGCAGAGCAGTTTATGCCCTTATTTGGTATATTTAGCTTCAGTCTCTCATTTGAGTGGCCTGATTGTGTTCTCTAGTTTCAAGCTACTTCATGACCTCTGTATGTGACTCCTGTTTCCTTAAAATTACTATCTCCTCATTCCCTGCCGAATCCTATCCCTTTCGTGTTAGTTTTGATACTGCTATTTGCTCTCCTAGAGGTTTTAGTGAATTATTCCCAATTTCGAACAGATATGATGAGTCTACATCCTCCTTGTAAATCTACCTTCTCATTAACTGCCTGGGAATGGTTAGACATTGCTTCTTATATCTTGCTGTCGGAAGGGTAGGAGAGTAGTTCTGTCAATGTGTTTACCTATTTAATTACTAGCTACCTTCTTAGAATATTCATTGATTCTGTATGCTTAAATCTTTTTTTTCATTCATGGACAAGGTGGTTTATAACAAATGTCATGGTTTCAAGAGGGTATCTGATAGTGACATCATTTAAGGATTACTTTCCCTACTAACGGCACTGCCACTATTTTTTTATAGTTAACTACTGTGATTGCATGTGGTTCCTATGGCATGTTCAGGTGATCAGATTGAGTGATTGGAGTTATTCTTTTTTCTCTTTTGGCTTGTTTAATTGGTTACTAAATTAAGAGTTGCTGATATGTGCCTCTTTCCTTTCCTGAATCGCATTTGGTTTCTTTCCAGCTATTTGGTGTATTGCAATTCTGAATATATTATGTTAACTTCCTTTGCTAGTGCTTGTTTTGAGTTAAGGTGATGTTGCTGTTTCAGTTCACATTATATGTAATCCAGCCCGTGGTGCATGTTGATGGCCCTCATTGGTAGTATATCATGTTACGAGGCTCTTATCAAGATGGTAAATGCCTTTGACTCTTAGTCCTATATCTGTGATGATACCCATGTTCTGTTTTTCATCTGGGGAACTTCTTTGTCCCAAAGTGGATCTTTAGGATTAGATGGATCTATCCCTTCATTATGATCCTGACTGCAGTCCAACCCAGAATCTTCAGTACCAATCCACCATATAATCGCTCTCCTTCAACTCGTCTGTTTACCAGCATGGGCTCTTCTATGACTATGGTCTGGATTACAAGTTAGGCAGAGTCAGTGGCAGCTGCCGCGAACCAAAACGGTAGGGTGGCGGGGGTGAGGGGGAAAGGAGACGAAGGGGAGGGATTGTGAAATAAAAAAAAAAATTAAAATCACTTACCTTTCAGTCCGCTTGCTCGCCTCGTTGCTCCTCCTCCGGAAGTGGATGGGTCTGGAGGCACAGGCTCCCCTCCCAATCCAGACGCAGCTCCCATATCATGAGAGCAGCAACTGGATTGGTCTGAGCGGTCTTGTTTGCTGCTCAGACTGTACCTGGGAGCCTGTGGGGTTACTCCAACCTGGCTGAGGAACACAGCTGAGTTAGAGAAACAGAAGCATGCATGTCTATTTGGTTGCCCTTAAATGGCTGGCCAAATTGACATGCACAATTATAAGTGCACAGTACTCCTCCCTGCTATGGTCTGGCCCACCCTCCCATTATACGTAAGCAGCCCAGACTGAGATAAATAAAACTATACCAACAATGTGTTATTATTGTTTTATTTATCATCTGCTGGCAGAGGGGTGACGCTCCTGTGCCATCGTGGAGGGGCCAACCTGGGCAGAGCGTTATCCTTGGGTGCATTACCACTCTGCATGATCATGAATGGCCCTGTGTTCCTGCACTCAGAGTTTACTGGTGTGTGACCACCATGTCCAGTTTTACTGACTGGAAAATCCACTCCGTAAAATCGCTTTAGGCTTGGGCTGAAAGTGCAGCTTGGCCCCAGTGCCTGGCCTCTGCTTGACCGACTGTCTTAGGCTAGGTGGCACATGCACTACTCCTATCTGCCATGCCACGCCACATCCTAGCCTTCCCTCTGACACCCTCCCCTTCCCTCTGACACCCTCCCCAGCGCCTTCGCTATATCATTTCACCTCCCACCTCCCCTCTGTCAATTACAACCTGCTTAGAGCCGGTGGTAAATGAGGGTGTTTAGCCCCATGGAACTAGAAATTCCGTTCAGTAACAACGGGTCCACATAGTTACTTTACATTCTGTATGGATTAATTTGCAATAGGCAGATTTAGGTGCTGATATATTGTCCCGAATTTTAGAAACCTGGATTTCTACACCTGAATCCGTCCTACTGGTAATCAAGTCCTATGTTTTGATGAAGGCAACAGTGGTGTGGAATCTAGTACCGTCTTACACTTATAAGAATGTTACAAATGCTTTGTCTCCTGTCTTCTACTTTAGGAAGTAAATTCCAATTGAAGTGAGCACACAATGTATGGGAAAATAACAAGTGTTTTTAAAGAGCATCTAGGAATCCAGTAAAAACTTCAAATCTCGTTCATAAATGCATGAGTTTGGACGAAAGAAGGAACACATTTGCGCCTCCATTCACATTTTCTAAAGGTAGCAGAAAGCAAACAGGATTGCATTGCCAGTACACATAACAGGGAACAAACCTGGCTAAAGCCATCACTTGTTCGGAAGGCACTGCCACTGAATCATTGAGAAGAAAGCGGTTTTGATTTTACTACCTTCTACCTTCAAAGAACGTTTGCACATATGTTATTATACAGCACACTAGAGCAACTGTTTGAAAACAAAAACTATTGTTGTTTCCTGAATTAACATATGAAAACTCGGCACGACTTCCAAACACTGCAGGCGGTGCCACAGCTCGGAAGCAGGCTTAACATATGGTCTCCTTGATGCTGAGGTGATAAACAATGTGATTTTATTGAACGAAAAATCACTTTCTGGCACCGCGCCTTTTGCTTTTTGTTCTGTTATGTTCCTTGCGCCTCTCTGCTCAGAGTCGTGAAAAAACTCAAGGATTTTTTGTTTGTTTTTCCTCTGCAGAAAAAAATTGCAAAATAAATAAAACATTCTTGTTTATGAATATACTTCAATATGCGCTTTGCCCTTTGTGCCACCTTCTAGGCAGGCAAATAGTGTTTGTTGAGAAGAGAAGTCACCAGCATTAAATCGAGACTACACATTCAATTCAGCTCCATAGATCACACTTTTGCTAGTCACAAAATGTGTTTTCTCTCTTCTCCTGTCAGAGTATGACCCTCTCAATTCTGCTTTTAAACTGTGTCGCTAAATGGCACCTCTGGGACTCCCACCAGGGAAGGACGATAGCATACATAATAAGACACAGTCTACAAACAAACAAAATAGTGGCTAAGGTGAAATTCAAAGGGTGAACCGAGAGAGAATCCTGCATAGTTTCAACTGAAAAATATCCCTTGACGGCAAAGTTAGAACAGACATTTTTCTAACTTCTGAGGTACTTCCCCCAGTTTAGTCAACCTCATGAAACTCTCTGTTGGCACCTTTTTGTGTCTGTTAAAAACTGAGAGTGAAGGGAATGGTCATTCTGATAAGAAGACAGGGAGAGAAGGATAATGCTTAAGGTGATGAAAGAAGTGCTAGGGACAATGTTTTTGAAGACAAATTAACATAGAAAAAGAAGTATGTGTCCTGGGAGGATGTGGGAATCATGGTTAGGAACACGAAGGTGGGACGAGAGCATTTTTTAAAAAAAAATCTTTATGGAGCATATAATATTCATACAACATATGCCTGTCCAGTCAAAGATCCTCAGCATGTAAAATTCATCGAACTTCAACGTAACAAAGCCAAAGGGTACACTAGTTGGTATGTAATAACGGGCACTATGCATCAAGCAGAGGTAAACGGTCAGTTGCATATCACATATAAGGCTTTACTATCTGAGCATCGTAGGAAATCACATTTACATGCTTCAGATTGGAAGATTGCCAAGCTGAAGAAAACACTAGAAATAACTAACTATGCCGAATTCTGACTTGAATGATTTTAGGTAGAGCTCATGCGTGTTCATCAAATTCTCATGTCTGGAGAATCACTTTAGTATGAATATTTAAATAAAGAAAATCCTTCCACTATTACAAAAAAATGGAGAAACACCATTAAATGAAATGTAATTTCACAGAACAGAACTATTTACTATTAATACCGTGAGGAACAGAGGTGGGCTAGCCACTGAAAGCTCGAGCCAGGCTCGAGCCTGAAGCCTGTCTTTTGGCCCAGCTCAAGGTCTTGTTAGAACCTCAAGCTTATAACAGCTTAATTTTCATGTGGCTTCTGCCTCCTCCCCTCTACCCAGGATGTGGTGTTACAGCCAGAGCTGAGGACTGTGAAATTCGAGAACCGGTTTTGAGTATCGGCCTTGGCTTAACATCAACGTCAGACTGGAACAGAAAATAGGCTTAATAAAAGTGGCTGCATTAGTGAATTAGAGCTAAAAATGTTCCATCATCATTTTTAAGATTTTGGGGGCTCTGGGCCAAACGTATTATAGGCCCACTGTTTGGAGCAGCTTTGGATTTATGATCCAATTTCATCTCTTTCAATATTGTAACACAACAGCAACTCACTGGTATGACAGCAAATAATCTCTGTGACATCCTACTATTTATCATATGTGAGGGCCTGTAGTGATCTAAAAAAAACTTTTTTTATGGATGTTGCATGAAGCATAAACACAGTATTTCTCTGCTAAATGCCTGTAATAAATAACATAAATGTTTATTGATGTCCAAATGTTCCACTGTCACCAATTTAGAACCTCAGCTTCTGGAAGAACCATTTATTTTTGCCAGTCTTGTATCATTCCTCAAATTTCACTTTGGCTTCATGTCTGGCTTTTCGTTTTAGAGCAGGGTCTCTGAATACATCCTTATTGACAATGGTTTTGTCAAGGGGAATCTGGTTGGCATCAAGTCGTTGTAGTTGCAAACCTTTACGAAGGCCTTAATTTTAGATCGCTTAGCAATCTTCTTCTTGCCCATCGTGGCTGTTACTTTACGTGGGTAACGATCAATGCCTGCCACCAGGGCATGACTGTAAGGTCTGTATGATGTACCATCATCAATGTTCTTCACTATGACAGCTTTACGTCCAGACTATCGACCTGCCAGGACCAAGACGGCCTTTCCGGGTTTCATAAATTTACCCATTTTTGGTCTAGCTCGATGGTTGCACCCACATTAAAAATAAATTGAAGGAAAACGATATTTAAAACAATCTGCTTAAGAATCATTCAAGGCAATCAGGAGATGAGTCTGCAAAACAGAGCTGGCTCTGCCCGGGGGACCCTGAAAGACTGGGGCTCTGGGCCAGAGCCCACTTTGTCCATGCTTTAAAACGTCTCTGTGGTCCCATGTTTTCAAATTGGTTCAGTTTTGCATTAGTAAAGACAGGCTGTGCAAGTGGAAGGTATGGAAGACTGCATGGATTTGAGCTTGCTGTGGACGTTTTAATTTCACCAGTAAAAACATAGTTAATACTTCATTAATAAGTATTCTTCATTTTGTGTTTCAGATGGAAACTCGAAAGCGTCTGGCCAAAATAGTGCTGGTGTTCGTGGGCTGCTTCGCCGTCTGCTGGTTCCCCAACCACGTGCTATACATGTACCGCTCCTTTCACTACAACGAGATCGACCACTCCCTCGAGCACCTGATCGTGACGCTTGTGGCCCGGTTCATGAGCTTCTGCAACTCCTGCGTCAACCCCTTTGCCCTCTACCTGCTCAGCGAGAGCTTCCGGAGACATTTCAACAGCCAGCTGTGCTGCCGACGCAAGCGGCGTCACGAGCGCTCCACCAGCTACCTCCTCAGCTCCTCCGCCATTCGAGTGACTTCCCTGAAAAGCAATGCGCGGAACACTGTGACCAGCACCACGCTCCTGAACGGGCACAGCCTGAGGCAGGAGGCGACCCTGTGAGCTCATCTCAAACCTGCATGGTCTAAAACGACTTCTGACTTTAACTGTGGTGTCGCTCTGTAGGAAAAATGTTTTAAGTAATCATAAAGGGCAGTGTTAGGGAAAGGTTTATATTTTCACAGCAAGGAAAAGATTATTTCTCCGGGAAGATGGAGCAATGACTCTTCGTGGTGAGTCTGCTCCGGACATTCCGACTTGGTGAATTTTTTGCATGGTGTTTCAGTGTAAGTCCTGTCATGCGCACAAAATTCATTTTTTGAAACAAGATCTAAGATGACATGCCGTCTCAAAATATTTATCTGACCGTCTGTTCAATTCTTTTATTGCTAAATTCTGTTCTGTGTGTAAGGCATCGTTGTTTCGTAGATGTCTGCTTCTGTCTGTATATATAAAATACACAATATGGTCAGCACAAAGGTATGACTGTTTAATCTTCACCTCTCAGAAATGTGCACAGGATCTTGGCCACATGGTGGGGAAGCCCGGAGACAGTTGTGAAGATAAGATGGTTGAGAATGATTCTCTACATTATGTGAAATATTTGTCCAAAATGAATGTCTTTGTGCTATTTCCTGTCCTCTTTGACGCCACACTACCACTCCTGCTCCTCAGTAACATTCAATTACTTCCATAGCATCCCCATATCACACATGCTGTGTTCCGCAACACGAAGATCTGAGACAGAGCGCCTTGCAGAGCAGACTGAAAGAGATCTTCATGTGTTGGCATGGTAGAAGGAATATACCGATGACAAACTAATCTCAGAATCTGCAACATTGCATTGCACGAATAGCTAAAAATTGTGCAGTGGTGTATTTACAATAAATCATGCACCGTTGATGCCATTGGACACATTCTCTCGACCAATGTCTTGTGTGCACAATGATGAATACAATTTAGGACCAGATGTTCAAACCTTTTTAAGGTCACAAGCACTATGAATCGGAGTTTGCGACTCCCAAAAATATTTTTTTTCATATATAACAATTCCAGATTAGGATTTAGAAAACTTTCACTGACTCATTTAATGGGATTGTGAGTGAGTGCACATTTTTTATTTGGAAGGGGTGTGTTGTGGTCATCCCTTTCAAATACCATATCAGTATCCAAAGTATCAATAGTTCGCAACTGTAGTTCAGGTGGCAAACAATTAAACGGCTACAAACTCTCAAATTGCCCATTTGCAAAGGAAATGGGGTTGCCCTTGGACCACTTCCCCTTTGTGAATTTTTGTAAACATATTCAAGGGCATTATTAGGCAGTGGTCTAAGGGATTACTGCCAAATGTTAGTGAAGCTTTAAAAATCGAGATTTTCTTTTCAAAGTAGTTTCATTTTCAGCGGTGGCTGGCGACATTAATTAATGGTGTGGCACTCACTTTAAATGCTGCCAGCTGCAGGGCACTCTAAACCGATGCTCCTCTCAATGCATCAATCCTGGGGGTGACGAGGATCAGGAAGGAAAGGGAAGGACTTCCCTCCTTGTGCAATGCAAATCCAACCATTTGTTGGAGCAAGCTAACCCAGTGCTCGTTTTGAAGCTCAGGCCCTGTGCCTGCAATCCATTGGCTGTTTTACAGTGCTGGAATTACTGGCTTTCAAGTGTGCATGATAGATTGGCCGACTGTAGGCATCCGGCCAATCTGACATGCATCAGCACCTACAATGTCATACTGCAATCTGATTGATAACAAAAAGAAGCTTAATAGGTGACGGACATAATTGGTAGCACCTCACTCTGTAGATGCCGATTTATCAAGCCGTTTGTGCACAGAAAGTCCAGCACCTGTCACCTAATGGTGCCTCTGTAAACAGATTTAAATAATTTTTGTAAAAAAATGGAGGTGCACTAAACATAAGATGTACAGTCCAAAGTGTTTCTTTTTCTGTTGACTTTTATTTCATAGATGACATAGATACAACAACTAACAACGCGTTTCGTTCCTGTATAGACAAATAACGGAACTTCTTCAGGGCTGTAACAAACATAAAGACATATATAGAAAACAAATAAAATGACGGACTAGAGCACATATTGCAAAACATACATACTTATCAAGACATAAACAAAAGGGTACGCTTCCTTGATGTACTTAAATATATTTACAAAGGTATATACAATACAACAAGCACACTAACAAATATATATATATTTTTTTTATAGAGGAGTTTTATATTAGAAAAACAATTTTTTTTAAAAAAGGAAGTAATATCCTTATTATCTTAACATTTTGTAAAAACATTTCAAAAAGCACACAAAAAACAGAGACAAAAAGAAGGAAAATATACTTCTTTTTTGGAATAGATTCTAAACATCACATTTTCCAAAATTAATTTGGCTTATTTTTGACTCAATGCCTAAACATTTAAACAACACATAAAAGAAAACATGTAAACATAGAGAGAGAAAGATCTAGCTATCTTGATTCAGAATATAATTTAGATATTTTTTGAGCGCGGAAGGGATTAGGATTAGGTTTGATAGCATCTTTTTATCTGTTTATGGAATTTGATTCTACCATACCCAATGAATATTCAGAGTAATCCTACTCTATATCTAATTTTCATAGCTGGGTTAGCGCATACTAGGCATTAAGTCAAAAATAAGCCAAATCAACTTTGGAAAATGTGATGTTTAGAATCTATTACAAAAAAGAAGTATATTTTCCTTCTTTTTGTCACTCTTTTTTTGTGGGCTTTTTGAAATGTTTTTACTAAATGTTTAGATAATACGGATATTGCTTCTTTTAAAAAAAAATGTTTTTCTAATATAAAAGTCCTCTATAAAAAAAAATATATTTGTTAAGAAGTTCCGTTAATTTTCTATACAGGAACGAAACGTGTTGGCTGTTGTTGTATCTATGTCATCTATGAAATAAAAGTAAACAGAAAAAAAAAACACTTTGGACTGTACATCTCACACTGCAATCTGCAGGAATCTTCCGGGTCCCCCCATCTATTCGCTATGGCCGGTGGCACACAGAATAATAAAAGGGTAATGACTATTTGTTTACTGCTGCACTTAGCAGCAAGTGGGGCAACACTCTTCCGCCCATGTAGAGAAACTGCCCTACTCATTTCCTGTAAGGAAAATGGGCTGCTTTAACCCCTTCGCCGGAGCGTGAATTTTGCTGCGGCGCAGAGAACTGGGGGATGAGCGCGGCGCTACGGTGCTCGTGATGGAACCACGCTGTCATGAGTCACGGGCGGTATGTGCTCATGACGGCGTGGTTCCGTCACTGCCCGTCCGCTCCTTAATTCGCCCGCACAGGCGGTAAATTAATGCCATGTGGGTGGAGCGGCAGCCGCATAACGGAATCACACCGTCATGATCACAAGCCACCCGTGGCTCATGATGGCGTGGTTCCGTCATAAGCAGGCGAGGGGTTAAACAAATACTTTATTAACAAGCATTTACAATGCAATAGGTTTCGCATTTGTTGGAGTTGGGAGATATTAGCATTGTAAATGGTAATGTTTTTTATTTTTTATTTGCAGAGGAACAATTCTTTATTGAAAGAAAATGCACACTATACCATATTATATGCTTTTATAGCAACTGTATTAAAGCAATGGCTATGTTAACATAAAGAAGTGTGAAATGATGAAAACAAATAGAAACAAGAGTTGCTGTCCGCAGGATCCTATGATGAGGTGCCTGTAATAGAATGGTCAGGTATCAGCGGTACTGTCAGAAAGGACCAACAGCGGCACTTGAAGCCTGGTTTCACAGTATGAGAAATCCAAAATATCGGCTAGAAAACCTAGCTGTAGAGAGGCGTACACCATCCAAACACAGAGACCAAGCCTGAGCATCAGGCCCAGACCTGTACAAGAATCCCAGCATATGTCATAGTACTCATCTGGAGAATTGTGTGCAGTTCTAGATGCACACCGGGAGCATCATGACCAGTCCTGTGAAATACATTTCAGAAAAGATAAAGAGAGACTGGAGGCCGACAACAAAAACAAGAAAACCATAAGGCCATTAAAGAGGCATTCATACGCCAAAAGGAAATATAGGAGACAGGAAGGTACAATACTGGCAGGCAAAGGCGTCAGCGAATAACGACACTATGAGAGTCAGAAGGTCAGATGTAACATTACTAAAGGTCTGCACAGTTATGACACGAACACGATTCAGAATGATTCAGACAATAAAGATATGGTCAAAGGGTCTAGGAGAGATAATGAAGGAACAGAACAGGGAAAGGAAGAATAAAGTTGTATACTTCTTATGGTATACTTATCAAGTGAATGCAGAAAACGAGAAGACTTTATGGGGCACCGTACTCTTTTCGTCTACACACTGAGCTACACCCATTTCACTTCCCCTCTCTTTAAACACTACCTCGCTGCTCCAGTGACAACGCCCATTACCTTCTAGTCCACCCACACTGCTCGAGATACCGCTCACTTCTTATGCCCTCTCCTACTGCAGCTCCATTCTTGCCTTTCCTCTCCACTCCTCATTCTAATGCCTTCACGAGTCCCCCCACCTATCATGTCATCAACTCGGTGCTAACCCTTTGCATGCCCATTTCCTGAATGCTGCCACCACCTGCACCTTCACCTCATCCTGATCATATATGCCTCCACCGCAGCCCTCTAACCAAGTGCTGTACAATGTTATGACCCCCAGTGTTGGTCACCCACCCTGCTGCCCCTCCAGCCAGTGCTGGTCACGTGCCACGTATCCCCCCTCCACCTGGACTGCACCCACCGTGTACCACTCCCTCTTCTGCTCGCCCCCTCACCTCCTTCTCGGTCGCTGTTACTTCAGACTGCAAACACTTCCGGCACCCACCGCCCTCCCGGCATCCCCGGCGTGGCGTAGAGGGTGGGGCAAGAGGGGTGGGTGACGGGAGGGTGGGGCTAGGCGCGCAGGGTAATGTGGGGGCGGATGGGGTTTAGGAGGCGTGGAAGAAGCGAGGGCATGTGGGAGGAGTAGTTACTGAACTATCAAGGGTGGGTTTTATGGTCGGTATATGGTTCCTTTTCAATAAGAGGGCAAGCGTGGTGCTTTAATAACTGAGTCGGCGTGGACTGCCTGAAGTTACTGCGGAATGTAGCATTGTAGACCGGGAGACACGGTCTGATTAGAGGGATAGAATTCCGCGCTTTGTAATAATGTGCCTATATTGGAAAAATACTGAATAATTATTATCAAAATGCTAAAACATGTTCTTCCCACCATTAGACGTCGGGTTAAGCCCCTCCTCTATCCTACTTTAAAGATGGCCGCTTCCAGATCACAGCGACACTTGTCCCTTTTCCATTCGTACCCTTTAGCGGAGGCGGGATCTCAGACAAGCTCCTCGGCCCTTATAAGGACTCAAACAGCACTTCAGAACGAAGGGTTTGGCCATCGAAATTACGTTTTATTTAGTCACTATGCTGGTACCATCTTGGGAGGGGATCACTTTTCTGTTCCTCCCTCACCAAGGCTTTTAGGTAGTTATTGCGGTTGCGCACCCGCCATTACAGATTGGAATAAAAAAACAAGTCAGGTCCCGGGCCGGCCAGCCAATCACAGCGCGGCCCGGGGAATGACGTCACGGGGGTGTCCCGGGCCGGTAGCCAATGACAGCGCGGCCCGGGACAAAGGGGCGGGGCTTAAAAAAAGCCAGAGAAACGCCCCCGAATCGCGTTTTCTCGAGAAAGCGCGATTGACAGCCTCTGTCTCCCAATGGCTAGCCTCCATTTATGGAGCTAGCCAATGAGAGACAGAGGCGGTGCCGACATCCATACTCTTGACAAAAGTTTTCGATCTGGGAGGGGCACTTCGTGCCCTCCCCAGGTCGAAACCTAAAAATCAATCACAGATAAGGAGGTCTGCTATTACTTGCAGGCCAATATCCCTGTGGTTTTGTCCATCCGGAGTGGGTTTCATATTGTGACCTTCCTTTTGAATATAAATGGTGTAGGTCATCCTGCGACCCACTCCTATTCGGAATTTTGTGAACCAGCATATAAGTACCTAGGTTGATTCTTAAAATTCAACACTGGTCTAAAAAGACTAGTCACAAATTGCAAAAGCTGTTTGCATGCAGTATAATCGTACATCTGTTCTTTAGTGTTGTACCACAGCACAAATACAGGCGGATGGTGTATTATGTGACTTTTAAACTTGAGGCAACCAATCCTGTAGAAATCTCTATGTACTGGCAACACTCTAAGGGTAAATCATGTGAGTTTGTGGACACTACAAGTGTTATGAGTGTAAGTGTTGCAATTTTTAGATTTTAGTTCAATGTGCATGCCTGTTTTCACTTGGTGCTAGGATTCCACCACAGCCAAGTGCGTGACTTTAGTTTATCTGGCTTTGCGTAGAATACTAAGGGTGTTTGTGCTGTTCCTACCCTGTTACCACTACTCTGTGTAGATTCTAAAGATTTTTTCCCTGTGCTGTTTCAGGGCTGCACATGCTTTGAGGCACATGGTATAGCTTTGTGTCACATGAAAGCATGCATTCAAGAGCGTATTTGGGGCCATGTTTTAATTTTTACTGGGAGCGAGACACAGAAGTAGGCTTTATGAAATGGTGCAAAATAATATGTGTAAGACCAGGCTATTTGAAAAAGGTGTGATGTTTGATTATTTTTTTAATTATCATATCAAACATACCAACTTTTCAGTATGTTGCCTCCACATTAATCAGATTTTCCATAAACCTGTGCACAAATGTCAATGGTCACACAGTTAAAGTACTGTTTAACCACTGCATGCAACTCAGTTCTTTATCTAAAATTAATAATAAGGGGAAAAAGGTTAAATGTTTTCATTCTCAGGATAACTGTAACTGAATGATTTACATGCAATGAATCCCAACTTGTAGAATTTTGCCTAATTAATTATGCATCATCATATTAAAATCATAACACTATGGTCCGATTAGGATGTTGGGAGATCGCCAACGTCAGGCCGTTGGTGGTGGTCCATTCAAAATCCAGAGTATTGGTCTGACTGCCGGATTACAATTGTGGCAGTCGGAGCGATTTGGGCTGTGGAAAAGACTGCTGCCTCCGACAGGCTCAAGGAGCCTGTTGGGGTTGCGGTTGGAGCCTAATCCCTACCAATGGGGGCGGTGTCTGTGGAGGCACTGCCATAGGTATTAGGATGTCCCTTTCCCTCTGTCTTTACATGGCGGTCTGACTGCCATGTAAAGACAGACAGAAACGGACTTTGGTGGCCCCTACCTGGGCCCCCATGGGCCTCCGCTATGCAGCCAGGGGGACATATGTGGTGCCCCAAAACATCAATGCACCGTGAGCCAAGCACCCTATTGTGTCTTACACACTGTGCATGGATGTTTGAAAACATGCATTTTTCTATTGCCACTTGTGCTGCTGCCCTTTCCGCTCCGCAGCACAAGCTGCAATGGAAAAGGCATGGTTCCCACTGCCTGCACGGTGGTCGTATTGTAATTGGGCTGTTGGGACCACCAACTCCTTATCTGACAGTCCTGTGACCGAAACGATGGCAGTTGTACGACCTCCATCATAATGAGGTCCTAAATGTCAGCCCTAAAACTGACATAGGCTCAGCTTCAACCACACATTTACCCTGCTGGTCCTAAATGTCAGCCCTAAAACTGACATAGGCTCAGCTTCAACCACCCATGTACCCTGCTTTTTAAAACACAATAAAGAAAGAACGTCCAAACTGTTATTCAGTCGCTATCACATTTACATCAGTGTCAGGGGAGAGTTGGGAGAGGGTCAGTACCCTCCATTCCTAAAGCACAATATTCTCCATCTAAAGAGCGCACCTATAGTACAACAATCGTTCTCTACTAGTTTGAGAAATATCCATAATTAAAAGCATGGTTTCAATCAATAAATGTATCAATAGTTCATCATTGCAGGTTGAAAATGATCAAAAACAATAATTTGACTTTCAGATGAATATGATAGATTATCATGTGCTCATGTCGCTCAACCTGAGGTATATCCTGGCAGTGGACAGCAGAACCTTCAAAGATGATGGTATTGATGTTAATTACCAGCTCATGAACCTGTTGCACATTTATAAAGAATGAATAGGCTTTTTTCTCCTGATACATAATACACAATTGTAGGTTAGTCATAATTTGGGCTCACCATTTTATGGTAGATAGGTTTTGTGAAAAAGAAGAAGCTGAAACGGCATATTTCCACATCAATTTAAGCAATACATATACATTTGTATTTGAATGTCTTACAGATTCTCATTCATATAAAGACCCAACAAATGATAAATCAATATGGTTATAAGAAAAGTTTGATATCAACCTTATGCCTATCTACTGTTGTTTAAGCCTCATTACTAACATTTCTTAATTTTTTACACCACACATCTATTTGCCTGATAGTCATGACTGACAGTATTTAGAACTGTAGTAGCAAGCCTCAGCCAGGCCTACTAGTGCAAGGGATTCACCCTTCTCTGCTCAGAGTCCTTATACCAATAGTAAGAAGTTGGCACAGAAACTGGAATAGAAAAGTCAGAGTTTATTAAACCTCATGAGGTGGAACTACATTCACACAACTACCTTCGGTAGTGTATGAGGTAGCACACTGACTAGAAGGAGCGTGGTCCTTTTATACCCACATAGGGGCTCAAATGAAGGCGGTACAAGGCAGAGGGTGTTGGTTTCAAATACATATAAGGTCATACAGAGAGTGTGCTAGCAAAAAGTAGGAAGGGCTGACAGTAAGCTAATTCTGGTGGGCACATCTTGACAGTTACAAGTTGGAGACAGCTGCATGCTCAACTGAGCATGTGCAAAGTGAAGGAGACTAAACGTATCTTGTCTCTAGGCAGATTTCAAGAGCAGTTGACAGGAAGATAGGACAAAGCACATGGTAAACAAAATGGCCGACAGAAATACAAAATGGATTCTGTAAAATGGCCAAGATAGTCTTAAATGCCAGATGTCTTCTGCTAATGCTTAACCTAATCATTGCTAAATTACCACAGATGACCCTTTCAGCATTTGCTGAAGACATTTGCCTGTCTAGGGTAATCTGGATCTGCATCCTATATATTGATGTTCATCATCTCAGTAATTTCTTCTTTCAACATTTGCTGTTCTTTTGTAACACTTCTTTTGGCAGGTGTACACGCAGTAATGCACATAGAGCAAATCATGGGACCACATTGTATACAAGTACAGCATGTAAATAGCATCACCAGTAGTATACATAGAATGGTCAGTAGTTTCCAGCCCCAAGTAACAAAGAGTGTCCATATCCAGTTTGAAAATGTCCATGTACCAGTCTCTGGGTGAATGTCTGCAGCAATCTTATGCAGTTTAGAGATTGCATCATAAACTGAAGGTGAGTGATCAGGTATAAAAACGCAGCAACTGCTTCCGATGATGCGGCATGCACCACCACAATCAGCCAAAATCACGACAAGCACCATTCTGTTTTGGAGTGTTACGATCCTTGTAATTTGCAGTTCTTCCATAATGTTCCCAAGTGCCATAGCTGTCTGATTGGTGACAGCTTCCACTACACGAGTCAATCGTCTGATCTTTCCGCTATTCAAGGCAGCACCCACAAAGAAAAACAAACCCAAATTAAAATCGACATATTGTTGCAGAGCAGTGTCTGTCTGGTCAATCTCGTCAGTACTTGTTGTCCGTTTATATCTATTCTTAGAAATATCATTGTACAGTTTTAGGTCAAGGTGATATGATGCAGGTGCTAAAAACACAGGTGGTAACAAAAATGATATGTAGCATACCCCTGACCACCCAACAGGTAATTGATAGTATCCTTTATTACCGCACACAAAATAGGTGTTGCGCGACGATATAAAGCTGCTATTATTAACACCCTCAATGTTTAATACAGTAGTACATTCGCTTCATCCTACGGGAATTCCCCAACACCATCAAAACATAAATCTGAATTTGCTCTTGTTACAGATATCACAAAGGGTCCAACGTTTTTAATAGTCCTCACATTTGTGAAGACATATGGTGTCGGAATATTGTCCGGTTGGTATTCATCCCATTCTCATTTAGTCCCTTTAGCTTGAGGATAGCCATCTTTATCTTGGTAACATTCTTTATTCAATCGAAAAATGATTCCACCTATTGAAGGTTTTCCATAAGCAAACAAAAGGGCATACCAAGCTTGACATGAACCATTATGAGAAAACGGTAGAGGAATAAAAGGTGTTCCTCCTTTCTTCTAGTGTGCAGGTATCATCCCACAAACCCAACAATTGGTAGTATTTGTAGCATTATGGGTATGATGCAACATCTGAATGAATGTGTTATTCAGATAGGACTGTCGATGTTTCTGCTCATGATAAGGAAGAGTGTAATACCGATGCTCCAGTGGAGCTGGAGTAGTTGCAACAAAAAGCTGTCGAGCAGGAACTGCTTTCTCAATGAACCAAGTGGTTATTGCCAAAACCACCAGGGCAACCACAAACTCTACAGCACAAATCATTTTCCTTTTTATTTCAATGGGAACGATGCGCGATCTTTGTAAGAACCTCTTGAAAACAATCGCTGGAGCTCTTATCCCTTGGGTAGCCGTTGATTTCTTCACCACGGGCCAAGACGGGTGTCACTACACTAATGCAGGGCTGATCCACCCACTTGCCTCATTGGCTCTCCGTTTCACAAACCCAGGGCGGTAGGTCAACCAGTCTCATTCAACACTGTGTATTCTTTCCTCGGTCTCAAGTTGTATCGCGATGCTCCAGGAATCGTGTGGTCCGGGAAGCCTTTCGTAGATTCGTCAGATGAGATAGCTTGACCTTTCTCCTTTTCCAGAATCTCTCGATGGTCGATCAGCACAGCAGGTTCCACCAAGGCGGGCGATACACGCTTGCAGTGCGTGGTGTGGAGCCAGTTCTTTTGTTCGTCACTCGAACTGCTGTCTTTGTAGCCAACAGCACCTGCTCCGGACCTCGCGACCTCGGCTCCAAGCTGTGCGATCTGTCGAAGACCTTGACCATCACATGGTAACCGGGACGGAGATCATGGGCCTCACTAGTAGAACTGTCAGGAAGAGCTTCTCGAACCTCTTGAAGAATAGAGGTCAAACTGTTGGTTAACTGTGCAAAATAATCATTCAACAGAACACAAGGTACATCATGTATGGGGCGTGGCTTAGGAACTCCCCAAATGTTCACTGGTCTTCAAAATACCACCTCATATGGTGTAAGACCTTATCGTGAGTGTGGTACTGATCTTATAGATAACAGTGCCAAAGGTAGTGCATCTGGCCACTTTAGGGATGTGGAAGCTAGTATTTTTGCCAGCTTCAATTTTAAGGTAGCATTATACCTTTCCACCAATCCTGATGACTGTGGATGGAAGACTGTATGAATTTCTGTTTGATCCCTAACCCTTTCAGGACATACTCAACAACTTGCCCAATAAAATGAGGTTCGTTGTCACTCCACAAAGTTTTACAAACACCATATCTTGGAAAGAATTCCTTCAAAAGCACATTTGCTGTGGTAAGAGCAGTATTATCCTTTGTAGGGTACGCCTCTATCCATTTACTGAAGGCACATACCACCACTAGGACATATTTTAGATTATTGCAGCGTTCAAGTTGGATGTAATCCATCTGCAAAACTTCAAAAGGTGCGTTTGGTGTAGCAAACCCTCCTGTAGGAGTTCATGTCCCTTTTTCAGGATTGTACTGCCAACAGATCAAACAGGACTGTACTATTCTTTTAGCTGTGCTGGCAATTTCAGGATGCTCCCAGACTTGTGTAAACAATTTAGTTATTGCTAGAGCTCCAACATGTGCCAGCCCATGTGCCATTTGAACCAGAGGTTGTAAATAGGCTGCAGGCAATTTCCACTTATTCAGGTCTTTGTTACGCCAACAACCCTCATCGCCCAACATTCCTTCTTTGGACCACTGTTCAAGTTCTTCCACAGAGGCAGATCTCTGTATATCCAATAATTTCTCTCTAGCCTCATGCCAACGCTCAGCTTGTGATTTTACTATGTACATAGGTGTAGTGCTTCACTGTATTGCTGTTTCGCGAGCTACACGATCTGCAAAGGCATTTTCTTGTCCTATTTTGTCAGTGATCTTCTTGTGTGCGCTGCACTTCATAATGGCAACTTTCTTCGGATATGTAAGTGCAGTCAAAAGATTATGTACTAATTCTCCGTGCATTATCTGCATCCCATGGGATGTAAGAAAGCCTCTCTCCTTCCAGAGTAGGCCAAAATCATGAACCACTCCAAAAGCATAGCTGATGTCCGTGTAAATGCTCACACATAAGTCAGTGCTAAGCTCACATGCTTGTGTCAAAGCTATTAGTTCAGCTGCTTGATTCGACGTCTGTGGTATGCGAGCTGTTTCCACTACTGTTTCAAGTGTCGTGATTGCATATGCAGCTGAGGTTGTGCCATCTGGTAACTTCAAACAGGACCCATCACCCCACAGCTCCTCATAGACATCTGGAAGGGGCATATCTTGCAAATCAATCCAACCCTTTGTCTGTTCCTCAATAAGGAATGTACAATCGTGAGGCTCCTTTGATTGAGACTGAGTCGCAGGATATGGCAACAAAGTGGCTGAGTTTAGTGTTGCACACCTCTTCAATGTAATATGAGGTGCTAACAGTGTCAATTCATATCCTGTCAAGTGAGCACTAGTTAAATGCTGAGTTTTAGTCTGATTCAAAAGGGCATCTACTGCATGGGGTACTAGCACCAGCAGTCTGTATGACAAAACTATCCCTTCGCTCTGACGTATAGACACGGCTGTCGCTGCAACTGAACGAAAACATCCAGGCAACGCACGAGCAACAGGATCAAGAACTGCAGAAAAATATGCACAGGGACGCTGCTTGTCACCGTGTGTCTGCACTAAAACTGACAATGCACATCCATCTTTCTCGTGTACATAAAGTGTAAAGGCCTTCGTATAATCTGGTGTGCCTAACACTAGTGCAGAGCAAAGAGCTTGTTTCAACTGGCGAAAAGCTTTTTGACATTCATCTTTCCAAGGAAGAGGAATCGGAGTGTTCTTAGTCAAAAGTTCTAGCAATGGTTTAACAATGTGTGAAAAACCCAATATCCATTGCCTACAAAATGAAGTTAACCCAATAAATGCACGAACATCTTTCTATGTGGAAGGTACTAGAGTGTCTAGAATTGCTAGAATGCGATCTGATGTCTGTGCACGTCCCTCCTTAGACAGAAGATGACCTATATAGGTTACCTTCGGTCTACAATAATGCAATTTCTTCCTTTATGATGGCGTGTAGCAAGAAAAGAAAGCAAGGACAAAGTGCATTTTTCACACTGCTCAGGTGTATCAGCTGCCAACAAGATGTCATCGACATATTATATGAGAGCCACTCCTTCAGGCAAAGTAAAGGAATTGAGTTGTCTTTTTAAGGCTTGACTATAGATACTCAGACTCTCAGTGTACCCTTGAGGAACTCTACAAAATCTGTATGATCTATTATTCAAAGTGAAACTGAACAAATATCGGCTATCAGGATGAATAGGAATCGAGATGAAAGCGTTCTTAAGATCCACTACCGAAAATGTAGTTGCAGTTGGAGAGACCAAAGTAAGCAGTGTCGTTATGTCAGATACTACAGGATACTGTGGTACTACAATCTTGTTGACCTCTCTCAAATCAATGATAAATCTATAGATCTTAGTGTCAGCATCTTTTTTCAAAATGGGAAGAATCGGACTATTGCAAACATTATAAGGAACTTCTTCCACCACCCCCACTTCAATCAGGTCTTGTACAATACGTGTAAGTGCTTCTTCTCCTTCTCGAGAAATTTTATACTAAGGTAATCTCGGCAGTATAGCACCCTCCTTGACACTAATATGTACTTGTGGAATAATCATTTGCCCTACGTCAGTGTCTGAAGTAGCCCACAAAGTACTAGGGAGTGAAGCTAGTGCAATATCCTCTTTTACAATACAGGATCTCTCAATCATGGGGTGGTTGTCATTTAAAATAACCTGTACTCCTTCCGGAGAACATTGTATCGTGGCCCTGAAATATTTGAGCATGTCAAGACCCACAATATTGTCTGGTGTATTTGGAGAAAGCAAAAATGGACATGGAGCAGTAAACTTATCAACATGGAGGGCAAGTGGTTGTGACAATGGGCTAAGGGAGGATTTTCCATCGAAACCTATCGATGTAATAGTTAAGCCAGACAGGGGAGCCCTAGGAATCAATGCCCACATGCATCATTGAGAATTGCATTCGCAAACGGTGTGAATCGCAATTTTCGGCCGTTTGCGAATGCAATTCTCAAATTTTGTGATGCATCATTTTTTTCGCAATTTTAGGAATCACAGCCATGTTGCGATTTCTAAAATTGCGTTTGCATTTAAGAAATCGCAATTTAAGATTTCTTAAATGCAATGCATGATAATTTTTAAATTGCGAATTCGCAAATTGGAAGGGGTAAATTAGCATGAAGTTGAACTTCATGCTAATTTACCGAAAACTTTCAAACATGCACAAGTTACATATTTGAATGTTTTAATTTACACACACACAAGTCCTTGGGGCATGTGTGTGTGTAAATTGCATTTAAAGTAAAATTTCAGGGGTGCAGGGAGGGGTTCTTGGGAGATTTTGTATACTTTAATGATCAATCATGTAGTGTAATCCTCACAATGTTCTTAATAACAAAAATGACAAAAAGGGGCCAATTTAGAATTAGTCAACTGGTTCCTCGTATATGCACCATCAGTTCCACCAACCCAAGAGGAGGTATATAGAGACAGCCACTGGTTTTCTAGTTCAAGTATATAGAGACAGCCACTGGTTTTCTAGTTCAAGTACTGAAGTGAGACAACAACCTCTACATGATTGATCATTAAAGTATACAAAATCTCAGTTGCCTATAACAAAGAAGTATTTGTGGCAAGAGAGTATATGGGTTATTGGTGACTGGTTAAAAGGTTTTGTGTGGACTACCCACAATGTGGTGAATTCGGCTTAACTACGTGGGAAGGGGTGTTGTTGAAAACTTTATTGACAACAGGAGATATTTTTAAGGTGACGGCTTAAACATAGTGAATTACCACTCATGATATAGCCTTAACAGACTGTGTTGATTGAACAAACGACTAGGGAAGTTGGCACACGATGGTGGTCCCCCTTATTTGGTGCCATTGGTCATCGCCGCTGTTTGCGTCCCCTTTTTTTTGGGGCATGAGAATGACACTGCGGTGGCTTTGGGGCTGTTAATGAGATGAGTTATTGAAATAACATTGTACTGTCCAATTTCATTGGGCAAGTATATTCAGTTTTCAGGATGACTTATAAATTGCATTAGTCGGATTAAAGATGTATAAGGTGGCTTTACAACGATGACACACAGGGATCGAGAGCACACAACCCCACTACAAGATGGCCGCCATTGTGATTCACTGTCTACGACGTACTGACGTGGGAGACCAGGCACGTACCTACGCGGTAGGCGGGACAGTGTGGGAAGTTAAAATCCACGAGCCACCGGGTTTGCCCAGCTGGTGTTGATTTCAAGACGCTGTTTTGCGGCGGCCGGGGTAAGTGTCGATACATGGGCTGGTAATTCTTAATGTTCAGCTGGGAGGCTTGAGTGACAGTGCTGGGTAGTTTGTACACCCAAATTGTGATCTTTGGGGAGCACGCGTCCAGGGACGCTATCGGAATAGCAGTAGGCAGATGCGGTAGACATTGTGTAATTCGGATTGACGGATGTATTTGAAAAATATTGTGACGAAAAACATTTTATTGAAGTGATTGTAAGGGTAACCCAGAGGAGAGATGTATCTGGTATACCTCACGGTGGTCTTTTATGTATATCTACAGAAGACCAGACTGCAGATGGTCTTCGGAGGACGCGTGATCTACTGACACGGGGTTCCTAAAGCGAGAGGGCTGCAGGTATGCTGACAAAGCGCAGCCCCCAGGTGATTATGTTATAAACGATCTAAGCACCACTAAATTGCATTGCATTTTGGACTGACCTGGCCTTTGGTACAGGCCGGCTTGAAAAATATTGGCTCAACAATGTTTTTATGTCAATTCCTACCATTACAGGTGTTGTAAATATTAAAGTGGAAGCATGAGAAGACAACCCCCTATTGCCCTGAAGAAGTTGCATTAAATAGAGCAACGAAACATGTTGGCGACACCGAAATTGGAATAAGTTTAGCGTAAACCTTTTTATTTAGAGAGCTAGAAGCCCAGAATAAAATTACGAGTGGCCAGCTAGCTCCCTAATTTTAATGGCGAGAAACACTGTTTATTTCTCATTTGGGTTGTTGAAGGTGCACAATATTAAGTGTTGTTTGTCTCACCCTATTACTACACGAGTAACCAGAATGCTTTTTGGTTTCCGTGGAGAAAAAGCACTATTATTTGTTGTCTAGTCTTTTTCTTTTTTCTTCTCCTGTCTTTTCTTTTCCACTACACGAGAGACAGTTGCCGATGATGATAATTGGGTACACTGAAATTGTCAACCAGCAACCCTATTGGCGGTTCTACCGTGAGGGACTCTCTCTCTTTTTCCACATATTTCCATTTTCATGTATGGTGGGCTCTTCGGATGGTAGCGAATGTAGTTTGACACAATTTAGAAATGACATTAAGGGGCCGATTATGATGGCGGACGGACCTGAGTCCGTCCGCCACCATAGAGCAGGAGGGAACCTCCGCATTGCCTGCGAAGTTCCCTCCTGTGCAATTAGGATGTGACCGCCACCCTGGTGGTCACATCCTCTATTTTTACCATTGCGGTGGGTGCGGCTTCAAGCTGCAACCGCCGCAATGGTAAAAATGCATACATTGCATTTGTATGCAGAAAGCGGCAGGCACCGTGCGGTGCCTGCCGATTTCTGCATACAAATGCAGGGGGGTACCATAGGTACCCCCATGTGCACCCCCCACCCCCCCTTCACCTAGGGGACTCGCAACGGCCCCCGCAGTGAAGTTACACATGCATTGCTTTTCCACGGCGGAAAACCCACCGCGGAAAAGCATTTTTCAAAGCCCTTCCTAATATGGCGGATGGTGTCTGAGAGACACCGCCACCATATTAGAGCTTTTCCGCCGCGGTTGTAAGCCAACCGCGGCGGAAAATCTGCGGACGGAAACCAGGACCCACCAGCCATCCTAATGTGGCGGTGGGTCTTTGGTGGGTCCACTGCGGTTTTTCTGCATCCTCCGGGCCGGAGGAAGCCACCGCCGGCCCGGAGGATGCGGAAAAACCGCAATCATAATAGGCCCCTAAGTTTGGGGCACATAAGTGGACTATATATGAGTTGGGTATTGTAAAAATTGAACAAACCCATCCTTTTGCCACAACAAGAACAGATAATTAGTGTTTCGAGCGTGAGGCCATATTTTTGCATACACCACTACAAAAGCAACACATCTTACGAAGTGTGCTGGAAACAAGCATGCCACAAATAGTGGAAAATATGCAGTATTATAATCAAAGTAGCGCTTAAAGTACTCTCCGTACGTTGCGCCGTTCAAATTTCTTAGAAATAGAGAAAAATCTCCTCATTACCTGCCTATATGTATTGCAACACATAAATATACTTTTTCATATTCATAGGACTAACTCAATATTTGTCCAAATCCATATACAAATGCCCCAGTAAGCCTTTCTAAACTACCTTACCAAACCTTAGGCGTCAGTCTTACAACAAGTGCCACAAGACGGCTCTTACCAATCAAATGGTGTCCAAGTTCCTACTGCCAAGTTCTCAAATCGACCAAACGGTCACTGCACGGCGAATCAACAGAAGAGATCTCAGTCGAGGACCGGCGCCACCTGGATGGTCAGATCAGAAAGAAAGGGAAAACGCTGTGGATGCCAAGACTCGGCTCTCCTCCGGCAGTGAGCACGTCCAAAGCGAGATCGCCAATTTGTAGTAGCAAGCCTAAGCCAGGTCTACTAGTGCAAGGTTTTGACCCTTCTCTGCTCAGAGTCCTTAGACCAATAGTAAGAAGATGGCACAGAAACTGGAATAGAAAAGACAGAGTTTATTAAACCTCATGAGGTGGAACTACATTCACACAACACCCTTCGGTAGTGTATGAGGTAGCACACTGACTAGAAGGAGCTTGGTCCTTTTATACTCACACAGGGGCTCAAATGAAGGCGGTACAAGGCACAGAGTGCTGGTTTCAAATAAATATA
The DNA here is from genome assembly GCF_964261635.1 of Lissotriton helveticus. Lineage (NCBI taxonomy): Eukaryota > Metazoa > Chordata > Amphibia > Caudata > Salamandridae > Lissotriton > Lissotriton helveticus. The sequence goes on along the minus strand of NC_136067.1, from coordinate 1,584,712,795 downwards.
AGGTCATACAGAGAGTGTGCTAGCAACAAGTGGGAAGGGCTGACAGTTAGCTAATTCTGGTGGGCACATCTTGACAGTTACAAGTTGGAGACAGCTGCATGCTCAACTGAGCATATGGAAAGTGAAGGAGACTAAACATATCTTGTCTCTAGGCAGATTTCAAGAGCAGTTGACAGGAAGGTAGGACAAAGCACATGGTAAACAAAATGGCCGACAGAAAAACAAAATGTATTCCGTAAAACGGCCAAGATAGTCTCTAAATGCCAGATGTCTTCTGCTAATGCTTAACCTAATCATTGCTAAATTACCACAGAACCACCCAAGAAACAGCCTAATTTCCATTCCTATCCACATTTAAAAATAGATATAGGCTGATGAAAGTGAAATGATTGATCATGTTGAAGTCAGCAGGTAAATCCAGGAGATTATGCAAACATGCATTCCAATGTCAAGAATGCTTAATATGTCATCAACAAACTGGATCACTGCTGTCTATGTACTACACCCCAGTCTGAAAACAGACTAGAAATGTTTCAAAGGATAATTGTCATATATAAGTGGGTCCAGTTTATGAGCTGCACACCCTTTGCTGACCTTTGCAAAAAAAGTGAAATCTTGAAACCGATTTGAAGGTATTGAGATCTTCAGCATCAGCAGATGGTATCTTTAGCAGAGGAGTAAGTGACTTGCTCCAATTTTAACGCAATCAATTAATACACCTTGAGCTAGAGACAAGCTAACTAGATTGTTCCAGCATGATACAAATTGGTGGTTCAAGTCTGTTTTTAGAAATAGTTGCAGAAATCAAGTCTGTGAGGTACTTTTTGGGCTACATTTCTCATCCAGTCACTGAGTACTTTCTTTAAAATGAAGACAAATATCTCTGGATTTCTTATTGCAGGTTATAGTTAGTGTAGTTAATTATATTGTTGAGGCAAAAAAGCGCAATATTTTTAACTTTGTCATCAAAGAAATAACAAATATTCACTTTGGCATCAGGATCTTTGAGAAATTAGAGAAAATAAGTTTAGGCAAGGTGAGGGTACAATTGCTACGTTTGTAACATTTACAATTTGGTAAAACTTCTTTTCTCCTTTCTCGAGATAGCACACAGGGCATAGATAAGATTGTCCAGACTCCTGCTTTTCTGTAGAGGAAAAGTTCCAAAATAGATGCCTCACTTGATAATGTTTCACGATGTATTTCGGAAAACAGCAATTGACCAAAAACGAGCTAGTAGGCCCACAATGTAGAGGATAAATCACCAAGTCGAGGCCTCACATGATAATGGTTCACGATTTGTTCTGGAAAAAGGCAACCTACTCGGAAAGTCTCCAGTTCACTCTGCCGACAGGTTGTGTAACCTGGCCGTCGTAGTTTTTTGAGCCTTGAAAAAGTCGTCTTAAGACGAAACACGTGCCGGCTGTCTTTTGTTGTATCTACGTGTCAACAGTGGTGAAGATCTGCGATCACAATAAACTTCTTATTCTCTCTATTGGCTTTAAGCTATTGCTACTATACTGAATTCTGACTTTGTAGAGTCAGTTGGTAAACTTTATTGTGCTGTGCTCTGCCAATCAGTTTATTGTTTCATATATATGGAGGGTTTCCCTTATATAGATTAGCATTGTGGATGGCACAGTGTTAGACATTGAGCAGGCTGGAGAACATTGTGTTTGCTTTACAATATTGTGGCAAACTAGCACAGAGGTGCTGGCTGTTGTGAACCACTGCCATCAATTGACTTTTTCAATAGCCTTGCATAGCATGGGATTTCTTACATGCAGTAAGACTTTTTTTGCACCATTTTATTTGATCACATTTATACAAATTGATATCCTATTAGCTGTAAGGTGTAACCCTCATTCAAAGTTAGCTGCAATACTGGTTAACACTTTAAAGCAAGTCACAATGGACTCATTGAGATTTTTCTCAATAACTTGTGAAGATCGACTGTTATTCTTTGTTGTCCATCAAAGTACTTCTCTATTTTCTTACCACCATTTTATACTCATACAACAATTACCTTTTTTCCAGTACCAGAGGAGGTAGACACTGGTGAACATTTTGTCCTTCAAAGCCTAAATATGGACTAATTAGTACTTGCTTACTTCACTGTATACCAAAATAAATGTTGAATTTACAATACCAAGGTTCCACACATGCACTGGATCAATAGGTCCAGAAGAAATGGAGGTTGGGGTGAGGGTGTGCTACCTCTACTTTGCAGATGCTACATCAGGAGTCATCAAATGCAGTACATTGGGGGGAGTGTTTGCATTGGGATGATATATATATATATATATATATATATATATATATATATATATATATATATATTAAATAAACCAGCCTTTTTCTCCAAAAGAAAGGAAAGCCAACTCGAGCCCAGATCCTTAAGCGTGTTGTTTATTTTAACACAAAGGCAAACGTCCACCAGGGTGTACATTTGCCTTGGTGTATGTAATATTGGGGGTCGCTTCCCCACTCGAGCCCGCCACCATTTAAGAGGCTGGGGGATTGGCGAACTCCGATTTGAATATATATATATATATATATATATATATATATATATATATATATATATATATATATATATATATATATATATATATATTCACTGAAAAAACCATAGGTTATAGACCATATATAGTTAGGAATTAGCATTTACAAAACCTTGAAAATTCACTGAAAAAACCATAGGTTATAGACCATATATAGTTAGGAATTAGCATTTAAAAAACCTTATTTTACTCACACAAAACCATTGAAATTCCATATATAGTTAGTTGCACTAACTATATATCGCGCACCCGCAATCCACTGCTGATGATGTCCCATATTACATCATTCATGACATGGTCAGTGACATCACTGATGACATCACTGATGACATCTCAAATGACATCACTGATGACATCACTGATGACATCATCCAATGACTGTGTGTTTCTGTAAAGTTTAAATATGTTTTACATATTGAAGAATGAGTAGATGTATAAGTGTCTGGATGAAGCATTTAGTAGGTGGGTGACTGACTGTATGAGTGAGTGATTAAATGTGTCTCACTGAGTGCATGGGTTAGTGACTAAACTGTCTTAATTTGTGCATCATTATGTCTGTTGTTCTGTAAACTGCTGCATGTGTTGATCAGTAGCTATGTGAGTAACTATATGGGTTATTGATTGATTGCCCAAGTATTTGCATGGGAGACTGAGTGTGTGTGTGGCTGGCTGGGAGGTGTGTGACTCTGTGCAGATCAATGTGTACTACTATCAATGATTGTATAAGAGAGTAAGTAGGTGTTAGTATATGGTTGAAAACGTAAGGTGCTCTATGTTTAACTGTATAAATTAGAAAATGGAAGTGTGATTGATTCTTTACAGGACTGACTAGGTGTGTGAGTAACTCCATGGATGAGTGGCAGAGTGTGAGTGTCTGTATAGGTGTATGAGTGCATATGATAGTGTTGTAAAGATGAGTGATTGTATGTATGAATGATTGCATGGGTGAATGAGTGAATGTGTGTGTAGACGTACGAATCAGTGAGTGCGTATGTAGTAACTAGTATTGGTGTGTCAATGGTTTCAAAAATTATACTCTGTATTTAACACTGGGTGAAACAGAGGTTATATTAAAATGTGAGGAGATGCATTGTATTGTCACATGAATGATATCATCAGTGATGTGGTCATTGATGTCAAATGAGATGTCATCAGTGATGTCATTTGAGATGTCATCAGTGATGTCATCAGTGATGTCACTGACCATGTCATGAATGATGTAATATGTGACATCATCAGCAGTGGATTGCGGGTGCGCGATATATAGTTAGTGCAACTAACTATATATGGAATTTCAATGGTTTTGTGTGAGTAAAATTAGGTTTTTTAAATGCTAATTCCTAACTATATATGGTCTATAACCTATGGTTTTTTCAGTGAGTTTTCAAGGTTTTGTAAATGCTAATTCCTAACTATATATGGTCTATAACCTATGGTTTTTTCAGTGAATTTCAATGGTTTTTTAATAGCAAATATCATAAGCTGTCGAATGTCAAGTACGTGGTAATTGAAAACATTTTCGTGTTTATGCACACTGATCTGCTTTGAATGGTGCCCCCCCCCTCATTTCTATTAGGAGTACTCTCTCTTTGCACATAGTGAAGGGTACTTAACGCAGGCCTTTGCCCCCGTTGTAATACGTCGTGCCTGCTTCTCTCTCCATTTGATTGATTGTTATCCAAGTATTTACTGTTTTAGAATTGGTTCTCTTTGGTTCATTCTCTATTTACAAACAAACACAGAGTCGCAATACTCTGTTTAGTCTTTGCAGATAACGAAAAATCGTGTAAAAAAAAAAAGAAAAGGAATCGAGCAAAATCAGTAGGCCACTAATGGGATCTCTTTTTGACCTCGCTAAAATAGAAACATTAGGAACAACCCCTCATGACAAATACAAAACTAGTGAAATGAACTGAACTCCACACAATGATGGCTGCAAAACAGCTCGGCTCCGCCACCCACCCCGCCCAAAATAACGATAAAGAGCGGCTGCCATGATTGGTTGCGAAATGGCCACGACGGAGCTACGAAATGGTGCTGCTCTCATGCTAACCCCAGCTTCAGTCTGAAACATCCAGAAACACTGTAGACTACCAATTCGATCAGTTCCGGTAGCGCCCCAATGTAACCCGGTAGAGAAGAACTAGCCCTCCCCTCTTTGACTAATGGTTCTTGTTGCCTGTCCCTTCTGTTGTCATTTAACAGAACTATTTAGCCTGCTGAAAGGGGTTGTGTTCCGACCGCTGGTTGGTGGAGACATTTTGACTATATTCTGGACCTGCGTTGTCGCGTAATGCGTCATATGACGCGCCGCGTTAGCGCATCCGGAAGTCATCCGGGGCGCGACGCGCAGCGCGTAACGTAAGCATAACAGGTCATGTGACTTGTTAATAAAACTTTTCATTGGTTCATTTTACTTTTCTTATTCTAATGATGAAAGGCTTGGTCATATGACCTAAAAATTACGCTTTTTATTACTTCCGAACATTATTTTTTCTTAAATATATGTTATAATGTTCCAGGCTAATGTACTTTCCCGGAAAATTTACAACTGTCCTGCAAGTAAAATATATTCTTTTTTCGAGAAAAAGAGCGTTTCTTCGTCCCATGACGGAGCCGTTGAGCAAAAGAGGGTCGACCTGCTGTCTTAGTCGCCGATACGCCGGAATATGAGATTCTTATCGATCACTTTATGTTGCAGGAGTAGAAAACACAACAGCCCTTGACCATTTATCTTTACTGCGTTCCTTCGTATTATACCTTTTACCCTTCATGTAATTGGTCTGCTTTATTTCACTTGCCTTTTAATGATTCTAAAACAGTGACTATTATTAAAAACTTTACCAATGTATATACTACTACCATGTTTTCTTTTAAAAACCTTTATTGTGAAAATTTCATTATACAAATACGGGCCTATAACCACGTGGGCCGGCCACGGAGCAAACTGTAATCGTATATGATGAGTAGACATTTACACTGTAGAGGAACGTAACGGGCGGGCCATTAGGTTGCAAGAACTAAGGTGTCTAACAGTTACGGAATCGGTGGACGTACATTTTATAATTAAAATACGACAGGGCCAGTTACAATAAAATTATCTAGATATACATTTGCGGGCAAGTACCATGGGTGACGTTAATTCGAACTTTCAATAGTACAGTAATCAATAACACATCAGAACTTAATATCAATAGGGATGTCGAAATATTCAATCAATTCTCGTCCCCGCCCGCCATGTGCTTCAAAACTGCATACGTATCTCGTGATTTCAAGGTTCTGCAACCAGTACACAACAAGGAGTTACGAGTCCCATTTATTCCGGCGCCATTTTGGGCGAGGACGGGCAGGTCCAGGATATAGTCAAAATGTCTCTACCAACCATCGACTATGATGATGTTCATATGCTGTATTTATTAGAGTAACACTCATCTGTCCACATGAAATTAATTTGCCACAATCTAAACATGTCATTTTAATCTTTCCAAAGTTCTTCTAAATATTTGGAACCGTTTCCCTTGCCTCTGATGCTGTCAGTGCCACTTCTTTGATGAATGTACTAGCAGGTCAGGGATTCTCCTCCAAATCTCTCTTTTATGCAGCACTATAATTAATTGGTGCCACCTCTTCATATGACGATGCATGGTATAGTTACCATAACTATATTTTTTTTCGGTTCCTCTGGAGAGTTCATCGTGGCAGATGAAGCGTGTAACGTACCGGGCATTTACCTTTTTTTGCATGTACAGGAAAGGAAAAAAAAATCGAGCTTCCGAGTTCTAAGGTGTCCCAGGGCCATTTTAGTGGACCAGGCCCAAATCCAAAGAACAGGCCGCCATTTTGAGAGTCCTGTTGCAGCCGCCTGTCGCTGTAGCATCAAGAGCAGCCGAAACTCAGCTGAATGGCAACTGAAACGGTAAAGGGGCGCCCCACTACAGCAGACGAGCCTCCACCTAGGAAGGCCCGTTCACGCCGCCTCCCCCCCCCCCTTCGGGCACCCCACGCCGTTATTCGGAGCAGTATTGTAGGATGGCCACACCAGTGCGGCAACTTGCTAGACATCACCTCGGTGGTAACCGAATCTCAGCGCCTTGTGGTGTCTCCTCTTCAGAAAATATTCTTGCGCTACCTTTGCCCCATTCACACATCGGTCCGCTACTGACGCCATCTCACAGGCTAATGGGGCGCCCCACGCTGAGTTTCAGCATTGTAGGATGACCACACCAGTACAGCAACTTGCTAGACATCCCCTCGGTGCCATCCGGATCTCGGCGCCCCACTGCAGATGAAGTGCCTCTCAACTATGAAACCACCACGGTGACATCCGGATCTTGGCGCCTTGTGCTGGTTCCGGCCTATTCACACATCGGTCCGCTACTGACGCCATCTCACAGGCTAATGGGGCGCCCCACGCCGAGTTTCAGCATTGTAGGATGACCACACCAGTGCTGCAACTTGCTAGACATCACCTCGGTGCCATCCGGATCTTGGCATCTCAGCGCCTTGTGGTGTCTTCTAGTCAGAAAATATTGTTGCGCTGCCTTTGGCCCCATTCGCACATCGGTCCGCTACTGACACCATCTCATAGGCCAACAGGGCGCCCCACGCCGACTTTTACCATTGTAGGATGGCCACACCAGTACCACAACTTGCAAGACACCACCTCGGTGCCATCCGAATCTTGGCATCTCAGCGCCTTGTGGTGTCTTCTATTCAGAAAATATTGTTGCGCTGCCTTTGGCCCCATTCGCACATCGGTCCGCTACTGACGCCATCTCACAGGCCAACGGGGCGCCCCACGCTGACTTTCAACATTGTAGGATGGCCACACCAGTGCGGCAACTTACTAGACACCACCTCGGTGCCATCCGGATCTTGGCGCGTTGTGCTGCCTTCGGCCTATTCGCACATCGGTCCGCTACTGACGCAAACTCACAGGCCAACGGGGCGCCCCACGCCGACTTTCAGCATTGTAGGATGGCCACACCAGTGCTGCAACTTGCTAGACATCACCTCGGTGCCATCCGGATCTTGGCATCTCAGCGCCTTGTGGTGTCAGTCAGAAAATATTGTTGCGCTGCCTTTGGCCCCATTCGCACATCGGTCCGCTACTGACGCCATCTCACAGGCCAACGGGGCGCCCCACGCCGACTTTAAACATTGTAGGATGGCCACACCAGTACAGCAACTTGCTAGACACCACCTCGGTACCATCCGGATCTTGGCATCTCAGCGCCTTGTGGTGTCTTCTATTCCGAAAATATTGTTGCGCTGCCTTTGGCCCCATTCGCACATTGGTCCGCTACTGACGCCATCTCACAGGCCAACGGGGCGCCCCACGCCGACTTTTACCATTGTAGGATTGCCACACCAGTGCGGCAACTTACTAGACACCACCTCGGTGCCATCCGGATCTTGGCATCTCAGCGCCTTGTGGTGTCTTCTATTCAGGAAATATTGTTGCGCTGCCTTCGGCCTATTCGCACATCTGTCCGCTACTGACACCATCTCACAGGCCAACAGGGCGCCCCACGCCGACTTTCAACATTGTAGGATGGCCACACCAGTGCGGCAACTTACTAGACACCACCTCGGTGCCATCCGGATCTTGGCGCGTTGTGCTGCCTTCGGCCTATTCGCACATCGGTCCGCTACTGACGCAAACTCACAGGCCAACGGGGTGCCCCACGCCGACTTTCAGCATTGTAAGATGGCCACACCAGTGCTGCAACTTGCTGGACACCACCTCGGTGCCATCCGGATCTTGGCGCGTTGTGTTGCCTTCGGCCTATTCGCACATCGGTCCGCTACTGACGCCGCCTCACGTGCCAACGTATTTTCTCCGCATTTTATACCCTATGCCGCATAACAGGTCATGTGACTTGTTTATAAAACTTTTCATTGGTTCATTTTACTTTTGGTTTCCTAATGATGGAAGGCTTGATCATATGACCTAAAAACAACACTTTTCATTGGATGAAAACTTTTTTTTTTTCCCAAACGATGAAAGCCCCACCTTGTTTCTGGATGTTTCAGACTGAAGCTGGCATCAGCATGAGAGCACCACCATCTCGTAGCTCCGTCGTGGTCATTCCGCGAGCAATCATGGCAGCCGCTCCCCACCAGAAGCCTACAGGAGTCGGGGGCCCCCAAAACTTTTGATGAATTCTCAAGGCGGAGGGGACGCTTTCGAGAATGGGGTCCAAGACCTAGCAGACTAGCGTCCGATTTCCAAGGTGTCCCAGGGCCATTTCAATGGACCAGGCCCAAAAAGTAAACAGCCTGCCGCCATTTTGAGAGTCCTGTGACAGCCGCCTATCGCTGCACCGCAAGAGTGGGCGCAGCCGCCTATCGCTGCACCGCAAGAGTGGGCGCAACACAGCTGAATTGCGGCTTTTGACACAGTGGACCAAAAGCGGACGGAATGGCAACTGAAACGGTAAAGGGGCGCCCCACTACAACAGATGAGACTCCACCTGGAGAGGCCCGTTCACGCCGCCTCCCCCGGGGCGCCCCACGCCGTTATTCGGAGCAGCATTGTAGGATACCAAAACCAGTGCGGACACTTACTGGACATCACCTTGGTGCCATCGTTCTGCTGCCTTGGAACTATTCGCACAACAGTTTGCTACTGATGACCCACCCCCCGCGACGCCCCACGCCAGAAATCTGGACGTTGTGCTGCGTTGGGACTATTCGCACAGCCGACCGCTACTTCGTTGTTTTTCCCTAAAAATGTTTATATGTTATTACTGTTTTTGTTTTCTTGTATATATTTATAAGTTATTAAAGTTTTATAATCTTACTACTTTGTTGGAGTGCTATATATTTTTAATGTGACACATAATTGTAAAAACTTTGATGTACAAAGAGTCATCCCTGGAATCTTCCGCTTCAGGATCGGTCCCCTCCCCAATCACAATACAGGATGGTTTTCAGATAATAGGAACGCGTCTGCTGTGACGGATCTCATCGAGTGTGGGCCTTGATCTACTATAACTCCTTTGAAGAGGGGTGATTCTTTACAGCTGGGGCCATAAACTACATCTGCAGGGCTAGCTGATACCCTAGGACCGGCCTGGACAATCGGACACAGAGGAAAAGGAGTGTCAGAGGGTGCGGTAGTAAATAGGGCGAAAGGGAGGTGTCGGGCGGGCACAGGGTGTGATTCTCAGGGAAGAGCAGCGCAGATGGGGGGTGGTTTATTACCCATGCATAAGACAGAGAGCGGGGGTGACCACTGCCTGGGGGAGATGCTTGCGAGGGTGGGGAGCCATGCTAAGGATCGACAGCGTGCACAGAGTGGGTCTGGTCAAGGCATCTAAAATGACTGCCGTGCACGACAAAAGTGTGGCATTTGAAAAAAGGCAAGATGGCGCAGACAATGTTTTTCAACACTTCCTGATTTCCTTCGAATCGAACGTTAACAGACGTTGGGGCATATTACCAAAGTTAAGCGATATTTATCCCTAACGATGCTTAGCAACGATTTTTTTACCGCTAAGCATCGTCAGAAATTATCGCAGATAAACCTTGCTATTATCAAGGTTTATCGCAAATACGATAAAAAACGACCGCAATGCATTAATATCGCTGAAAACTCAGCGATATTCATGCATTACCGAGCTAATGCTCTTAGCCATGTTATCCACCTCCCATTGGATGACATGGCTAAGAACTGCTCAGGGCAGGTGCTAGCTTTTGGAGATATTCGCGCTTATCGCGAATATTTCCAAAAGTTGATAATAGGAGATAGCGATGTTAGCGACTGTTTCCAGTCGCTAACATCTTGGCATCCCCACTTTGCATGTCATTAGTGAAAATATCACTCACATGCAAAGTGGGGCCCAAGATGGTCGCTATCTCCTACTAGCCGTCGCTAACTGGTGTTAGCAACAGCTAGGTAATACAGATATAATTTTATCTCCGCGAAGCGGAGCGCTGTTACAGATATATATCTTGTTTTTGAACGTTAATTTCTCAAAATCCACTGAATCACATATATTGACACCTAGCAAAGGCACATCGAGCTACCAGTCCCTACAATTTTGCCAAGTTTCGTGCAAATCCATTCAGCCGTTCGATTATTATTATTATTATTTTTTTTGCCCCGCGGGGCCCTTTTAAAACCTCCACATCAAACCTAAGAGGTCAAGGAGGATCTACTATGCCCCCTTATCGTCATTTGCCCCTTCGCTTTGGCCTCCTCTTGTCTCTCGATCCTACCGAGAGACAAGATGGCGGCCGCTACGGACTGTTTGCAATGTTTACAGACGCCGGAGAACCAATCAGCTTCGCAAACCTCGTTACGCGAAGCGGAGCGCTGTTACAGATATATATCTTTTTTTGAACGTTAATTTCTCAAAATCCACTGGAGCACATATATTGAGACCTAGCAAAGGCACATCGGGCTACCAGTCCCTAATATTTTACCAAGTTTCGTGCAAATCCATTCAGCCGTTCGATTATTATTATTATTTTTTTTTTTTGCCCCGCGGGGCCCTTTTGAAAACCTCCACATCAAACCTAGGGGGTCAGCGAGGATCTACTATGCCCCCTTATGGTCATTTGCCCCTTCGCTTTGGCCTCCTCTTGTCTCTCGATCCTACCGAGAGACAAGATGGCGGCCACTACGGACTGTTTGGAATGTTCACAGACGCCGGAGAACCAATCAGCTTCGCTTCACAAAGCTCCGTTGCGCGAAAAGTCCGCGAACCGGAGCGCTGCCCGGTCCGCTGTTACAGATATATATCTTTTTTTGAACGTTAATTTCTCAAAATCCACTGAAGCACATATATTGAGACCTAGCAAAGGCACATCGGGCTACCAGTCCCTACAATTTTGCCAAGTTTCGTGCAAATCCATTCAGCCCTTCGGGCTAAAAGTGAGGCCAACCGCCCTATGGAAAACTCAATGTTAAAAACATGTTTTGGGACCCCCCTTTTTTCTCAGCCCCCCCTTGACGAACCCCCCCCAAATTTTCAGGGGCTGCTCAGAAACAAACTGTTCCATTTTCCTGAAAATTTCAGCCAATTCCGTCCACAAACGCCAAAGTTATTAGACATAGAATTTTCAAAAATCCCATAGAGAAAAAATCCTAACTATATATACCTACTGGCGACCGCCAGTAGGTAATATATATATATATATATATATCCACATAATCTCCCCGAATGGAAAGAAATTGAGCCGCACACGGAGCTTTGTCTTGGCCGTTTTAATTGATGGGTGACAATAGGATAAGGCATAGTCCTGACGCGTTTCGTTTCCCCATGGAAACTTTTTCGCGGTGAGCCTTGCACCAAAAACAAGCCATGTGTTCCACAGCCCGATGTTTTGCATTGATTTCACTTCCTCCGATGGCACTTCTTTTTTGGAATCACTTCCTTTCAATACTGCATTATGGGGCCTGTGGTTCAAACGGCTGTTCATATTTACAACCCTCCAGTGGGCGGTGCATTGGTTTCCTGTTGTGATATAAATCATTATTAGCACAATTGTCCATCATTGCCGGCAAAAAGTTCCCCCATGTCAGCCTACTTTCAAAGCTGACTCGGGGCCAGTACCGAGGTCCAGTCCTCGGCGGCACCGCTCTCCTGAATCGTTTTACCGAATAACACTTTGGTTCAAGTTTGGAGGGCAATGGCGCTCTTGTGGTGGTGCGTCGCTCTTCGGCGGAACCAAGCCAATATTTATGTCCACATAATCTCCCTGAATGGAAAGAAATTGAGCCGCACACGGAGCTTTGTCTTGGCCGTTTTAATTGATGGGTGACAACAGGATAAGGCATAGTCCTGACGTGTTTCGTTTCCCCATGGAAACTTTTTCGACGGTGAGCCTTGCACCAAAAACACGCCGTGTGTTCCACAGCCCGATGTTTTGCATTGATTTCACTTCCTCCGATGGCACTTCTTTTTTGGAATCACTTCCTTTCAATATTGTATATATATATCCTACTGGCGGTTGCCAGTAGGTAGTTATAGTTAAAACCTAGTTTCCATAGGAAAAGCACATTTTTGAATTGCTAATAACGTTGGTGTAGTTTGACGAATCTTCGCGAAATTCTCTAAAAAAAAGTCTATCCAGGTCAGCTCCTATCCTGAAAGTTTGGGGGTGATTCGTCAAGTGGGGTTTGAGAAAAAAGGGGGGTCCCAAAGCGCGTTTTCCTCATGTTAATTTCCATGGGAAATTTTGCGACGAGCTACAACCTGAACTGTTGAACGGAATTACCCCAAATTTGGCAGAAAGGTAGATCTTTGTTCAGAAAGTGACCTTTTTTTTAAATGGTGTAAATCCGTTCAGTAGTTTTTGAGAAATTCAAAAAATAAGAGTAGAAAAATCAATTTCCCATAGGAAACTTTGTGCAAGGCTACAGCCGTAACTACTGAACGGAATTACCTCAAATTTGGCAAAAAGATAGCGCTTGGATCAGAAAGTGACCTTTTTTTAAATGGTGTAAATCCGTTCAGTAGTTTAGATGATGTCATCAGTGATGTAATTTGAGATGTCATCAGTCATGTCACTGACCATTGACCGTGTCATGAATGATGTAATATGTGACATCATCAGCAGTGCATTGTGGGGACGCGAGTTATAGTTAGCTCAACTAATTATAACATCGGAATTTCTATGTTTTTGTATGAGTGAAATATCCAACTAACTATAACTTCCCTGAAACCTATGTTTTTTTCAGTGAATATATATATATATATACACATACACACATATATATACACATACATACATACATATACATACACATATATATATACACATACATACATATACTTATATATATCAAACCTTAGAAATTCACTGAAAAAAATATAGGCTTTCAGGGAACTTATAGTTAGTTGGACATTTCAACAAGAGAAATTTGAACGTTATAGTTAGTAGAGCTAACTATAACATGCGCCCCCGCAGTGCAAGCAATCCAAACGCCTCAACAAACAAAGACGAAACGCCATATTGTATATTGTATATATATGCACCAGATCATTGCCAGTGCTCGTTGTTGACATGTCTGCCCATATGCCTCGGTAAATCCAAATCTCCTTTCTCCACTTAAGGAAATACTGCACTCCTTGATGCAATAAATCACAAGTGTGCAATTTATTGATCAATCTTTTGTTGCTGAGGATAGACATCACCTTGTATTGGCCTGTCAACTGACTTGATCACGACATTAACTTGTACTTTTTAGAACAGCGTGTGTACAGCTACTAACATAACATACTACATAACAACTTTATCTGATTTACATGTCTTATGTGGTGGCCATCTTTAAAGAGTATTAATAATTCAAACTTCACATAATTTTTTCTTATAGAGCTCATTTTAATAAGAAAATATTCATTAATACTCATGCCAAATCAATTATATAATCATAATCCAACTCAATAATTCCTCATAAAATAAGAGGTATACAGCATCTTGTGTCAGACTTCTCTTCTCATACAAATATATAACCAGTTTTCACAGCCTGTATCAAACCCCAGTTGACATATTAACTAGAGTTAAAACCATTTTTGAATGAACTTCCAATCTTAATCATAAATACTTTTTTTCTCACTTTGCCCTGTGGCATGCCTGAAAAAAAGAAGACAAAAAGAAAATAGTTTCTATCCATGAAAAATCATACAGCAATGTCAGATACCCTTAACCTCACCCGGTATCACCCCTGCAGGGGTTCAAAAGTGTTCATGCAGTTTCTCATCTACACTCATACCTCTGGGTTTCTGTGAACCAAGTCTGAGGATATATCCGGATTCCAGTGTACGTGAAATCTTCTCTCTATTGCCCCGTCTCATCATTTTGGTAAATAACCATATATATAAATTCACTCAGATCCCCTTTATTTTCTTTCCCAAAAAGTCTTGTCACTGAATAACTCTCACCTCTATTTTTGATGGCACTAAAGAGCTGCAATATCTGCTTAGATATTTGTAAAATAGCACTTCCTAGATATATCTCCTTCAAGGACATCTCAGTACATACACAGCATATTCACCTTTACATCTCAAATTCCCTTTGATTTTGATAACTTGTAAAATGTTGTGCTTATGGAAGTGGCATATTCAGCATGTCTGTAAGCTTTGCATTTACTGCATTTCTTAGATTTATATTTTGGTTTCAGCCACATTTGTACTTCATCCCTTATATCACTTCTTACGAATCAGTCTCTTAATGACCTAGCTCTTCTGAATATAACGTGTGACTTTCTAGAAACCAACCCTCCAGTAATCGGTCACTCTTTAGTAAATGCCAGTGTTTAGTCATCATCTTTCTTTTTCAAATGATGGATATAAATCTGATCCTACTAATGGTGCTTCCCTTTCTCTTCTTGTTGGTCCTCCCAAATAGGCATCTTTTTGATTACATTTTGTGACTTTTTCCTGTGCTGACTGTAGCACTGCTTTAGATTACCCTCACTGCTTGAATCTCTCTACTATATTGTTTGCAGCTGCATCGTACCATTCCTGAGTATTACAGATTCTCAGTATGGTATACTCTGTTTCAATTATCGGGGAAAAAAGCTTTGAGCATGTAAAGTACCGTTAATGCTGTAGGTTTCTGTAGCGGGCAAACTATAAGGAGGAAGTTTGAACACACCGTGATCCCACGGGACATGTGTGGGGAAGTTTTACAGGGATCCTACCTTCATGAACAATGTTATGTGACAGTCATTACAGGACTCAGGGGCCTGCTAGCCATTGAACTGTTTTTTAGGAGCACATATAAAGAGTGATGCAACATTTTAGTCACAATATAAATCTTTTATTGATGATAACTTACTAATTTTAGGAATTGTGGTGCAATCTAAGTTGATTTTACCTTGTGAAAAATGATGATTTTTGCTGAACCATATTTAAGAGAATTTGATTTCTCTCATGATGTTCTCAAAGAGGTTAAAGGGGCCTCTAACTACAGTTCACATTATCCTCTTCAGCCAATTGAGAATAAAGTCTGATATTCTGAACAGAAAGTACTTTTAACAACAGCAGCAGTCTTTCAGTGAACTTCCCAGTGTATTACTGCAGCTTTCCACAGTGTAATAATACAAAACTAGAGTGCAAACATCTGTACTTATGACAGTTGTGTGTCACACCTGAAGCAATCTTGATGGCATCAAAGTAGTCAAACCTCAAGCACTTCCTTCAAATACAAACAACATAAGGGGGTTCTTTTGTCATGTAAATTATGGCTACTGCTCTAGAAAGCTAAAAAGAGAATGCATTTTCTGTTAACAAATAGCTTGCTCATCCATTTAGTGAAATCGTACTTATGTGCTCATGTTGACAGTGTTGTTCTTTCAAAAATGATTGATCCACCGGATTAGTGGGAGGCAAAAGTGGATTCCGGAACTCCGCCGCATGGAAATCCACTGAAAGCACTCACTTCATCTTTTCATTATTAGATTTATTCAGTAGATATAATTAACATTATAGTAGTAATCAGCTAAAATATATAAATCATTAGTAAATGAGTATACTTGTGGCATATAAATTGCCTAAACACAATAGGCAAGCCAAATCAAAAGGGTATAATCAAATAGTCAAATAATTAAATAGAACATAATACTCGGCACGACAAGTGTGCTCAGTAAACACTTAAAAATATGCATATGTCAACAGTGCCTGTAAAATGGGTAAAGTGAGCCAAATTAGTTACTTGCTAATACACTTGAGTCTTCTAAAAGAGATTTGAATAATATACACCATTTATGTGTACAGAACAACTGTGGCATTTTTAATACAAAACGTCAGCAATGAAACAGGAACTGAGATGTTGCACGCAAATAAAAGCATTCTCTCTTGCTGTTTATCCAGACATAAATATCTTTAAAACACAACTAAACTATTATTTTCTATGAAAGCATTCAATCTTCATGTAATCTCTTCACCAAAAGTAAAATAATAACTTCAAATATATTGCATTAATTTGTTTCTTTTCACAATATTTTCCTGCACGTATTTCATGCTGGAAGGAAGCATCACATAATGTAACAATGGGAATGTTTACTTTTGCCAAAACATGCTGCAGACTTTGTCCTTGTAATTTTACATCTTGTTAGTTATGGGATGATACGATCGTCCAGCAATGTAGGCAGATGAAACCTAATTCAAAATATTTGCTATTTTACGGAGAAAGTAACACATGCGCTGAGTTATGCTTTTGGCATTAGAATCCATGATGTTCAGGCCACACTCAGATGATAGTGGCTTGTATATTAAACTATGTCACAAACCTACTGGTTTGGTAAACTGTGGCCTGTATAATACTAATATTAATAACAATAACAACAATAACAACAACCGTATTATTATAATAAATATTATTGATAATAACAATGGCAATTCTTTTTGCTTTAATAACAATGGTGCAATAAAACAATAACAATTATTATTTACATTGATAATAATGTTAGTTGCTATTACTGCATTGCTCTTACTCTTATTACTGCAGTAAAAATAGTCATTAAAAAAATTATTATTAGCAATATTGTTATGTGATTGTTATGATTGGAAGTAGCAGTAATGGTAGTTGTAGTGTTATTAGAAGAACAAGTAGTAATATTTGAAGTAGCAGTAGTAGCTCAAAAGGCCTTCTCTCAGTGTGAGATATGAATGTGTAATATTTAATTTGCTGCCATCCCTTTTCCCTTAGCTCCTACACTGCAACAACAGAAACAAACATTGTCAAAACCAATGGGTCTGGTTAATGACCTCATGTTTTTTTCACTGCCTATTTTGTTTTTGGAAGTTTTTTGTATGAATACACTCATCATATTAAAACATTCATGACCGTATTTATGAGAAGTGTTGTATCGCTGCGACAAAGCAGCGATGGAACATTTCTCAGTGCACCCTCCTTGCGGCATGATGGATGCGCCATATTTAATGTACGGTGCATCATGTTTCAAGTGGTTACAGATACGTCAATATTACTGACGTATATGTAGGCGCAAAAGTGATGCATTGCTGGGGTGTGTCTAATATCAGACACAACTCCAGCAATGTGTACTTTCAATTGGGGCAAGCCCCATGTGACAGGGCCTGCGTCACCCGTATGCCTACTATGAGGCATGTGTAAGGTTTTGACGCAATGGCATCATAGAAGTGGTGCACTGAAATCTTATAGATTTCAATGTGCCACTTCTACGAGGTTTTGATGTGGGGGAACGCTCACCCAGCATACATTATACCGGGCGCAGGTATTATGTAGTACAGGAGTTTATGAACTGACGCATCTGCCTAGATGCGTCACTTCGTAAATATGGTGCAATATGGCGTGTTATTTACGCTGCCACAGTGTCGTAAAAAGTGATGCAACAGCGGTGTAAATGTGACGCAAGAGCTCATAAATAAGGCCTGCTTTGTCCAAAAGCCAAAATGTTCTTTTTTGTATAAAAACATAAAACCCACCAGTACTCCCTGGCACTGAAAGATACTACTAGTTTTGAGGGTGTGTACATAGTGCAAGTCAGAATGCCATCTCTCACTGTCAGGTGAGCAATGACTGAAGTGGGTTTGCTCTGTGCCCCATGCTGTAGGCTGTGATGGACTTAAGCAAACTATGAATGACCCTTCAGCAGACAATAAATGAAGATAGATGACTGAACTCCTCTGTAATTACGTATAGGATATATATAATTTTTTTTTTTTAAAGAAAGGTCTTGGCTAACTCTAGACTTAATAAAAATATGCTTTCCAACAGTAGTAAGATTTGAAAGCAAGAGAAAGATATTTGGGTTAATAAGGGGAAAATGTTCTTTTAAGACTTTCACAGAGAACAAGGCCATGAAGTGTGTTCAATAATTAGAGTAATAGATCTAAAGATTAGAACTGTTTTTTGTAACTAGAGGCATTAAAGACATATAAATAAAATATGCGGGTCTTTGTTGCAAATCCCTTATGAAAATATAAGAATAACTGAGCGTATGTATCTTCTTCCTCCATCAAAACAGCAGAGCAGTTGTCAGTGTCACCACCATTTCCCAATCTCAACAAAAAACACAGGGCTTATTCCCACATCTCACTGTACAATTCACATAATAGCAAATTTATTATGTGAGTGTTGATATATATGGCCCTCGAAATATCTGGTCACAAAATTAGTAAAAATGTCTTCTCTGACTACAGAATTGATGAAAGAGCACTGTTTAAACAGTTTAAGTGCAATAGTATATAACTGATTGATTAGTAAAGTACTAAAACATAAAATAATGGTTGTGTTTCATTGACTGAGTGGAGCAAGAAGCCAAAGGTTCGGAAAGATTAACGCTTACACTACACTGGTTAAAGGGGAGAAATATCACTCCATGGGCCTTGTGGTTATGACTAAGAGCTTGCAACTGCCTTTCCATGCCAGAGAAATCACCCGGGAAGGGCATACACTTCCTTTGAACATGCTTCAAAGTTAGGTGCAGCTAGGTATTAACTAGGTTAGGCAGTTAGCCTTATGTGTCTGGGCCGTAAAAAAGAGGTCTGTAAAGAGGAGTGATAAACGCATGCAATAAAACACAGCCCAAAAAAATCAAACTTTTATAAAGTAAAAAATCTACATTTTATTTGCAAGGGCACACACATCTAGTAAAATCAACCTGGGTAGATGGGGAAGGCTTTGCCTGGATGTATTCACATTTCAGCTTCAGGGACATGAGGAGAAATCAAGCACATGTATTGGACGACTAAAAGTAGTTTAACATTTTTTTAAATCGCTCTCAATGTGGTTTGGTAGCCCATCCTGTTGTTAACTCAAGTTAAATCTGCATTTGATAACAAAGTATGGGAACTCAACATTCATGATATAAATGTTCTGAATCATATAACTGTACCTATTGCGCATTTGTCTCTACTTTCATTTGCTTCCGTAACTGAACCTCTCCTACACTATACACAAGTAATGCATACTGTGTTGATGTTCCTGACATGGAGATGAGGTTTGTCCTCTTGCCTGAAAATATATCGGTGTGGAATCATACTCGAGTAAACCTACCTGCGGGCCTTGGCCACAATAGGTGCAGTTGCTGTCATCAGAGATATAACTTCAGGAAATCTAGAGTTCTCCCACCACCTGGATAATATTGCCCACCCAAGGCCATCCTAGGGTCCTGGGACTTTTTGATTGTCCACCCGACTGTCTCCAAGTTTGTCACTGTCACAAGAAAGTTCCTGAAACCACTAAATAATCTGCTCTGTCCCTTGTGGTCATCAACCCCACTCCAGTAGTCTTAACATTTCAGCATGAGCCTTGAGCTGTACTTCTTTCCTGATAGAATGCTCAGTGTAATTTCTCAACAGAGAGTCAACAGTTATAGCAGGGCTCTCAGGACCAGTGCCCCCATCACACTTTAGAATGGACTGGCCTGGTTGTCCTTATTAACCACAGTTGCGCAAATTGGTGATGGTCTACTCTGAAAATACCCGCTGACATCTAACAGTAGTCATGCTGAAACCTATATCTCTCAGAGCCTCCATTTCTTCCCATTGATTAGTTGCTTCCTGCTTGCACTTTTAGGTATCATCAGGAATGTGAGCTGTATCTTCACCCATGGACACTATGGTAACCTCTGTCATCCTTCTGCCCCAACAGGAACTTCATCACCCAGACCTAGACTAGCAATTCTCGTGGACTGCTCACCTGTGGATGGCTTCATAGAACTAGTTGAGTAACCTTTCGGGTGCCCTGTCCATAGATAGCTATAGCAACAACCTCGGATGGAGAGAATAAATGCTTTCTTGCCTTTTAATCTGCTTGCCTTTTGATAAATGGATTAGGATTCCCTCCCTTGTTAGTGTTTTGGGGCCCTCTAAAGAACTCATTCTCATTATTTTTCTTTGCTACAGCAACCTCTGGTGTTGAGAGCCCAAAACACTCTTCCCGTGGTTCCCCATTGCACTTTCTTTGCTTCTCGGGTGCTAAGCCAGAGGTTAGCCTCCTTTCAAAGCTACCTGGGATCAATGGCCTTAGAGGATCAATCAGATGCTGTGGCAACTCCGTAGAACAATGACTCAAATTGTCTCCAATATAAACAAATTATGCAGGCCATAATAGTCATCAACTTCGCTGCCCTTCACCCAACAATACAATGCATTAATGGCACATAAACTACATCTTCCCGAGAGAGTTGTGACTGCTTTTGGCATCCCTAATGATAGTTTTCAGGAGTGAGATCAAAGTTGTGAATAAGGTTGGCCTTAATGGGTTTGCATTGTGTGTGTTTTTTCTCCTTCAGGTTCAAAAGACTGTCCCTCCCGTAGTAGGCAGAGACTTGTTTATGCACCCCCAAGCACTTCAGGTACTTTGTGCAAGCAGAAGGTAAGCTCATAAGCAGCAAGCCCCTTTTCTATGTCATCTACAATCACATTGCTATGCACCATATCTTTGGGAATATCAGTTTTGTAATAACGCCACTTGGGTACCCTTTGTATCACTGCCACCATCCTTACTGGACTTTGATACCCTCTTGAAACTCCAGTCCATCTTGCACTAACTCCTCTCATGGGCTAGGATAACCTTTTACTCTGCCATGGCCAACTTTTTCTCAGCCAGTGCAAGGTCTACTAATGCCTAGTTCTCCTCAGCAGCGAAGGCAGGAGCTAACATTTTCTCCAGTAATTCCTCACACATTTTTCGTCAGTGATAGATATTCTCTACAGAATGGTGATTTATTTTTTCATCACTCCCTCTCTTCATGCTTCTCATTTATACTTGGACTACAGTCTAAAGTGGGGCAGTACATCCCTAAATGAGAGCTAATCTAACGGCAGAGTAGAGCAGACTTCAACTGCAGGAAACTTTGCAATTATGGGTGGACTTGGCAAGCAACTTCAAACAAGAATGATATTGAGGGGGTTCTGGGGACCCACTTTACAGGATCAGTGAGGAAGCCACACCAGGAGGCTGCAGTAAATGTAAACCTCTGTAGTATAATATCAGTGAGCTCTGCACCTTGGGAAATCCTGCAAATAGGGGTTCAGGATTGATTGCATTATAGTAAGTGTGAAACTCTTCCAGGGTGCAAAATCAGGATGCAGGAATATCAATAATCCTATGTTACCAGATGATTGAGCAGGCTCTTGGGTTCATGTGAAAACTGGTCTGGTGTACTCCAATGCACCAACGTCACTCCTGGATAACTGCAGACTTTCCTAGAGTCCATGGAAAAGCGATGTCTTCAGTTACACACATACACACACACACACACACACACGCAGACACACATACACACACAGACATGCACTCACTCACACACCCCTCCTATGAGTTTTTCTACAGCGTGTAATGCTAACTATACAAATGATTAATACACTTCAGAAAAGCTGCATGGATCTTGCACTTAACTCTTAAATAAATAGTTGGAAAGTTCTTACAATAATAAAAAATAGAGGAAAATATCAAAACGTATGGGGTACAGGTTAAAGTGGATTTTCATAGAATGGAAATAATACCTTTTGGAGCATTCAGATCAATAGATTGCTGACATAAATAAATGGTGGTGTTTCTAGTTTGACAATAAGGATGTAATACCTACATTGTCTTTTGTACAGGTAACCTAAGCTGGTGTTCTCCTGAATGATTGAATGATACAACTTAAGAAACGCACGAATGCCCGCAGGCGTCCTGACGCTCTGCGGAGCAGAGAAGAGCCGATGATGTTCTCAATAGTATTGTAGGAGATCACTGATTAAATAGCCAGGTTGTGAGTTGCGTCCTAAAGACAGGGAATGAGGTAGCTGTCTTCAGTTCAAGTGGCAAACGGTTTCAGTGAAGAGCTGTGATTCTAAAAAAACATCTCCAACCCCAGGTGGCGAGTTTGAAGGAAGCAACATTTATAATTCTAGCTGAACCGGAACACAAAGTTCTGCCTGGTGTATACCACTTAAAGTTTTTCTTAAAATAGGCTGGGGCTTTCCAGTGGAGTGTTTTATAGGCGAGTCAGAGTGCCTTAAAGGTGATATGATGCCTAACTGGAAGCCAATGAATTGTCTTATGGCTGACCTAACTGATAGAGATTTAGGAATTTTTAAAAGAAATTGTGCAGCCGCATTTTGAATGGTCTGCAGCTTCTTAAGTGGACCTTTTGGGAGGCCAAAAGAGAGACTATTAATATCATCCAGAAGATCAACCGGGAGAAATTTTTCAGTTTCTTTGATAATTCTAAGCCAATGGAAGGAGGAGGAAATTACCTTATTAACTTGATCTTTATATTTTAATTCCCTGTGCAATCAGATCCCCAGATTTTCTGCTTTGGACATTGGCATTAGTGCTGTGCCCAAATCTGAGGGCCACCAGTTCGAGGACCAGAAGGACGGATTTTTGCCAAACTGGATGACCTCTGTTTTTGTAGAGTTAAGCTTCAAGCAATTGGTATCCATCCATCTACTCAATGTGCCCATGCATTTAATTACCGTGCTACCGGAGTAATTTTCACTTTTCGTAAGTGAGGCTATTATTTGTGTGTCATCTGCGTTTGATGCCAGAGACAGGCCATAGGATTTAATCAAGGAGGTGTCAGGCTTGGCGTATCCTCAGGGTTGGATGGATGCTAGTAGGGGTCCACCTCTCAATAACTTCAAGTCTGACAGCTATCACAGCACAGATTATTGAAGTGATTAAGCGAGGGAAGGAAAGGTAGGTATCAGCAGGGAGGGAGATCTGTAACAAATAAACACAATTAATAATATTTCTCAATATCATATTGTGCCCTCTCCCCCACCTCCTCTACATCATTAATATTTATAACTGAAAAATAAAAAGGATGACAAGGAAACGATTCAGGATTGGGAGCTGCCTTCTCAAGGTGTGTCCAAAGCTGCTTAAAGGTAAGGAGGCGATAAGTATATTTAGGAGAAGGGGCAAAAGAACAGGATCATGGATGCAATGCATTTAAACGGTCTACTACTATGTTCCTGTCCTTCATCCGCATACCCTTAGTCTTGTCCTGTGTTAAATCACAGGGGATGTGTGAACTTAGCCCTCCTGAGTTCCTACACGGTTCCCCTGTTGGAAGCAGAACACACAGCAAGAAAGACAAAACAGGATCAACATGCTATTTCACTTATAGCGTTATCCGTAGGAGTACCCCTGTTTAAGGTCACAGAACTTAGTAGAAATTCCAAAAGTAATCAAGGGCATGCAGCCTATATAGGTTTGTAGCTCACAACTAAAGTTTGACTCCCAACAACTGGAACGGAACACACTCCTTATAACAGTTTGTGTTCCCTTGCGTCTAAGTCAGGGAAAGGGGATTACACTACTAGATAACCCCTGCTCAGCCCCTTGGTAGCTTGGCACGAGCAGACAGGCTTATGTCAGAGGCAGTGTGTTAAGCATTTGTGAACACATACAGTAATACAGTGAGAACACCACAGATGGACACCACACAGGGGTTGTATAAAAATAAGTATTCTTTATATAGACTTATATCAAGACCACAAACAACAAAAATCTACAATACTGTAATAATTAATACTTCACAGTGGTAGAAATAATTAAGTAATAGGCGATTCACCTAATCAGTCTTAAGCAACAGATTACCCCAATGGGAGTTCTCCCGACCTCGAGGTCAAAGAGTTCCCAAAGTACAGCGCCTACCGCGAGGTGTGCGGCTTCGGGCCCGGAGTCAAAACAGAGCCCCACAGAACAGTACCTTGGAAAGCAAAAACAAAGACAGCACAATGGCGTCGGGGATGTGCAGTGTCGTTGGTGCATTGCGGTGTCGGTTCCTTGCTTCGGGGGAGATGATGTGTCATTGTCCTGGATGCTTGCGTAGGCAGGGGAGGCGTTGGTTCTTGACCTGAGAGGAGGTGACGTTAAAATGGCGCCAAAACCACGGTTCCTTACGATGTCACGGTGTTGATGAGTTCTTGGCCACCTTCGTTGAGAATCGGCTCCTCGATTATGTCAGTTATATTGTCGATACAGCACAGCAGCAGGCATCAGTCTACGTGTACAAGTCGGAGCAGCGCTCACGATTTCGATGCAGATTGTAGTGCCCCTTTAACACCACCACCAAGGATCCATGACTTGGAGGGCAGAGGCCAGGTGCATGGTTCAAGGTCTCTGGAGCTTGTCATGTCCCTGTATTTCACATCGGAGGCCAGACGATTAGCCCTTGGAGTAACTCTGTTAGTCCTGGGTTCAAGCAACAAAGCAGTCCTCAAGCAGCAGGGCAGCCCTCTGGGGGGGCAAGGCAAGCGTCAAGGAGCAGAGAAGTCCTCTGGTACCAGCAGGGTAGTACTCTGAGGTACAAGGCATGCCACGAACAGAAGGGCATTGTTCTGGGGCTCCAAGAGAGTTTCACAAGTATATGAGGTAGGAGTCTACTGAGGGCTGCTCTGAGGGTCCAATATTTAGACTTGGAGCAAGTCTTTGACATGGTGGAATCTTCTTGGCTACCCCCACATCTGGTTCTCAGAAGTTCTTCCCTCCCCCTGCCAAGGTTTCAAGAAGTCTAGGGTGACAAAGACTGGTGTCAGTTTCCTTTGTGTGTGCTAAAGACAAGCCATTTGAAATGAAAGAGGGGAAGGGAACAGTTTCATCCCCAACTATCATTGCAGGATGGCCCGTCCTGCCAACACCTTGTCCCCCTAGTCCCCCTTTGTCTCACTGTCTGGGAGGAATACACAAAGCCCAACAGCTAAGCTATTCACAGTCATGTGACCCATATTAGTGGCAGCAAGCACCAAATGGTTAGGTCAAGAAAATGCCAATTTTCTAAATGTCTTCTAGACCACATTCAGACAAGCATATTAATACACTCTATGAGACTGTACCTGACTTTAACAAAACTTATACCCTGATCATATAAACACACAAAAATACATTTCAAATTGGGCTTGGATTGCCAGTCCCATAATGCTAAAAAATGCAGAGTTTTACAATAGTTATTGCACCTCTGCTTTATTGTACATTATTAGACTGGTCATCTAAGCTTTATTTGATTTTTTTGTGTGTGTTTATGTAAACAGGGTATGAAGTGCATGAAAAACCGAATAATCTATATAAAAAAATGAAAGTATGTCTGTCTGTCTGTCTGTCTGTCTGTTTGTCCTTTATGCATTACTACACCATTCATCCGATCGCCATGAAACTTTGGGAAGTTGTTGAGTACACTCCTGCGAAGGTTTCTGACATAATTTTTTTTGGGGCACCCAGGGCCCTCATAATCTTTCGAATACTGATGTACGCACCAGACGGAAAAACAAAAAATCGTGTATCCACAAGCACTCAAATAAATAAATAGAATTAAAACACCATTCATCCGATCGCAATGAAACTTTGGGAAGTTGTTGAGTACACTCTCGCAAAGGTTTATGGCATAAACATTTTTTAAATATCGGCCCCCCAGGGCCCTCATAATCTTTCGAATACTGATGCACTCACAAGACGGTAAAACAAAAAATTGTGTATCCACAAGCACTCGAATAAATAAATAGAATTAAAACACCATTCATCTGATCGCCAGGAAACTTTGGGAAGTTGTTGAGTACACTCCTGCGAAGGTTCTGGCATAATTTTATTTTAAATATCGGCCCCCAGGGCCCTCATAATCTTTCGAATACTGATGTACGCACGAGACGGAAAAACAAAAAATTGTGTATCCACAAGCACTCGAATAAATAAATAGAATTAAAATACCATTCATCCGATTGCAATGAAACTTTGGGAAGTTATTGAGTACACTCCCGCAAAGCTTTCTGGCATAAACATTTTTTAAATATCGGCCCCCCCAGGGCCCTCATAATCTTTTGAATATTGAATGTTTCCATTTACGGAATACCAGGCGAAGCTACAATGTATAAGTCCATCGATACTGTGATGAATCAAGATGAAGTTGTCAATTACCCAACGAAATTCTGGAATTAACTGGATTTGCCAGGTATACCACCACACATTTTAACATTGAAAATTGGCGTGCCTAGCATTCTTCTCTGAAACATCAATCCACCACAGCTTTGCAATGGGAAATTCAAGGGGGAAGATGTACTGTTGCCACGTATTCCAATGATCCCAACAGATATGCCTTTTGAATACAGTTTCCGGTGCGACTCGCTTTTGCAATGACCATCAACAAAGCACAAGGACAATCGCTGCAAGTGTGTGGACTACATTTGGAGAATCCATGCTTCTCACA
The DNA here is from genome assembly GCF_964261635.1 of Lissotriton helveticus. Taxonomy (NCBI): domain Eukaryota; kingdom Metazoa; phylum Chordata; class Amphibia; order Caudata; family Salamandridae; genus Lissotriton; species Lissotriton helveticus. The sequence goes on along the minus strand of NC_136067.1, from coordinate 1,584,686,089 downwards.
TGGACAACTGTATGTGGCCAACTCACGCGTCGGAAAACCTTCCGATTTATTCGTGTACGCACCGGACGGAAAAACAAAAAATATCGTGTATCCACAAGCACTCGAATAAATAAATAGAATTAAAACGACACTTTGAAATGTTTTCCATATTAAAATGAATACGTTTCAATAAAAATGACACAATGTAAATTAAATGTTATCATGACGAGTTTTCTTGAATTTCCTTTCTTCTGAGATCACAGCAACGCGTGACGGGTAAGCTAGTTGGAAATAAATGCACAGGCCAAGACAATTCATTTACTTGTCCTACAATTTAAAGCATTGACTAATTTTAGATAGGGTAAATGTTTATATATATATATACTTCAAAGGAGGCCCAGCGCAGCTGTTTAAAAAGGGCCTGACCCCCTGATATACAACTTTCTAAAAGTGTCATTTTCAAGAGTTGTGACGTAGAATCCAACGTTATCATTAAAGAAAGTTTGAATTCCTACCTGCTCTCAATCAAAAGTTATCTCTTATTAAATGTAGTTAGTTAATCCAATGTTATCTAATTGGAGTGATAGGCTTTACACAGTAGTGAACAATGAATTTAGGAGCATTTTATTACTAGGACATGTAAAATGTAAAAAGACATGTCCTACTTTTTACATACAATTCACCCTGCCCTATGGAATTTAAGGCCTACCTTAGCAGTGACTTATGAAGGAAGTTGCCCGATAGGGGTCACTCGGGTCACTCACAACCACCTCTCAGCATTCCATACAAATGAAGAGTCAATCAGACAGTAGAGAATACAAACAAATAACAATTTATTCAAAGTACACTCAGAGTGGAGCCCTGTTTGCCCAGTCACTAGGAGTGTTGCAGAGAGACTTGCGTCAGCAAGCATAACAATACATCATGTAGACTTCTAAACCAATGAAAATGCGCCCACCATGGAATTTTCCAGAGAGATGCAGCTGGACAGTAAATTACAAAGGAGTACGTTTCGATTCTGAGGTCGGGCGCACATTATCTGCTTTTCAAGGTCATTCCGCCTGTGCCCGCTGCTAGACATGTGCGAGCAGGCCTACATCTAACAGAAATGTATGCGCTAATAAGAACAGTGTATTAATTAGTGTAGCAGAATTCGATTCCGAAGAAATACAACCTAGAGAAGGCCGTTTCTCGGAGACAGCAAAGGATTTTTTTCGATCATGATACAAAATGGCGCCTGTACACAAAATGGTGCAGTAAATAGTAACTTACATAAAACAATGTGAAAGCATGATTTTTATTCCAACAGACCCTCCTTTTAGCATGAGCAAGTAATTTTCTGTTATGATAAAAAAACATGTCATTCAATAAGTCATGAATGAACTATCTTAGGAGTACTCCAAATTTTCAGCTTCGGAAGGGAAGTAGTTAGGAATGAAAAAGTCTAAAAAAATACCCACATCTGTTTGCATGAGGTCTTCAACTTCCTTCTGAATCATAATTGTTGCATTTGTATCATGAATCGATATTCTCTTAGGTGCAAGAATAGTGGTGCATAAGAGCAACATAAGGGGAGGCACTTGTCTATAACACATCAAGAAACCAGAATCAGAATGAAATAAATCACATTTTCAAGAATTCAGCCCCACCCACCAAAGAGTGACCAACTCCAGTTCCCAATTTCCATTTCTTTAACATTTTCTAGGATGTCCAAAATGTGCTGGGTACAACAGCGCACACACCACCACTCTTAGCTAGAATGAAATCAACAGCATATCTAGATTGCTCGAAATATATACACATACTTTCTAAACGGGTGGTGATATCGTGCAAAACTGCTCTTGTAGAGTTAGACAATATCTGCAGCTTACATCCAAAATATTTTCTGGCTCTTTCACCCAAAGATGATACCATTGCTATAATTACTGACTTCCATATCTGTCACTCCATCTCAAAACTCTGCCATCAACGTTCTATTAACCCATCTTATACTAGGCTTACTGTACTTACAGGTTACGCCGAGGGGAAGCATCAGTCCTAAAGCAACATCATCTGTACCATTATGAACATTTGAGTATGTACCATTGGATGAAAAGTAAAATCCTGGGTGTGCATATAGTGTGCCTTGATAATCTACAGGGGCATATCTGGTATGCATTCGGAGGTATTCGGATCCTTCTTTTTCGTAAAGACATTGTATTCTTAAACAGTATTACTCCAGAACAGTTAACATACAAAAATGTGTCAGTACTATTAATTATTGGGCAACATGTAGGGTAATATCCAGCTTTTCGATTAACCGTTAAATCTTGGTAATGCCAGCTCACTAAAGTGATGATGTTCTGCTCTTTCATATACAAGCTATCACAATACGTGGTATTATAGCACCCCGAGTACCCCTTTCCTCGTGACTTTCCGTAATACAAACAACGACCAGGATATCCCCTTACCTCTATAAAGGGGGCTGGGCGACTATACGTGTAATTAACAAGTGACAATGGGTATGTAGTCCATAAACTTGTTACCGATTCAGTGGGATAACAAGCTATACCTGCCCCAAAAAGTATTTTATGCGTGTCCAAGAATGCATTACTCAGGGCTGTCCTTTTTGTGTGGATTTGAGAAATAACCTTGTTCTCAACATTTGACGGGCAATCTGATCTTGTTCAAGGGCCCAGGACCCCCAACTAGAATCAATAGCAGTAAAATCACAAAAATAATATATAGCACTTTTTCCTAGTTGACCAGAATACACGTGTATGAACAGGGGAAATCGCTGACTGCTCTTCATCAGCAACCACTCTGCCCTAGGAATACATAGCAAATGATAAATCAAGGGGGCAAAAACCAGCAAGAGGAATATACAAGTTCCCAGGGACCCGTCAGAGCCTCACTGGTATAGGCTCCTATTGTCCATCAAAACGTTGAGCATAGGCGGTGGAGCTTGCTCTACCCTAAGCCTGGGTTCCCATGTTGATCAGGATAATGTACCCCCAAAGGGATACTATCAATATATCCTGTCCAATGTTCAAACAGTGGGCAAGTCTCACTTCAACCTAAGCTAGCTCCGTTCGTACTACAGTAAAGTACACCCTAACTTACACAGTCCATCCCTACCTAATCTGATTTCTCAGTTTGTGCACTGTTTCTCAGCCGAGGTCGCAGATTGTACCTAGTGACTCCAGACACAGAGGGAACAACAAAAAGGGGCTCCTGGATTGCCCGTATTTCCGGAGTAACTGCTACATTCAGCACTTCATAATTTTCCTCATCCGTTTCGGTCCAGGTCAGCCTGGCGTCACTGAAAGGGATAAATCGAGGCACCGTTTCACACAGTGAATCCCCTACTCCATCTTTTGCCCATTGGTCGTAGGGCAGAAGCAGAGGCACCGTTTTACAATTGGTGGCATGAACCCGGTTCTTTTGGCCAGCGACCTTGACAGCTGTGCGTGTAGCCAAGAGTACCTCATCTGGTCCCTTCCAGCGCGGCTCCAAACTCTTAATCCCCTGAAAAGTTCTCACGAGAATAAAGTCTCCTGGCTGAATGTCATGTCCCGGCCATTTGGTGTAGCTAACAGGGATTACTGGTCCTGTTGGTGAATAGAACACAGACTTTCAGTTAACTGGCTAAGATAGTCTATCAACAATGGATACTCAAGATTTGAAAACCGCTGAGGGCGCGGAACGCCAAAGATATTTGCTGGGCTTCCAAACACGACCTCGTACGATAACAATCCTGTCCTAGAATGTGCCGTCGTTCTTGTTGACAAAACAGCTAATGGTAATGCATCTTGCCACTGTAACCCTGTAGTCACCTGAAGTTTCGCCAGCTTCAGTTTGAGAGTACTATTGTACTTCTCAACCAAACCTGCTGACTGTGGATGATTGGCAGTATGAAACTTTTGCTTGATACTCAAGCCATCACAAATTAATTTGATTACATTAGCATTGAAATGCCTTCTGTTATCACTCCAGATCAAACGGGGCAAGCCGAAACGAGGAAAGAACTTCTTGGGGAGTACCTTTGCTGTCATTACGGCTGTATTGTCTTTAGTGTGATAAGCCTCAGCCCATTTACTAAAGGCACAAACAACCACCAAAACATACTTCAGATTATTGCACCTGTATAACTCAATATAGTCTATCTGGAGGACCTCAAAAGGGAAAGTAGGTGGTGAATAATTACCGGGTGGTGTAGGCGTACCCTTTCCAGGATTGTGCATCATGCATACCATGCAATACTTCACTAAATGTGCAGCTGTCTTCGAAATGTTATCATTCTGCCATACAGGGTCTAACAACTTGCAAATACCCTTAGCACTGATATGGCCTACATCCTGACTACAGGAAGAACATATGTATATGGAAACATCCATCTCTGCTTCCATGACTTAACAATCCAACATCCCTCATTGTTCAATTTCTTGCCATACTGCTAATTCTTCCTTTGTGGCCTCACTCTGGATCTCTTTAACATTCTCAAGTGTATCATCAAACATGGTAACTTCAGGTACCCACCTAGCGGGACCTGCTACAAACATCCTTTTCATTTTAGTCTGGGCTGTTTCCTTAGCTGTCTAATCTGCAAAAGGTTTTCCCCTATCTACATCATCAGTGTACATCAGCACTACACTTTACTATAGCCAATCTCTTAGGGAGTGTCAAAGCAGACAAAAGCCTCAATATGAGGTGTCCATGCTGAATCTTGGTGCCATACAAAGTAAGAAACCCTCTCTCTGCCCAGAGTCGGCAAAAGTTATGTGCGACTCCAAAGGCATACTGGCTGTCAGTATAAATCATGACAACCAGTCCCTCACTCAATTCGCAAGCTCGTATTAAGCCAACAAGCTCAGCGATTGATAGGGAAATTGTTATGTCTCAACTACTGTACGCAGCGTGGTGATAGCATATGCAGCAGTTGTAGAGCCATCTGGTAATCTGAATCGACATATAGTTCCCCTTGTGGGTGAGGTGAGGGAAAATCAGTCAAGTCTACCCGTTCTTTCGTCTCCTCTTCTATCTGGAAGATGCAGTCATGTTTGTCGACTTCATCCCTCTCAGAAGGGAGGGGCAGTAACGTGGCTGGATTCAGGGTAGCACATCTTTTAATCATGATATGTTTGGTAAACAATTTTAATTCATAGCCAGTCAGACGTGCACTGGTGAGGTGCTACATCTTTGTCTTTTTCAAAAGTGTATCCACAGCATGGGGTACCATGACTGTGAGGTCAGGTTTTCAGGTTTTAAAGTCTTTATTTCGATAATAAAATCATAAAAGACAACATTTAAAACATATTAAGACATTTGGACAGCCGAACAATATTCCCTTATAATAGCATTTTACAATAACAGCAACATTGTCCTAATTCATTAGAATTTAGCTTAAAACACTTTTAAAGTTAAAAGTAGTTATTAAACATCCAAGAAATACAAAGACAAACCTGACCAGAAAATACTAAAAAGAGGATTTTAAGAATACAGAGTAAAAAAAAACCATTCCTAATACAATGTACATTATCCTGCATTTAAGAAAAACGGTTATACTTTAGTTAACAAATTGAAAAACCCTATTGATGGTTTTGTCTGCTTCTTGCCCTGATGGCCCAAGCCCACCCTAGAAATTTTGCTATGCTCACCACGAACACCTCTGAAGTGTTAGTTTTTAAAACCCAAATAGCCTCAGCGGACCTTCTGAAAGGGAGGCGTTGAAACAGAGGTTTTATCCATTTTGTTCGTGGCGCTAAGTAGGTCGGACAGGCAAACAAGAAATGACCCTCAGTTTCCTTATGACCTGGGCACCAACTGCAAAATTCCGTTGCTCCATTAGCCCAATTTTTTGTAAAAGAATTCAGTGGCAGGGCTCCTACCCGAAACTGGTGGTAAAGTTTCTTATCCAGCGGTCTGGTGATAATATCCCAGTAGGTGTTACGGGAGGGATCCAACTTAATGGTCAGAAACCTTCCCGTTAGACTAACAGAGCTGGAAGCGGTCACCAACGATTGACGGACCGAGGCCCAGTACAATGCCTTGAATTCCTGTTTTGAGGGAAAGGCATTAGTACCCGGAGATACCCACAGCTGTTCCAGTCCCATTTCGACCAGAATGGTTTTTACCGTTTGTAGCCAAGGAATTCTCCCAGAACCCCCAATTGACCTCACTTCAGCCAGTTCCTTTGCAAAGAGGGTGAGGTCAGGGGAGGTCCATATGCGCCTTCAAAAGGCCACCAATCTAAATCTTACCATCTCGTTAATTGGGTTGCATCCCAGATCCTGGCAGAGGGGTATAGAGGGCGAAGATTGGGGTAACCCTACTAAGCATGAGCGCAAAATCCGCTCCGATCGCGGATTTTGCGGATTTTCGGTAAATCCGCGATCCGCGAACTCTCGCGGATTTACCGAGAATCCGCAATCCGCGATCGGAGCGGATTTTGCGGTCAAAAGTTCAAGCCTGCATAATTTACGATGGCGCCGGCAAGCTGCCAGCGCCATCCTCAAATGGTTACTTAATTAGCTTCGACAGGAAGCTCTAACAGATAAGATAAAGCAGGGGCTCGAGCGCCTGCTTTATTTTATCAGTTGGAGCTTCCTGTTGAAGCTAATTAAGTAACTTTTGCAGGATGGCGCTGGCAGCTTGCCGGCGCCATCGTAAATTATTTACATGGTGTCTGAAGGGCAGGGTTCATTCTGGCACGACGGTCCTGGCACAAAAAATAAACCTCAACAGGAAACACTTGCAGATATCAATAACGCATGTGCCCTAGTTGCAGCTTAAATTCAGTGACTCATTCATCAGCCAAAAAATAATCGTGAGCGTTGTGGAGGCTGGGCAGGTGTGCCTTGTTCCCAAATATACCATCGAAAATCCGCTGTGATGCTGGTCTCTGACCTTTTATACACACAAGAGGCATGTGCGCTCGCATGGAAGCCCCGTCCGTTTGGCCCCGCCCACACACTCGAGGTGTGCACCGTCTTCCCGCCATTTACCCACTATGATGGACATTTCAATCAAGGGACCCCTGCGCACTTCGGCGCGATTGCATAGTAACACACACTTGGTCGCTGGAACTAGTTGAAGCGCAAATGCAGTGACTCATTCATCAGCCCAAAAAAAATCATGATGCTGGCCAGAGGCATTTGCATCTTTGACTTTCACGAGCGCAATCCCCGTGCCTTTCCTGTGACCAGGGGCTTCTGTCTCTTAATCTGTTGCTCTGATCGGTCTCTGACCTTTTGTATACACAAGAGGCATGTGCGCTCGCATGGAAGCCCCGTCCGTTTGGCCCCGCCCACACACTCGAGGAAGCCCCGCCCCCAAATCCGCCGATCCGCAAAATCCGCGGATTTTGCGGATCCACGATCCGTGAATCCGCAAATTCGTGAATCGTGGATCCGCAAAATCCGCCCATGCTTAAACCCTACCAAGCTCCATAAGAACTTACACTGGATTTTGAATAGGCTTGAGAGATCCATGAATCCCCAGAGATCTGCACCATACAGGATTGCAGCATTAATCTTAGTGTCATAAATCTTTAACGCTGGCGTGACCCGTTTTGTAATCGATCTCTTTTGCTCGTTCAAAAGGCAGCCAGTTAGTCGGGCAAATTTTAGCTGTTGAGCACCTACTTGCTCTTTCCATCGCAAGCGACGGTCCAGGGTTACCCCTAAGTAAGTCATGGTCTCAACTTGTTCCAAGCTGATCCACTCATACTTACAGAGCTCCGGACAAAATGACTCCTAGTGAGGACCATAAACTTAGTTTTGCCCACATTTACCTTAAGGTCATTGATGACACAGAACTCCTCAAAGCGGTTCAGAGCCCGCTGTAAGCCACTACGTGTTTTGGAGAGGAGTAGAGTGTCATCGGCAAAGATAAGCATTGGGAACCTTGTCCCTGCCAGCGAAGGGGCATCAGTGGGAGTGTCTGCGAAGAATTTAACTACTTGATCGATAAATAACAAGACGAGTGTTGGCGCCAGGACACACCCCTGACGGACTCCTCGAGTCACGGGAAAAGGTTCCGTCACTTGTCCCTGACCTCCCCACCTCACCCTTGCATAATTGTCCTCATGCATTTTAACAATTAGATCAAGTAGTTCCATTGGTAATCCTAAATCCCTCAAAACACACCACAGTTTATCCCTCGGCACTAGATCGAATGCAGACTTCAGATCAATAAATGCGGCAAAGATGGTTCCACCGCCGAGCAAAACCACCTTCCAGTAGATTAGACAAAATCTAAACACCTGGTCGATGGTGCTCGTACCCGATCTGAAGCCTGCTTGCATAGGAGACAAGATATCCTCTAGTTCAATCCAACCTTGAACTCTGCCCAAAACCATTCGTGCAATGACCTTTTGAAGGGAGTCGATGAGACTAATCGGGCGATAGTTGCCCGGGTTGGACCTATCGCCTTTTTTGTAAATCGGGAGAATCTCCGCCCCCTTCCATGACTTGGGAATTCTAGCCCCTTTAGCTATTGCATTTGAAATCTTGGTTATGTACGGCACCCAGAGGGCGGGGTTAGCTTTAAACAAGTCAGCAGGGATTAAATCCATCCCTGGTGCTTTCCCCCGCTGGGTCAAGCCAAGAGCTAACTCTACCTCGGTTTTTGTGAATATCAGTTTCCCCCCACATATAGGTGTCAAGGGCACCTCACCCAATATAGAGGGGGGTTCAAAAGTCTCAACACTAAATTGGGCCGTGTAATGATTCACCCAAGCTTCAGGGGGCACATGGTTTGTAGGAGTACGGGAGTCTGGGTCCTTGCCCCATTTTACCAGTTCCCAAAATTTAGTCTGGTTATTCAAAGTGGAGGCATCCAGAAGATCGGACCAGTACATATCCTCCCACTCCCGTTTGGCTTCCCACTGAGTTTTCTTATAATGCGCCCTTGCTGCCTTAACAGCACACATGTTCCGGGACTTAACCGCTTTGACAAGATGTCTATGGGCCTCCCTGCACTTTTTATTATACCATTTCTGGCGGGGGCCGTATAATTTAGCGGTTCCCTTCTGGCATGGTAGAGAAAGGAGAAGCTTAAGCTGATCAAAACAACACTCATGGAGGTCAATAATAGTGCTCTCAGAGCTACCCCCCCCTGGATCATCGGGCTGTAATTCATTTAACGTTTTGGAAACCACAGTCTCAATACTCTCCTGTAAGGTCTCATCCCCCGCTAACCTAGACCATTTTAGCCTCCTTCGGTCATTAGTCAAAGCGACATCCCCTGTCCGGGAGGTGTCTGGTTCCTTCAATCTTTCCATTCCCGGCAACCTTAACTTAAGTTCTGGGCGGGGTACCACTTCCATATCTACCAACAGAGGCCAGAATTCCATCTTTAACAGGAAGTAATCTATCCGACTTTTCCTTAGTCCATTATCAAAGGTATAATTGGCACCTAGATCAGATGAAGAGCGACCATTTACAGCCCTTAGCCCCCAGGTTAAACATAGAGCCATCAGTTCAAGGCAGCCTCAGTCGCTTTTACAATTTTCTTGGTCATCAAATCCGGAATGTTCCAAACTGCGTCCTCTGCCAACCCCCAACTGTCCCTGGCAGCATAGAGCGGCTCAAAAGTACAATTCAAGTCTCCTGCTAGAAGAATAAAATTATCTCTACCCAATCCAGCAAGGTATTTATCCAATACATCCAGAATACCAGGGCAGCGGCCGCCAGGTAGGCCTCGTGCATATATATTAATGATAATCAGGTCCCGATGGCCATCCTTACTCAATTTAATGGCCAGAAGGTCCGGGTTCTCTACAAATATCTCAGTTGGATGATAACCCGATGCCTGCTTCACCCAAATCACCAACCCCCCTGATGCTCGACCTTTACTACCCCTAATAGCTGGTTTAAAAAAGTTTACAAAACCTGCCCTATGAATTGAATCTGGTGCCCAAGTTTCCTGTAGTAAAACAACATCAAATTTGTCAACAAACTCCAACCAATCCTCAGAGTACATGCGTCCCTTAACCCCTGCAACATTCCAGGACACTATATTAAGTGTTTCAGATGGAGGAGCTGCGATACATGGTGAGTGATGAACCATTGACACTGATACAGCCGGGATCGCCAGTTTACTCCCTTTTCCTGCCCTACTCTCCTTGTTGTCAATATTATCCAAACTATCCCCCACCAACATGACCTCTGTTGGGTCCTCAACAGCTGCTGCAGCCTATTCCTCAGTTACATGTGCCCCCAGGCCTGCCTCTTCATAATTTACAAGAGGTGGGACCCCCCGACTTGGCATAGCTACCACGTTCCCACAGTCCTCAGTAGACTTAATCTTCCTAGTCGGTGTATGTAGTCAGTCTATAGCCTCATGGTCGGAAAGGGGCCCAAAACGGTTAAAAAGTAGAGGATACTGCTGGGGGTAGGGTGTTCTTGCTATAGGGTACCTCCTAACTGGAGGTCTCATGTGATTGGGGCCTAATGGGAAATTACTATGTCTTTGGGGGTAGAAATAAGCAAGCCCCAGAGCTTGTACGTCTCCCTGTCTAGCAAACCTGGCTTCCCTTCTAATGGTATCCACCACCCAGGGATCCTTGAACAATATTAATATGCAATCGCCCTCCATGTCTTTGGTGCCATATCCCACCCAATCAACTCTCCTTACAAAGAGAATTTCAGTAGGAGATGATGGTGGCAAAGGGCGATTTTTATTCAACAAAAATATCACCTTATTACGTAGGTCCCCATGTGACTCCTTAGTACCATCTTTTAACGGGGCAACACCTGTTAACACCATTGTGTATTGGGTTGCCTCCGGGGGTAGGTCTGCGCGGGGGACAGTATACTTGTTTAATTTCCCCACAATTGGGGTTTTGATGGTATGGTGATTAGCTATTTGCCCTGGGAGTTGCTGTAATAAAGTACTAGGGGTAAGTTTTACCCGATCATCCGACTGGGATGCTTGAGACCTCTCTGGATCGGGTTTAGCAATACCCTTCTTCTTAAGAGCCTGTGACAAAGTGCCTGCAGCTGGGATGCTGGGATTGTCTCTGGGCCTCCCCCCCCGCTATCGGTTTGCTAATAGCTACCCCTGTTGGTACTGGGTTGGTGGCTTTACTAGTGGAAGCATTATTTGTACATTTTGTTTTGCTTACTGACTGGGTAGGAACCCCTCCCACTGGACTGGGGATAGTTAACTTTTGTAGTAAGCCCAAGTTTGTGCTCCCTACAGTCTCCAGAGCATCTAATTTAGAGGTCATTAACCTTGTTCGCTCCAAAACAGGAAGCAGGAGGGTTTTGATCATAGCCTCCATTTTTACCAATAGGATTTCGTCACTATTGAGGCATGTTGGACAGGGATTGGATTACCCCAGGGGGATAAAGGAAGGGCAAAGCACGTTGGGGAATACCGGAAGGTATTTGGGGAGCTGAGGGATGCTCAAGGTCAGAAGCATCAATACTAGATGGATCATTTAGTTTGGGCAGCTTATGGTCTCTCCCCCCCTGGTGGCTCAAAACTTGCTTTCTCTTGCGGGATACCGATCCTGATCCTGAGGGGTCAACCTGTACTGGAAAATGTGAGACAACATTGTTAGATGAATGAAGATTTTCTAAACTAATGTCGTTTTCCCCGCTATTCTGGGTTTCATCCCTGCCGCTTGACTGAGTATCATCCAGGTTCTGGTCATCATTAACCAGAAAAGCTGAAGCTGAAGGGCCCACCCCCTCTCCTTCTATGTGAACTAGTGCCTCAGTAGTAACAGAGTGTACACAGTTAAGTGATGCATGGGCAGCAGGACTAGTGATTGTTGCCAACCCACCCAACGAGGAACGCTTACCACTAACTAGATCTAAGGAGAGTCTTTTTTCCACCATCGCTATTTCCTTTTCCAGTATCCCTGTTGCTCGGGTGATAAAAGCATCAAGTGGGCCCGAAACAACTCCCTTAGTTGTTTGTATTTGGACTGTACGATCTTTGCCTGATCTTAAAGGCATGTTACAATCAACTTGGGCCAGCTATACCTATATTGTATCGCCCTCGCTGTTAATAACAAATGTTTATATTACTCTATGGAGCCCACACAATGGAAGTGATATACCTTCTACCTTAAACGCAATTTGCCAGGGGTTCCGGCCCAACCCAACCTCAGCCGACCACGGACGGCCACAGACGGTCCCGCCCTTGTCCCGGGCTTCTCCCGGCGCACTCCAGCGCGCTTCCGCGCAGCGGGTGCACTGAGTACTTTTGAGCAAGAGGGGATTGGCTGATGGGCGGGTGGGCAGGGCCAGCAGGGAGAGCAGCCCAGGTGTGGTCAGTGGGGCTCGCAGGGACTCCTGGTAGCTGGAGTCCCTGCCTCAAAGCTCGCAGCCCTGCCGGCGATTCCACCCGCCCCGAGGTCTTCCCAGTTGCAGCTCCTCACTTGCAACAGCTCCGGGTGGGTGTGGGACGCTGCGGGGCCCGCGAAGCGGGTCCGGCGAGTCGTTGGGTTCCCCGCAGAAACAGAAGGTCAGTGGCAGCAGTAATTCAGGGCGGGCAGCAGAGCACACAACAAATCCGCAATGGGAGGGTCCCACAGACAGGAACTCCAAGCCCGCTTTTCACTCCGTGGGCGGGGGGCGGGGCCAGCAGGGAGAGCAGCCCAGGTGTGGTCAGTGGGGCTCGCAGGGACTCCTGGTAGCTGGAGTCCCTGCCTCAAAGCACGCAGCCCTGCCGGCGACTCCACGCGCCCCAAGGTCTTCCCAGTTGCAGCTCCTCACTTGCAACAGCTCTGGGTGGGTGTGGGACGCTGCGGGGCCCGCGAAGCGGGTCCAGCAAGTCGTTGGGCTCCCCGCAGAAACAGAAGGTCAGTGGCAGCAGTAATTCAGGGCGGGCAGCAGAGCACACAGCAAATCCGCAATGGGAGGGTCCCACAGACAGGAACTCCAAGCCCGCTTTTCACTCCGTGGGCGGGCGGGCGGGGCCAGCAGGGAGAGCAGCCCAGGTGTGGTCAGTGGGGCTCGCAGGGACTCCTGGTAGCTGGAGTCCCTGCCTCAAAGCTCGCAGCCCTGCCGGCAACTCCACGCGCCTCGAGGTCTTCCCAGTTGCAGCTCCTCATTTGCAACAGCTCCGGGTGGGCGCGGGACGCTGCGGGGCCCATGAAGCGGGTCCGGCGAGTCGTTGGGCTCCCCGCAGAAACAGAAGGTCAGTGGCAGCAGTAATTCAGTGCGGGCAGCAGAGCACACAGCAAATCCGCAATGGGAGGGTCCCACAGACAGGAACGCTAAACGCCCGCTTTTCACTCCGTGGGCGGGGGGGCGGCACCAGCAGGGAGAGCAGCCCAGGTGTGGTCAGTGGGGCTCGCAGGGACTCCTGGTAGCTGGAGTCCCTGCCTCAAAGCTCGCAGCCCTGCCGGCGACTCCACGCGCCCCGAGGTCTTCCCAGTTGCAGCTCCTCACTTGCAACAGCTCCGGGTGGGTGCGGGACGCTGCGGGGCCCGCGAAGCGGGTCCGGCGAGTCGTTGGGTGCCCCGCAGAAACAGAAGGTCAGTGGCAGCAGTAATTCAGGGCGGGCAGCAGAGCACACAGCAAATCCGCAATGGGAGGGTCCCACAGACAGGAACTCCAAGCCCGCTTTTCACTCCGTGGGCGGGTAGCGGGGTCTGTATTGAGTACGAGTCTAGCCAATTGTCTTATTGAGGCGGCCACAGCCACGACCGCTCTTAGACAGCTCGGGAGGGCTCTTGTGACAGGGTCAAGAACAGTAGAGAAATAAGCACACAGCCGTTGCTTATCTCCAAATTTTTGTGTTAAAACAGAAAGTGCGCAACCAGCCATTTCATTGGTGTACAACACAAATGACTTGTTATAATCAGGAGTGCTGAGTACTGGAGCCGAACAAAGCATAGTTTTCAATTGCTCAAAAGACTGCTGACATTCAGGCATCCAAGGCAGGGGCTCATGCTCGTCTTTAGTGGTTAGTGCAAGCAAGAGTTTAATTAGTAAGGAGTAGTTGGGTATCCACTGCCGACAGTAGGCAGTGATACCAATGAAAGCGCGCACATATTTCTGAGTCTGTGGGATGGGCATTTTAACTATGGTACTGATGCGCTCAGGAGTCAATCCCCTACCCTCCTTTGACAGCAGGTGACCTAAGTATGTGACCTCCTGTCAGCAATACAGAAATTTAGAAAGAGAAACTTTATGTTCATGTTGGGCCAAATGCAACAACAATTTAATGGTACTATCTCCACAACCCTGCTTGGTATCAGAAGCGATAAGGAGGTTGTTAACATACTGCACCAAAACATTACCTGTGGGAAGCAAAAGGGAATCCACTTGACCTTTCAGGGCCTGTCTATAAATGCTCGGACTGTCTGTATAGCCCTGAGGAGCTCGACAGAACCTAAAGCTCCTACCAGCTAGGGTTAACCCAAACAAATATCTGCTACCTGGATGAATAGGAATACTGAAGAACGCATTTTTCAAATCAATGACAGAAATGAATTTAGCAGAAGAAGGAATCATTGTCAAAAGAGTAGTAATGTCAGGGACCACTGGAAACTGGGGAACCACTATTTTATTAACTTTGCGCAAGTCAATCGCGAAATAATAAACATCTTCATGATCATCAGAGGAACCCAAAGGTGTCCATTTCAGAATGGGAAGAATGGGACTGTTACAAACATTGGCAGAAGTTTCCTCTACCACTCCCTTCTTAATCACATCCTGCATGATTTGCAATAAGGCTCGCTCCCCTGCCGGTGGTATTTTATATTGAGGGATACGGGGCAAAATAGCACCATCTTTAACCTGTATCGAAATGGCGGTATCTGCAGCTATCTCACATCTATATCACCTGTCGCCCACAAAGTGGGTGGCACATCCGTAAATTCAACAGGAAAAAGCACATTCTTAGACAAACACTGTTTAGCTCACACTAAATCTCGACCTATTGTCATATAGATACCTGCCGGGGAACAATAAATCGTAGCATGGAATTTCTTCAACAAATCCAAACCCATCAAATTCTCACCACAATGAGAAGTCAGCAAAAATGGCGAATCCACAGTAAAAGGACCAATAGTTAATGCAAGAGGTTTTGAAATGGGGCTTACAATCGGTACACCAGAAAAACCAACACATTATTATGTCCAGACAAACCTGCCTCAGGGACCATAATTCGGGAAACAGAACTTTTTGTCGCACCTGTGTCCACCAAAAATTCCTACGTCGAACCATGCAGTTACAGCGTTATGCAAGGGCCACGCTGGTCTATAGGTATCAGAACTGGTCCCTCACTCTGTCCCTGGCTGTCCTAGCTGTAGGACATTCCCGTTGCTTCATCCAAATAGTAGTCATCATGTCAGTACTGTCCATCCAGAGGGTCATCAAAATAATTACTATCAGAACGACCCTGTGAGGCTGCAGCATTCTGAGCCCTATCAGCCCTACCAGCTCCACAACCTCGTCCACGAGAATCCTGTCATCTAGGGACCGCCACCTTTTACAAACACAGGACACTCGCTACACCAATATCCCTCCTCCTTACAGTATACACACTGATTCGGCCTCAAAAGCATATTATTCAGCTGTCTACTAGTGCGTGGATGCTGTCTGTCAGACCACCACGTCTTCTACCATTTCCCCTAAAAGCCTGCTGTAACAACACATTTGTCTTTAAATCCTTGTACCTTTTCTCTGTCCTCTCTTTTTTCTCATTATCCCTATGTTCATAATACTGTGGCCCAGGTGCTTTCAGAAGCCTGCAATCGAGACGCAATCTGAGGAAGCAAATTAGAAACAAATCTATTAACAAGCAACCGAACATCTTCCTCAATAGACAAATCCTTCCCACTGTAATCCAAAAATGTACCTTCAAACCTAGTGAAAAAATCAGACACACTCTCATCTTTCTTTTGTCAACAAGCTAATAATTTATCCCAATCTACATTTCTTGGTGGAATAAGGGAATGCATATGGGTAATAATACAACCTGGCATGCTAAAATTTCCACTCGAAGCTTGTCACCTGGCTTTCTCTTCCAGTCTCATGCTTTAATTTGATCCCACGCACCTCCCAATTCCACAACATGATCTTGCATGTGCACTTGACACCAAATATCAACCGGAACCAGTAAACCAAAGAACATTTCAATATCAGCAAGAGTCATTACAGTGGAAGAGGCAGCTTTAGTCAACTCTTTATAATATGCAGTAGGGTTATTTCTAGGGTCAGGCAAATGAGCCTTAAGAGACAATACTTCACTTATTTTCCATGGAGTATAAACCCATTGCTCCTGAAACCTGGCTGCCACTGCTGCTCGAGTAACATTACCACGACCATCTGTTAATTCTGGTATCTCTGGGTGATATATGGAGATGAACCTCTCTCATTTGAAAGTGAAACACCGACATGGGACTTTTCTCATGTAGTCTTCCCCTATAAGCTAATATCGTCGTGACATTTGCAAAAACTTTTTCTGGCTCCAATTCACTAATATACACTCGATCTCATATGTCATATAAAATTTGAGGTGCTTCCGCTTCAAAGCACTGTTGCCAAAGACCAATTAAAGTTGCACACATATGTTTAAGGGCATGTTGTTGTATGAAGGGCTCAAAATCTCTCGTAGTCACCCAGACGTCCTCTACACTATAAATGGGATTACAGGCCCACTGGGCATCCTGATTGGCTATTACCTGTTTCTCGTCATCTCCCACATCAGATCGCATTAATGGTCCCATACGCTCCTTAAATTTCATCCAATCCCTATCCTCAAATCCACGTACTGGCGTCCCATTACTCACTAGTGTTAAAGGATGAAAAACCATAGTGGGAGAAGCAACACAAGTGACAGACACTATCGTCGCTAATTGTTGTGTCACAGGTGAAAGAGCTGGTGAAAACGATGCTGAGACAATAGGTATCAATAGAACGACACAACTGCCAATGCTTAGACTGACTCCTACCACTATTTCTGGACGACTTCATGAACATAACATGATAGTCTGCTTTAGAAATTGCAACCATCCAGTTTTCATGTACTTATTTTGTCTTCATTTATTTTTTCAAACATATAATTTGTTGTGCATAACAATACATGAACAACATACAAAGCAGTACATAAATATATAATAAACTTCAAACAATTACATCATGACATACCATCATTTTAACCACACAGTTGGCCAATAAACATTCATTCCACATTCAATCAAAAACCATCCATCCTACACACAAAGGTCCCAGTATCACTAATATCCACGAAAGCAAATTTAAATACACAAATACCGTTTTTTATGTTTTCTTTCAACCTAATATGAAAATAGTTGCTTTCCTATTTACAGTACTCGATACTTATGTAACCCGGGACCGGTGACACACAGACTTTGATCATTTTCTGGATGACCGAAGGTAGGATAGCTATACAAGGGGCGCTCACTAGATTGATGGCCTTAGTTTTTAAGATTGGAGTAAGTTTAAAATATTTTGTTTTGCACCCTTGTAGAAAGTTGTTGGCCCTGAGGAGAACCCTTTAACCGTCTGGGTTCGAAATGCGTTGACCGACCCGGTCCCGGGTCACATAAGAATCGAGTACTGTAAATAGGAAAGCAACCATTTTCTTATTAGGTTGAAACAAAACATAAAAATGACAAAGGATTAAGTTTCGATTCTGAGGCTGGGCACACATTATCTGCAATTCAAGGTTATACTGCCTGTGCCCACCGATAGACATGTTGGAGAAGGCCTCCATCTAACGGAAAGGTACGTGATAATAAGAACAGTGTATTCATTAGTGTAGCGGAACTCAGCTCCAAAGAAACATAACCTAGAAAAGGCCATTTCTCGAAACGGCAAAGGATTGGTTTCGATCATGATACAAAATGGCGCCTGTACACAAAATAGAGCAGCGAATGCTAATTTACATAAAACAATGCGAAAGCATGATTTTTATTCCAACACTTTCATGTATTAAAAGGGAAGGTTTAGGCCTGGCAAAAGGTTTATTTTACCATGTAGAATTGGTAATTCTAAAACTGTGCTATAGGCTGCAATGGCAGGCCTGAGACATTTTTTAAGTGATACTTAAATAGTTATCCCAACGAGTCTAATTGGGCCATGTTTTTATGGTGAAAGAAAAAAAAACACTTTAGCACAGATTAGTAGTTGTAAAGTTCACAGAGCCCTAATGCCAGCAAAATGAAATTCAGAAAATAGGAGGGGTGAAGGCAAAACGTTTGGGTCAAGGCCACACCAAGGGTGACAGGTCTAACAGGAAGGCGGTAATAGTTTACTACAGATGGTAGTCTAGTGAAAAGTCCTCTTGTCCCAAATGTATTATTTTCTGCTAAATTGCCTGAATCCGTTCAGCTATCATCATTGACAAAATCTTCGTATCATCATTCAACAAGGATGTAGGCTGATAGGACGGTGTTTCCATGGTTTACATAATAATATATTATTTGCTTTTTAACAAGTGGAGTGTTCCTGTTGAGAAAAGTTCTTGACTGAGTAGATGGAATGAGGCTATATTTTGTTGAATTAACAACTTCAGAAAATAAGAAGGTCCCCCTACTGGGAGGGGAACTAACCAGTGCACAGCAAAAGGACCGTAGTCTTATTCCATAAACATCATAATCACAGCAATCTGTGTGAACGATTTCAAAGTTTTTAATCCATTCATGAAGAATATTCAAGCATATTCATGTTCAGCCTGAAGCGTGTCATTGCACGCAATATAATCCAACCATTGTGTAGTCAAAAAACAAAGTCCCGATGCATTTCGGGCAAAAAGCCCTTTCTCAAGGGAATGCTCTACAAGGAAATATAAATGTAACCAGAATCAATAAACTATACAAGATACAAACGATCGAATGCAGGCATGCATAAACCAAAATTTAAAGTGGCTAAACTGGCTTGTGAAAACTATTGCAAAAATGTGTAAAATATCCCAAAGATTACAACATCTAACGGCCATATCGGAAGTTGTGAAAAGGTCGGTAATGCGTGGTGAAAAGACCACCCGTGGTCGCGTGAGCAGAAAATACATTTAAGAAAGGTGTCCGGGAAGGTACCAAACCGAAGTGTGCAGCGGCAGGCGACAAACATGCCAAGGTGTACAGGCCAATGCTTTTTTTTGGCACTTCTTGCCATGGCAAGATCCAATATTGGTGTAGGGTATCCTCTTGATTTCAATCTGTCAAGTGTGTGTTGCATTTGCACTTTGCATTCATCTTTGTCAGAAACTATACGTTTAATCCGTAGTAGTTGTGCATAAGGTAGATTGTTCTTTAGACCAGGATTTTAGAACATAAAAGCAACATCCGCACTAACAATCTTAAATCCACTGTGGCTGCTCATTTTGCCGAATTGAGACATTCTGTTGCTCAACTCAAATTCCTGATTTTGGAACAAGTACCAATAACTTTCAATAATAAGAACACTCTGCTAAAACGAGAAAATTTCTGGATCCGTTTCCTCTCAACGATGGCGCCCAATGGGCTTAACGATCGAATCGAATTTCTTTGCTATCTGTAACATTCATATATCAATGTCATCTGTACACACCATTCATCACCCCAATGTACATTTATTCACTTGTCACACTGCACCTTTCTAAAATGGCGACGTTTTTGTTACTCTCCACAGTCCGTTTTTCCTGTTAACTCACACTCCGCACTGTGTCCTTTGTTTGTGTTCACCGTTGGTAGTTGAACAAGAGGAGCACTCCCCGTTCCTAGTAACACAACCCTACTGTCACGCCGCGAGGCACCCCGTAGATTCCCAGCATGTAAGTAACCCGGTGGTAATGTTCCTGTACACCTTGGCATGTTTGTCGCCTGCCGCTGCACACTTCGGTTTGGTACCTTCCCGGACACCTTTCTTAAATGTATTTTCTGCTCACGCGACCACGGGTGGTCTTTTCACCACGCATTACCGACCTTTTCACAACTTCCGATATGGCCGTTAGATGTTGTAATCTTTGGGATATTTTACACATTTTTGCAATAGTTTTCACAAGCCAGTTTAGCCACTTTAAATTTTGGTTTATGCATGCCTGCATTCGATCGTTTGTATCTTGTATAGTTTATTGATTCTGGTTACATTTATATTTTCTTGTAGAGCATTCCCTTGAGAAAGGGTTTTTTGCCCGAAATGCATCGGGACTTTGTTTTTTGACTACACAATGGTTGGATTATATTGCGTGCAATGACACGCTTCAGGCTGAACATGAATATGCTTGAATATTCTTCATGAATGGATTAAAAACTTTGAAATCGTTCACACAGATTGCTGTGATTATGATGTTTATGGAATAAGACTACGGTCCTTTTGCTGTGCACTGGTTAGTTCCCCTCCCAGTAGGGGGACCTTCTTATTTTCTAGCTTTGTGCTCACACTGCCTGGCCAGACAGTGTTCTACCCAGTGGCACGCTACAATTCTTCACAACCTACAAATTTCACAACGCTGTGCGAGCTCCCACTTATCGTTGAATTAACAACTTCCACAACTCAGATGGAAGACCATCTGGTCACAGAGTTTCGTGGCTTCTCAGATTATGAGAGACTGTCTACTTTTTCCTAACAGATACCATTTTGGTTGAGTAACTTTTCCTCTTATCAGACAGGGGATATTTAAGTGTTATCTTTATTCTTACTATGCTGATCTGGCAAAGTTTCCTAATAAAATGTACACACCAACCTTATATCTTATGAATTTGCTGTTCATAGAGTCTTTGTCCTGCACGTCCTGTTCATTGGCATACGTGTGCAATAGAATTCTTATTCTCCCTGGTCTTCATCTGACATGCCAAGATCTTACTATATTTTTTGGAGACTTTATATAGCTCATTCACCACAGCAACTGCTTTCTTAACCATTTCAGCATGCAATCACTCATGCAGACACACATCTAGCCAACAGGGTCCTTAGAACTTGACATGCTGGTATGCTACTTGGCAATGGAAGAGGGAGGGGGGTACCCTACACGTTTGAAAGGTTTTTAAAAGTGTCATTGTTTTAATACTCGGTGGGACATTTGTTGAATCTGTTTACCTATGGTTGTTGCCACTTTGCTACTGAACCGTCAGAATTTAATCGGAGGGTCCCTCGGGAACAAGGTGAATCACTGTTAGAAACAGCAGCATTTCAGAGCTGAATTGGCGGGCCCCAGGGGAATAAGGGGAATCATTATTGGCACTGTAGCACTTTAGGCATCACTTCAAGAGATGCCATTTTGGTAGGCGCTCTAGCTCTTCGTTACATCATTGCACATAGAAGAACAACCGTGATGCAGACACACCACCCGCATGCCAAAGGCAAACCTGTCTGCACCTGTATGCACCAGGGCCCCTGCCTCTCCAACTCACGAAACCATCAGATACACACCTGCTTAACTACGTAGCTTTCATGTTAATATGGACATCGACTGCTTACATGCCTTAGACCCCAACATGCCAAATATGTCTGTAAGACCAGCGCATTTTGCCCTCAGCCCAACCCTAAATTGTCTAGAGGAACACAACAGCAGACTGGCTAATGCCTGATTATCATTAACTGTAGGTTTCTGGTCTGTCACAAGCTGGACATTGTCTCCCTGTTTCAGGAGAAAATCCTGTTTCTGAGGGATACCTGGCTGCACAAGGGCTCCAAGGGTTCCAAGCCAGATGTAGTCCAGGTCATGCCTCCTGGATATCACATGATCTGGCAAGACTGGGTAAACAAAGAACTTATTGTTCAGGCCCTGATCATCTCCCGATTGGAGTACCAGAACTCCCTCTATATATAAACCCCACAGTACCTAAGAAGAAGGCTACAGACCATCTAAAACGCTTCTGCTCAACTCCTCTTCAAAATTCCAAGGCACCTTTCCACAAGGAGGGCCTTGGCTGACCTTCATTGACTCCCCATAGAGCAGCAGGTCAGTTTCAAATCCCTGTACATTACGTACAGGGCCTTTCACAAAAAGGGACCTCAAATACTTTGCACTGTCACCAAACCTTATAATCCTGAAAGGTCCCTAAAATCCACCATATCCTTGCAGCGACACCCAGAATCTGACGATCCAAGTGGAGTGGTTGCTCTTTTAAGTACAGAGTGCCTAAACTGTGGAATTCCTTCCATTCAAAATGCATCAAATAGAATATGCATCCACCTCTCGAAAGGCTCTGAAGACATGGTTATTTGTCAAATAGTTATCTCTCTTCAGCTCTTAGTAGGGTGGGTCATAATGATCTGCTGGTTTGGATTAGTGCTGGGAGGCCTCAAGGTAGCCATGCTCTCTACAAATCAACTAGATTAGGTATTGTTTGTTCTGAACTTTCATGTCTGCTAATAGTTTTTGCTTTGTCTTATGGCCTGGGCCTTTTATCTAAATAACCGTTAAATGCTTGAGGGGCTTTCAACAACAAGTTAAATTCCCTCTCTTTGTTTAATCCATTAATATTCAGTAATGATTGCGAGTGGTATAATGCTCTATGTGTCCCATGCAATAAAAAAATGTGTGGGGATTAAGTTATTAGAGAAATATTTTGTTGTCGAAGTCTGTCAATTTAGAATGAGCTCTGGATTTGTCAACATTAAACAATAAAAGAAAAAAGCACAGATAGTTATGATTCTGTTGGACCGGGCCCTTTCTGGATGATCAACCCCAAACTTATTGGCTTTTACCCTCTACTCTTTGCAGAATTTTTTGTTTGTTTTCTTTAGGACTCTGTGCACTTTACCACTATTAACCAGTGCTAGAGTGCTGTGCTCTCTGTTTGAAACACAGTAACACTGGCTTATATCCAATTACTTGTAAGCCCAGGGTCTATAGAAATGCTACTAGTAGGCTTGCAGCACTAAATGTGCTATCCACTAAAGTAGCCCCTAAAACATTTCTCAGGCCTGTGATTGCAGAGCCTTTGTGCGCTCTTTAAACTGCCTTTTCGACCTTGCAAAATAAACCTTTGCCAGGCCCAAAGCCTCCTTTTTAATATAAATCTAACACATAGAAGAGATTGAAGAGGTGTGGCTTATAGGTCAATATCTTCTCAGGAATCCCAATTATGGGATAAAAGTCCCTTCACCCACTAAAAGTGGCATGTGTCATCACAGGGCTGCTCCAACACTCCCTGTGCCCCCAACAACAGGGGTGGAGCAATTATTTTTTTGTATGTATATTATTTTTTGCTTCTCATTTTCTCCATAGGGGACTAGAATTTAAAGGTTGCTAAAACTATCTTTAGAATACTCACTCTATAATTGATTCACTTTGTTATGGATTCCTTAGAAGGTATTAAAAAAAGTAATGTGGATGGTCCTGGGGTATTCTCACGCTACCATCTCCGTATCAAATATATAGTCAACATGTTTCGGTGTGTCATCAGTCTCCACTTAGGGGTTATCTATGAGCCCTCTGGACCCCCTGCTCAATTTATAAGCGCTTCCTGCCCATTTACCTTTAAAGTTAATCCCTCTGCACCGCTCCCCACAACTCCTTCCTCCTCTTGCTCGCCTACTGGGAACTCAACCCCATCCCCCCTTATTAAAGCATGCCTACTTAATTGCAGATCACTCCCCCGCCACTCGGACGATATCTAGCTCTCCCTTGACACACATGCCTGGGATTTAATGTTTCTGACCGAAACATGGGTCATGGATCATTCCAACCCCGACCTCACCCTGGCCATTCCTAGTGATTTTCGCTTTGCAGGGATAAACAGGGCTGACAATAAGCTGGGTGGCAGAATTGCAGTGGTCCTTCACTCTAGCTGGGAAATCTCGTACAGGAAACCCCTGAATATTGGACCCTTAGAAGCTATGTATATTAGTATTACAGTAGCACCTAGGTTGCTCTGGCCAGAATTCTTTTATATAGATCCCCCAACTCCCCGCCCCATCACCTATTAGAGCTCTACAATATAGTTGCTGACCTGTCGCTGAAACACCCCCGTTTTATGATCCTTGGAGATTTTAATCTGCATGTGGATGATATTCACTGCACTAAAGCCCGCCAGCTACTAGAGATAATGGAGGGCCTTAATATGATCCATCTGGTCTGCAACCCACCCATCTGGCCGGCCATACACTAGACCTACCTTTTACCAACAACCTCAAGCTAGCCACAGCTCCTCCCTTACCACTTACATGGTCTGACCACTTCTTAATTCCGTTTAGCATTGCACTACCCCCTCAGTCATCTAATATTTCCACTTCCAGGGAATACTGTAGGAAATGGTTTAAAATCACCAGCAAATCCATGACTCCCGCATACTCCTCTACCCCCCTTCACTTGGCTGGTGACCCGGAGCTTGATGTACTAAATTTCAATCGCTGGCTTTTCTCGCCTCTTGACAATGTTGCTTCCTTTAAACCTGTCAACTCCTCTAGACAAAAACCATCTGCTCCCTGGTTTACTTCAGAGCTGCGAGCCGAGAAATGGCGCTGTAAGAAATTTGAACGCAGCTGGAGATCATGCTCTGATCCCGCGGCTAAATTGATCTATAAAGCTGCCTTAACATTTTTTCATAAACTCAAACATGCGGCGAGGAGAGTTTTTCATCAATAAAATTAACATTGCAGGTATTTCTTCAAAAACACTTTTTAAAATAGTAAAAGATTTCACCAACACGTCTGCTATTGCGAGTAGTTTTCCCCCTACCCAGGATCTCTGTAACGGGCTATCTGATTTCTTCTACAACAAAATCTTGGACATTCACTCATCGTATGCACTGACTTTCTTCCACCCTATCTCCACTGACACCTCACTTCAAAAACTCCTCACCTGCAAATCTGGATCTCATAATGATCCCTGCCTGGCGCCGTTCTTTAACACCTTAGCCCCCTTTATTAATTTGCCACTGAACCTGATCTGGAATTCCTCCCTTGGCTCGGGTACCTTCCCTTCTATCTGGAAAGAGGCCCGACTAGTGCCTTTCTTTAAAAAAATGGATGCTGACCCGTCTGTTTTTAAAAACTTTCGACCCATTTCCCTTCTTCCAGCGCCAGCCAAAGTTTTGGAAAAACTAGTTTGGGAACAACTGTTTATTTATCTTGAATCCCAGCGTCTTTTTCACAACTCCAAGTCTGGGTTTAGATCCGGTTATAGTACTGAGACTGCCATCCTTTAAGTCTCTGAGACCGTCCACGAGAACGTGG
Organism: Lissotriton helveticus; assembly: GCF_964261635.1. Classification (NCBI taxonomy): domain Eukaryota; kingdom Metazoa; phylum Chordata; class Amphibia; order Caudata; family Salamandridae; genus Lissotriton; species Lissotriton helveticus. The sequence goes on along the minus strand of NC_136067.1, from coordinate 1,584,661,037 downwards.
ATTCAGGCAGATCAGCCATGCTAGTGCTCCTCGAACTGTCTGCGACATTCGATACCGTCTCTGTAAAGTTGATACTTCTGCATGTCATCATTAGAATGTTAGTCATGTTGCTAGGATGGAATGTTAGCTTTTGATTATAGGAGTTAGTCTGTGAGCTGTGAAGCTGTGCTGGAGGCATTTACCTTTTCTCTACAATAAAACTATTTATCTTTCATCAAATTGACTGGAAATTGGATCTTTTCATTGATGACAAGGTGGTCTTCTCTGTGCAGGGGACAGAGACATTGATACTTTGATACCTCCACCCCTGGATTTATGAACTTATTGGAGATTTATGAACCAATTGGAATATATCTACAGCAACTTGCTTCTGGATATCCTGTGAGTAAAAATCTAGTGGATGGAAACATACACTTGACAAGATTTAATTAGAATTTGTGTGATTTTGACTCTCTAATAAAGAAAGGATGATTAAAATCCTGTAATATTCTTCTGAAGATTGTTTAAATCTAAGCCTGAATGTTTTAATACAGGGGCTTAGACAAATTTTTCCTGTTTTATCATCATTTCAGGACTGCATGTATTAAACTGTAGCTGAAGTGCATCTATTAAACTGTAGCTGAACTGAAGCTGAACTGAAATTGAGCTTGATTTAACTGAGCAAACTGAGCATACTCTGAGCATAATTTTTTATTGTATTTTTAAGAGCTAAAAGTCTATAAATCATCTGATTGAAACTTCATTTTTAAATTTTCCACAGTGAAATGTTGAAGATTATTTGAAAGTAAACACTGTAACAAATGTTTACTTACTCTATGCTCTAATTCCTCCCGAAAATAATCTCAATGTTTATGTTGGCGGCCATGTTGGAAAACATGCTCTAATTCCTGCAGAAAACAGCTTGAATGTTTTTATTGGAGACCATTTTGGAAAACAAGCTCTATTTCCAGGAGAGAGTTGTCCAATTGTTTTTAATGACGGACATGCTCGATGTTCTTTAAAACATGCTCTTATTCCTCCCGAAAACACCCTGAATGTTTTTCTTGGCGGCCATTTTGAGAGTTTGGGAAATGCTTCATTGAAAAGACTTGTTGACAAGATTGTTATTGAAAAACGCTCGCGATTTTGAAAGCAATCTGAGAAAAAGACAGTTTTCTACAACATTAATTTTCTACAGTTTTGGGAAACTTGTAGTCCTGGAAGAAGTGCTATTTTCTTCAAATTCAAAACATTTGGAATTGAAAAGCAGTATAAGTGGACCAGTGATTTCAGAAGAATAAAGTCCATCAACTTTCTGGTTTGTTATTTTAAACTATTATTTTATCTTTTTATATTAACTTATTGTTTTGACTTGTTATTTTATTAACTGACATTTCCTTCTAGCTACGTTGTATTGGATCTATATTTATATTGTAATTATATTTTGTTATCAATATGGGTGAGCAATCGATGTCTGCTCCTCCAAGTTTTCTTCCTACTCCTGGTGATCCAGCAATTCTGTGAAAAGATTGGGAAAAATTATTTCTCACTTATATGTTAGCGATAGGAGCAGATAAATATGGACCCATACGGAAGCTAGCCATATTACTCCACCATCTTGGAGTTGAGGGACGTCGATTGTATGAAGATTTACCTGAGATTTCTCTGGAAATAGGGGATGGTCAACCCATTAATCTATATGAGATGTCAATGAAAATGTTAGAATTGCGTTTTACCACTAAAGTGAATGTGGTCCTTGAGAGTTTTGTAGTCGCAGGCAAAAAGTTTATGAGGATATTGGCACCTATGTTGCTGCGCTGAGAGGTTTATCACTTACATGTTAATTTGAAAACTTAGCTGATTCTCTTATTCGAGATCAAATAGTAAGGTAAGAGAATACAAGAGAAATTACTTATTAAAGATCCGTCTCTTGAGGAAGCAATTCAAATCGCTAAAGGGTTAGAACATACCCAAATGTGGATTAAAGAAATGGAAGTTTGCAGTGATCCATTAGCTAAAGATTAGAGTAATAAGAGTTGTGAAATACAAGCTTATATTGATAAATCTAAGTTAGTTAAACAACCTATAAAAAATACTGTCAAGTCTGATGGATTTGTTGGTAATAATAATATGTCAAAATTTGCCACAAGAATTGTTTAATGTTACCGTTGTGGGGCACCTGGTCACATTGCTTCTAGTCCCAAATGTGCTGCGAGAAATGCACTATCTAGAATTTGTGGTAAAAGGGGACATCTAGCTAAGGCGTGTAGAACCAAAATCCAATCAGGACAAACTCAATCAAACCAAGTACATGAAGTGAGTGATGTTTCTGATGATATGCAAGAGCTTATGTTATGTATTGATTGTTACAACGACACTTCTGAGTACGCTTAGGTGTACAGTAATGATTTAGAATCGCTTTGCGATCACTCAATTTTGGATTGTGATGTACTTAGGGAGAGCACTTCATTATTAACCAAACCTCATTGCATCATAAAATTAGATTCATATGATGTTAATATGCTTGTAGATTCGGGCAGTCTATACACTTTGTTATCCATGGAAATGCATTGTGAAGTGTGGAATTATAAATCTGATGCTGACTCATGGAGTAAACCTGACATTAGAGCTGTCGGGTATGGGGGAAAAACTATTGACATAATTGGACTCAAATGGATGATAATATCTTTTAATGGAAAGAAAGTTTATGGAAGAGTGTATTTGACTAAACAGGGTTCGAATTTGTTGGGTTGGCATCATCAAAAAGATTTAAATATTATCCTCAACCCTAACCTGTTATGTCTACTGTTGTGCATGATGTTAATTCTGTCTATCAAAATGACTTATTTGAGAAGTTCTCAAGAGTATTCTCTGATGATCTAGGAAAATTGAAGGACTTCTTGCACAAAATTATTTTAAAGAAAAATGCTGTTCCAGTGGTACACAAGGTTAGAAATGTTCCCCATCTAATCAGAGAGCCATTGCAATGTGAACTCAAAAAGCTTCTTGCTCAAGGAATTATTGAACCAATTGAGGCCTCTGAATGGTTGGCTCCGATTGTTGTAGCACCAAAAGATGGGAACAAAATTAGTTTGTGTGTGGACTTGCGCGATTTAAACAGGAATATTTTGGTGGATAGGCAACTTTTGCCAAATATTTCGGAAATGCTTACAGCTATGGGAGGTGGTACTGTTTTCAGTGTAATAGACATGTCTTCAGCGTATCATCAGGTAGATTTGAAAAGTGGGTCGAGACATCTTAACTCTTTTGTTATGCCGTTAGGGGCATTTAGATATTGTAGGATGCCTTTTGGTTTAGCATCTGGCTCTGCGGTATTTCAGAGAGTCATGGAAAAGATTTTTGGAGACATGAATGATGTTTTATGCTTTCAGGATGATGTCTTGATTGTGGGGAAAGATAATGTGCACAATGATACGATTCTGAATGAGGTGTTGAAAAGGATGGATGCCAATGGATTGACTATAAAGAAAGAAAAAAGTCACTTGAAAAACAATAGTGTAACATATCTTGGACATGAAATTTGCAAAGATGGTATTAAGCCTAAAAAATGTAGCATTGCTGCAGTCAGATACTCTCCATCCCGAAAAATAAGGATCAACTTAAGTCATTCTTAGGACGTGCGGAATATTGCTCAAAATTTGTCAAAGCTTTTACAGAAATTGTTGAACCATTGAGGTTGCAGATGAAGAAAGGAGTTATCTTTTCTTGGAATGGTGGTTGTGATAAGGCAATTCAACAATATAAAAAAAGTATCATTAGTGATCCTACTCTTGGCCATTTTAACGTTAAGGATAGAACATTTGTTACAAGTGATGCAAGTGCAGTAGGGATTGGAGCTGTTTTGACTCAGTTGAGCAATGGTGAGGAAAAGATCATTGGATTTGCTTCCAGAAGATTACGAGATGTAGAATTATCATATTCTGTAATAGAGAGGGAAGCCTTAGCGTGTTGTTGGGGGATCAAGCACTTTAAGTACTTTGTACGGGGTCTTCCTTTTAATGTGCGAACTGATCATAAATCGTTAGTTCATCTTTTCAAAGGAGGTAGAGGGTTAGAAGGATATGTTACCCCTAGAATTTCAAGATGGATTTTATCTGTTCTCGATTTCAATTTTGTTGTTGAATATGTTAAGGGTCTCAAGAATGTGGTAGCGGACTATCGATCAAGGATGCCAATTGAGGGTGTGGAAAATATTATGGATGACATGATTGATGTAGTACATGATGTTAAAAGAGTTGAACATGCTTTTAGCAAGGAAGAATGGACAAGGGCAATGTCAAATGATGAACTTCTGCAAGAAGTGATTACTTGTGTTTCTCATGGGTGGCATCAAAACAATATTGAAGATGTTAAACTTAGAAGTTTTTACCATGTTGAGGCCAAATTGAGTGTATGTGAAGGAAAATTGTTGAGAAGATATTAATTTGTACCACCAGTAAGTTTGAGAGGGAAAATTATAAATATTGCTCATGAGGGGCAGAAACATGACTAAGAGAAGGGTTCGACAGTCATATTGGTGGCCTGGAATGGATAGAGAGATTGAAGATGCAGTAAGAGATTGTTATGCTTGTGCTCAAGCGGATAAAACTAAATTTATAAGGCAAACTCAACCGGTGTGTACATCTTTTCCTAAACGTCCATGGGAAGGAGTGGCAATTGATTTTCTAGGGCCAATTGCTGAGCTTGGTTCTGGCAGTAGGTTTTTGATGGTCATTGTTGACTACCATTCCAAGTGGTTTGTAGTAGAGAGCACGGAATTTATAAATACTCAAAAGGTTGTTGGTTTTATGGAAAGAGTGTTTATGAATGAAGGGATACCTAAGACACTGGAGTCAGATAATGGTGTTCAGCAGGTGTCGAGAGAAATGCAGGAATTTCTTTCTAAATTTGGGATTATTCATGAGAGAGTTGCATTGTTTAGGCCACAAGCCAATGGTTTGGTGGAACGAATTAACCGACTAATTATGGACAATATTCAGTTGTCCCTAGCTAATGGATTATCATGGCGTGAAGAATTGAAAAAATTGATGTGGTCCTATAGAATTACACCGCATTCGATAACAGGAGTTTCTCCATTTATATCTTTGAAAGGACGTGAACCTGGTGTCAAAGAGGTTCCTTGTTGGTTGAAAGTGAAAGATTGTGTGTGGGTTGACAGAAGTGCAGTCGAAGATAAAGTATTTAAAATGCAAACTGAGTCTGCTAAGTATTATAATGGAAAGAAGGGTGTGAAAGAAATTGAATTTGGAATTGGTGACTGGATGACCATAGAACGTGGTGGTGTAACCACAAAGGGTGATAGCAAATTTTCTGCACCGATACAAGTGAAGTCTGTAAAAAGAAATGTTGTTATTTATTCTGATGGATCAGCCTGGAGTACTGGAAACATATGTAAATGTTGTGCTCCAGTACACGTTTCTGAAAATTGATATTTTTGGAATGTAAAGATGGAAATGTTATTATATCTATTTAAGTTTATTTTTATATTTAAAAAATGTATACATTTATGTTTAGTATATATTAAGTAAGGGGATGTGTAGAGTTGATACTTCTGCATGTCATCATTAGAATGTTAGTCATGTTGCTAAGGTGGAATGTTAGCTTTTGACTATAGGAGTTAGTCTGTGAGCTGTGAAGCTGTGCTGGAGGTATCTACCTTTACTCTCCAATAAAGCAATTTATCTTTCATCAAATTGACGGGAAATTGGATCTTTTCAGTCTCTCACTCTATCCTGCTAGAAAGACTCCACAACCTCAGGATCCAGGGCACCCCTCCTTCCTGGATTCGATCCTTCAGGAGCGGCCAAACTCAACAAGTCTCTCTTCAACTTTTTGTCTCTGATGAGAAACCATTGAATTCCGGGGTCCCCCAGGGCTCGGCCCTGAGCCACCTCTTCTTCAATGTTTATCTCTCACCCTTGGCAGCACTGGTTGAATCCTGTGGGGTAAGAGGGATCTCCTATACTGACGACACACAACTTGTGTTCTCATTCGATGATCACTCCGAGGCAGCATTTTTCAATTTCAGACGCTGCTTATGTAATATCTGCACTTGGATGTCCCAGAAAATGCTCAAACTCAACTCGGACAAACCTGAGGTTCTACTTTTCAATCAAAAAAGCCCCCCCCCCTACATCACTGTGGTGGCCACCTGAGCTGAATCCCCCTCCCAAATCTGTGAACTCTGCTAGGAACATTGGGATCCTGTTTGATAATGAACTGTTGTGTAATTCCCAAATTAGTCAGGTATCCTCTGCCTGCTTTGATAAGCTGCACATGCTCAGCAAAATCCTTCACTTTCTTCCCCTGGAGTCCTGTTGTACCATCATCCATGCCCTGATCACCTCACATCTTGACTATGCAAATAGTTTTCATGTGGGGCCTCCAGCATATCTGATCAGACGTCTGCAAAATCCCATATTGCCATTCAATTTATCCCTACCTGAAGAAACTCCATTGGCTTCCCGTGACCAAACGCATCCAATTCAAGTCTTTTGTCCTGGCCTTCAGATCACTTAAGGGTCATGGCACAGCTTATCTTAGAGCTCGACTCAAGCACTCCCAGTCCAGCCGTGTCCTCAGATCAAACAGTCTCTGCCTTCTGCCTACTCCCCATTTCTGCCACTCGCAAATGGGTGTCAGAGCCTTTGCCGTGATCATGGCCAAAACCTGGAGCAGCCTGCCACTCTCCTTGCGGTCGACCAAGTCTGAGACTATCTTCCGACGTGCATTAAAGACCTGGCTGTTTTCCATCCCTTAGACCCTGTCTGGTACCTCATCTGCCGCCTGCCAATAGCGCTGGGACACCCCCGTTGGGGGTAGCTGTGCGCTCTATAAGCTTCAAAAATAAATAAATAAATGAACCTTCATCAGGACTCAGAGATCCCTCTTTTTACTCTTACCGTCATTCAGTCATTTTATCAGTGGACATTCTCTTTAGTGGGTACCAAATTCACCATAAAGTGACCTTACTTGTCCCCTCTGTTTCTCGGTGTTGAGAGTTATTCTCTGTAAGATCACACGTGTACAGAGATGATAGCCATATTATGCCCAACAATCACACATTACAATGCATTTCTTCGCATAAATCCAGTGGTGCATGCAAGGCATCCAAATACTAAAAGTGAACACACCACCAAAACGTGAGGTACTCTTTTATCAATTGTGAATTCAACAGTGGAATAAAACCATCCAGGAATATTTAGTGTTAAAATTCATTGTCTTACTCCAACAATTATAAGCTATTTCTTGACGTGAGGTAGAATGTGAGTGTCTCTCTCTAGTCAAACACTATACAAATAGTAAATCCTGAGTCAAATATCATCTCATTGAACATCGTAATAAATCAATGGTGAAAGCATCCTTGCTGCATGTTCACTCATTTTTTAAAGACTGTACTCTTAGGTGTTTGCGATGGTGCAACTGCCACAAGTTTTGTACCTCCATGTTTCATCTAAAGGCTCTCAGGTTGATAATCCCCTTTCTCAGCCTCCCCACTTATTTAATCAAAGGACCGCCACCATCTGGGGTACTGCTTCCGACCCTCAGATGTTATCAATATACCCTTTGTGTCTCCATTTGTAGGGGTTGCGCTCACCTTCACACTCTGCACTCAGTGGCATCCGTGCATGTCTTAGACAGAATAACTGGTCCGCTGACCTTCTAGTTATGGTATAGGATGGGCATAGTACTGCGTGTTGCACTGCGCTCAGCAGTTGCAGCAGCATGATAATATAAAAAAGATGCATGGGCTGATCACCTCCCAACTCAGATGTTAGGCAGGCATGCCACTCGCGGGCGATATTTCTATTTGGGCACACAATTAATCATGCTCTTCTCCATTTTCTGGTGAGTCCTCTCATCAAATTACTCAACCCACCTCTAGTATATCATTCTGTGTCTGATTAGTGCTGTAAAAATGGCACAGTCTTAAAAATTCAGGACACACACAATGTGAAAACCTACACAATGACTAATTACTGGTATGTACTAACGATCTCATCGCAGGCTATTTAGATGGTGTCAGGGACTGGTATCATTTAATCCCTTCACATGGCTGCTCAGTCTATAAATCCAAAAGTTGTTTTTATTTTAATAGGACATTTTTTACATCCTTCACGCTGGATGGAATATACAGTTTGTCCTGTACCACCCATGGAATGGTATTGATAGAGTAATTGCTCTCCAAAAAGTAAGTGATTAGTATGTTCAATGTTTTCCTACACTTCACATTACTCCTATGCTCCATTATCTGCACTTTAACCTTTCATGCTGGTCATTCCAACATGCAACCGATTGCAGGGACAGTGAATAAGATAAATGATATTTTCAGAGTTACATGTGATATGCCTGGTCAGGAAGACCGCTGGATATCTCCAACCAATGTTTTTCGACTTGGTAGTCTGGGTAAGGTGACTTACTTTGCATGCTCCGCACTACCTGTGCTAAATTGCAAATCTGTGTTTCTGAGATGGGTTTCTAACTAAAGGTCTAGTATGCACCAGGATGTCTCTGGTGTTGGCCCTCTTCTTGATTGAGAGCATCAGTTTCTGTAATTCTAAGTTATTGGAATTGATAATATGTCAATTTGTATTAATACAGTTCTTCATATGACTTGAAGCTGTCCTGAAGGTGTTGACACAGATCAGTGTATCCTGTTGTTTTTTTCATTTGTTTCTAATAGTGCTCCCCTATCACTTTTCCTCGTTCTTTTACATGCTCTGGATATCACCTGATATGTGTAATGTCTCTCACTTAGATTAGTGTTACGTTTTTAGGCCTCAATGTTGAAAATCATCAATATTAGTGTAGTTCCTATGTAAGTCAGTCATTAAAACTTTATTTGGTTTGTTACAACCATAAAAGTATACACTTTACATTTTGTAAGACTTTGTAAAAACACGTAATGTAAAACAATTATTAAAATGCAACACATAATCATTTCCTGGAGGATAACACGGCTCCTTTTGTTATTAATCTAATATCCTCCTGAGTTATTAAAATCACAATAAATTATACATATATAACCAAACCTTCCAAACACAATACATACATTACTATTAAAATACAGTCTCATTTTATATTAGGGGGGCTACTTGCACCTATAACTCTGTACACTGGAGAAATACCCTAACTCTGCTCATGAATTTCCCCAAAACACAGGCTATGTCCAAATTTGTCATTCACACTAAGAGGTTAGCAGCTTGCTTCCTATTCATAATCCTGTATTTTTTAAATATCGGGCAGAAAATCTCCTTTTGTATATCAATAACCATCCTACAGTCTAATAAAATATGTATGATGTCACAACAGGTACCTAACATACCAGTGCAGTTACCATCACTATTTATCATGAGGTTTTTTACCCTATTATTTACGTAACAGGGATTTATTCCTATTCTCACTTTTAATACCTCTCGCCGTAGACGGTGATTGGTAACCTGTCTAAATAGGGATACGGTTGATCTACTGAAGCCCATGCTTGGGTCATATGGGACACCGATGTTTTCCGCAGGAGGTATTCTCGATCACATATACGGGACACGTCGCTCCCATAGACCTTAGTTCTTTTTTGCCTATTATGGCGTGTCCTAACTGCGTTCATAGTTCTAATCCCAGCACTCCATATGCTTCTCTTAATGAGGCTCTTGTTTCTTTCACCCAGGATAACTCACTAGAGGCAATTTCTTCTCTTCACAACTGGGAGATTTTTTTGGGGAGCTCCCCTGTTCCCTTGGCGCTGCCAAAAACATATTAGGGCCATCCTAGTGGTTATTGCCCAAGAGGTAAATCCCAACTCTAATCCTGCTGCTTGTACCATTGATGATTTTGGCAGCGAGAACAAGCTTTTCAGGTTAATACCCCCCTCTTTATCCCAACATTTTTTCCAGCTTAAAAAGAGAACCTCTGCCCCGTATAGATATTGCGCGGGGACCATTGCTAAGTAGGCCTTTATAACCGGCCTGTCTGACATTTCACCATAGAAGCTATTCAGTCTTTTTAAGCCCTTCATAGAAGCCGTTGCCCTCATTTTTAACGCTTCCAGATGGGTGGTCCAATTCAGATTGCTCGTGAACCATATTCCCAGGTATCTATATTCTGTTACCTTCTCGAGTAATTCCGTACCAAGACGCCAAGGGAATCGGGTCTTACTTATACCGAAGCATAATATTTTTGTCTTCTCCATGTTCACTACATTTTATATTTAAGCAGTATTTATGGAACATGTTTAATTTCCTCTGCAGACCTATCTCTGTCTGGTACATAATCACCAGATCGTCTGCATATAGCAGACAAGATATGTGATTACCTCCTAGCTTTGGGCTAGCTCCTCTGACCTCTCTTAAATTCAGGGGCAGGTGTGCTATGAACAGGGAAAAAAGCAACGGGGCTAGTACGCACCCCTGCCTCAGGCCATTTCCAATCTGGATCCTCCCAGACAATCCACCCTCCTCGTCCGGGATTACCTGGGCCCAGTTATTTGTATGTAAGGCCTGAATAAGGGCTAACAGGTCATCGTGTATTTTATAACCTACCAAGGTTGACCAGCTGCTCCCTGCCTACAAGGTCAAATGTCACGCGAAAGTCCACAAAGCAGCAGAACAAATTACCCCTCTGCTCTATCGACTTCCGTGCGACCGCCCAGAGGGCAAAACAATGGTCCACCGTTGAATGCCCTTCTTTAACTCCCCCCTGTTCTGGGGGTACTATGCAATTATCTTCAGCCCAGTCTTTTAGCAGACCTAGGATTACTTTGGAGAATACTTTTTCCCCAATATCCAAGAGGTTTATAAGGCGATAATTTTTAGGGGAATTTACATCGCCTTTTTTATGTATCGGTCTAATGACAGCCCCTTTCCAGCTGTCTGGCAAGATTCCAGTATTTAATATTCTCGAAAACATCTTTGAGAACAAATTCGCCCACCAATCTATATTAGTTTTTATAATGATGGCGGGTAGATTGTCTGGGCCAGCAGCGCGTGTCAAATTTAGGTCGGCTATTATGGTCTTAATATGGCCTTGGGAGAACTGCCCCATTACTTCTTCCCTAACTCCTGGCCAGCTAGATGGTAATAAATCCCCCCTCCTTGGCCATTTACCGTAAATTTCCTCGAGGTAGGTTACCCACTTATCCTCTGGGACAGAACATTGCAGGGTCCCTGCCGCTTTCCCCGTACATTCCTGTATCATTTCCTAGAAGCCTTTGACATTTTTTTCTTCAATTGCCTCTAGTAAGTTCATCTAGCATTTTTCTTTAAAGGATCTTTTTTTTCTCTAATAGTTGTCTTGTATTTTATCCTCAATTTCTTAAGTGCTAGTAATGCTGCATCATTGTAGCTACGCCTAAGGCTTCTTTCATGTTGCCTAATGGTGACCTTTACTTTCCTGCCATCTTCGTCAAACCATGGTTTATTACTTGAATGTAGTGTTGCTTTACTTACTGAATTATGCTTTCCCCGTTTTATTTTTATCCTGAGGCATTTTACCAGTTGTCTTATTATATCCTCATACCAGGATATATCCTCCCCTGGTGATGGATTTTCTAAGTCAACTACTATCTGGAATTCCCTCAGTTTCTTTAAATATTCTTCACTAATCCGGGTTGTGAGTCGCTTTGGATATTCAACATCTATATATGTAACACTTTCAGTCTCGGCGGAACCCTGTTCACATACATTTCCATCGATAATGGTAAATGGTCGCTACTCTCTACCTGGAGTATTTCAAAGTGTTGAATTAAGTGGAAACACCATACCTGGATACATTTATAGTCTATGGGGCACATTTGCTGCCCTATTTTAAAGGTGCGCTTTGCGGGCCGATCCGTTTCTTTCCTACCATTAACACAAACCAAGCCCATAGCCCCCAGCAGCTGTCCAAGCTCCACATCTTGGTTTGAGAGCTCATTGCTGGTGAACATTGCAGACTCTATATTAGACGCTTTTAGCAAGTTGCTATTCCAGGCATCGTTTTTTTGGGGATTTAGTCTATGATTAAAATCCCCTGAAATTAGGAGCACATCTCTTGGGTAGATTTCATGTAAGTTCTCAAAATCCTTTTTTAGATGCTCGAGCTCCTCTTTATACTCATTTTTTCCCCTTTCTGTATGTACACATTGATAGTACATAAGCCTGCACCACCTACGTTGTTATTTAGAATCAGCACTCTGCTACCCAGTGCCCAATTACACGTTAAGTTAAGGAGAAATATATCTCTCACTATCCTTGTGGAGACCAACGCCATCTGGCCACCTGATTCCCTACCTATTTGGTTCTTCCTTGCAGGTCTTCCCAAGGATGTTTGTAAACAATGGAATTGTCCCACAAGCCTTGGGGTGGAACCTGTCATATAAAAGTAAACTGTTTTTGTCAGTGGGTTAATGATACAATTGTGTGATTAAGTTGCCATACTTGGTCACAATGTTCAGATCAAAAAAATTAAGTGACGTATTGGTGATATGGGCTGTAACACATAAGAAGCTATTTCTGGAACTAAGACATTCCAGAAAGGTTGTGTATTCCTCTTAGACAGCCACAAAATAGAGATATGAGGTGTGCCTAGATGGGACACCTGCTGGCAGCAAAGGGGGGCAGAGATGAGCACAGGCCCACTCACAACTGAATAGCCTGTGCTCTGCATTCACACATAGGGCCAAATAACTCTTATTGTCCCTTCAACCAGCTTGAAACCAAGACAGGGGGAAGGAAATTCCATGCACTTCAAAGCCACTGTCTAGAAGCTTCTCCCACCTTCCAGAACCTGGGAATCATAGTATAAAAGAAAACCCTCAGACACCACCTCTTGAGTACACTTTTGGACCTGTTAATACTCTACCCGGAGGCTCGGAAGAAGAACTGCTGTGCTGCTACAAGGATTGCCACTCTGCTGAACTGCTGCTCTAAAGAAACTGCTGCCCTGATGTGCTGATCTGCTGCCTGCTGCCCTCTTGCCTGAGAAAGAAGAAATGGTTCTGCAACATCATCTTGAACCCAGGACCCCAGAGTAACTCAAACTATTAGTCTAGTGGCCTCCTGATCTGAGCCTCAGGGACTTAAAAGATTCCCAGCAGCTTCTGGACCCATCTTCAGCAAGTTCCAGACCGCCAAGAAGTGCCTTTTCAGGTCCTGGACCCTTGGTGTGACTTGTGGGCTTTTTAAAATAAAGCTTTGTGCTCTCCTCAACTGCAAATGAGCCCACTCGCTCTGGAACCATGCTGCTCACCCTGAACTCCAGTGAGGGCTGCTGCTAGCCCATCTCTGCATACAGCAGCATCGAAAACCCATGGGGAACCACCAACACTAAGCTCCAGCCCACCCAACCGTGTAGTCAGGCCTGCTCTTTGCACCACGCTTACTACTTCCTGCAATGCTCTCCTTCCTCCTCGCGACCTTCTCCAACGCGAACGGCACCCTTTGGCACCAGATCTTGAGAAGGTAAAACTTCAGCTGGACTAATCCAGGACTGTATTGAGCCCACACTCCATTGCAGTTGGCCTGAACTTTTGGCTTTGACCTAACCCAGCGCGACCAGATAGCCACGGTTGGTGCTTTGTGCTTTTAAATGCTATTTTTTACTTTATTCTTTTAAAAATCATAACTCTGGTCCTGCTGAGTGTATTTTTGTCGTTTTTTTCCTTGTTTTATTTATTAAATTAAGCTCTATATTTCTAACCGAGTGTGAGATCTTTTGTGTGGTGTATTCCCTATTTTACTATTTGAAGTGTTGCACAAATACTTTACACATTGCTTCTAAGTTGAGCTTAACTGCTATATGCCAAGCTGTCAGAGGGTTGAGAACATGTTCATTTGAGGGTTGCCTGTTCCTCACCCTGACTAAGATTGTGGTTGCTGCTTGACCAGGGCTCACACCCCAGTCAACCAACAACTGAATTTCTAACAGATTCCTATATGGATATTCCATTGCGGTGAGACAGCATTGAATGGGCCAATAGGTGCCTCTTTCTTATGTACTATTAGTTCAGAATTGTTAGCGCTTGAAATTAAATTTAATATAAGCAAAAGTAGAAGCACAGTTTCTCTTTTTGCTTTATTCGCCAAATTTCTTTTACGTGTAGATCATGTGTTATAACATGAAAGACTTTTGACATTCTTGGTTTTTGAAATGAGATGACTTATTCTACCTATGGTAGTAGGAGCCAGATTCCAAACTCCACTTAGAAAGAGGGAAGAAGTTGGCAAGAACATTTTGATGTTAATTAGACTTGGGAATGATGTTTAGATGGTCTATAAATACTAGCAACTGTAAATTATTGATGACAGCAATTCGAAGTGCAGCAGCACGCCACCCAATACTGTCAGTAGATGTTTCCTCAACCTGTATTTCTGATGTTTTCCTAGGTAATATGGATATAGCCCATATCAATTATTGTTGCCCAGATTCTGCCACTAAAGATATCCATTTGGAATTTAAAAATGCTTTATGTTTGAGGGTGAGGGTCTTCTCTAGCAGTAATGCTTGTACGGCTGACTGATCCAAACTACTGAACATTGCGGCTCATTTCTTACAAATATGGCGTAAGATATTAAACTTTAAAGAAACTCAGGTCATTCATCTTTATTTGGCAAATCATAATGGCTAGTTAGGAAAGTAGTTAAGGATTCCATTCCTAAATTTCCCATTTGCTAATCTCGTGCTCTAACTCAACATATCTCTAAGCGTTCCCATCTTTGTTTTTCCATCTTACTCTATTTTACCCTCTTCTAACCTTGTATACTCACTGATCTGGTAGAGCAGCCCATACCCCAGTGTGCCATAGTTACTCAGATTCTATGACTGGTGAATATTGGTTGCGCCTACAGCTATCTGTCTTATAATATATAACTGAAATGTTCCCCCTACCTCCCGCTGCAATTGCCTAACTCCCCACATATTCCCTTTGTAATTTATCCCCTTTCTATTGTTGTATCCCGATGTCCCTTTGACCTACTGTGTGTTATTTATTATTTATTTGGCTATTTCTTAATGACTCTCGATAAGGAGATGTAGGGCAATAGAAAGAGGAGTCAAGATACTCCTCTTTTTTCTTTCTATTCTCACCATGACCATCAATTTTGATGAAAGTTGCAGGAATACATTGATATTCTTAGTCTTGAATTTATCAATATATAGTTTGAGTTTCCATCTTCTTTGATCAGTCCTCTGAATATATCAAGGTGACCTAAAATTTGAATTCCTTGAATAGGTAAAAAAAGTTCTGCCAACATTCTCTCAAAGTCACTATAAGCGAGGAAGTTCACCAGAACTTTTTTGTGGTCTAGAAGGATCATGTTTTCTTGGTGATGCTGGGTCTCAATGTACCCTTTGTTCATCTTTGACAAAGTATATTTCTTGAGTTATAGTAATAGAATAGAATAATACTATTATGGACCCTTCCGAGCCTTCTTACAATGCTTCCAGTATGCCACTGATGCTTAAATTGCTCTCTTCAGTATGGGTTTCCAAGTGTTCCAAAGACATGTTAACCACCTCATTCTTTTTGGAGAGTGCAGTGAAGAGATACCATCAGCATTATCCTGTACCTTAGACTCTAATGTAACAAAGTTTATTTTACTGATTAATTCTTGCAAAGCAGTGATTCTTAAGTGGTCCTGGCAAACAACACTGTGAATATCATGTATTTGTATGGGTTCCTTTCTGGTTGCCGCCAGTTTGTGCGTAAGCAACTAAACTGCCTGCTGAGTTTTAGTGATAGCCCTAGAATGATTGACCTTACTCTGGCTGAAATAAGAGCTGCATTGGGTGGTGCCAGGACTGCCTACAATCCTTCCTCTGATCTGAGCCTTAGCCTGAGCCTAAAAAGGAGGGTATAGTATCATCTGGTGATAGGAAAGTCTCTACCAGTCCACCAGAACAATTGCATTATTATTATCCACTTCAACTATTTGTTTTATTATTGCTAGTTTTGATGCCAATGTGTATAATATATTTTCACATAGAAACAAAACCGCATCACTATTTTCAAATTCACCCGTCATGTACTCTCCATCAACCCCAACTCAGAAATACATGGTCAGGCATGCTCTTAGATCTAGGCCTGAGGTTACTGATTGACAAGATACAGATGGGGTGGCACGTAGCCGGCAGACAAACACATAAACAGGAAACACAGGTCCATCCCCCAGTTAAGTGCTGCAATGGCACAATTGTTCAGGGAAATTGCCTCCCATAAAGAACACATGGCCAGACGGGTTTGCGCTTTCCCAAGGATGGTTCACTGGATGGAGTAGTGTTCTCCCCTACACTGACAGAGCAGCAAGGAGACTCACCAATTGCTGGAGCAGTTTGCTGGACTGTTCTAATTGACACCTGGACTGACCCAGTGGCGTAGTAATAATACTGACACTGGTGACTGGCTATAGAACCATTGTAGCACCCCTGACAGGGCTGACTTCCAAGAAGCAGCCCAAGATGGTAATATCTACTAAGAAGTGTCATAGAGCCTTTACCACCGGAAGGAAGCACAGTATACAGCACTTGTACTCAAGACACCTAATTTCAGCACTGAGTTTGTGGTCCAAACAGATAGCTTAGAACATGGCAATGGGACAGTATTATCATAGCAAAACGAATGAGTGTCAGGATTTTCCTGTTGCCTTTAGCAGCAGGGCATTCCTCCCCAGAGAGCAGCATTAAAGTGCAGTAGAAGGGGAGGCTTTTGGTGTGCTGTGGTCACTGACGAAGCTGTGGCCCTAACAGTTTGGGAAACACTTCTGGGTTTAAACCGACCACAGACCTCTCAGGTGGCTCATGCAGATGAGAGGATAAAACCCCAAATTGTTACATGGCCCTTTCCCCTACATGGGTATGGATTTTGCAGTGGGTCACAGACCTGGAACTACCCACTCTAATGCAGATGACCTTCCCAAGTTCTTTTGATTAAGATGATGAAAACTGCCAAGGGAATTGCTGAGTTGCACCTCACCTTTCATCAAGAGGGAAAATGTATCTTTTTACGTGGTTCCCTCCATTGTTTTGTGGGCTGATGCTGCTGGTTGTTTGACTCTATACACTAGGACTCTGATGACGAGGCCCCATTGCATGTGCTGTGACCCCTAGAACATGTGAAAATTGCTTCTACTCATAATTGGCATATTCAACATACTATAATGTCACAGCCCCAGTCACTGCATGACCCTCTGTGAGCTTGTGATTTTGGGTGAGTTTCCCCCTTTCTGCTTTTTTCCCCAAGTTAACATGTTCACTTCTTTGTGTAGGTTTTCTGCGCTCTTCTCTCCTGGTGGCATAGTGGGATCTATTGGCCTTTTCGGGCAGCTGGCTAAACTGTCTACAAAACAAACTGCTTGATTAGAACCAACCGGAATGCTCCAGAATCCAAGTAATTGTGGCAGGTGCACCTGTTAACAATTATTAGAACTAATTGCTTTGTCCTTTACTCTTTCTCCAGAACTGGCGCCATCTGCAGGTTTTCCTGTCAATTATTCCCATGTGGAATAACTACCACAGTTAATTGCTTTGGTCCTACTAAACGTTCCATGACCCTAAAATATTTGCCAAAGTTAATTACTTAGCTCATATTGAACGTTCCATGGACAGGTCAAGTGCATCTATCAATCAAAACTCATGTATAGTAATTGCTAGGATTAGCACATGCCAGGCATGATTTCCTTCCAGCAATTTTGATTGTTTTACTCTGCATGCACTAACAGCACACAGGCGATCTCTATTTATAGGCCACTTTCAGTCTGATTTTCTGCTTGGTCTCTTTGCTCGACCCTTAACCAAAATCCCTTGACTGGCCCACTCTCCACCTTCTGTTCACATCCAGACCACGTTCCGGTCTTGCCTGCTCTCGGCCTTGGACTGTAGCTGATTCCTGATCTCGACCCTGCCTGACGACCGCTCCCGCCTCAAACTCCCAATCCCACTTCCTTAGAGGAGTGGGATCTAAGCTCACTCCTAGATCCTCTGTTACTCTCTACAGCTCCAAAGTGAAAGAAGAACTTCAGAGTGCATGATGCAAGAGAGAAGAGGAAAAACAAAGAATGGAATTAATGGATGGAAGAGAAAGAACAGAGCAAGGAATGGGCAGTTAGGGCCTTTTTGCCTGGGCTGCTTTTGGTTACAAGCCCTGACCTAGAATTTGTATTTCCACACTGATTCCCATAAGATTTCCTCTGCTCTTTCAGACAAAGGTTTCGGCTCTTTCTAGTAGATGAAATGTCTGAGTGAAAAAACACAATTTATAAATCTCATGGGCCCAGTAATTGCAATTTCGGGGCCATCAAAAGTTTACCGGCCACTTGTAATGAATACATTTATCCCAAAGAGCTTCTTTACCTCAATGCGGACAACAGATGATGCATTATGAGTACCACCACAGTCGCAGCATTTGCTGATCTGATGCCTAAAAGGAAGAATTGTATTACATCTTCTCGAGCTTGTGCTCATTGACTGCAGGAGGTTTAGGAGAATTTCCATATTGAAGAATAAACATTTATAAAGCCAATCCCCCGTATACCTGAAGGATAGACATGGTTGTTGCTGTGGTTCTCCAGCACAATCTTTTTTTAAAGAATAAAGAGTGCTTATGTTATGAGTAAGGATCAATGTTTCTAAAATCATTATGTAAAGATAATGGGTGTTGGGAATTTATAAATGTTTCTCATGGTACACACCTAATGAATGTTTCAAATTATAATTGCTGCCTTTTCGGGTGGTTTAAGAATATTTCTGTGACTTGTGGGTGACAGACTTCCAATATCAGCAAAAAAGGAAGATCCCAACCCTGGTGATAGTGACAAGAATCTGCCCACTACCTGTCAAGTTATTTTGACAATATCGGGCAAGGACCACGACTTCAATCACCGGACCTCCCTGCTTTGAAGGCGGGAACTACAGCTGGAAGCATCAGTGAGCACTTTAAAGGGAAATCAGGATCCACGCAGCACGTGCCGCGCCGGGGCACACTTCCCGGACCAGACCAGCCCAAGAGTGGTCCCGTCTGTGCCCCTAAGTGTCCGGGGAAGGCCGGGCTGGGCCACCCCTCATGGCTCGGAAACCTCTATGTCTAATTTAAGGTACAATATTTATTTCTGTTTTTGTTTTCACTATTTGTCTGCTCATAATGGGGAAGAGAAAAGGCATGGGATCAAACACTAAAATAAGCAGAGCAGAGGGGCCAAAAACAACAGGTATTATTATACAAATTATTTGAATTCTGTTATGGATTACCAGGAATCTAAACTTGAACCTGTAGAAGAAAGAATAGATGTTGTTATGCGACAATCAAATCCACCGCCCATCGAATCTAAAGTAATGATCAGAAATGTAGAAACTTCAAATCATGGAACTGAGCTTAACTCTGGACCGGGCAATATCTCATTGGAGAATCCACCTACACAAGAAATCTCTCCGTCCCATCAAGATTCAATCATAATTCCTGACATGGAGTCTGAAGTAGAGGCTAGCCCGTGAGCTTATTCACTACACTCCCAAAGAAAAAAAAAGAGTAACGGGGATTTTGATGAAGCACCAGCTGAGACAACGTCTGACTCTTGATAGCTCAGTCCAAACCCTGACAGAGAAAACAACAAAGAGTCCTAATACAGAAGAAGGGAGTGTGGTTAAGGTCTACTATGGAAATATAAGCTCAGAGAATAGAAGAATATTTGGAAACAAGCTACGGATCTCTGTTCGGATTTTTTACGAAAGGTTGAACAAATTATGGTAGGCTTTTATCAGAAAGGCGACTTTAAATTGAGGGACTTAGCTGAAACTATACCATCTATGAGGCACCCAATGGCACCTTCTAATAAGCAGGGCTTTAGAGGACCCAATCATATGGAAAAGCCATCATGTTCATCAAGGCACCTCACTCCAGTTGCAAATCAAGCAAAGGAGACCCCACTTCCAAGCTTAAATGTGAATGCGTCTTCAAACTCTGGTGTACAGGACAAGCAGAGACCACATGATAATCCTGCTATAAAGACTCAGGAGTTATATTATTGTAATAGCACACCTTACCACCTGATTGCACACCCTCTATTATGGTGTTGGAAGATGTCCCACAGGTTAGGCTGGACCATAAGGAGAATAGCTTATCCATAAAAAATAAAGGGCCTAATTAGGATGTCGGAAGGAAAGCCTCTGACCATTGGTCGGAGGCTTTCCGACCGACATGGTAGGTTTAAACTCCGACCACCGCATTAGGATGACGGCAGTCAGAGTTTAAACCGGCGACGGACACCGCTGGTCAGTCAGAACTGCATCATAATCCCTTATGGACGGCGGCATTAGTTGGACACTCAAAATATATCAATTTACAAAGATAGTATGAATTGGAGCAAAATTGATTTTATACTGGTTTTCTTTGAACTCTGCTCTCTTTTCAAGGAATTCGAAATTGCAAGTGTTGCAGTGATCATAATCCTCTCACTACTTCCTTGAAGGCTTGAACATAATTATGGATAAGGCAGATCCAAATGGAAAACTGTGAGTATAAGAATAAAATGGAACAAGTTGTCCTCAGAAGCATTCATCATTAAACTTGTTGATGCAAACCAGGTGTACTTTTTAACATGTCTGTTAATCGGGTCTGACCTACATAGTATTCACAACAGTTTTTAAAAAATGTGTATGTCTGCCTCGGAAATGTTAACATTGAAAACTGTTAGAGCTGTGGTAAAAGGCTTCAGTTGGTTCAACGCTACCTGTTCAGCTGCCCATAAACAGTTCTGATCTGCCCAACATTCAAACACCGATGTCCTCTTGAGATAAAGCAATTCCGCTATACATTGGAAACATGCAAGAAAGAAAGGAGACTTAAGGCATGGGAACATTTGCTAGAAGCAGGAAGCAATGGACCCCACAAGGTTTTGGGAGTGCTAAGTTAAACAGATGACTCCACCACTTTTTAGCTTCAGTAGTATTTATTTAGCTAGCAGTGAAATACCACCAACCCATCCAGGCAGCGATAAACTCTCAATTGCCTGTTCTAATCACTGAACTCCAGAAGCCTCAATTACATGGAACCCCATCACATCACCAGGTGATATGCTTGGCATTCCACCCATTGCAGCAGGACAATTCTAACACAAGGTTTAACACATCTTTCCCCTTTACAATCAACCAAACAGATGATATAAAATTAAAACAAAAAAAATAAAGTCAACAGAAGCAATAACATTGCATAAAAACTTATACTGAGATATAAGAATACAAAATCCCCAATGAGGCCTAAGAATGAAGTAATCATATATCATACTTTAAAAAATATATATTTTATTGATTTTAATATAATTACAAGCAACAACACGAAGTGCAGTACAATACAGAAGGACAAACCGCCCGTTCTATCAGACATCAAGATACAGTGGTCCAGCTGGCCGAGACCGGCATATACAGCATCATGAGTAGAATGTCATAAACACAGTGAATCCGTATACATAATCCCCAAAGCCACACATTTTGTACATACAAAGTTTACATTGCTATATCCCGTGATCAGTGACAACATGCCACTACAACAATACATTGGCATCACAAATCCTCAGCAGCTTCAGAGCGCAGCCATTCTGCCACCGGGTCCCAGATGTCACGCGGGCAGGACCTGGAAGGCATGAGCTCCCAGTAACACCCTAGCTGTTCCCTGCAGTATGTCACATCCTGAACCCATTCCCTTACAGTTGGAGGGGAGACAGCTCCCCAATGCAAAGCCACTTGTCTTTTTGCTAATAATAGCATCATTGCTGGCAGCTTCCTAGACTTTGACTGCACACTTAAAATGATACCTAGCAGTGCCACTATTGGAGTACAAGGGAGTTCCTGCCTGGTGATAGAACCGCACCGCCAGCTACTGCAGTCCGAGCCAACACGATTTTATGCAGTTGTGTGGGGTTGCGGTATAACCGGTGGAGGTACTTGAAATGGATAAGTCTGAGACGACAATTAGGGGACAATCGTCTAGCTGTCTACAGCCAAAGCTCCACTGCTCATCCATGATGACCTCTCCAAGGTCCTCCTACCAGGCCCTACGAGATGGTCGGACAACCACCAGAGATTCCCTTTGTGTTGTGTTGTAAATCTGTGATGTGAGTTTACTGCCTGACTCCAAGGAAAGTTTGTTTTCTTGCTGGCAGTGTGGGGGGGAGAGGTCGGGGAATGTCTTAAATTTGCTCTTACATGTGGCACAAACCTGATAGTAAAGTAACATGTCAAGTGCAGTGGGTGGGTTAGGACCACCCATTTGTTGTATCCTTTAAAAGCTGTCAGCTTGGTACAGATCTCCGACAAGATGAAGGTTGTGAGCCTGCGCGCAGTCCTGCGCCCTAGCATCCATCAGTGGAGGTAACAGTGGATTATTAAGCAGGGGCATAGATAGAACGTAGAGTATTTCTATGAGTGCTGTTTTGCAAAGGCCCCCCAATGCCCACTGCAGAGTTTCAACGGTGTCCATTTAGTCACGTGGAAATTTGTATGTGTGGTAGAGTGCAGTTCTCAGGGTAAGTGGTGGCACTCTATCGATCTCTATCACCACATGTGGCTAAAAAGTTGTAGGATGAACCCAAAAATGCAAACATTGAGCGTGAGCGTGTATGCGTATAATGTGAAATCTGGGGCGGCCATTCCCCCCTGTGCTTGGGGCAATGTTAATACCTCTCAACATATTCTGGGTTGTTTCCCCACCCAGACCACTTCTATCATAAGTGAGCGTATGCGTTTGAGAAAGTGCATTGTGAGGGGATAGGAATATTGGTGAACAAGTACAATAGTTTGGGCAGGACAATAAATGTTGCCACTGCTATGCGGCCCGCCAATGAGAGAGGGAGAGATTTCCACCTCTTCACTCTGTCCTCTATACAGTCCACCACTCTCCCGTAGTTTGTCAACCATATCTCCTGCATACTGCTGCTGATCCAAATCCCCAAGTAATGTGTCGGGCCAGTAACCCAAGCTATCAGGTAGTCAGTGTCATATTGCTGAGTTCCAGATGTTAGTGGAACAATTACGGATTTACTCCAGTTAACCACTACGCCGGACAGTCCCCCAAATCTAACTAGCTCCCTTGTCATCGGACCAAAATTCTCTTTGGGATCTGTCATATACAGTGTGATATTTTTGGCGTACATTGACACTGTGGGTCCTCTGATTTGTGAACCCTATCCCTCTATTAGTGTGGTGCTGGCGTAGGCGGGCGGCTAGGGGCAAACAGCAACGGCGATAAGGGGCAGCCTTGTCTAGTGCCCTGTGTGATGGGGATAGGGTCAGAGACCAAGCCATTCACTCTTAGTCGTGCGGTGGGGAGAGTGTAAAGTAGTTTAATCATACATCATACTTAAATGTAATGTCATAAAAACTTAGATTGAGATATAAGAAACCAAGGGGGGCCCTAGAGGGCGCACAAGCTTAATGGCCGCACTCTAGTGAGGCTCTGGCAGCCTGGCGCTATTATCCTCAATTTATCCTGCTTACCCTGCTCCCACCCGTCCGAAACTCCCCACAATGAGGCAGGGAGTGTTGCCTGACACTCGGTGAAAGTTTGGCAGCTCTGACTTCAGGAGGGACGAAGTTCGCGCCGTTGGAAGATCCTGCCCGGGAAACACTCTACCGCTGCGGAGCCCGGAGACGGATCGGAGAACTGCGGGACACCGGGGCGCACCACGAGGCGAGCGGGCCTGAGGAGCAGAGGCGGACGGCTTCCTCGGCGCGCCTGCGGAGGCGGGCTGCGGCTCCTCTCGTTATCCCCCCCCACCGGCGTCCGGATACCATGGAACGGTGAGAGTCTCTGGGCACAACTGTATTTTTTTGCAGAAGGAGGCGAAGCCTGATGCCGATAACAGCGCCTATGACCTTGCGGGGCTCAGGCCTCGCCGCTGAAGCTGCTGCGTGATTGGGGCCCCATAGCAAGATAGAACGACGGCCTGAGTGACTCACCCTGGACTGTAGGATTCAATCGGGTGAGCGATAAAGTCACGAGCTCCCCTGCACTCAAAATAATATAGCGGCATAGACAACGGGAGGGCTCTCCCACTCCTCGAGCTCCTGCAAAAAGCCTGAGGGCATTGGCGGCCGCCCTGATCTATGCCGTTAAACCCGGCGGGATTACCCAGTGTTCATTGCCCTGTTTGATACGCCGGCTCCGGCGCCGAGATTTCCTTCCCTGCAAGGTCCTACTAGGAACGCCGCTAAAACTTTCTCCACTGGCTGGTGGTGCAGAAGGAGCACCGCAACTGCTGAGCAGCGCCTCACGGACGAAGAGGTGCTCAATCCACTTCAAGCTTCGCCGAGACAGATTACCATAACTCTGAGGCACTTGGCGCAATGGGGAAACCGGACAGCAGGCAGCCCAAACTGCAGTTTGAGCCTGCAGTGCAAAAGAAAGTGACGAGAAACACTGTGGACAGCGGGCAACCTCGGAGCCCGTCCACAGAGGTATCCACATCAGCCTCTGCGGTGCCGGACATTGCCACGATGTTACATGAGATGCGCCAGGGCTTCGCCACTGTCGTCGACAAAGTTGATAGACTCTCAGCCAGAATGGACGGCATAGCCCAGAAAATGGACATACACGAGGAGCGTATTACAGAGGTGGAGCGACGAATATCCGAAAATGAGGACACATCGGTATCACATACCTCGAGACTCTCGAGAATGGACAATGTGCTGCGTGTAATTGCCGCCAAAAATGAGGAGTTGGAAGCGAGGAGCCGCAGAAATAACATTCGCGTCACGGGCATTCCAGAGACGACCAACACAGGCAAGATGGAGCTCTATATAGAGAAGATTCTTATAGCGGCGGTGGGGGCGGAGGCCTTCTCGAACCAATTCATAGTGGAGCGTGCTCATAGATCGCTCGGGCCTCGACCCCAGACGGGAACCCCACCGAGACCCATCATTGCGCGCCTGCTCAATTATAGAGATCGTGATGCGGCCCTGCGAGCGGCGCGGACGACACAGAACCTCACGCACGATGGAGTGACTTTCTCTATATACCCTGACTTTACCCCAGTGGTACAAGAACAAAGGCGGAAATTCCTTGCTGTTAAGAGGAAACTTAGAGACCTACATATTGACTATGCCCTTTTGTACCCAGCCAAACTGCGAGTGACCCATCAGGGCACACAACATTTTTTTGTCAACCCGCAACAAGTCGAGGATTACATTAAAACACTGCCTAAACAAGGAAGGCGACCTGCAGAAGCTGGAGGCCAACATGACTTGAGCACTGATTAAGTGAAAGGCTGCCATTTGTTGCTGGGATTTACCACACTGATGGGACATGATACTTCTCTCACTCCAAGGTTCGATGTTACTACTCAATGTGTAGACTGCGACAGATTAGAAGGGTGCCACGGACGGGTATCGGATTGCAGGCGGTAACGTATGCCAGGCACCCACCCCCTCACTCCCTTCCCCCTCCGGATAGAGACATCAGGGACGGGCATGGAAGGAACGGGAGGAATGGGGGTGGACGGACGTGCACCTCAGATGACCCCTACTGGGTATACCCCAAGGAACTTGGTTCCATTCCTGTTGATGTTCGGGTGTTTTGGTTACCCTTTGGGTGGGGGGAGGGCCTGGGATGCTGGCAAGTTGGGGATGCTTCAGTGGGTGGGGGGAGGCGGGCAAGTTGTGTGGCATGAGAAGATTGCAGACAGCGGGATGTGGGTCTTTCTGACAGAGCCTCATAGACTTCACGAGTGGGGATGGATGGGGTTCGCTGCTGCTATCGCTGTGCACACTATGTACTTGCAGGGGGTTCTGGGGGGTGGGCGAGGTGGCTACACAGTTGGGAGAAATGTTTGGTTTCTGTTTAATGCATGTGCGTCCGGTATCGAAGAACTGCTACTATCTTTAGTCTTGAAATTTCTTGATTGCGTCAGGGATGTGAGTGGGCCTAGTATTCGATTGCACGGCTCAAGCAAGGCCTGCTGCCTGCTGGTGGTGGATACGCCATACAAAACGCCTCGACCTCTGGTGAATATATACACTTGCACACATGGGGGACACTAACTTGAATATTATCACATGGAACGTGAGAGGACTGGGTGATCCTAGGAAGAGACGGCAAATACTAAGCTACCTTGATCGACATAAAATTCATATTGCCTTACTCCAGGAGACACACTTTAAGCCGCAGGGTTTACACACATTTGGGAACAGATGGGCCTCATATACAGTATTCTCCTCATATTCCTCTTATGCACGGGGTACGGCTATTTTGGTAAAAAGAAACACACCTTTCCATTTAGCGGGCTCTAAGACAGACGCGCAAGGGAGATTTTGTTTAATGTGGGGCCGATTTGGTCATATGGCTGTGACGCTGGTCTGTTGCTATGGGCCTAATGTGGATGATCCACAGTACTTTACTGACCTGTGGGCGGCGATTGTGGGGACGGGGCCACAACACATTGTCTGGGGGGTGATTTCAACACGACCCTAAATCCGGTCTTGGACAGGTCACACCCAGCGCCACATCACTATACTTCTGGGAGGGAGATTCTCCGTGCAACGATTGATGATAATAATCTTTTAGACGCATGGAGATCTATGCATGGGACGAAGGAGGAAGGCACACACTGCACTGCTCAGGCGAATTCATGGGCCAGACTGGATTATATACTCTTGACACCACAACTTTACACATCACTGGTTTATTCGGCACATCTCCCCAGAACATATTCAGATCACTCACCTGTTCTCATCACATTGCGGGGAACTGAACTAGGCCCTCCTGTTACGGCATGGCGTATGCAACCCACGATGCTACTGGACACTGTCTTCCAAGAAGAACTCCGAGATGAATGCATAGATTTTTTTAAACGAAATAAAGATTCAGTACAGGATGTCGAAACTATATGGGATGCTTTTAAGGTCACGCTCAGAGGACTTTGCATTTCAAAAGGCTCAGGGGTGCTTAAGAGTATAGTGAATAGGTTACGGACTTTAGAAACTGACCTTAGAAACGCGGAAGATGCGCTCCGAGTTGGCCCTGGGAGTGACACACTGGCTATAATACGAGACAAATTATCGGAATATACTGATGAAGCTGCACGGGAGGTGAAGTTCAGGAACAAACACTGGGTGGCCAGGAGGTATGGGGAAGGCGAGTGACCTGGGAAAGCATTAGCAGCAACGATCAAACGTATGCGTTCGCCTACTGTCATACTCAAATTGGAGACTGCGGAAGGGGTACTGCTCAGAGACACCGCACACATATTGAATGCATTTGTAGGACACTATAGTACATTGTATTCCTCAACCAGAACAGAGGAACTGTCGCTAGATGGATACCTGGCAGATGTATCATTGGGGTGGCTGAGCGATTCACAGAGAGCCTTTCTAAGTGCCCCGTTCGAACTGGATGAGGTGAGGGAGGCGATCATGCACATGAAATCGGGTAAAGCCACTGGGTTAGACGGCATCCCTATTGAATTCTACAAGACATTTATAGATTTCATGGCACCGGTACTGCGCGAAGTGTACGAGGATGCCCTGGACGTTGGTCACCTCCCTGCCTCCATGAGAACCGCTCTCATCACGTCACTTCTCAAGCCGGGGAAACCTGCTAACCAATGCGATTCATATAGGCCCCTGTCATTGCTGAACTGCGACGTGAAGATTCTCGCAAAATTAATAGCTACACGCATTAGCCTTCTATTGCCTGACTTGATACTCCCAGATCAGGCTGGATTTGTCCCAGGCAGGGCGACTTCGCACAATCTCCGCACCTTTTTTTCAGTCTATAATTCCGTTGATGAGGAATTGCCTATGGCGGCCATTTTTTTGGACGCCACCAAGGCGTTTGATTCATTGGAGTGGGATTATGTCTTCCGGGTGCTCGAGCGCATGGGCTTTCCACTTATCTTCATTTCCTGGATTAGATTATTATATACGAACCCGATGGCCAAAGTCCTCATTAACGGTAAACTGTCCTCGGACTTCCCGATTTCTAGGGGTACTAGGCAGGGTTGCCCCCTCTCCCCACTCCTTTTTGCCATAGCCACCGAGCCCCTAGCGGCTAAACTGCGTCAACACCATCGGGATAGTGCGTTGCGATGTTTTCAAAGACAGATACTGATCTCGATGTATGCCGACGATATTACGCTCTATGTTCGTCACCCTTGTGAGAACTTGAATCCCATCCTTAGGGAGTTCATACGGTTTGGAGTCCTCTATGGTGTCCAGATAAACTGGAACAAGTCATGTATTTTTCCACTCACGGCCTCGACGCATAAGTTTGCATTAGAGTACCCACTTGCCTGGTGTGAGGGGGATTTTAAATACCTTGGAATACGCATTGAAAAAGACAGAGAGGCGTTACTTTGGGCTAATTACAGCGTAGTAATGGATAAACTCAGTGATAATATCTCCAGAGGGATAACTCTTCCCTTGTCTATGGCTGGTAGAGCCTCCCTAATTAAGATGGTAATACTCCCTCAACTCCTATATCTCTTTCTGAACATACCATTCAATCCCGGAGTCTTCTTCTTTAGGCTGCTTCGCACGGAACTACTTAAACTAGTGTGGGGCGGGAAATCGCCGAGACTGAAATGGGAGGTACTTGTCAGACCCTACTCGCAGGGCGGCTTTGGAATCCCGGACTTTGAACTTTATTACCGAGCAGCCCAGGCCCACTTTGCCTACTTCTGGATACGACAACCTAGGTACATGCCCCAATTGGCAGCCGAACACTGGCTAGCGCACCCTACTCCGATAGAAGGTGCACTATACTCCCCGGCAGAAGGTAGAGACAAAACCCCCAACACAGTATTGAGTACCGTCACTGCGTGGCGACTCATAGGCTCGAGAATTGACCTGCAGATGCTTTACGCCCCATTATTGCCTTTGGCTTATCACCCGCAATTGCCGCTTTAACAAGAAGCAGGCTTTCAGAAACTATTGCAGAGGATACATGTTCGAACATGGGGAGATCTGTACCATAATGGCACCTTTCGCTCCAGGGAACAGCTCTATGAAGGGATACAGCCGACGCCGCTAGATGTGTTTTACTATCTCAGGCTCCGGCACGGTTTGCAGGTGGTCACGCCAGACTTCCCACAAGAACCTCCGGTACTTGTCCCGCTACAAAACCTTCTTTTGTATGATACTCCCACTAAACTAGTGTCCACGCTATACAAATCTATCCGTGCCAATATGGACTATAAAGATTTACCCGCCAGGGAGAAGTGGAATCAGGAGTTAGCCGTGCCACTCACTGATAGACAGTGGGGTTTCTGTCTGCAGCAGACGGAATGCATATCCTCTAGCAGTAGATATAGGATTATTCACTACAAATTCATACACAGATTGTATCACACACTGGCACGACTGCACAGATTCCAATTAAGAGCCACTGACAATTGTGATAGATGTGGGGCTCCGGGGGCGGATTTCTTGCACCTTGCATGGGGGTGTGATCAGGTACACCGCTATTGGGGAAAGGTATTTCAGGCCATATCCAAAATGATACACACACTGGTGGACCCATTCCCGATCTTGGCACTACTGGGTTATGTAGAACCGCTTCAGGCAGCCCACCGCAAGTATGTGGCACTGGCTCTACTATTGGCCAAGCGAAGAGTAGCATGTAGATGGGGAAGGGGCAGGGCCCCCAAGTTCAAGGATTGGATGAGAGACATGGTCTACTGTCAAGAACGACTGCATACCTACTCTGAACTGTTGCCTGTTACCTCCAGGCCTACTGACATATGGGCTCCACTACAATGCTATTTGCTGGAGGTGTCGGCGGAGGAGGCCTGTGATTGATGGTTTGAGAGTTGTATTGGTGATATACTTTTAATGGCCCTCATGGTTACTGGAAGGAGGGGGGATGTGGTGTACGGATGGGCTCTCGGGGGCTGACTTTACTGTTCCCCATTCCTCGCTCTGTGGACTGCTCATACCACCAGAGTGGCGCCTTAATACCTAGAGGGTGCTGTATGGTTGATTGTCATATGATATACTAATGATGGCTCGAAGTGCCATCTTTGCGAGAAGCAAGGACCTGTTCAAGCTCTGCTGTGCATATTTGAGATGTACTGTGTGTAATATATCATGCCTAGATGCGGGCCCTCCGCTGTACTGATGCACGACATCCTCCCACATACTGTTCAGATACCGCACATGTTGAAGTTTAACGAAAAATGTTAAAAGTAAGACGACTTGATCTGTTCAAATTGCATATGCATACTGTCATTCTGTTCGAATAACACATACGCTGATACTTTACACAAATAGCGGCCGGCCTCAGGGTTGTAGGCGTGACGCTGTGTACATCTGACAGTACTTAATAAACGTCTTGCGACACCAAAAAAAAAAAAAAAAAAAAAAGATATAAGAAACCAAAATCCCTAATGAGGCATAAACATTAAGTAATTATATATCGTACCTAAATGTAGCATCATGCAAACTGAAACACCACATAACGGTAAATATACGTATGAAACTAATGCCAATTTCCCTTTTACCACACAATCATTACATAGGATTTATGCCCCCATGGTTTGACTCTTACCCTTCCTGCCTCCCGCTTTCCAGTGTCATTTGAACCATTATTGGTTTAATTCCAGTTTGACACATTTTGATATCCAAAATTTTCCTCTTTCACCAACGTGGACATGTTCCCGACATCACCAGAATTTAAAATAACCAATTATTTTTCTTCGAGAGGTTATTAAAAATGGCCCCATACACCTTGAGCGTCCTTTCTTTATCATTCTATGATTTTTCACCATCACTCTGTCTCCTATCTTCCACTTATATATTTGCACACAATGTTGGATAATTGATAATTGGTATTTTATACCATGTTTGTGTATGTCAAGAAAATGTTTTAAATTTGTATTTGTTTTTGGCTCCAATTCTTCGCCACTCCACCATTAGATCAAATAAGCTAGCATTGACATTTTTACAGAAGCCAGACACAGCAGATATCTGCCATGCAGATTTAAATTGTATAAAGATTACTATTACTATAAGGAAAAGGTAAAAATCAGGGCTGTGACCTCTATAAGGCTCTACCTATTGAGATTTACAAAAATAGAATATGCTTTGTTTTTTTGTTCCTAATGTTTTATTACAGCCGTATTGATAGTCCTCGTGACATGTATTAGATTGTTCGATCAAGTATTTTCAAACATGTAGTTCTATCATTTCATTTGTACCTGTTAACTATATTGTGGTTTTAGATGATTTAACTGATGCTGCGTACTGCTCTGATCATGTTCTTTTATGGCTGTTTCTAGTCGAATAAAGATTAATTTGACTGAATAACAATGTCTGTCAATAGCAGACTGTGGCACTGTGATTGATTTGACTGACTGACAATGTCTGTCTATAACAGATGTCTTCATTTTGTGGGAACCAGGGGCAAGATGTAAGAATAACCGTTTGCAAAATACTAGTTGTGAATTGTGACCAATATGTTTGCGACTAGTGAAGAATTGTACGAACCGATGTATCTATAATTGGAAGGATTATAAAATTCCAAACTGTAGTAGTTTGCAATCTCACCAAACCTAATCAATATTAATGAGATAGATAGCAAATTGTGACTCACTATGGGTCCTCAAAGGAAACAGGTCTACGTTTGAAGAGAAAAAGCTTTATTTTTTGTGGGTTTGAAAGTTTGCAGATGTCCCACAAATTTTTTTAATTTACAAAGGGGAAGGAGTGCTGGGTTCCAAGGGAACTCCTGTGCGAATGGGTTGCCACCTCCTTTGAGGTCTCTGTAACTTTTCAATGTTTTCTGCCTGGATTTCGGTCATGAAACGTTGATACACAGCATACCGATTCATATTTGGAAAGAACGCCTACAACATGCTCCTTCCAGATTCTGAATCGGTATTCATTTGTAATCACATCTTAGGAGCCAGATACACTTTCTGACTCCTAAAAGGAAATACGTATATCTGAAAAAGTATTTTTTACTGTCACAAGTGCTGAATGGAAGCATTTGTAATCGTGTAATGTTTTCATACCTCTGTCCTCAGGTTTGCAATTTCTCATCGTGAGTGAGCTCTGCTATTAGCTGTGTGATGATTTGTGAGCATGGATTCTGGGATATTTTAGTTACAGAAACCCCTGTCTTGATCTACACAGCATCGGACAAATGAGATTCCACCATTTTCCAACATTAGCTCTGCTTTAACAGATATTCCCTGCTTGGCTGCCACTAAATCATTACCAGACGCTTGCTTTGTGAAGGTGACCTACGTACTACAACACCGAGGATCACATTCCTGTTATCTCTCGCAAAGGTAACCTAGAGGGCATCTGCTTCTCTTCACATCTCAGGACTTCTGCGCTTTCCTTCAAATAAAAGACGTGACTCAATTATATACACTAAAACGTACCTCGCTGAGTACTGCATTGTGGCTCTGCTACGCTTTAAGATTAGAAAGGTTAATAATAACTCGATTCACTTGGTGCAGCTTCATTGAAAACAATGACACGCTCACGCATGTGTGTGCATATACATATATAATATATGTAGATATACCCACATAGGTTTATATATGGCATGTCAGTGAAAGTAAGAATGCTCCAATAACGTTATGTATTGTACGTTCACACGTTTATGACTCCAGTACACAGGTCAAATTAAATGTTATTACCCCTCCCCCCAACCCTCTCACACACAAGGCAGAGAAATGAAATTGACGCGATTGCTGGTTACACTGACTAGATGTGGTGTTAGGACTCCGATGCCCCCAGAAGCAAAGGGAAGGGTAAAAAGTACATTATTTCCAAAACCCAGTCATTTTTTCAGGGCCCCACGTTCATGCTGAACAATTTATTTATAGACTTTGAAACCTGCCTGTCCCCTATTTATTTTTGAGGGGGCAGTTAACACGGCTGTACCACTAGATGGTGCCAATTGCCAGATATGCCGTGTTTTCCCGATTCCTGGAGGATCTGTTTTTTTTAGCTTAGAAACAAATGCTTGTGATACATGGAGTCCTGCATCAAATGTTTAACCTGGCTCGGAAAACACCTGACTATATAACAACCCAGAAAAAAAAAAAATAAACACCATAACTGCATGACCGATACACACAAAAATATTCAGTGCTGGACAAACCATGTAATCCTCAATGTCAAAATTGATTGAAGTTCCACTTTTAAATCAAAAGCTAGATGACCACAGGACGGACATTTGCGTGTTTGGAACTAATGAAACAAATGGGGTATACCACACAATTGTAGGCTTATACTACTCGGCAACCAGTAGGACAATGGGCAGTTTACAAAACAACTAAATAAAAAATATATGATTTTTGTAGCACTCACTTTTTGAAATTCTCAGCATTGACAGGCACTACAACTTCGGGGGGGGGGGGGAGGTACCATACACTCTTTTGTACTTATGGAAAGGGCTGTCTTAAATAGGGAGCAAGTTGATTTCCCATTTACAACCTTCAGGTCTGTCGCACAAACATATGTTTTACACTGCTTAATATAAGCTGGTGGATGCTGGTGGGACCTAGAGGAATTCATTTTTAGGAACAGAAACGTAATGTTCCCCATTGGATATTAACAGAGAGTGAAAGAGAGACAACACACAAAGGGGAAAGAAAGAGGAAGAAAAAGACAGAAAAACGTCACAAAGGGAGAAAGCAGGAAACTGCTAGAGTGAGATAAAGTGGCATGTAGTATCTGGTAGTGGATTAAAGAGGAATTAGGTGGGTTCCAGACTATGAAGCCTTGGTATTTGGAATGCCAACATGAAGTAGTGCTGCCTGTGGGCTTCTGAGCAGAGCTTTGTGCACCAGAACTCATTATTTTACAAATTAAGCACTGGTTCAGAATAATCATTGATTAACTATACTTTCCCCTCACCCCCTAAACATGTCCAACCTTAAAGTGCCCTCACCCTCTCTATACAAATACACTGACTTCAACTTAACGCCTTGGCTTACAACCCATGTATTCTTCCGTCTGATTCCTAATGCTGTCCTTTGCTTGCCTCACCTGCTGCAGAAGGATCAGGCCTGCCTCTTGGTTCTTAAAACAAACAGGAGGTAGACCCTGGAGGAGGAACTAAACACCTAGAAGGAGAGATTAGAGCTTGTAGAAGCTAAGGAACAGTGGGATACGTTCTACTGGCACATGAACTACAAAACAAATAAAATATCCATATGCCTACACGAAAAGACATCCAGTGCACATGTAAGATGATTAACGTCTGGGATTACTCAAGCTTCGAGGGAGTCTTTTTCTTTTTTATATATAATCCTCACTCACTCCAATAGTGACATGCTTCATCATCGGGTTCATCCTGGCTTCTAAAAAGCCAGGATGGGCTAAACCGTATTCCAGGGAGCTCTTTGAATATATTTTCTGGTGAAGAGGCAGTACATTTAAAAATGACTCATCCACCCCCAGGCATCTCTGTATTAGCTGGGTGGATGGACAGAATAGAATAATAATAGTAATTATAAGGTGGGGCACTCAAGGTATACAATGGTCCTACCACCCTCAGTTTGTCACCATGTTTATGCCCTACTGTGACAGCCACATCTGGTCCAGGGCATTCGTTAGGATGGAAAAAACTGTCACTGCCTGAACAGGCAGCATGTCAAGATATGTGCAGGACACAAGTGATTAGACACCCATAGATTACCACCGTGCCAGCCACCGTTTTTTTCTGTCC
This sequence comes from Lissotriton helveticus, assembly GCF_964261635.1. Classification (NCBI taxonomy): domain Eukaryota; kingdom Metazoa; phylum Chordata; class Amphibia; order Caudata; family Salamandridae; genus Lissotriton; species Lissotriton helveticus. The sequence continues at coordinate 1,584,626,401 of NC_136067.1, read as the reverse complement.
TGACAGATACTTTATTTGTAGCTTTCTTTAGGTACACCTTTTCTTCTCGATCTACACTTGCTCTTCCCATTCTCCCCCAAGAGCGAATTTCATTTGCAAACATTTGTGCTTTTAATAACAATATGTAAAAAGTCTATGTTTAAACACCACAAATACTAAATGCAAATTTTGTAGTAGGTCATCATACTTAGGGGTCAATTCTGATGTCGGTCAGAAGGGCACCAAATCTAATTTGTGTTTCCCGAGTCCGATTCGGAGCCCTTGTTTCCGACCGAATTGTACACTGTTCTGAATGACTGAGTATGATGCCTGCAACGCGTCCGCGCTGACCCAATCGGTCACGAACGGCATTCGTACGGAACAAGCCATTCGTAGCAGATTTGTTCAGGGCTATGGACTCGCTTTCGGAACGAGCGAGTACAATGACCGATACGGATAGCCTTTACAATTCAGTTTGCCTGGATGTAAAAGGCTGCCAGAATCGGTCGTTTGGGGCCTGTAGCAGACCCCCCTGTACCCGGAGACCTCCGAATCGGTCTTGTAGGGGTACCCCCTTTCCGGGCATGCTCAGTGTGGCTGGCACCATGGGGTGCCCACCATAGGGTGCAGGTTTTTCCCCAACCACCCCTTTTTGCTATGGGAGCCTGTGTACGCGTTCGGCATACATGCTCCCATAGAGTTCAATAGCAGTCCGAGCGAACTGAGTCCGTCACTATACGGATGCATCGTACGTGCTCGTTTGGACTCTCGTGACCCGATTTGTACGGAAAGCATCCCGGATCCGATTCGGACGGGATGCTTTCTGAACGAGATCGTAATCGAGCCCTTAAATGTGACAAGCCTGCAAGTTAAGTAAATAAGTGCTGATTTAAGTTAGCTTAACTATCAATGTCATGTAAATTGAAATGAATGCATTAAGAGTGGAAGTCCTGTCTTCTACGTTAAACTGTTATTTTCCCCAAGATGTTTTCTCTTCTACTGCTGATGTTTTAACTTTCTGGAAGCTTTCTGTTAGTCAGTGAGTAGTCATTATTTTTTTATTAGTCAACTGATAGTGAGGGTCTGACCAGGGCAGGAAGGAGGCAACAGGAGGGATGGCTCATGAGAAGAATTATCTTGACCATGAAATGTGGACGATATATCTTTCCAACGTCTATAGACCATTATACGGACATGAGAAAATGGGGAGTTTAGTTATTCCCGGGAGTTTACTGAAATCTTATTGGAGGATGCAGAAGATGAAAGAAAACATGATACAAGCTAGAATTTTGTGTGTTTATATTAGTAATTGTTCCTAGATCAGCAGCCAGATTCCTTTCCCGACACTCTGGTTTATAATAGAAGTTTGTTTTCCTTCAGCTTATCTCACTCGTACAGGCGCAGAGCTCATCTTTGAGTTTCTTATATCTCCTTACATGAGAGGTTACTTAGTCAAATTCTTTGATGTCTGCTGATGTATTGCAGAGAATACTTTTCAGCTTGATATGCAAAGGCTAAATGCTTATGGATTGATTCTCTCATCAGAACTCTTCATTGAGTATCTGAACAGACACCTTATTCTACCTCATTCCATTTTAATTCAGATTCGAGAACTTCCTTTATGGAACCATCTTGCTACATTATGACGATATGAACTGTTATCCTAACCATTGTTAAATTCTTCCTTAAATCGAAATATACACATTTGGATTACATTAACTTTTAATGCTGATAATTAAAAAATGAATTCTTACTGAATGAAAAAATGAAATTTTAAAAAGAATAAAAAAAAAAATTCCCATATAATCTCTATTGACTGTACTAAAATGCCTTTTATGATTTTTTACTATGCATTTAATAAAGATTATAGCTCCTTTTAACTTCTCCTTGTCAATGAACAAATGTACATATCACAGTGGCAAAGTTATTTAATGAGTACACTTGAAGATTGAGATATAGAAAATCCTGGGTTGTCATTCCCCTCACCTGAAAATCAACTTCTTTCTTGAAGCCAACACGCTGCTTGCTCCTGTTGACAAGATAATCAATCAATAAATTCTCCTCCTTGACATGATGCAGAAAATCACCTGAACCCTTGCACCATGGCAGATGGTGGGTCAATCTGCAAGATGGCAAATGGAGCCCACTACACTACACTCATGGTAGCCACCACATCGGAATCCTCACCTTAATATCCATTTGTTGAGAGGGCAGGACATTCCTCTCATCCCCAAAGGTGGAACTCTACCCGAACGGGGTCCTCTCTTCAACCCAGGACCTTCATTGTAGTTTCCCAGAGCTACGATTGTCAGTCCTAAAAGTACAACTGTATATTGTCTACAATACAGAAGACAGAATTAGTTTAAATGTACAAGTGCCCGAGACATAAATAAAGAATTGGTAATGAGATACAATAAAATAGTACTCGGCAGCACTTGCAACTGTGTCAACTTGCAGAGAAAGTGAAGCTCAGAGCTTTCAGAGCAACAAATCAAAGGCCCACAAAAATATGTCATCTTCCATTGCATGAGACAAAGACAGCTATGGGGCACTGAACTGAGTGAACATATATTGAATGTTACAATCCTCCAATCAGCTCCAACCCCTAAAAAATGCTTACTTAAAATATTGTTAGCTGCGGTTGACACCCAAAACATCCCCATAAAACAATATTGAATCATAAATTTGGATGTCAAAAATATTGACATCCTATATTTATATTGGTAAGTACAAAAATATCGAGAAAACAAATATCGATCACATAAATATTGATGTGCAAAATATTGTTTACATATATATATATATATATATATATATATATACTGTCCCTCCTGTAACTTTAATTATGCGGACACAAGAATGGACACTTTTAGATTCATTAGAAAACTAAAACTGAGCAAATTTCATCGTCAGACGCCAAAGAAAAAGGTACCATCTGAAGCCATCAAAAGTCCATCATTGTTAAGTGTGGGGGATCGAGAAGCATTTGAGGAGATCTGGTCTTTACAAAATGAAAATGGGGATGGTAACAACGTGGCAGAAAGCATGATGTTTGATAAAATGAGCAAATGTAAAACCCCATTTTAGCCAAAACCAATTTTTCGGCCAGTAATGGTACACAACAATATAGATGTATACCTGGACTTGGTCATACAGGACCTCAAAAAATTATATATTTCCACCAACAAAAAGATGTATGCAATCAGCAATCAAAATCGGTGCTATTCACAGCTGGTTGGCAAGCTTGAGTCGAACTGTAATATTTAAGTCCGGCAAGCGGACAAGGGTGGGAATATAGTTTTATGGCCGCGTCAACTTTACTTGGCTGAAGCCGAATTACAATTGGGAAATACTTTATGCTACAAGAAAAGCAATATCCAGATTGTCAAGGCCACGTGGGTGGATTGATATTGGACGATGAATTTCGTTTTTCAAAAAAAGACCATCCAGTCACCCCTACTTTTTACCTGATCCCCAAAATACATAAAGATTCCAACAAACCCCCCTGGAGACCAATCATTTCGGCCATAAATAGCTCATTGGAGAATGTGTCTAAATATATTGACTATTTTATTCAGGACTGGGTCAGAGGACTGAGGTCATATGTTTAGGATCCCTCGGATTTTATTCGGAAGATAGAACATGTGAAGCGGGGTCCAGAGATGTTTCTGTTGACTTTGGATGTGTCGGCCCTATATACTTCTATCAGACACTATGATGGGTTGAGAGCTATTGAACATTTCCTTGACAAAAGTCCAATGAAATTTGCTGCACACAATAAGATGTTACTGTCCATGATACAAATGTGCTTGTAACAGAATTTTTTTGTTTTCAACAACCGGATTTTCCAACAAACCAGGGGAGTTGCAATGGGGGCCTGTTTCTCCCCCAGTTACGCGTGTTTACACATGGGACTGGGGGATAAACGGGTCCTCATGCAACAACTCAGAGGCACTATGGAGCAGAATATCATCTCGTACCTCCGTTACATAGATGATTTATTTTTTGTTTGGAAAGGTACGGAGGATGGAGCTAGGGAGTTTGTCAAGGAACTCAATGATAATAGCCTGAATTTAGAATTCACATCCAATATGCATGCTACCTCTATCTGATTTCCAGACATGCAGGTTTATGTGGACAACAATATCTTAGCCACAAAACTCTATAGAAAACCAACAGCTGAAAACACGATCTTGCATGCGGCAAGTCACATCCACACCACCTCATCTGCAGCATCCCCTATGGGGAGATGCTGCACATCAGGCGGTCATGCAGTTCGGAGGCCGAATGTGCAGCTGCACAGGAGGCTAGCAGATTGAGATTTTTAGTCAGGGGATATTCTAATGATATTATAGAGTCTGCTGTTACCCGGACCCAAAATATGCACCGATGACTAGCATTAACATCCAAATCAAAGGACAAATCGAATGTCCCCAAATACCATGGCATACAATCACGCATGATTCTATCTTTCAGTAGGCAACACTCGGACTTAAGGAGAATTTTTTATCGTAATTGGAATATCATTAAAGGAGATCCAAGCATTGGTCCGAGTGTTCCAGATAAACCTTTGCTTACTTTTATGAAGTGTCCTTCAATGGCCAAGGCTTTGGTCAAGAATAGTTTAGAATCTCTAATCTCTAGCACATGGATGGCCCTCAGTAAAGGGTTTAAGAAGTGTTCCCAGTGTAAGGCCTGTGGTTATTAAACCAGCTATAACAGCCTTTTCAAACAATGTCCGCTTGAAATCACCAAGAGACTAACATGTAAAACAGATTTCGCGGTCTATGTGCTGGAGTGTCCGTGTGGGTTGATGTATGTTGGTAGTACCAGGTTGCCCGCCCACAAACGGATACTCCAGCACATAAGGGCAATAGTAGGCAAAGATCAAGCTTATCCGGTGGCCAGACACTTCGAAACAACTCACAAAGCCAATCCAGTCCATCTCCAGTACTATGTTATAGATACAGTGTTGTAAGTATCAATGAGGACTAGCTAAATTTAAGGGGAGGGGGGATAAAGGGTGACTCAGGTACGTCAGACAATAAAAGGAAAAAAAGCAATGTTTTCCTTTGAAAGCCCTCACCCACCGACCTAGTCGGTGGCATGCTTCATCATCGGGCCCACCACAGTGGCACCGAATGTGCCCCGGGTGTGCTGCAACGCCAGGTGACTGCGGAGCTGGTATATTGCTGCGTGTGCAGTGAAGGAGTGAGAAGTGAAAGTTTAAAAAGCTATACAGGCGGTCCCAGCACCCGAGGGTTAACAAGTATTTAATAAACTGGGCCTCCGTTAGCTGTTTTAAAAGGCGAAAGGACAAAGTGGAGTGAATAATGATCTCCCATGTCCAGTGTGGTCTACATGTTTCTGCCAGTGCCTTTTCTATTATAAGCTGGCTTTCCTCAGGACCAATAGAGTAAAGTGAAAAAGTGCAGTTAAATAATAAACTAATAAACTATATTAAGTGTTTGTGTTATTTCATTGGCTATGTGTCGCGCTCGCTAAGGCGCTGTAGCTGTTAGAGGGGGATTCCCTCAAGCTTTTTCTGTTATTTCTTTGTAAAAAGCCTCATGGGTCGCCTGGCAGAGAAAGAGACCGAGTAGTTCGGTCTGGTTCCTCCTTGGACCTATTCGTCCTTCTGCGGCGCTGCACACGCAGCAATATACCAGCTCCGCAGTCACCTGGCGTTGCAGCACACCCGGGGCACATTCGGTGCCACTGTGGTGGGCCCGATGATGAAGCATGCCACCGACTAGGTCGGTGGGTGAGGGCTTTCAAAGGAAAACATTGCTTTTTTTCCTTTTATTGTCTGACGTACCTGAGTCACCCTTTATCCCCCCTCCCCTTAAATTTAGCTAGTCCTCATTGATACTTACATATAAACACAGGGGATACGGGCTAGCATATCTAGTCCTCTCTCTCTCTTTGATCTGTATAATAGATACAGTGTTGCCTTTAGGACGAGGAGGGGATAGGGAAGCTATGCTTCGCCTCCTCGAAACACGGTATATATTAGAACTGGACAGCAAGAATCCAAACGGGCTGAACGCGAGTGAAGACTTGTATACTTGTCTGTGAGATGCAAGAGATGTGAGGGTTCATTGGTTACCAACTGTGTTTTTATCTAGGGGCTTTTTTTTTTGTAACCGTGCATAAATATAATCAATAGGATCAACTATGAAATTCGTACAATGTTAAGATATTTCGCCTTTGGTCATACTTAGGATTTTAATGGTTGATGTTTTTTGATTATGCACTTTAGTTGCCACATATTTGCACTTGCACTCAGGCACTTTTTCGATCTATATTTCACATATTGATCCCTTAGGACCAGTTACATGGGAATAGCTTTTCGACAGAGTTGAGAGACTATGGGGTCGATTCCGATTCGGGAAAAAACGCTCCGAATAGCCGTTCGGAGCGTTTTTCCCGTACAAATCGTTCCCTGCAACATCCCGCGTACGTATGTCGAAGTACGATTCGTACCAGGAGCCAGACTCCGTACGAATCATACAGAGACCGTACGGCTCGAATCCCCGTACGAGTCTCCGTCGGAACCCGCTGTACGCGAGATCTGTACGGCTCGCAGCTGGTTTATACGATCCAGCAAGTACGATACGTGACCCTTTTTTTACAGGAGCTGGAAACAGCCGTAAAAGCAGAGTTTGCGCCGAAACAGGTACGGAACGCCCCCCCGGGTATGGTGCGTACCCCCCACAATCACAGGGGTACGCCCGTACACTCAGCGTACATGGGGTACGGTGCGTATCCCCCATGATCGCTGGGGCATGCCCCGTACCCCATGTACGCTGGGTGTACCGGGTGTACCCCTGCGATCATGGGGGGTACGCACCGTACCCCATGTACGCTGGGTGTACGGGGCGTACCCCTGCGATCATGGGGGGTACGCACCGTACGGTGTGTATGTGGTTGTGCGCTTTTCCGTATGAATCGCCCTTACCTGACGTGGACCGTACGGATCGCGTCCTGATGCCCCGGTCCGGATCGTACTCGTCGGGTCGTACGGCGTGTGTACGAGTCGTATGGAGAGGACTCCGGCTACGATTCGTACGGATGTTTTTTTTACCGGATCGGAATCGACCCCAATGTGATTTTGTCTTAGCCCACTGGGGCATTATTAACAAGCATGGCAATGTATTCTGAATTATCCACACAAGTAGCTATATGCGAACAGTATTTCTGTATTTTGCAGTTATTTTGTACTGTTTAGGGCTGTACTGCTTTAAATACTCTTTATATTCATTCTGTTTTTTTAAGAATCAAAAAAATTTTAAATAGTATATTTATATTTATTTTATATTTATGTACAAGCCCGATGTATCTCAAAAAGATGAGGTCATCATTTGCTACAGGATAGTATGTTTTCTATGTTATTGCCTGCCAAGCTCTGATTGATTTGCACTTGCACTTTAAATACTGGTCTTTTCCTAACGCAACATGTCATGTGATCAAGCTTCAGGGGAAGCGAAACGCGTTATGGCGGACAGGCTGGGCGTAAATAAAGCACTCTGTTTTTGCACTGATTCATGGGTCTGCTCTTCGTCATTGTTCGAGGCAGGAGCATTTTGTTGGTGACAACTTACTTTATATATATATATTACCTACTGGCGGTCGCCAGTAGGTATATATAGTTAGGATTTTTTCTCTATGGGATTTTTGAAAATTCTATGTCTAATAACTTTGGCGTTTGTGGACGGAATTGGCTGCAATTTTCCGGAAAATGGAACATTTTGTTTCTGAGCAGCCCCTGAAAATTTGGGGGGGTTTCGTCAAGGGGGGGGTGAGAAAAAAGGGGGGTCCCAAAACGCGTTTTTCCCATGTTAATTTCCATAGGGCGGTTGGCCTCACTTTTAGCTCGAACGGCTGAATGGATTTGCACGAAACTTGGCAAAATTGTAGGGACTGGTAGCCCGATGTGCCTTTGCTAGGTCTCAATATATGTGCTCCAGTGGATTTTGATAAATTAACGTTAAAAAAAATATATATATCTGTAACAGCGCTCCGGGTAGCGCTACAGTTCGCGTACTTGACGCGTAACGGAACTTCGCGAAGGGAAGCTGATTGGCTCTCTGGTGTCTGTCAACATTCTAAACAGTCAGGAGCGGCCGTCATCTTGTCTCTCGGTAGGATCGAGAGACAAGAGGAGGCCAAAACAAAGGGGGAAATGACCATAAGGGGGCATAGGAGATCCTCCCTGACCCCCTAGCTTTGATGTGGAGGCTTTAAAAGGGCCCCGCGGGGCAAAAAAACGAAACAAAAAAAAAATGTTTTGCGTGGGGAGCGCCCGGTACGCTTTTGTGCAATGGGCGGTGGTAATCTAAATGATGAGGGGGGGGGGCAGCGTTCAAAGCACATCAGCGTGCATAAACACGAAAATGTTTTTATCTACCACGTACTTGACTTATCTCTCTGAGATGCATTCCCTTGTGTTTCGGCAATGGTAGTCTGTTGATTACATAGATCGCCTGAGGGCGGTAGTACAGACCGCGCGTAGGAAAGGGTCAAAAGCCAGGGGTATAGGAGTATGTAACAAGCGAGCCATTTAATTGAAAAAACTAAACGTGACAAACGGTTGCAGGATCTGTGAAGGTTGATTTTATAATTGAAAGTATAACAGTTACAATAAAATCGTCCATACGCACACCATGGGCGAGTATCATGGGTAACATTATTTCGAAGCTTTATTAATACAATAATCAATAATGAAAAATCGACATCAATAGGGTTGTCCGTATTCCTAGTCAGTACCCTTCCCTGCCCGCCATGTGCACAAAGACCACATACATCCCCCATAACGTCAAGGCTAAGTAACTAGAACGTCATAAGGAGTTGCAAGTCGCTCCCATACTGGCGCCATTTTGGTCGAGGCCAGGCAGGTCCAGAGTATAGTTCAATGTCTCCAATAAGTAGCGGCAGGAGCAGAATCCCTTTCGGCAGTTCCGGCTTCGTCATTACGAGCACTAGAAAACAAGACATTCTGGGCAATACCACCCTTGACGCAGCCCTTTATTCTACAAGATGGTGTCTTTCAAAAGCCAGGGGTATAGGAGTATGTAACAAGCGAGCCATTTAATTGAAAAAACTAAACGTGACAAACGGTTGCAGAATCAGTGAAGGTTGATTTTATAATTGAAAGTATAACAGGATCAGTTACAATAAAATCGTCCATACGCACACCATGGCCGAGTATCATGGGTAACATTACTTTGAAGCTTTATTAATACAATAATCAATAATGAAAAATCGACATCAATAGGGTTGTCCGTATTACCAGTCAGTACCCTTCCCCGCCCGCCATGTGCACAAAGACCGCATACATCCCCCATAACGTCAAGGCTAAGTAACTAGAACATCATAAGGAGTTGCAATTCGCTCCCATACTGGCGCCATTTTGGTCGAGGCCAGGCAGGTCCAGAGTATAGTTCAATGTCTCCAATAAGTAGCAGCAGGACCAGAATCCCTTTCGGCAGTTCTGGCTTCGTCATTACGAGCACTAGAAAACAAGACATTCTGGGCAATACCACCCTTGACGCAGCCCTTTATTCTACAAGATGGTGTCTTTCAAAAGCCAGGGGTATAGGAGTATGTAACATGCGAGCCATTTAATTGAAAATACTAAACGTGACAAACGGTTGCAGGATCAGTGAAGGTTGATTTTATAATTGAAAGTATAACAGGATCAGTTACAATAAAATCGTCCATACGCACACCATGGGCGAGTATCATGGGTAACATTATTTCGAAGCTTTATTAATACAATAATCAATAATGAAAAATCGACATCAATAGGGTTGTCCGTATTCCTAGTCAGTACCCTTCCCCGCCCGCCATGTGCACAAAGACTGCATACATCCCCCATAACGTCAAGGCTAAGTAACTAGAACGTCATAAGGAGTTGCAAGTCGCTCCCATACTGGCGCCGTTTTGGTCGAGGCCAGGCAGGTCCAGAGTATAGTTCAATGTCTCCAATAAGTAGCGGCAGGACCAGAATCCCTTTCGGCAGTTCTGGCTTCGTCATTACGAGCACTAGAAAACAAGACATTCTGGGCAATACCACCCTTGACGCAGCCCTTTATGCTACAAGATGGTGTCTTCCATTCAGAAAATATTGTTGGCAGCATTTTAAAAGGAAAGATAAACGGCCGTTCTCCTAGTGAGTCTCACATTGTTACATTTATGAAGAATGTTGAAGAGTAGTATGTTGAAAATCTGAAGCCATTGTTCTACAAACTCTCAACCAGCCTTGGATGGAAAAATCCTGAAGAATGTACAAACTGAAAACCAGTTTTTGTCTGCATAGCATCAGCAGCAACACTTGAGTCAGCTTTGTGTGAAGCCGCCATCTTGATCCAATCAATACCGTCCCCCTGCACACATTCAGGGACCAGGCCGCATTGCGAGGGCACCGCAAGACGTGTCTTCAGGTCAAACGGATTGTGGGACAAGGTCCAGAATGAAGAGTCACCAAAAGGCAAAAAGTTCCGCCGGACCCCGGGAGCCGGCCGCCTATGTCGGGGGCGATCTCAGGCCACACCAGGGCAACAAGACTTGGGGAGGGGGCAGGAGCCAAGCGCTCCCTCCCAGTCCGCGCCACCACACCGCCCCTCGGGGGCCTCCATCAAGCGGTTCAGGGAGGCACCGCAGGCAGCGGTTCTTCAGATCAGTGGCTCTCACCGGCAAGGCTCCCCTCCGTCAGCAGCGATCGTTGGCGCTGTGGTTGCGGCCGGAGGCCCGCCTAGTCAACGCCCCGGCCTCTCCATGTCGTAGGCCGCAAGAGTGGGCGCAACTCAGCTGGATGGCGGGTGAGACGCTGTAGCCGCAAGAGTAGGCGAAACTCAACCGGCCGAGTGAGGCACTGTGCCGCAAGAGCGGGCGGAACTCAGCTGGCCGAGCGAGACTTGGGGAGGGGGCAGGAGCCAAGCGCCCCCTCCCAATCTGCGCCACCACACCGCCCCTCGGGGGCCTCCGTCAAACGGTTCAGGGAGGCACCGCAGGCAGCGGTTCTTCAGATCAGTGGCTCTCACCGGCAAGGCTCCCCTCCGTCAGCAGAGATCGTTGGCGCTGTGGTTGCGGCCAGAGGCCCCGCCTAGTCAACGCCCCGGCCTCTCCATGTCGTAGGTCGCGAGAGTGGGCGCAACTCAGCTGGATGGCGGGTGAGACGCTGTAGCCGCAAGAGTAGGCGAAACTCAACCGGCCGAGTGAGGCACTGTGCCGCAAGAGCGGGCGGAACTCAGCTGGCCGAGCGAGACTTGGGGAGGGGGCAGGAGCCAAGCGCCCCCTCCCAGTCCGCGCCACCACACCGCCCCTCGGGGGCCTCCGTCAAGCGGTTCAGGGAGGCACCGCAGGCAGCGGTTCTTCAGATCAGTGGCTCTCACCGGCAAGGCTCCCCTCCGTCAGCAGCGATCGTTGGCGCTGTGGTTGCGGCCGGAGGCCCCGCCTAGTCAACGCCCCAGCCTCTCCATGTCGTAGGCCGCAAGAGTGGACGCAACTCAGCTGGATGGCGGGTGAGACGCTGTAGCCGCAAGAGTAGGCGAAACTCAACCGGCCGAGTGAGGCACTGTGCCGCAAGAGCGGGCGGAACTCAGCTGGCCGAGCGAGACTTGGGGAGGGGGCAGGAGCCAAGCGCCCCCTCCCAGTCCGCGCCACCACACCGCCCCTCGGGGGCCTCCGTCAAGGGGTTCAGGGAGGCACCGCAGGCAGCGGTTCTTCAGATCAGTGGCTCTCACCGGCAAGGCTCCCCTCCGTCAGCAGCGATCGTTGGCGCTGTGGTTGCGGCCGGAGGCCCCGCCTAGTCAACGCCCCGGCCTGTCCATGTCGTAGGCCGCAAGAGTGGGCGCAACTCAGCTGGCCGAGCGAGACTTGGGGAGGGGGCAGGAGCCAAGCGCCCCCTCCCAGTCCGCGCCACCACACCGCCCCTCGGGGGCCTCCGTCAAGCGGTTCTGGGAGGGACCGCAGGCAGCGGTTCTTCAGATCACAACAGAGTCTCATGCTCGATCGATTGAGCTGGCCGAATCGGGCAACACGAAGGTGGGGGGGGGCACCTCTTGCTCAACTACCACTTGAGGAGGTGGTACTCTCTTCCTAGGAGGTGGTGGTGGTGGTGGTGGGGATGCACCAGCTGAAGCTACAACACTTGCCATTGCTAAGTGATGAAAAAAGGTCTTCCTCTCACAAAGATGAAAGTCAGAGTGAGGAAACAAGGAGGGGTTTTCATCATTTGGGACAAAAAATAGTTCTAAACCAATGAAAAGTGTTATTTTTAGGTCACATGACCTAGCCTTACATCATTAGGAACCCAAAAGTGAAATGAACCAATGAAAAGTTTTATTAACAAGTCACATGACCTGTTATGCTTACGTTACGCGCTCCGCGCCGCGCCGCGCCCCCGATCGCTTCCGGGAAGCTGTGCTTCGCGCCTCGCGCATCGGAGCACTTCCGGGTGCGCTAACGCGGCTCGTCATATGACGCATTACGCGACAACGCGATATGTCGCGGTTACGCGACGCATCACGATGTTGTTTTCTAACGTGGCAGTTGCGCAAACAGAACGTTTATCGGCCGGGCATATGGAATACATACACATTCATACCATACAATCAGGGCATGTACGCTCAGTCACACCATACAATTTTTCACGTTCACAGTGATGGTCTGCACTCCATGCAATATCTCACAGCGCTTGTCTATGTCTTTCCCTACATGGAGCACGGTGCGGTCCATGTCCACTCCATTCTTCAGTCGGAACTCCGATGTAACCTACAGAGGAGAAAAGAAAGGGGGGGATACAGCATTCAGAGGATGTCAGCGCGCGCAAACACGAAAAAGCTTCTACTTACCATGTATCAGACTAGCTGCAGGAACGTGTGATACAACAGATCTTGGCTATCCCTTTCGCATTATTTTTCTGTGTAACATATCCTCCCCTTCTTATGATGCCAAAAAATGTTTCATTTTGTTTGTCTCTAAATTCGAGTTCCCTCTTCGTGTATTTGTTTCTCAATTAGTCTTATTTTATGGGAGAAAATACCACACCTTACATTCGGCAGATACCTTAAGCTACGGTCGACCATTTTCTAACAATTCTGTAAAAAGGGCAGGTGTAACGGATACAAATTTCAATCAATCCAAAATTCAGGCAAAGGGTCTGCATTATCTGTCTTCTATTGTTTGGGAATAACAGCCATTATTCTAAAATCCTACCAACCTAGACGATTGTTATGACGCTGATTCCATACTTCCTTCGAAAACTTTTTTTTTTTGCAAAAATGTCAGTATACAAATACGGGCCTACAACCACGTGGGCCGGCCACGGAGCAAACTGGAATCGTATATGATGAGGGGACCTTTACACTGTAGAAAAACGTAACGGGCGGGCCATTAGGTTGCAGGAATTAAGGTGTCTAACAGTTGCGGAATCGGTGGACGTTAATTTTATAATGAAAGTACGACAGGACCAGTTACAATGAAATTATCTAGATATACATTTGCGGGCAAGTACCATGAGTAACGTTAATTCAAACTTTCAATAGTACAGTAATGAATAATACATCAGAACTTAATATCAATAGGGATGTGCAAATGTTCAATCAGTACCCGTCCCCGCCCGCCATGTGCTCCAAAACTGCATACATATCTCGTGATATCAAGGCTGAGCAACCAGTACACATCAAGGAGTTGCGAGTCTCATTTATACCGACGCCATTTTGGGCGAGGCCGGGCAGGTCCAGAATATAGTCAAAATGTCTCCACCAACCAGCGGTCGGAACAGAACCCCTTTCAGCAGTCCAAAAAGTTCCGTTAAATGACAACAGAAGGGACAGGCAACAAGAACCATCAGTCAAAGAGGGGAGGGCAAGTTCTTCTCTACCGGGTCACGTTGGGGCTCCACAGGAACTGATCGAATTGGTAGTCTACAGTGTTTCTGGATGTTTCAGACTGAAGCTGGCGTCAGCATGAGAGCACCCCGTGGCTACGTCGTGGCCATTCCGCGAGCAATCATGGCAGTCGCTCCCCACCGGAAGTCTGCGGGAGTCGGGGGCCCTGGTGACTCTTGTAGAATCTTCAAGGCTGAGGGGACGCTTTTGGGAATGGGGCCCATGCCCTAGCAGTCAAGCGTCCGAGTTCCAGGGTTGCCCAGAGCCATCCTTGCAGGCCAGGCCCAAGTCTGTGGAGCCGACCGCCATTTCGTGAGCTCCGTGGCAGCCGCCTGTCGCTGTACCACAAGAGTGGGTGCAATTCAGCCGGATGGCGGGTGAGACGCTGTAATAGCAAGAGCAGGCGAAACTCAGGTGGCCGAGCGACGCACTGTGCCGCAAGACCGGGCGCAATTCAGGTGGCCGAGTGAAGCGCTGGGGTGCAGCTGAGAAACCTCCACCTGGGGAGGTGGGGGAGGCTCGTTCGCGCCGCCTCTCCCTTCCAGTGCACCCCACGCCGTCTCCTGGCACAGGTATATGTGATGGTCGGACCAGGGCACCGCAGGACGTGTCTTCAGGTCAGACGGATTGTGGGACAAGGTCCAGAATGGAAGAGTCACCAAAAGGCAAAAAGTTCCGCCGGACCCCGGGAGCCGGCCGCCTATGTCGGGGGCGATCTCAGGCCACACCAGGGCAACAAGACTTGGGGAGGGGGCAGGAGCCAAGCGCCCCCTCCGAGTCCGCGCCACCACACCGCCCCTCGGGGGCCTCCGTCAAGCGGCTCAGGGAGGCACAGCAGGCAGCGGTTCTTCAGATCAGTGGTCTCACCGGCAAGGCTCCCCTCCGTCAGCAGCGATCATTGGCGCTGTGGTTGCGGCCGGAGGCCCCGCCTAGTCAACGCCCCGGCCTCTCCATCTCGTAGGCCGCAGAGTAGTCGGGGAGAAATCCCGGGAACGGCGGCATGTATTTGGATCGATGTTGCAGCAGGCTGCCATGTAAATAGTTATTTAATAAGACGTTTTACCCTGTTACTTTGCTGGTGTGTTGTATATATTTATAATATTTGCATAGGGTTTGTCGTTATTTTGGGCGGGGTGGCGGTGGAGCTGAGCTGTCTTGCAGCCATCATGGCGTCGAGCTCGGTTCCTCTCACTAGTTTCATATTTCTCATGAGGGGTTGTTCCTAATGTTTCTATTTTAGCGAGGTCAAAAAGAGATCCCATTAGTGGCCTACTGATTTTGCTTGATTCCTTTTGTTTTTTCTAACGATTTTTCACTATCTGCAAAGACTTAACAGAGTATCGCGACTCTGTGCTTGTTTGTAAATAGAGAATGAACCAAAGAGAACCAATTCCAAAACAGTAAATGCTTGGATAACAATCAATCAAATGGAGAGGGAAGCAGGCACGACGGATTACAACGGGGGCAAAGGCCTGCGTTACCTACCCTTTACTATCTGCAAAGAGAGAATACTCCTAAAAGAAAAGAGGGGGGGGCAGCGTTCAAAGCACATCAGCGTGCATAAACACGAAAATGTTTTTACCTACCACGTACTTGACATTTTAAAGCTTTTGATATTTGCTAATAAAAAACCATTGAAATTCACTGAAAAAACCATAGGTTATAGACCATATATAGTTAGGAATTAGCATTTACAAAACCTTGAAAATTCACTGAAAAAAACATGGGTTATAGACCATATATAGTTAGGAATTAGCATTTACAAAACCTTATTTTACTCACACAAAACCATTGAAATTCCATATATAGTTAGTTGCACTAATTATATATCGCGCACCCGCAATCCACTGCTGATGATGTCACATATTACATCATTCATGACATGGTCAGTGACATCACTGATGACATCTCAAATGACATCACTGATTACATCACTGATGACATCTCAAATGACATCACTGATGACATCACTGATGACATCTCAAATGACATCACTGATAACATCTCAAATGACATCACTGATGACATCTCAAATGACATCACTGATGACATCACTGATGACATCTCATTTGACATCAATGGTCACATCACTGATGATATCATTCATGTGACAATACAATGCATCTCCTCACACTTTAATATAACCTCTGTTACACCCAGTGTTAAATACAGAATATAATTTTTTAAACCATTGACACACCAATACTAGTTACTACATACGCACTCACTGATTCCTACGTCTACACACACCTTCACTCATTCACCCATACAATCATTCATACATACAATCACTCATCTTTACAACACTATCATATGCACTCATACACCTATACAGACACTCACACTCTGCCACTCATCCATGGAGTTACTCACACACCTAGTCAGTCCTGTAAAGAATCAATCACACTTCCATTTTCTAATCTATACAGTTAAACATAGAGTACCTTACATTTTCAAACATATACTAACACATACTTACTCTCTTATACAATCATTGATACAAGAACACATTGATCTGCACAGAGTCCCACATCTCCCAGCCAGCCACACACACACTCAGTCTCCCATACAAATACTTGGACAATCAATCAATAACCCATATAGTTACTCATATAGCTACTGATCAACACATGCAGCAGTTTACAGAACAACAGACATAATGATGCACAAAATAAGACAGCTTAGTCACTAACCCATACATTCAGTGAGACACATTTAATCACTCACTCATACAGTCAGTCACGCGCCTACTAAATCCTTCATCCAGACACTTCTACATCTACTCATTCTTCAATATGTAGACCTCATAGAAATAACTCGTATTAATGAAGAATTAAGTAAAGAGCTTTTCACAAAAGACAAAGATCTGATTATGAAAACAAGAAAAGACATCAAAGAACGTCTTAGTAAACATGAAAATACAATCAAAATGAGGAAGGTCTATAAATTTGCCCGGGATGAGCAAGATTACAAAATGGGGCAAATTTACACTTTTGCGAGGAAATATGATCATTTGCGCAAACAACGGATATGTGGAGGCAATCTACCTAAACAAACACAGATGCGACCACAAGCCCAGTCTGCAACAGGAGGCCTAGGTGACTCCATTGCCTCAAGTTCCAACGAAAGCCTGGTGCCGAGTAGTGAAGAATCAAGTGGTGGGGGCCCAGGTGCAGAGGAAGGGGATATGGGCCAACTGTCACTGAGAGAGGAATTAGAATTTATGCGCCTACAAAGGAAGAGCACTTTACGCTCCAGAAATGTACAAACAAACTATGCAGGAATGCAAGGCGGCGACAACGCAGGAAATGCGCCAAGAGGAAGAGGGCGGCAACAGAGAAAGAAAAATTGGGGGAACAAAAAATAGGCACAGACAATACTGTTGTTAACCTCACTGACATTGAACTTGAACAGGCTGAAGTACAATTACTCAGCTTGGGACTTTCGTATTGCCCTGAAAGTAATTTCAATTACGAAAATACCAGGATTGATGTTTTCAAGTTTATCAGGAAGCTAAAATTACGTAAGTATTATGCCTTCAAGGGCGGCTTAGCCAATAAAACTACTAACATAACCCACGTACCCAAAAAAAGTGGGCTTCAGGCGAAAGACATACCACTAATGAAAACTCTACATTCATTACGCAATACGAATACATCAAGTCAAACTACCCAAGACATTGTCGATGAGGGAGATATTGATATATGTCAAACGACAATAAGTGCCTTTAGAGCCCCCTCCAAATTTATACCACAAATGCCTAAGGACGCCATTGACACATATGCTGAAATTCTGACGGATGGTCTAAAGAAACTACACGTTCAGGTCAAGAAGCAACAAAACTTTACCAATGTCAATATGCAGCCTTACAACACCTTGATGAAGAAATTAAAAGCTAAAGAAGCAATAATCATCAACCAATCTGATAAGGGAGGTAATGTTGTGCTATGGGGTAAACAACAGTATATGGATGAAGCCTTTAGACATTTGAATGACACGACCAGCTACGCAGAGATCGATCTAAAAACTGCGAAATCCATTCAACTATCTTATCAAAAAGAACTCAATGGGTGGAAACGTGAGGGCCTTCTGACTAGGGACGAATTGAAATTCCTACATAAGGATCACCCCGTGCTACCCAATATATATTTCATCCCCAAAGTTCATAAGGATACCATTCCCATACCTGGCAGACCCATAGTATCTGCAATCAATAGTCTATTTGAAAACACTTCTAAATACATTGATTATCATTTACAGGACTTTGTCACCGCCCTCCCGGCCTATATCAAAGACACTACAGAGTTTCTGCAGGAAATTAATCAATGTGTATGGTCAGCTGATTTTCTACTTATGACAATGGACATTGCTAGTTTGTACACTAGTATTTCACATGTAGACGGCCTGAGAGCTATTACGTTCTATTTAGATAAAAGACCAATAGAGCTTTACAAACACAATACCATGCTCATTAACATGTTAGAACGTTGTCTTAATAACAATGTCTTTCTGTTTAACAACAAAGTGTATCGACAACTAAGAGGTGTGGCCATGGGGGCATGTTTCTCCCCCAGCTATGCAGGACTGCATATGGGCTGGTGGGAGGAACATGTCCTCATGGTACAACACGCGGAGGCTTGGAATACAAACATTGTGAAATATATGAGGTACATAGATGATATTTTTATCATCTGGAGAGGAAATCTGACTGATGCACGACACTTTGTGGATGCTATTAATATCAATGAATTCAATCTTACGTTTTGTGCTGAAATGAGTGACAAAAAGATCAGCTTTTTGGATGTGCAAATAGAAGTTATTAACAACACACTTACCACAAGCCTGTTCAGGAAAAAAACGGCAGGCAATTCTATCCTGCATGCACGTAGCTTTCACCCTGAGCACACCATCAGAGCAATCCCCTATGGGGAATTTCTTAGAATTCATAGAACATGTAGCTCAGTGGAACTTAGAGATCACCACCAAATGGAAGCAACACTACGATTACAGGCCAGGGGATACTATCCTAGCACACTCCACAAAGCTAGATTGAGAGCAAATAAAGTAGATCGTAATGTTTTACTCATGGCACCCATCCCTGACTCCTCACCTGAAAAATCTGATGATAATGATAGTGCCATAAGATTGATTACCAGTTATAGCCGTCAAGCACGCCAAATCTCCAATCTAGTGAGAGGCCAATGGCCTATTATTCTCACAGATCCAGTTCTCAAAGATATCTTGCCCAGTAAACCCACTGTGACCTATCGAAGGGCGTACAGTATGCGCAACGAACTTGTTTCAAGTTCGCCTGAATTGCCCAAAAACTTTGAATGGTTATCACCTAGAAAAGGTTTTTTTCGTTGCATTTCATGCCGTGCATGTAAATTTGGTGTGAATACCAAAACATATCTCACTCCCTTTGACTCCAAACCAGTTACTATCAAGGCCCACTACACATGTAAAACTGAGCTGGCAGTTTATGTTCTCACGTGTACGTGTAATTTGCGTTACGTGGGTAGCACGAAACTTCCAGTGCACCAACGCATTCTCCAGCATCTTAGAGCCATAGTAAACTGTGATCAGAGCTACCCGGTAGCACGACATTTTGACCTAATCCACAAAAGGAATTTGTCTCATCTTAACTATTTTGTGATTGATGCCGTGAAAACCAGTAAGAAAGGGGGTGATTACGAAAAAAGACTCAGACAACTGGAATCTTTATATATTGTACGATTGAACAGCAAGACCCCGGGAGGTTTAAATATGGGAGAAGATTTGAGTAACTTTTTGTAATTTGGTGATATTCTGTACTATCTACAACCACCTATACATTCTGTGCTCCTTACTAAGTTAGCTTATTCTTGTCTATAAACGGCACTGATACAGTTGTACAACATTGTTAGAGTAAATTTATGCTTTAGTTATTGCTTTGTGCCCTGTGGAGATATCTAATCATTTATTTCAAGAATAGTAACTTTATCATGTGGACTTCTGATTATCATGCAATCTACTGAAACAAAGAATATTAGCCTTTCACCTTTCAGACGTTTTCCATTTCACTTTGTCTGATACTGTAGCAAATTAGGATGTGAAGTAACATCTTAAGATCATGTTTTTAAAGCAATGTTTGCTTTTCAATGCACATTTAGTTTTGTCATTTTTAGTCATTCACTTTTTGATCACTTCCTCACCATTAATTCATTATTTCATATACTTTATTCATTTTATATCATGTATATATTGGGCTATTGTATAACATATTTGTGTGTAGCGTTCATTATTGCACAACTTACAGCGATTTAATTATCATGCATGTTCCTTTATGGGTCAACCTTCTTAGGGTTCATTTTTGGATATATGTTATCATTTATGAAATGTTGATTTATTAGTTATACGACCTTTAGGATTGCCATACTGTATTTGTACAGATATATTTTTCTATTAGATAATATTTGGCAATAACCCTGATTGTATTTTTGGGAATATTCATATTTTATGACGTATGATAAGCGTCAGTATTTTGATGCTTCTATTAAGTTATTAGACTTTTTTGATTTAAGACTGGTGATCTAACATATATCCTTTATGTATATATATTCACTTTTTGGTATTGGAACTGTTAATTTCCATAGTAGGTAACTCCACTACAAAATGGCTCCCATAGAACCTGTGCTCATCACATTTGAAACTGATTTCAGTCCCTCGTTTATGTTGTTGTCTTTCAATTTCGAAATGGGCGCGCTTTTTCCAATTGTATGGTATTTAAATTGTTCTAGCCCATTTTCCCGTTAACAGTGAGCAAGGGCGTTCACGCCCGAAACGCGTCTGTCCGACGATTGCTTTCCACCCCTGCACTTTATGATTTGATTAATAAAATCATATACTGAAGACTGGCTTGGTGACGCATATTTTGTTGTCTGCGTTCTGGTGAGCGTGCATGATTTCCAATGCACAGTGACCGGTTGGAGCTATATATATATATATATATATATATATACACACAAAAGACAGGTTGTCCCAAACAGAGAGCCGACACAGGTACGTTTTTACATTCACACATTTACTTGTAGCAGCAGACTTTCACAATGATTACCAGAGCACAAACAGTGACGCAGACGCGTTTCGGGTTAAAGTCTCCCTTCCTCAATGGCGTTGTATCACAGTGAAGCAGTCTTTTTTTCTCCTTAATAAAGTATTTCATCCCGTCAGTGGGTGTGGCTCGCTCAGTCTTATGGTTCATGTAGTTCAGCAGTTCGTGTTGCGCTGTAAGCTTGTCTCATTAGTCTGCATGTATTTAATGATATTACCAGTGTGGGTCGATGTTCCAGCTCACATTACCAAGACTGTTTATCTCTTCCTGCACCCACTCCCGATATCTAAATGGCTGTATGCCTTTGTGAGATCCTATCTTTTCAGCCAGCGGCTCAATATACAAGTTAAAAAGCAGAGGGGATAGAGGACATTCCTGCCTAGTCCTCCTATAGATATTAAAACTACTGGAGATATTTCCATTCACTACAACTCTGGCAGTAGGGTTCTTGCATATGAGAGCTATTGCCCTGCAGAAATTATTCCCTAAGTTAGAGAGTTGTAAGATTTCCTGCAAAAAAGACCAGTTAACCCGGTCAAATGCTTTTGTTGCATCCATGGCAATTGCTGCTAAAGGAATTTTAAAAGTGGTTGCTATGTCCACCACGTCAATTAAGTTGTGTCTGAGATCTTTAATTCCCCTACCATGCATAAAACCCTTCTGATCCTCGTTTAGTAACACATCCAATACTGCACTCAGCCTATCTGCTAAAACTTTCAAGAAGATTTTATGTCTAAGTTCAGTAATGAAATGGGTCTGTAGGAATCACAACAGTTAGATGGTTTATCTGGCTTGAGGATCAGAGTAATGATGGCATTTTTCCAAGATTGTGGGATCTCCTTACCATCCTCAAAGATCTCCGTAAACAATCTACCCATTACCGGGACTAAACAGCTCTCCAACTTTTTATATATCTCAGCAGGGATACCGTCTGGCCCTGCAGCTTTATTCATTTTCCCTGCTTTAATAACCTTCCTTATTTCAGAATCTAGAATTGGACTATTTAGATCTACCCTTTGCGGCTCAGAGAGCTTACGAGGAACCTCTCGAACCAACGACTCTTTCACTTTCTCTCCCTTTGTAACTAGGTTTTCAGAATACACTTCACCAAAAATGACTAACTAAAGCCTCTTCAATGCCTTCCCTTGATCTAACTAGAGGTTCTTACCCATTCGATTTTAACTCTTTAATAAAGTTCCTTGCTTGGTCATTTTTTATCTTCCAGGCAAGAAGCTTGCCGCAGCCTTCTCCATAAATAAAATGTGCCAGTCTACTTGCTTTCCATCTCTCCTGTACTCTAAGTAAAGTAGATCTGTACGCTGATGACTTAGTAGTGTGTACCTCAGACCTTAATACAGCGATACCAGCAGTTTCTGACCTGGCAGCACGGTTCGGGCAGCTTTCTGGGTATGAGATTGATGAAAACAAAATGGTGGTAATGAAATGAAATATTAACTCAAAACTAAACTGTGTTAAGGAAGAGATGAGGTATCTAGGAATTCAAATTGTGCCAAAAGTGGAGCAAATCCCTGAAGTTAACTATCAAAAGGTGAATAAGGCGGTAGCAAAACTCTTACTTAGTTGGTCCCATCTCCCATTACCAATTTATGGTAAATCTAGTGAAAATGGAAATTCTGCCGAAATTTACCTTTCTGTTCCAAAATATTCCAATGGCTTTTAAAGAAATTTGGCTCAAAAAATCTCCATCCAAGATTAGTAGTTTCATTTGGGCATCAAAAGGGACCAGAAATGGCTGGAAAAAAACCAGACAGCAACATGATAAAGGAGGTCTACGATTACCAGACTTGTCTTATTATGCCTGGGCTTTCCTATCGAAAGGAGGAAAATGTCTATTAAGTAAACCAGACAGCTCAGAAAGTGGAAGGATGTTTAAAGCTATGTTATCTGAGGCACAGGCGGGCGAGCAGGAGTACATACAAAAATATGGAGACCCACAATATTTTAAAAAGGTGCGACTAAAGACCCTGCAGAGCTTTGCAACAACTTGGTTTAACATCAGGAGAGAAGTCAACATAAGCTATTACAGTGAACTTGCCCCGGTTTGAGATTCTCCGGGGTCCCCAGAATGGTCAAAAGATAGTCTGGCACATCCTCTGAAAGAGGCAGGGATAAAAACTTGGGGGCAGCTGATGGATGAAGGGGAACTGATCTCTTGGCAGGAGGTCCAGAATATCGCCGATGGGAGACTGTCTAAATTCAAATACCTGCAAATGAAAAGTTGGAGGCTCAAGGATGGGAGGGGCACGGGACATTCAAATGCGGTAGAAACCTCAATAATATTCGGTGGACCCAGTGGAAAAGAGGTGGCGTGATGGTATTGGAGTCTAGTGGACTGCTCTGATGGGGACTTCACTTTGCCAGCAACACTGTGGGAAAAGAACTTGCCGGGAGAGCAGTCGACAAAATTATGGCAAGTACCTTGTAACATGCTATACTCCACAGTACGTGCTGCAAATTTAAGGTGGAATCACCTTTTATGACTCCACAGAGTCTACTGGACACCATGTAAATTGGCAAAATTTGCGAAAGGTGCTACTCCGAAATGTCTCAAATGCGGGGAGGAAAGAAGTAGTGATGAACATATGTTCTTGGAAGGCCCATCACTACAAGCCTTTTGGAGGGATGTAAGTGATATAGTGTGTGTAATACTTGGAGTGCAGCTCCAGGTAAGCATACCTCTTGTATTTTTTGGGCTACCGGAGAACCATGACTCTCTCACTCAAAACATTTAAAAATGATTTTTTTATTTAATTTTGTTGGCTCGCAGGGAAATATGCAAAAAATGGACTAAAACTATACCCCCAAACAAAGCAGAATGGTTATCTTCAATAAAACATGTAGTCACGTTGGATAGAGTATTAACGTGTATGCGAAACAAGTTCTGGCTCCCTTTTGAGAAGTGGGTAAATGACGGTGGGAATATTCAATAATAGTCCTATGAGGAGGCCTCTTTACCACTTTTGCTTGTTCACTCCGGTGGTGGCTGACAAGAGGGTCTGGTCATTGACAAGGCTACCTATGGTCGGAGTATGAGAAGCAAGGTATAGAGTGTTTTAACTTATAACAAACAAACAAAAGGGCTCTGGATGTAACTATTTCAGGGAGACTTCGGAGATTGATATTTATACCTTTTGCTGACCTGGGCTGATGAGGACAACTAAAAAAAAACTGCTTATCTCTTGCTGAAAAGTATGAAATATCTCCCACAGCGGCAGCAATGTTTTATTCTCATCATGCCGCCTGGGACCGCTGTTGTGCGGCGGGGTTTCTCCATGGCTTGGACGAGTCATTATAAATCCAAAAGACAGGTTGTCCCAAACAGAGAGCCAACACAGGTACATTTTCCCTTTCACGCATTTACTTGTAGCAGCAGACTTGCACAATGGTTACCGGAGCACAAACAATGACCCCAGACACGTTTCGGGTTAAAGTCTCCCTTCCTCAATGGCGTTGTATCACAGTGAGGCAGTCTTTTTTTCTCCTTAATAAAGTATTTCATCCCCTCAGTGGGCGTGGCTCACTCAGCTATGAATATATATATATATTCACTGAAAAAACCATAGGTTATAGACCATATATAGTTAGGAATTAGCATTTAAAAAACCTTTTTTTACTCACACAAAACCATTGAAATTTCATATATAGTTAGTAGTACTAACTATATATCGCGCACCCGCAATCCACTGCTGATCATGTCACATATTACATCATTCATGACATGGTCAGTGACATCACTGATGACATCACTGATGACATCTCAAATGACATCACTGATGACATCACTGATGACATCTCAAATGACATTTTAAATGCTAATTCCTAACTATATATGGTCTATAACCTATGGTTTTTTCAGTGAATTTTCAAGGTTTTGTAAATGCTAATTCCTAACTATATATGGTCTATAACCTATGGTTTTTTCAGTGAATTTTCAAGGTTTTGTAAATGCTAATTCCTAACTATATATGGTCTATAACCTATGGTTTTTTCAGTGAATTTCAATGTTTTTTTAATAGCAAATATCATAAGCTGTCGAATGTCAAGTACGTGGTAAGAAAAAACATTTTCGTGTTTATGCACACTGATCTGCTTTGAATGCTGCCCCCCCCCTCATTTCTATTAGGAGTACTCTCTCTTTGCAGATAGTGAAGGGTAGTTAACGCAGGCCTTTGCCCCCGTTGAAATCCGTCGTGCCTGCTTCTCTCTCCATTTGATTGATTGTTATCCAAGCATTTACTGTTTTAGAATTGGTTCTCTTTGGTTCATTCTCTATTTACAAACAAGCACAGAGTCGCAATACTCTGTTTAGTCTTTGCAGATAGCGAAAAATCGTATAAAAAAACAAAAGGAATCGAGCAAAATCAGTAGGCCACTAATGGGATCTCTTTTTGACCTCGCTAAAATAGAAACATTAGGAACAACCCCTCAGGACAAATACGAAACTAGTGAGATGAACTGAACTCCACACCATGATGGCTGCAATACAGCTCGGCTCCGCCACCCACCCCGCCCAAAATAACGATAAACTCTATGCAAATATTACAAATATATACAACACACCAGCAAAGTAACAGGGTAAAACATTTTATTAAACAACTATTTACATAACTATTTTATACTTTTTGTTGCCCGATCCGGCTAGCTCAATCGATCGAACATGAAACTCATGCACTCTGATGGTTCAAAGTTTTGAGGAGTGCTTGTAACACTGTCTGAAGCCTATTTGCACTTGCTTCAGCTTCACTATTCTCAAAGTAAGTGAGGGCTGTTTGAGGACGTGACTGCATTTGTGAACAATGTGATGCGGTGCCACCCTGAACAGCTTGACGGAGGCCCCCGAGGGACGGTGTGATGGCGCGGACTCGGAGGGGGCGCTTGGCTCCGGCCCCCTCCCCAAGTCGTGTTCTCCTGGTGTAGCCTGAGAACGCCCCGACATAGGTGGCCGGCTCCCGGGATCAAGCGGAACTTTTTGCCTTTTGGTAACTCTTCCATTCTTGACCTTGTCCCACAATCCGTTTCACCTAAAGACACGCTGTAGTGGGGCGCCCCTTTACCATTTCAGTTGCCATTCCGCCCGCTTTTGCTACACTGTGCCTCTTCCGCTATTCAGCTGTTTACCGCCCGCTCTTTCGACTACAGCGTCTCGCTCACCATGTAGTTGAGTTGCTCCCGCTCTTGCGGTGCAGCGATAGGCGGCTGCCACAGGACTCTCAAAATGGCGGCCGGCTCTTCAGATTTGGGCGTGGTCCACTAAAATGGCCCTGCGACACCTTGGAACTCGGACGCTTGTCTGCTAGAGCTTGGGCTCCATTCTCGAAAGCGTCCCCTCAGCCTTGAAGATTCTACAAAAGTCTTGGGGGCCCCCGACTCCCGCAGGCTTCTGGTGGGGAGCGGCTAGCATGATTGCTCGTGGAATGGCCACGACGGAGCTACGAAATGGTGGTGCTCTCATGCTAACGCCAGCTTCAGTCTCAAACATCCAGAAACACTGTAGACTACCAATTCGATCAGTTCAGGTAGCGCCCCAACGTGACCCGGTAGAGAAGAACTAGCCCTCCCCTCTTTGACTGATGGTTCTTGTTGCCTGTCCCTTCTGTTGTCATTTAACAGAACTATTTAGCCTGCTGAAAGGGGTTGTGTTCCGACCGCTGGTTGGTGGAGACATTTTGACTATATTCTGGACCTGCGTTGTCGCGTAATGCGTCATATGACGCGCCGCGTTAGCGCATCCGGAAGTGATTCGGGGCGCGGCGCGCAGCGCGTAACGTAAGCATAACAGGTCATGTGACTTGTTAATAAAAACTTTTCATTGGTTCATTTTACTTTTCTTATTCTAATGATGAAAGGCTTGGTCATATGACCTCAAAATTACGCTTTTTATTACTTTCGAACATTATTTTTTCTTAAATATATGTTATAATGTTCCAGGCTAATGTACTTTCCCGGAAAATTTACAACTGTCCTGCAAGTAAAATATATTCCCTTGTCGAGAAAAAGGGCGTTTCCCATGACGGAGCCGTTGAGCAAAAGAGGGTCGGCCTGCTGTCTTAGTCGCCGATACGCCTGAATATGAGATTCTTATCGATCACTTTATGTTGCAGGAGTAGAAAACACAACAGCCCTTGACCATTTATCTTTACTGCGTTCCTGCGTATTATACCTTTTACCCTTCATGTAATTTGTCTGCTTTATTTCACTTGCCTTTTACTGATTCTAAAACAGTGACTATTATAAAAAACTTTACCAATGTAAATACTACTACCATGTTTTCTTTTAAAAACCTTTAATGTGAAAATGTCAGTATACAAATACGGGCCTATAACCACGTGGGCCGGCCACGGAGCAAACTGTAATCGTATATGATGAGTAGACATTTACACTGTAGAGGAACGTAACGGGCGGGCCATTAGGTTGCAAGAACTAAGGTGTCTAACAGTTGCGGAATCGGTGGACGTACATTTTATAATTAAAATACGACAGGGCCAGTTACAATAAAATTATCTAGATATACATTTGCGGGCAAGTACCATGGGTGACGTTAATTCGAACTTTCAATAGTACAGTAATCAATAACACATCAGAACTTAATATCAATAGGGATGTCGAAATATTCAATCTATTCTCGTCCCTGCCCGCCATGTGCTTCAAAACTGCATACGTATCTGGTGATATCAAGGTTGTGCAACCAGTACACAACAAGGAGTTACGAGTCCCATTTATTCCGGCGCCATTTTGGGCAAGGACGGGCAGGTCCAGGATATAGTCAAAATGTCTCTACCAACCATCGACTATGATGATGTTCATATGCTGTATTTATTAGAGTAACACTCATCTGTCCACATGAAATTAATTTGCCACAATCTAAACATGTCATTTTAATCTTTCCAAAGTTCTTCTAAATATTTGGGACCGTTTCCCTTGCCTCTGATGCTGTCAGTGCCACTTCTTTGATGAATGTACTAGCAGGTCGGGGGTTCTCCTCCAAATCTCTCTTTTATGCAGCACTATAATTAATCGGTGCCACCTCTCCATATGACGATGCATGGTATTACCATAACTATATTTTTTTTCGGTTCCTCTGGAGAGTACATCGTGGCAGATGAAGCGTGTAACGTACCGGGCATTTACCTTTTTTTGCATGTAGAGGAAAGGAAAAAAAATTCGAGCGTCCGAGTTCTAAGGTGTCCCAGGGCCATTTTAGTGGACCAGGCCCAAATCCAAAGAACAGGCCGCCATTTTGAGAGTCCTGTTGCAGCCGCCTGTCGCTGTAGCATCAAGAGCGGCCGAAACTCAGCTGAATGGCAACTGAAACGGTAAAGGGGCGCCCCACTACAGCAGACGAGCCTCCACCTGGGAAGGCCCGTTCACGCCGCCTCCCCCCCCCCCTTCGGGCACCCCACGCCGTTATTCGGAGCAGGATTGTAGGATGGCCACACCAGTGCGGCAACTTGCTAGACACCACCTCGGTGCCAACCGAATCTCAGCGCCTTGTGGTGTCTTCTATTCAGAAAATATTGTTGCGCTGCCTTTGGCCCTATTCGCACATCGGTCCGCTACTGATGCCACCTCACAGGCCAACGGGGCGCCCCACGCCGACTTTCAGCATTGTAGGATGGCCACACCAGTGCGGCAACTTGCTAGACACCACCTCGGTGCCATCCGGATCTTGGCATCTCAGCGCCTTGTGGTGTCTTCTATTCAGAAAATATTGTTGCGCTGCCTTTGGCCCCATTCGCACATCGGTCCGCTACTGACGCCATCTCACAGGCCAACGGGGCGCCCCACGCCGACTTTCAGCATTGTAGGATGGCCACACCAGTGCGGCAACTTGCAAGACACCACCTCGGTGCCATCCGGATCTTGGCATCTCAGCGCCTTGTGGTGTCTTCTATTCAGAAAATATTGTTGCGCTGCCTTTGGCCCCATTCCCACATCGGTCCGCTACTGCCGCCATCTCACAGGCCAACGGGGCGCCCCACGCCGACTTTCAGCATTGTAGGATGGCGACACCAGTGCGGCAACTTGCTAGACACCACCTCGGTGCCATCCGGATCTTGGCGCGTTGTGCTGCCTTCGGCCTATTCGCACATCGGTCCGCTACTGACGCGAACTCACAGGCCAACGTGGTGCCCCACGCCGACTTTCAGCATTGTAGGATGGCCACACCAGTGCGGCAACTTGCTGGACACCAACTCGGTGCCATCCGGATCTTGGCGCGTTGTGCTGCCTTCGGCCTATTCCACATCGGTCCGCTACTGATGCCGCCTCACGTGCCAACGGATTTTCTACGCTTTTTATACCCTATGCCGCATAACAGGTCATGTTACTTGTTTATAAAACTTTTCATTGGTTCATTTTACTTTTGGTTTCCTAATGATGGAAGGCTTGATCATATGACCTAAAAATAACACTTTTCATTGGATGAAAACTTTTTTTTTTCCCAAACGATGAAACCTTGTTTCTGGATGTTTCAGACTGAAGCTGGCGTCAGCATGAAAGCACCACCATCTCGTGGCTCCGTCGTGGTCATTCCGCGAGCAATCATGGCAGCCGCTCCCCACCGGAAGCCTGCAGGAGTCGGGGGCCCCCAAGACTTTTGTAGAATCCTCAAGGCTGAGGGGACGCTTTCGAGAATGGGGTCCAAGACCTAGCAGACAAGCGTCCGATTTCCAAGGTGTCCCAGGGCCATTTCAGTGGACCACGCCCAAAAAGGAAAGAGCCTGCCGCCATTTTGAGAGTCCTGTGCCAGCCGCCTATCGCTGCACCGCAACAGTGGGCGCAACTCAGCTGAATGGCGGATTTTGACACAGTGGACCAAAAGCGGACGGAATGGCAACTGAAACGGTAAAGGGGCGCCCCACTACAGCAGACGAGACTCCACCTGGGGAGGCCCGTTCACGCCACCTCCCCCCCCCCCCGGGGCGCCCCACGCCGTTACTCGATGGATTTGGGCCCAGATCTTTTGACTGGGGGAGTGTGTGACATTGATCCACATTCAGTCCATCACTTGTTGTTTTTGCAATTGCCGCCCTAAGTGCGCTGGGGATGCCCAGACGTGGGTCCCAGGCACTCCACACCACTTGGAGTCAAGCTAGCCGGGCTGAAGAGAGGTGTTACCTCGAAACCGGTCCGGTCCTCGGATGCTTGATTCCGTTCTGGGAAGGACATGGCTTTTGTAGTTCGGACTGGACTGTTCCCATGGGGCAACAGGGTCAGAGCTGATTTGCATATCGCCATTGTCTAACCCAGGGTGGTGTGGAGTGCAAAAAAACGATGGATTTGGGCCCAGATCTTTTGACTGGGGGAGTGTGTGACATTGATCCACATTCAGTCCATCACTTGTTGTTTTTGCAATTGCCGCCCTAAGTGCGCTGGGGATGCCCAGACGTGGGTCCCAGGCACTCCACACCACTTGGAGTCAAGCTAGCCGGGCTGAAGAGAGGTGTTACCTCGAAACCGGTCCGGTCCTCGGATGCTTGATTCCGTTCTGGGAAGGACATGGCTTTTGTAGTTCGGACTGGACTGTTCCCATGGGGCAACAGGGTCAGAGCTGATTTGCATATCGCCATTGTCTAACCCAGGGTGGTGTGGAGTGCAAAAAAACGATGGATTTGGGCCCAGATCTTTTGACTGGGGGAGTGTGTGACATTGATCCACATTCAGTCCATCACTTGTTGTTTTTGCAATTGCCGCCCTAAGTGCGCTGGGGATGCCCAGACGTGGGTCCCAGGCACTCCACACCACTTGGAGTCAAGCTAGCCGGGCTGAAGAGAGGTGTTACCTCGAAACCGGTCCGGTCCTCGGATGCTTGATTCCGTTCTGGGAAGGACATGGCTTTTGTAGTTCGGACTGGACTGTTCCCATGGGGCAACAGGGTCAGAGCTGATTTGCATATCGCCATTGTCTAACCCAGGGTGGTGTGGAGTGCAAAAAAACGATGGATTTGGGCCCAGATCTTTTGACTGGGGCAGTGTGTGACATTGATCCACATTCAGTCCATCACTTGTTGTTTTTGCAATTGCCGCC
Source organism: Lissotriton helveticus (assembly GCF_964261635.1). Lineage (NCBI taxonomy): Eukaryota > Metazoa > Chordata > Amphibia > Caudata > Salamandridae > Lissotriton > Lissotriton helveticus. The sequence continues at coordinate 1,584,595,387 of NC_136067.1, read as the reverse complement.
CTAAGTGCGCTGGGGATGCCCAGACGTGGGTCCCAGGCACTCCACACCACTTGGAGTCAAGCTAGCCGGGCTGAAGAGAGGTGTTACCTCGAAACCGGTCCGGTCCTCGGATGCTTGATTCCGTTCTGGGAAGGACATGGCTTTTGTAGTTCGGACTGGACTGTTCCCATGGGGCAACAGGGTCAGAGCTGATTTGCATATCGCCATTGTCTAACCCAGGGTGGTGTGGAGTGCAAAAAAACGATGGATTTGGGCCCAGATCTTTTGACTGGGGGAGTGTGTGACATTGATCCACATTCAGTCCATCACTTGTTGTTTTTGCAATTGCCGCCCTAAGTGCGCTGGGGATGCCCAGACGTGGGTCCCAGGCACTCCACACCACTTGGAGTCAAGCTAGCCGGGCTGAAGAGAGGTGTTACCTCGAAACCGGTCCGGTCCTCGGATGCTTGATTCCGTTCTGGGAAGGACATGGCTTTTGTAGTTCGGACTGGACTGTTCCCATGGGGCAACAGGGTCAGAGCTGATTTGCATATCGCCATTGTCTAACCCAGGGTGGTGTGGAGTGCAAAAAAACAATGGATTTGGGCCCAGATCTTTTGACTGGGGGAGTGTGTGACATTGATCCACATTCAGTCCATCACTTGTTGTTTTTGCAATTGCCGCCCTAAGTGCGCTGGGGATGCCCAGACGTGGGTCCCAGGCACTCCACACCACTTGGAGTCAAGCTAGCCGGGCTGAAGAGAGGTGTTACCTCGAAACCGGTCCGGTCCTCGGATGCTTGATTCCGTTCTGGGAAGGACATGGCTTTTGTAGTTCGGACTGGACTGTTCCCATGGGGCAACAGGGTCAGAGCTGATTTGCATATCGCCATTGTCTAACCCAGGGTGGTGTGGATTGCAAAAAAACGATGGATTTGGGCCCAGATCTTTTGACTGGGGGAGTGTGTGACATTGATCCACATTCAGTCCATCACTTGTTGTTTTTGCAATTGCCGCCCTAAGTGCGCTGGGGATGCCCAGACGTGGGTCCCAGGCACTCCACACCACTTGGAGTCAAGCTAGCCGGGCTGAAGAGAGGTGTTACCTCGAAACCGGTCCGGTCCTCGGATGCTTGATTCCGTTCTGGGAAGGACATGGCTTTTGTAGTTCGGACTGGACTGTTCCCATGGGGCAACAGGGTCAGAGCTGATTTGCATATCGCCATTGTCTAACCCAGGGTGGTGTGGAGTGCAAAAAAACGATGGATTTGGGCCCAGATCTTTTGACTGGGGGAGTGTGTGACATTGATCCACATTCAGTCCATCACTTGTTGTTTTTGCAATTGCCGCCCTAAGTGCGCTGGGGATGCCCAGACGTGGGTCCCAGGCACTCCACACCACTTGGAGTCAAGCTAGCCGGGCTGAAGAGAGGTGTTACCTCGAAACCGGTCCGGTCCTCGGATGCTTGATTCCGTTCTGGGAAGGACATGGCTTTTGTAGTTCGGACTGGACTGTTCCCATGGGGCAACAGGGTCAGAGCTGATTTGCATATCGCCATTGTCTAACCCAGGGTGGTGTGGAGTGCAAAAAAACGATGGATTTGGGCCCAGATCTTTTGACTGGGGGAGTGTGTGACATTGATCCACATTCAGTCCATCACTTGTTGTTTTTGCAGTTACTCGGAGGGCGGCAACTTACTGGACATCACCTTGGTGCCATCCACATTTCAGCGCGTTCTGCTGCCTTGGAACTATTAGTCTTAACAAAACAAAAAACCAGTACTGCAGTATAAATTCACAAATGGTCCTATCAAAATAGTGAATTAAACACTAAATAGACCAGACTACTTATTCTGTCTGAAATTAATCTTTATATGTCATCTTTTTTTATATAACACTTTTTACATTTTTTGTATACATATGAACACAAAAGACACAGATTGTAATAATGAATCAATATATAACAAATACAAATTAGCTCACTGTACAACTTTCTCTCTCATACCATTCAAATCACACTCGTACTTCTATTTACACAATATACATACAGTCATCATTAAGATGAAAATGGATCAGAATTCAAAACAAAATTTTTCAGAATTCAAAACAAAATTTTTTAGAGGAGCGACCTTGGTGTGGATTTTAATTAACTTTTTGTTTGTAATTTCTTCAAAGAAACCTAAGGTCGCGTGAAAAGGGTCTACGCGTTTCAAACACCCAAACTCGGGGGTGTTTTCATCAGGACCGCATATCTTAGCCCAATAGTGGCAATGGATGAAAAGGGGCGAGTTTGTGGAACATGTGCACCTTGCATATATTCTTGTGTGAACGGGTTATATTTTTCTTGTATGAGCGGGTTGTATTTTTCGTTACAATGGACTTTGTGCGGCGGACTGTTGCTCAATGGCGTCCTGCCGTCTGTGTGGTGTTCGTACACTGGAAATTGTACACTTTTCTCCGCCGATTGAATCCGGAATTCCTGACTGACAGAGGACAACCGATCCGGATTCAATCGGCGGAGAAAAGTGTACAATTTCCAGTGTACGAACACCACACAGACGGCAGGACGCCATTGAGCAACAGTCCGCCGCACAAAGTCCATTGTAACGAAAAATACAACCCGCTCATACAAGAAAAATATAACCCGTTCACACAAGAATATATGCAAGGTGCACATGTTCCACAAACTCGCCCCTTTTCATCCATTGCCACTATTGGGCTAAGATATGCGGTCCTGATGAAAACACCCCCGAGTTTGGGTGTTTGAAACGCGTAGACCCTTTTCACGCGACCTTAGGTTTCTTTGAAGAAATTACAAACAAAAAGTTAATTAAAATCCACACCAAGGTCGCTCCTCTAAAAAATTTTGTTTTGAATTCTGAAAAATTTTGTTTTGAATTCTGATCCATTTTCATCTTAATGATGACTGTATGTATATTGTGTAAATAGAAGTACAAGTGTGATTTGAATGGTATGAGAGAGAAAGTTGTACAGTGAGCTAATTTGTATTTGTTATATATTGATTCATTATTACAATCTGTGTCTTTTGTGTTCATATGTATACAAAAAATGTAAAAAGTGTTATATAAAAAAAGATGACATATAAAGATTAATTTCAGACAGAATAAGTAGTCTGGTCTATTTAGTGTTTAATTCACTATTTTGATAGGACCATTTGTGAATTTATACTGCAGTACTGGTTTTTTGTTTTGTTAAGACTCCTAGTGAGGCTTGACCTTACTGCTTCAGAGCCCGAACCCCTTGCCGGTTTTTTGCCTTGGAACTATTGGCACAACAGACCGCTACTGACGACCCACCCCCCGGGACGCCCCACGCCGGATACCCAAATCAGTGCGGCACCCAGGCAACATCACCTGGGTGACGTCCAGAAATGTGGACGTTGTGCTGCCTTGGACTATTCGCACAACCGACCGCTACTGACCATTGTTCCTTCTTTTTCCCTAAAATTGTTTAAATGTTTTTACTGTTTTTGTTTTGTTGTATATATTTATAAGTTATTAAAGTTTTGTAATCCTACTACTTTGTTGGAGTGCTATATATTTTTAATGTGACACATAATTGTAAAAACTTTGATGTGCAAAGAGTCATCCCTGGAATCTTCCGCTTCAGGCTCGGTCCCCTCCCCAATCACAATACAGGATGGTTTTCAGATAGTAGGAACGCGTGTGGTGTGACGGATCTCATCGGGTGTGGGCCTTGATCTACTATAACTCCTTTGAAGAGGGGTGATTCTTTACAGCTGGGGCCATAAACTACATCTGCAGGGCTAGCTGATAGCCTGGGACCGGCCTGGACAATCGGACACAGAGGAAGAGGAGTGTCAGAGGGTGCGGTAGTGAATAGGGCGAAAGGGAGGTGTCGGGCGGGCACAGGGTGTGATTCTCAGGGAAGAGCAGCGCAGATGGGGGGAGGTTTATTGCCCATGCATAAGACAGAGAGCGGGGGTGACCAGTGCCTGGGGGAGATGCTTGCGAGGGTGGGGAGCTATGCTAAGGATCGACAGCGTGCAGAGAGTGGGTCTGGTCAAGGCATCTAAAATGGCTGCCGTGCACGACAAAAGTGTGGCATTTGAAAAAAGGCAAGATGGCGCAGACAATGTTTATCAACACTTCCTGATTTCCTTCGAATCGAACGTTAACAGACGTTATCTCTCCCACACTACCGGTCCCCCTGGGCTTAAACGCCGAGATGGTAGGGACTGCATCCCGTGGAGATAGGCCGAGACGTCACTCAGCAGAAAAAAAAGAAAAAAAAAAGTCTATAAACATACAATAAGTTAAAAGTCAATCATTCTTCTTTCCTTGTAGTACGCTCCCCAGTCCGCTTCCCGTTACGCGAACCGGGCGCACCCCACCCAAAAAAACGATTTTTTTGTTCTTTTTTTTTGCCCCGCGGGGCCCTTTTAAAGCCTCCACATCAAACCTAGGGGGTCAGGGAGGATCTACTATGCCCCCTTATGGTCATTTGCCCCTTCGCTTTGGCCTCCTCTTGTCTCTCGATCCTACCGAGAGACAAGATGGCGGCCGCTCCGTACTGTTTAGAATGTTTACAGACACCGGAGAGCCAATCAGCTTCGCAAAGCTCCGTAACGCGAAAAGTACGCGAAGCAGAGCGCTGCCCGGAGCGCTGTTACTGATATATATCTTTTTTTGAACGTTAATTTCTCAAAATCCACTGGAGCACATATATTGAGACCTAGCAAAGGCACATCGGGCTACCAGTCCCTACAATTTTGCCAAGTTTCGTGCAAATTCATTCAGCCGTTCGATTATTATTATTTTTTTTTTTTTGCCCCGCGGGGCCCTTTTAAAACCTCCACATCAAACCTAGGGGGTCAGGGAGGATCTACTATGCCCCCTTATGGTCATTTGCCCCTTCGCTTTGGCCTCCTCTTGTCTCTCGATCCTACCGAGAGACAAGATGGCGGCCGCTACGGACTGTTTGGAATGTTTACAGATGCCGGAGAACCAATCAGCTTCGCTTCACAAAGCTCCGTAACGCGAAAAGTACGCGAAGCGGAGCGCTGCCCGGTGCGCTGTTACAGATATATATCTTTTTTTGAACGTTAATTTCTCAAAATCCACTGAAGCACATATATTGAGACCTAGCAAAGGCACATCGGGCTACCAGTCCCTACAATTTTGCCAAGTTTCGTGCAAATCCATTCTGCCGTTCGGGCTAAAAGTGAGGCCAACCGCCCTATGGAAATTAACATTGGAAAAACGCGTTTTGGGACCCCCCTTTTTTCTCGGCCCCCCCCATGACAAACCCCCCCCAAAATTTTCAGGGGCACAGGGGAAACAAAATGTGCCATTTTCCTGAAAATTTCAGCCAATTCCGTCCACAAACGCCAAAGTTATTAGACATAGAATTTTCAAAAATCCCATAGAGAAAAAATCCTAACTATATATACCTACTGGCGACCGCCAGTAGGTAATATATATATATATATATATATATATATATATATATATATATATATATATATATATATATATATATATATATATATATATATATATATATATATATATATATATATATATATATATATATATATATATATTCACTGAAAAAACCATAGGTTATAGACCATATATAGTTAGGAATTAGCATTTAAAAAACCTTATTTTACTCACACAAAACCATTGAAATTCCATATATAGTTAGTTGTACTAACTATATATCGCGCACCCGCAATCCACTGCTGATGATGTCACATATTACATCATTCATGACATGGTCAGTGACATCACTGATGACATCACTGATGACATCTCAAATGACATCACTGATGACAACATCCAGTGACTGTATGTTTATGTAAAGTTAAAATATGTCTTATATATTGAAGAATGAGTGGATGTATAAGTGTCTGGATGATGTATTTAGTAGGTGCATGACTGACTGTATAAGTGAGTGATTAAATGTGTCTCACTGAGTGCATGGGTTAGTGACTAAACTGTTTTAAATTGTGCACCATTGTGTCTGTTGTTTTGTAATCTGATGCATGTGTTGATCATTAGCTATATGACTAACTATATGGGTTATTGATTAGTTGGCCAAGTATTTGTATGGGAGACTGAGTGTGTGTGTGGGTGTCTGGGAGGTGTATGACTCTGTGCATAGATGTGTGAGCAGTTGATTCACTAGATGTATGGGTTCAAAAGTGCATGTGGAAACAGCTGTATGGGCGGTTTACTGTGTGCATGAGTGTATTGGTGAGTGAATGGATATCTCAGTGCTACATGTCAAAGTAAGTACATATGTAAAACACAGTACATGTGGTAGTTGACATATATAAATAACTGTGCATAAGAGCCAGTGAATGTGTGAGTGGCTGTATGGATTATTGTGAACTTGTATCAGGGATTGTATAACAGAGTAAATATGTGTTATTATATGTTTCAATAAGTAAGGTGTGTTTAACTATATAGTTGAGGAAATGGAGGTGTGATTGATTCTTTGCAAGACTGATTAGGTGTGTGAGTAACTCCATGGATGAGTGACAGTCTGTGAGTGTCTGTTTACACTGAGTGTATCTAAGGTTATATTAGAGTCTGAAGAGGTTCATTGTATTATATTAGAGTCTGAAGAGGTTCATTGTATCATCACATGAATGATGTCATGAGTAATGTCAAATGAGATGTCATCAGTGATGTCATCAGTGATGTCATTTGAGATGTCATCAGTGATGTCATCAGTGATGTCACTGATCATGTCATGAATGATGTAATATGTGACATCATCAGCAGTGGACTGCGGGTGCGCGATATATAGTTAGTACAACTAACTATATATGGAATTTCAATGGTTTTGTGTGAGTAAAATAAGGTTTTTTAAATGCTAATTCCTAACTATATATGGTCTATAACCTATGGTTTTTTCAGTGAATTTTCAAGGTTTTGTAAATGCTAATTCCTAACTATATATGGTCTATAACCTATGGTTTTTTCAGTGAATTTCATAGGTTTTTTAATAGCAAATCTTTATAAAAATAATACATTTTAAATCGAATTTTATATTTTATAATTTTTTTATTTTTTTTTTATATTATTTTTGGTGCGCTCCCGGGGCGCGGACAGGTGAACGCACGGGTAAGCGCAATCTTGCGGCGCGCCCCGGGGCGCGTACTAATGCGCATCCCGGAAGCGCTATTGCCGCGAACGAAAACAACATCGTGACGTATCGCGTAGCCGCCACGCCTTGCGTCATAAGACACGTATCGCGTAGCCGCGAGATGCGTCTTATGACGCACCGCGTAAGCGCCCCCGGAAGCGCATACGATCGCGCAACGTAAGCGTCCCGATGCGCTTACGATACACGCCCGGGACGCGCCCCGGGGCGCGTAGCGTAAGCGCGTCAAACCATGTGACTTTTAAATAACACTTTTCATTGGTTCAGAACTTTTTTTTTTCCAAATTGTGTGAAACCCACCCATTTCTCTCACTATTGCTTTGTACTTGGAGAGAGCAAGAGCTGTTCTGTCTACTCTGTTTATCTCCTACTTTTCTGATCTCCAGCAATGGCTGCAAGAGAGTCATCCAGCAGTGATTCAGACGGATTTTTAGATGAGGACCCTCCTCAGCAAAAGAAAAAAACCCATTTCATCTGGAAATTTTACGACATCCCTGAAGGACAGAAAAAAGTCAACGCTCCCAAAGTAACCTGCAAAATATGTGGGAGTAGTTTATCCAGAGGCAATCCTCTGAAAAAATATAGTTTTGGGAATGCTAATTTGATCAGGCATGTGAAAAGAAGACACCCTAACAACTTTGCCAGGGAGAGTGTCAGAGAGCTGGCACGGAATGTACCCACAGAAGGCGGCAGCACCTCCACTGGTGGAGCAACAACTTCGGGACCAACCCGTGGAAGAATGGTCCCTAACATTCAGCCGGTGTTTGCAGGCATCAAATTTTTGTGCACGGAGTGCGACGAACTGCTCTGCTATGGGGAGCAGAGTGTTGAACTCATTGCCCTAAAGAAACAGCAACACCGCTGCTCTTCCAGTCCCTAAATTTTCAAATTTTTTTGCTCCTGTTGAGCAGTTTTGGAATCCTTGTTTTTGTTTTTCCCTTGACAAAAATCCCCAAAAAATATAAAATTGTTTTAAAAAGTCTAAAAAAAATATAAAACAACAAAAACAAAAAAATATATATAAAACAACAAAATCATAAAAAAAGTTCTTTTCAGAACTACCTCCAATTTATAAAAAGAAGCTTTTTTTTTTTTTTTTAAAGTCTGTCATTTTTTATCTCCATGGTACGCTCCCCCGTACGCTCCCCCCCGCGAAAAATCGAATTTTTTTTTTATTTTTTTTTCACCCGCGGGAGCCTTTTAAGGCCCCCACATCAAAAGTAGGGGGTCAGGGGGGTGTACCCTGCCCCCTTTTGCTCATTTCCCCCCTTTGATTCTTGCCACCTCTTGTGTCTCAATCCTACCGAGACACAAGATGGCGGCCGCTGCGGACTGTTTCGAATGTTTACAGACACCCGAGAACCAATCAGCTTGCCGTGCGCAAGTCGCGTGGCACGCCTGGAGCGCTCCCCGGTACGCGTACCGGGCGCGGCTCTAGATATATATCTTTTTTTAAACCTAATTTACTCAAAATTCACAGGACCACATATCTTGAGACCTAGCAAAGGCACATCGGGCAAACAATATCTACAATTTTGCCAAGTTTCGTGGAAATCCATTCAGCCGTTTGAGCTAAAAGTGAGGCCAACCGCCCTATGGAAAATTGCATGGCAAAAACACGTTTTGGGACCCCCCTTTTTTCTCGGCCCCCCCTTGACGACCCCCCCCCAAATTTTCAGGGGCTGCTCAGAAACAAAATGTTCCATTTTCCTGAAAATTTCAGCCAATTCCGTCCACAAACGCCAAAGTTATTAGACATAGAATTTCCAAAAATCCCATAGAGAAAAAATCCTAACTATATATACCTACTGGCGACCGCCAGTAGGTAATATATAAATATAGATATATATATATATATATATATCTCAATAGCCCCAAAATAAATCACGTAGGAAGGTATCGATTTATTCCGTCATAAATAGATATTTTCTAAACCTGCCTACTGTCTCTGAGAGCGCAAGTGATTTATTTTAGGACTATTGATTGAAATATTCAGCTGCCCCACTGACTCTGGCACCACCTTCCATGGGACTCCGGCTTCCAGTAGGAGTAACTCTGTGTATCTATTTATTTCTATCTATTTATCTATCTATCTATCTATCTATCTATCTATCTATCTCTCTATCTATCTATCTATCTATCTATCTATCTATCCATCTATCTATCTATCTATATATACATATAAAATAAAATAATAAATATTAAATATAATCAAGAATACAATTAATTTAAAACAAATTAATAGATTTCATATACATTTTAACAAATAAGCTTAACTTAAAAAAAGCTAAACACACATATATAATAATTATTATATATATTTACTGTAAAACAATTAGTTAACTTAATTTGAATTTATTTTATAATTTTAAAATTATATAAAAATGTAACAAATATATATATATGCATAGGACTTGCAAACTGCACTCAGCAGGGCTCAAAATGTCACGTGGGGGCCAGCATCCAATAAATAAACTTCAGTAAATAAAAGAATGTTTCAGCGCCTGTGTTCGAAGAAAGAAAGCCTTTGAGAAAGGGGTTATCAACCCTGAAACGCGTCAGGCGATTATAATTAATGGCTTCCTGCAGGCAGGCTGACGACGAGCACCGGATGGTGGATGCGCTGTCGAGTGCTCCTCTAAGCTTCTGGGCACTTTGTGATGAATATATATATATATATATATATACAATACCAATAACATAACATTTATTTAAAAAAAATATTTTATTAATTAAAACATTAAACTATTTAAAAATATTTAAACTTACATTTCCCACTCCAGTCGATGCAACAGTAGGGAAAGTGTAGGATAGCAGAGGAGTAACGATTACTATTCCCACTCCAATGAATGCAACAATAGGGAAAGCGTTGGATAGCAGAGGGGTAAACATTACTTTTCCCACTCCAGTGAGTGTAACAGATGGGGAAAGTGTTGGCTAGCAGACGGATAACATTTACTATTCCTACTCCAGTCAGTGCAACAGCAGAGAAAGTGTTTGATTGCAGAGGGATACAAATTATTATGCCCACTCCAGTCAATTCAAAATTGAAAATAAACAAAATATCAACATCAACAAAAATATTTAAAAAACAAAATAAATTAAAAATATATATAAATATGTAAAAAATGTATACAAATATATTTAATATTAGAAACTTAAACAAAAGACATATTATAATGTTTAATACATATCACAAATACCTACAAATCTTATATTAAATAAAAAATAAAAATATTTTTCAAACAAATATTTTTAGTTAGAAATTATTTACAAACAAAATAATTATTACATACCTTTATTTTATTTACATCCTACCCTATAAAATCACACAATTCACAGCCCACTTCTAAATTAAAAATAAAATGTACTTCCATAATTAACATAATTAATTATAAATTAAATACATATTATTAATTTAAAAACAAACTGAAACACATAAAAATTAATTAACTTCCCGCCCTTTGCCCGATATAAACCTCAGAACCCACACCTAAAATTAATTACACAATCTCCATATTTAATTTCCAATTAATTAATTAATATTAATTAGGAACGAATTAATAATAAATTAAAAATAAATTACTTCCCTCCCTTTTCCCCTATAAACCCCACCACCCGCACCTAAAATTAATTACACAATTTCCATATTTAATTTTCAATTAATTAATTATTATTAATTAACAACTATTTATTCATTAATCAAAAATAAATGACTTCTCACCCTTTACCCCTATAAACCCCACAATCCAGCACCTAAAATAATTACAGAATTACCGTAATGAATGACCGAATAATTAATTATTATTAATTAACAACAATTTAATAATTAATTACAAATAAATTACTTCCTACAATTAACACTAGAACATCTCAATTAAATAAATATTATTAAATAAAAAAATATCATTAATTTATTATAATAATATTACTTCCCACCCTATTCTCCTATAAACCCACGACCTGCTACCCAACTAAAAAACACAAAATGTAATTTAACACATAAAATAAAAAACATAAACAGTACTTTTACAAAAAATACATCACATACATTTAAAACACTAATTAAAAAATCGATATTTTAAACAACTATATTTTTGCAAACAATATTAATGACTTCTATATTTAAAAAAACGATATTTCTTACCTTCAAATCGATATTCTTTAACACAATATTCTTGCTTTCGATATTTCTGACTCACAATATTTAGGATTCGATATTTCGGTAGTTCGACATTTCCAACTTGATATTTTGTCTGCACATCCTTAGCCGGTAGCTAGCAGCCATCTCTCGCACCATGGAACACTGACAAAATCAGCTGCTGCTATCACAAAAACAAGGGCAGTGGTTTGCCATTTGCAACTCTATACCTTCCAACAACCGAAAAATGGGCCTGATTACGATGGCGGACGGACTTCTGTCCGTCCACCAACGTCCCGGGGATGGAGACTGCCTGCCTATGAGGTGGCGGTTCAACATATGGAATTATGATGCAACTGTCACCATGGCAGTCGCATCTGCTATATTTAACATTGCGGCAGGTGCTGCTAGCTGCAGTCCCCGCCGCAATGTTAAAAATGCACCATAGAAATTTCCCTGCACTACGTGACAGGCACAATGTGTTGCCTGCCACATGGTGCAGGGAAATGTAGGGGGGCACCATAGGTGCCCCCCAGTGCAAAAACGAACTGCCCCTGGTCAAAGGGGGCCCGCAACGGGCCCCCAAAGTCCATCCCCACCAGTCTTTCCATGGCGGATGAACCGCCATGGAAAGGCTGGCGGGGATCCAGCATTATAATCACACCGGCGATGCCTGCTAGGCACCACTGGCATGCATTGTGTGCTGAGGGCCTCCACCACCCTGGTGGCTCAATGAGCCCGTTGGATTTCTGGCGGTTGGAGTTGGCCACAAGATCGCTGTGAACTAGCCACCGGCAGCCTGTTGGTTGCGAGTCCACTGCAATCATAATCAGCCCCAATGCTCTCATCCCACTGGCTGCAATTTGACAACACAGTGGGGAGCCCTGTGAGGCCGCCTTGCTCTCCCTGGCTGCCTGCAGCAGTAAGCGTAGCACAACGTAACAAAGGGATAATGATGAATGAAGAAAATGAACAACAAACAAGAACAAAAAAGATATACAGAGAAAAGAGAAGATACAGCTGAAATACAGAGCTGGGGATAAATTGCAGTTAAATGAAAGCTAAATGACAGAATCTGAAGTTCTGAAATGCTAACTCATTGTACAAACTACTTGACTGTGACTCTATTAAATAATCAATCAATGATATCCGTTTGACTACTTTCAGACTATCCTTTGTATACAGCAATCAGGTATGAAGCTGCTGTCCTCACAAACTGTGAACACATTGACTCAGAAGAAGTTTTAATAGGTTTAGATGAACTCTGGCAATCTGTTATGTTACCAGCACTACATAAAACTAAGCAGACAAGAACTTGATGTGGCAGCAGACAAAGGACATTGATTGCATATCTTTAACAAGCCTTAAAAGTGAAAATAGTTGCATTATTTGATTAAACCTTAGATTGTCAGTCCACTGTTTAGGAATACTTTCTTTTAAGAGCACATCAGTAATGCACTCACGATTAAATACAGCAGTTGAGTAGAAAAACACAGGTGCTTTTAAATCTCAAATAAATTACCATTTAAACACCATTGAGGCAGTGTTAAACCACTGCTAGGCGCTTACTCAAAATATAAAACAGCAGAGCTTGGAGCACCTAACAAGGAAATTTGATCTGTTTGTCCCAGGGCCCGACCTACAATAGATCCTTCATGCACTTGATTCTCAATGATAGCTGTGATCGAGCAGCCATGGCTCCCGCGTGGGAGGGGAGGCGGGAGGGAGTGGACGGACAATTGCAGAAGGTCCCAGTCAATTCAAGTGATACTCTAGAATGAAAGAGCAGCATGGGGATTGGCTGGCTTAGGGCAGGCAAGCAAGTGGCCCTTAAGAGACTTGCAGGGTGCCGCGTTTATATTCTAGCTCTCTAGTACGCTGCATGTTGCCTCGCACTACAGAGGCCTCTTGATGCACATCAGGTTGGCCAAGCACTCCAGGCTTGCATAGCCACGTTGACATGCACCCTTTAATAAACAAGGCTTTAGAGGGACTGAGGGCGGCCTGTCACTCATGGTGTAGCTATGCAGTGAGCGGTCAAGCATACTGCCCATGCACCAATGCATATTCCAGTGTTGGCAGGGAATAAAGAGGAATAAATAGGCACTGCACGGTAAATCAAGGGTTATGGGGCACCACTGCATCTCCTATGTCGAAGCACTTCAAGAGGTTTATAAAGTATATCACTTCACTCAGTTTAGGTATTTGAACTGAGGTCCAGGAATCTTTTGCGACGAATAGAAGAACAAACAATTGGTTTCTTCAGTTCCATAGTTTTGCGCTCAGCACTCCAACGCTGTAAGAATGTCATTCTGGGCCCATTCTATATCATAGAATGAAGAGTCATCCAAATTATAAAACAGCTGCAGTCTGCCCATAATAAAGTGCCAATTCCTTAAATACAGGAATCTTCATAGCATTATCGAAGGCCGACATGGACCTCATTAGAGCTCTATAAATACCAGTTGCCACATTAGGTCATATGGAAGTAATATTAACTTTTTTATATAATGTGTCACACTGGAACTCACTGTACGCTTTAGCAACAAGCATACAATTCTCGGAGCCATCCTTCCCCACGCAACATAATGGGTACTTTTATTATACATAATGGGTAGGCTCGGAAGCCTTCTCATAAAGCAATTTGGCTCTCCCTGAATGGGCGAGGTGTTCACATATTGCTATATGCAGCACATAACCAGCCCTTGCAATGCCCTTCATCTTATAAATATGTATCATACAATCAATAAATGTACCACTCATCTTTGATGCAAAACTGAAAGTAGCTTGATTGACTTGATGTTGCTTAAGTGGCTCAGTTGATTGTGATATAAAACCTGTTTGAAACTGCACTACCAAGTAGATGGACTCATCAGCTTCGATTTCTAGACATTATACCCAGGGATCCCATATAAACAACATAATGAATTACGACCAAATGGGCCACTTCACTGATCACGTGCATGATCAGCAGAGAGGAAAAGTGGTACAACTCTTGGCACACTCCCTTCAATTCTTTCTCCGGGCGATTATTATATAAAGAAGTATCAGGTCTTTAAATTGCCTGGAGCTGTGATTGAATTTTGACTAACAAACCAATCAAAGCTTCATCCAATACAGGGTCAGCTAGCAGTTTTTCACAATTTAGCTCTATTGAGGCGGTACAAAGCAGATGCTAAGCCCGTGAATGCAAGATGTACGGTTTCCATGTTTCGCCACCACAAATATAGGTACAAATGCATAAAGGTTCAAGTATTGTTTATTCATTCCTAACCCTTTCCCGAAGAAAAAATGTACATTGGAAAAATGCCCTTTTCTTCAGCTCGGCTTTGCACTGTGATGAGAAACAGTCTACCTAAAATAAGTGAATCGTTGAGATTGAATGGCAGCATCCCAGGGGGCACTGGACGCTGAACATACAGGAACACTTACAAGGTTTTTAATTTACAGGCATAATGATGCCCTGGGAATTCCAAATTCATCCGGCGCCGGTGAAAATACACGGACTGTCGTGGATAAAGGAATTAGACGGTACTGTTTCTCAAGTCCTGAGGAAGTTCCAACTGTTGGAACAAAATGCGTTGGCTGAGCTGTATGTGCTAATGAAAATGAAATGGAATAAGTACAAATAAAGGTTTTGAAACTACAAGAGTGTTTGGACTTCATTACCAGGTGCACCCCCATTTGCTTCATCAGTTAAGGATCTGGAACCCAGAGGCTCCACACAATGGAAAGTTAGTGTGCAGGACTTGATACTAATGAAACTAGCGTGAGGTGCAGATCTATAAGTCCGCCGTTGGGTTCTCTCTTATAGACAGTGACAATGAGGCCAAACAGAAGCAGAAGGCCACCAAACTACCAGATCTGGCTAGCCAAACGTCAGAGACACCCCTGATGCCAAGGCAACTGCAAACATGTCCACAGAAGAATGCCATTACAGAAAAACAAGGGAAGAAGGGACCTGGCCACCACATGCCCAAAACTCACCGTGTGGAAGTGAAAGTGAACACGATCCCAGAAGGGCACCGTGTTGCGAAAACCAAAAGTGCATCGCAACCCAACTTAAGTGGACTAAAATAAAGCCCACAGAAGAACAAAAAGCTGAGGGGGCCTGACCAAAAACAGCAGCATCAGACTGAGAGGGGGACCACACCAACAGCCAGTCAAAAAAGGCAAGGGGCTGAAGCACAAGAGGAGGGGAGCCGAAAGTCACCAAGACCCCACAGCAGGCCTGCCTAAGCAGAACCCTGAATACAAGGACCATTCTGCACACGGCCCCCTGTCCCCCCACCAGGACAAACATAACCCGCAGTGGGAAACAAAGAGGGGATACCAAGGACAAAAAAAGTCACCACCTCCACAGCCCGAGCAGGGCCCAAAGAAAGTGCACAAACCTCATAAAGTGAAGCAGCACAAAGAAACCTGGCCTTCAACTCCAGAAGAAGGAAATGCCAAGAGGGCTTGCAGAGAGATGAAGCAGAGTGCCAAAAAACTGGAAGTAGTAAAGGCGACCACCCGCGTCACACCAATAAAAGTCTCCTGGAGAGATCAGACCAGGGGCGGCCAATGTAACCCCCATGAAACCTGTAGGAAACGAAACGAGGCGCACCAAAAAAACCAGCCCCCTTGCCACAAGACCGCTGTGCGAGCCCCGGCGAGAAGCAACAACCAACAAGCTCATGACAGCAGGGAAACCAGTATGAGGCGACCCCCAAACCCCATCCCCAGATGCCAAAAGCAACAGGCGAGGGATGTGAAGGAGCCAAACCCTGAGACCCAAAGCCATGCTCACTTATGCATAGCAACATGGGCCAGAAAAATTACTAAAACATTGCAAAAACACCAAGCAAGCATGCTGGTGGGAGCGACCAGGCACAAGAAGCACGCAAAAGCACAGGACCGAACCAGCGTTTTCCAAGAGTGGCCTTACTATAGTCCCAGACGCCATATAGTGGAGTTAGAACACTTTGAGAGACCACTGCAATTATCCATAAGTATATCCATCGACAGCCCAGATCATATGAACAAATGTTTTACCCAATGGGCATTGCTGTCCATTATATTTTTTAGGATAAGACAACGTCATCTGTCTCAAACAATTAACACTCCTGGTTGTGTTCGGGTCACCAAAAGACAGATAAACACCTACATCCATCAGCCTTTTTCCTCTTGGAAACAAAGGAAGATCCATTTTGCATTCATGTCCATAATGCTGGTTTCTGTAATTATGATGTTAAGTAAGATAACTAGAAATGAATTCAGACAATATTTCATGAATTTGTATTATCAATTTTCATGAATATGTATAAAATGTGCATATTAAAAGATATATAAAAAAGTGTTTTGGGAAAAATAAATTGATATTTAAAAAAAATAAATGAAAAAATAAAATGAAGTAAATATACACTGGTTGATTATCTGTCTTGATAATTATTGTTATAATATTGGAATTTCAGAATTACCTTGCCTACTTTATTTGTAACTCACCGTGCCTAGGTTTGTCTTTACCTGTTACCATAAAAGACTCCATCTTGCAAGCCCAGCATGCTTTAGCAGGGCGAAGGGCTCAAAGTGGCAAAGCCCCAGGTAACCAAACAAACATGGGTAGACTCATAAGGGCTGACCAGCAGAAATTGCTTGAATAACACAGTGCACTGCATCAGGTGAAAAAGCACTTGCAGCACAGTGAGGCGTAGCTGAGAGTCAAACTTGCAACAAGCCCATAACAACATATACAGAGGTGAGCTGGGAACATATGGAGACAGACGTTCCACAGTGGCAGCAAGAAGAACGCTGCTGACACCAAGAGCGGTACTTACAGACAGCTACCTGCAGTGGGACTCATACTCCCTCAAAGTTGGGGCCTGTATCAAACAACACACCGTCCCTGACACAGCTCCCGAGCTACAGCTCCAGGCTGTGGGAAAGAGAATATGCACCAGGACCCTCAGAGTAGTTAAAGTAGCGCTTAATATTATATCACATTAGGAAATTTTGCCAACACAGGCAAGAGTCGAACACTTGCCACACGCAAACCCTCGCAAGGGAGGGAGACACCGACCCCAACGCTGCTTCTTAGCTACAGCACCAGGCAGTGAGGACCGAGAATGGGCACCAGGATGCTCAGCGCCGCCACCGGCTGTCAAGAACAAACGCCCACTGAGCAGGGTGCTTATGCAAACAATAGAATAAAAACAGCATGGCTGCTATCGCAAGCCACGAAAAACACACATGTAAAAAGAAAAAAGACTTACCTGACTCAGCTAGGCAATCGGTCTGAAGCATGCATAAAAAGAGAACAGGATATGTGGATGACACACTTCCCCCTTTATGCATACTGGGCCAGGTAGGCAGTGCCATATTGGGAAAAGTATTCGACTTTGTTAGGTTTCTGTCAAGCAGACAAGCTGCTCATTGTTAATGAATGGGACGGGAAGATGGACAAGGAGGTAATAAAAAATACTTAGCCTTCATGCTCTCACCTCTGCAGTGATCCTCACTCAGCCCCACACTCTTCAATGCCTACATGGCCCCCCTCGCCGCCATCGTCCGAAACCATGGACTCAACATCAGCGCCTACCCAGCTCATCCTCTCCCTCACCAAGGAACTTAATATCACCGGGAGCAATTTCCAAGAAGGGATGAAAACTGTTGCCACCTGGATGAGCAACAGCTGCCTAAAGCCCAACGCAGAGAAAACAGAAGTCCTCATCCTCGACTGCACCCACTCTGCATGGGGCAACACCTGGTGGCCCCTGCCCACAGAAACCCACCCATCCCAATGAACCACTCACGCAACCTCAGCATCATACTCGACTCCTCACTCTCCATGAATCACCAGATCAATGCCATATCCTCCGCATGCTTCAACACCCTCAGCATACTTCGCAAGATGTTCAAGTGGATCCACCCAACTCCAAAAGAATGGTCACCCATGCACTAATAACTCGCAGACTGGACTATAATAATGGACTATAACTATGGAAACACTATTGTCGCCAGAGTCAACAAAAAACTCCTCTGCAAACTCCAGTCCATCTAGAATGCCACAGCCAGACTTATCCTTGACATCCAACGACATGACACATCACCCAACACCTCTGTGACCTCCAGTTGCTCCCCGTCGAAAGAATAACCTTTAAACACAGCTCACACCCGCCTACAAAGCCCTCCACAACACCGGACCCCAATACCTCAATGACCGAATCTCCTTCCTCGCCCTCAAAAGAAACCTCCTCTCAGCCGACTTTGCCTTAGCAACCATCCCTCATTTCTACAGGAGCAGAGCAGGTGGAGGACCTTCTCCTACCTGGAATCAACTCCCTTTTTACCTCCGACGAAGCCCGACACTGCACCAATTCAGAAAGGACCTCAAGTCCTGACTCTTCTGTTGACCACAACGGAGCAGCTGCACACCCCTCCTTCAGCACCTTGAGACCCTCACGGGTGGGTAGACGCTCTACCAAATCCTGATTGATTGACTACGTCTTAGCATTTACACTGTTACTCTGCTCCCAAAAAGCTTACACCCATGGCATCTTCGTCCTTCATATAAATGAATATATTTACACATATGATGAATAAATACAGAATCTGCAGTGTATAATTAAACACAAATATTGCTTGAATTTTAACATTACATGCAATTTTGAATTTTGTTGGAAAAAAACATTACATGCAATTTACCGTAGGTCACTTTCTGAAAATAGCTATAATTCAGAACATGTGGAACCTTGCAGAGATGCCAGCTTTCATGTAATCACTTACTTCTGTGCAATAAAAAGACACACATGCTGCCATATATGCCATGTTTCTGCTAAATTACTTGCTGTAGGAAAATAGTCCAGAAGAGCTGAAAAGCTAGTTCTGGTTTTCATCATTTTAACAGCCCTCGTAATTATGCTACTTGACCTGCCTTTCACCCTCTCTGCTGTCTCTGACACTAGGCATCCCGAAAGTCATGAAAGTGGAGCAAAGGCATCGATGACATTTTTTAATACAGTCGGGTACCCAACAGAGGATGAAATATACATATATATATATTCACTGATAAAACCATAGGTTTCAGGCCTTATATAGTTAGGAATTAGCATTTAAAAAACCTTTAAAATTCACTCAAAAAACTATAAGTTTTAGGGGTGTTATAGTTAGCTGGACATTTGACTCATACAAAACCATTGAAATTGCTCCTATATAGTTAGTTGTACTAACAATATTTCGCGCACCCGCAATCCACTGCTGATGATGTCACATATTACATCATTCATGACATGGTCAGTGACATCACTGATGACATCTCAAATAACATCACTGATGACATCACTGATGACATCATCCAGTGAATGTGGTTTGCTTCGTTATTTAAATAAGCATTATATATATAGCAATTTGCATTGAAGAATGAGTGGATATATAAAAATAAATATTTGGATGGAGGATTTAGTATCAGTGTAATTGACTGTTTACTTGACCAATTTATAGTGTCTCACTAAATATAGTGGATAGTGACTAAACTGTTTGAATATCTGTATCACTTTGTCAGTTGTTGTGTAAACTGGTTCTCCAGTTGGTTACTAGCTATGTGAAAGTCTATATTAGTTATTGATTAGTTAACTGAGTATTTGTATGGGAGAGTGAATGTGTGTGTGGTTCGGTGGGGGGTGTGTGACTGCCCAAAGATGTGTTAATAGTTGATTCACTAGATATATGAAGTTAAAACTACATGTTCTAACAGTTGTTTGGGTGAGTGAATATCTTTATGGGTGTGGTGATAAGCAAATATATTTCTCAATGGTACATGTCCAATAAACTAGAAAAATAAAAGGCAGTGTATGTGTCAGTTGTTGTATATAAATAAGTATACATAAGACTCAATGATTGTGTGCGTGACTGTATGGATAACTTTATACTTGTAATAATGATTTTATAATTCACTAAGTATGACTTACTATCTAAATGAATAGATAAAGTTGTGTTTGTATAAGTGTGTAGCTAAGTAAATATGTAAGTATGATCCATTGTTTGCATAAGTGAGTAGGATGACTTCATATGTAAATAGGATGTGTGCTGGTGTGTAATGTCGATTTAGGTGTATAAGTATTTTTGATAGTGTTCTATTGTTCATTGACAGCATGTATGAGTGAATCTACAGGTAAGTGATTAGATGTGTGTATACATCTATGAATCACTGAGTGGGTTTTTAGATACTTGTATTGCTGTAACAATGGATTCAAATATGATACTCTGTATTTTACAAAGAGTGACGAAAGATTTTACTAGTGTATGAAAAGGTGTATGTTATTGTCACGTGGATGATGTCATCAGTGATGTCATCAGTGATGTCATTTGAGATGTCATCAGTGATGTCACTGACCATGTCATGAATGATGAAATATGTGACATCATCAGCAGTGAATTGCGGGTGCACGAAATATAGTTAGTACAACTAACTATATAGGAGCAATTTCAATGGTTTTGTATGAGTGAAATGTCCAGCTAACTATAACACCCCTAAAACGTATAGTTTTTTGAGTGAATTTTAAAGGTTTTTTAAATGCTAATTCCTAACTATATAAGGCCTGAAACCTATGTTTTTTTCAGTGAATTTCAAAGGTTTTTTAAATGCTAATTCCTAACTATATAAGGCCTGAAACCTATGGTTTTTTCAGTGAATTTGCAAGGTTTTTTTAATGCTAATTCCTAACTATATAAGACCTGAAAGCCCACCAGGAATCTCCAGTATGCGCCAGGGGACTGCATTGCAGAGAGGTGTAATGAAGCCACGCCCCTTTTTACACCTCTCTGCAACGCAGCCCCCGTGCATGTTTGAAGAGGGGGAACTAATTTCCCTTGCATACTGGGGGCCCCTGGGGGCCAACTAGCCCACCTGGAACCTCCAGTATGCGCCAGGGGGCTGCATTGCAGAGGTGTAATGAGGCTATGCTCCTTGGTACACCTCTCTGCAACGCAGCCCCCTGCCGCGTTTGCAGGGGGGAACTAATTCCCCTTGCATACTGGGGGTCCCTGGGGGCCAACTAGCCCACCAGGACCCTCCAGTATGCGCCAGGGGGCTGCATTGCAGAGAGGTGTAATGAGGCCACACCCTTTTTTACACCTCTCTGCAACGCAGCCCCCGTGCATGTTTGAAGAGGGGGAACCAATTCCCCTTGCATATTAGGGGTCCCTTGGGGCCAACTAGCCCACCTGGAACCTCCAGTATGCGCCAGGGGGCTGCATTGCACAGCGGTATAATGAGGCTATGCCCCTTTTTACACCTCTCTGCAATGCAGGCCACTGGCACGTTTGCAGAGGGGGGACTAATTCCCCTTGCATACTGGGGGTCCCTGGGTCACATGTGCCCAAACGCCGATATTCCGAACGATTGAAAATGACTTTTCTTGAGAAACATTTGGATTTGGATTATCATGTCCTATTCTTTGGAAGTTTTGAAAGACTGACTTTGAGGATGCTATAAATTACTCAAGTCTGCCCGAATTGTGTGGGTAAAATTGATACCTAGTCACTTTGAATAAGAATGTACTTACGTCTCGTCTAACATTTGGAAGAAATATCTAGTTATATGACAACAGGATACCGACATAACTTGAAGGAAATAAGAATGCCCTGAAGAAGTTCTGTTGTACTGAACGAAACGTGTCGGCTGGCTGTGGTACATACATTTAAGGAAAATAAAAGCATTTGAATATACACCAAGATTCAGCGCTTCAATAAGGACTCTAAGTGATATGATTTGATTGGACTTATTGTGCAAGTGGTGCTGTGTCAAACTTTGGAATATTCTCCACTACTCTCTACTAATTACTCTTTCGTACTCCACTACTCTCTAATACTCACTCTCTACTACTCACTCCCTACTACTCACTATCTACTACTCTCTACTACTCACTCTCTACTACTCTCTACTCTCTACTACTCACTCTCTACTACTCTCTCTCTACTACTCACTCTTTAATACTCACTCTCTACTACTCTCTACTACTCACTCTCTACTTCTCACTCTCTACTACTCTCTACTACTCACTCTCTACTACTCTCTCTCTCTACTACTCTCTACTACTCACTCTCTACTACTCATTCTACTACTCACTCTCTACTACTCTCGACTACTCACTCTCTACTACTCTCTCTACTAGTCTCTACTACTCACTCTACTACTCACTCTCTACTACTCTCTACTATTCTCTCTCTCTGCTACTCACTTTCTACTACTCTCTACTACTCACTCTCTACTACTCACTCTCTACTACTCTCTACTATTCACTCTTTACTACTCTCTACTACTCACTCTCTACTGCTCTCTACTACTCACTCTACTACTTACTCTCTACTACTCTCTACTACTCACTCTCTACTACTCACTCTCTACTACTCTCAACTACTCACTCTACTATTCACTCTACTACTCTCTACTACTCACTCTCTGCTACTCTCTCTACTGCTCTCTACTACTTTCTACTACTCACTCTCTACTCCCTATTACTCACTCTCTACTCTCTACCTCTCTACCTCTCTCTACTTCTCTCTCTACTAGTCTCTACCTCTCTACCTCTACCTCTCTACCTCTACCACTCTACCTCTACACCTCTACCTCTCTACCTCTCTCTACACGCACACATATACACATATATATATGCATATATATGCATATGCATTTATATATATGTATGTGTATATATATATATATACATACATATATAAACATATATAATCTGTATATCTATATATATACAAATATAAATGCATGCATACATATACATATACGCTTACATATGCATGTTATTTACATGAAAGTTTAAAAAACACTAATAAAAGCAAAGCTAAAAAGCCACCTCATTACAAACAGAATGGCTTTAACTTAAACGAGGGCGAGATCTATTGCATTTTCAATGCTTGTTTACTTTGGTTCCACCAAGAAGGCATTCAGATGTGTCACACATTTGCCATAAATTCTGAATGTTAGCACTCTAGTTGCTCATTAGATCACTGTAGTAAAGCTACTGCTCACCAGGGAAGTCTGCTGCTGGTATTCAAAGTGCATGTTTCAGTCTGCATGTCAGAATTTTTTTAATGAAATTGAAGAGGATTTGAGAAGTCACTCAAAATGTGCCCTAATTTTTCTTTCTGAAGCACTAATCATACTTTCTATGGCAAAATGAACCCCCTCATTTTGTTCCTTTTTAAATTAAATGTTTTCAGACTTACCACTTCATTCCAATCAAGATGGCTTCTGGTGTGCCATACTTTTGTCATAAGTAAGACTGTTAGCGCTCTAGTTGTTCTTTAGAACACTCTGGGACATTCTGTCATTGGGCTATACCTGGGCTACATCTGGTGATATTTGGGCTACATTTGGGCTCTTTTGTCTCTGGTGGCCATCTTGGGAGACTGCATGTCAGAATTTTTTTAATGAAATTGAAGAGGATTTGAGAAGTCACTCAAAATGTGCCCTAATTTTTCTTTCTGCAGCACTAATCATAATTTATATGGCAACATATACCCCCTCATTTTGCTCCTTTTTAAATTAAATGTTTTAAGAGTTACCACTTTATTCGAATCAAGATGGCTTCAGGTGTGCCATACCTTTGTAATAAGTAGGACTGTTAGCGCTCTAGTTGTTCTTTAGAACACTCTGGGACATTCGTCATTGGGGTATACTTGGGCTACATCTGGGTGATATGTGGGCTACATTTGGGCTCTTTTGTCTCTGGTGGCCATCTTGGGAGACTGCATGTCAGCATTTTTAAATGAAATAGAAGAGGATTTGAGAAGTCTCTCAAAATGTGCCCTAATTTTTCTTTCTGCAGCACTAATCATACTTTATATGGCAAAATATCCCCCTCATGTTGCTCCTTTTTAAATTAAATGTTTTAAGAGTTACCACTTTATTTAAATCAAGATTGCTTCAGGTGTGCCATACCTTTGTAATAAATAGGACTGTTAGCGCTCTAGTTGTTCTTTAAAACACTCTAGGAGGCTGCAGTAGAACACAAAGGAATCAACTGACAGCTCTGTCCTTGTTGGATGTACATGTTTTACTGAGAATGTCAGACTTCATTCTCACATGACTGAGAAAGATAATGTGAATTTACAGAAAATGTGCTTTCAGTTTAGCTTATAGATCCCCTTCCAAACCACTGTGGGAAAAGCATGAGATAATAGTTTTCTTTCAAACATGATTCATGATATTCCAGCAGAAGGCTTTTTCACATGGTAAAATCACCTTAGAACACACCACAATTCCTAAAATGAGTATGGTACCATCAACAAATGATTTATAATGTAACTAAAGTCCTAAAACCCTCTATTAACTACAATGCTTTTTAATGAGGTGCTATCATGTATATTGGTCCCAAGATGGCTGCCAACACTTCTTGGATGAAGTGCTGACAGCCAATCAGATCGGAGGTGTGGTTAGGCTCCGCCCAGATATATATGTGTTTTTGAAGTTAATTTTCATTAAAACCACTGGAGCAATTTTCACCAAATATAGCAAAGGCACTTCTGCGTACCAGTCCCTACAATTTACCAAGTTTGGTGTAATTCCGTTCAGCGGTTCGGGCTGTAGACTTAACAGAACGTCCTATGGAAATTAACATGGGGAAAACACGTTTTGGGACCCCCCTTTTTTCTCAGCCCCCACTTCACGAATCCCCCCGAAACTTTCAGGGAAGGAGCGCAGAGGAGCTGGCCAAAAGTTTGGGAAATTACACGCAAATTCCTCAACCGGCGCCAAAGTTATTCCCAATAGAATGTTGCGGATTTCCTATGGTAGCCAATCCTAACTATGTATACCTACTGGCTATCGCCAGTAGGTAATATATATATATATATATATATATATATATTACCTACTGGCGGTCGCCAGTAGGTATATATAGTTAGGATTTTTTCTCTATGGGATTTTTGAAAATTCTATGTCTGATAACTTTGGCGTTTGTGGACGGAATTGGCTGAAATTTTCAGGAAAATGGCACATTTTGTTTCTGAGCAGCCCCTGAAAATTGGGGGGGGTTCGTCCAGGGGGGGTCGAGAAAAAAGGGGGGTCCCAAAACGTGTTTTTAACATTGAGTTTTCCATAGGGCGGTTGGCCTCACTTTTAGCCCGAACGGCTGAATGGATTTGCACGAAACTTGGCAAAATTGTAGGGACTGGTAGCCCGATGTGCCTTTGCTAGGTCTCAATATATGTGCTCCAGTGGATTTTGAGAAATTAACGTTCAAAAAAAGATATATATCTGTAACAGCGCTCCGCTTCGCGTACTTTTCGCGTTACGGAGCTTTGCGAAGCTGATTGGTTCTTCGGCGTCTGTAAACATTCCAAACAGTCCGTAGCGGCCGCCATCTTGTCTCTCGGTAGGATCGAGAGACAAGAGGAGGCCAAAGCGAAGGGGCAAATGACCATAAGGGGGCATAGTAGATCCTCCCTGACCCCCTAGGTTTGATGTGGAGGCTTTAAAAGGGTCTCGCAGGGCAAAAAAAAAAATATTGTTTTTTTAGTTTTTTTGCGTGGAGTGCGCCCGGTTCGCGAACCGGGAAGCGTTCTGGGGAGCGTACTTTCTTGAAAATTAGTGAAAAAAGTTAGAGTAAAATAATAATTGTGAGTGATCAGATGTAGGGTAGCTCTGAGAAGAGCTTTTGGGTTTATGGTACATTTAGGTACTTATAAGTAGGTACCAATGCACAGTCTTAAATTCAGAGTGAAAATTCTGTTGCCCTCATCTGAGAAGTGAACTCCATCTCCTCTGTAGATATCTTGCATGTAGTAACGCAAGTTATTGTTGTACAGGGAGCCCATTCCATGGTCTCTCATGTAAGCTGAAACAGATTTGTTTACATGCTTCCTCGATTTCTCAATTTGTGGACAAAATTGGTTCGACCACCTCCATTTTTGTCTTTGGCATATATTTGAATATACCAAGGCAGTCTGAGGAAAAAGTGCCATCAATTGCTCAAAGGTGTCCTTTAAAAGCATTTCCAGACCTACCCCAGTCAAAGTGCCCAAATCATTACCTCCACAGTGCACAATTAACAGGTCAGGTTTTGGCAAATGCATAAAGGTTTTCACCAATGGTATCAATTGGTGACATTTTAATCCTCTGTGGCCAAACCACTTAATTTCCACATCTTGTAAATTGAGGTTAGGTAAATTCCTGTTTTCAGCGTACCTCTGAGCCCAATAGATGTAACTATGTCCAACAATCCAGACAGAAAACATGGCGAGAGAAGGTTCTCCTGCAGTCAGATGAAGTGTGGCAATGAAATGGCAGTTGAAAAAATTAGAGTGTAAAATGAAAAAAACTGAGGAGTTTCTGTGTTAATGAAGCAGTAAGAGTGATTGGTGGATTTTGATTGCTGAAAACAGAAAGTTAGGGTGCATGGATGAGTTCGTTGAAAGATGTATTTTGAGTGGCGAAGAAAAAATAATTAAATGAAAGATTGCACTGGATATGCAGGTGCACTGAGAGTTCAGAGTTCAATTGCAACATTGTTGTGTGAACTTGGAAACACCAGAGGTCTTGCAAGAGGTGGTTGCTATGCAGAAAAAGCAGAGAGGGGGCAGAGGGGGGAAGGGTTTTGATTTGAAAAAAGTGAGGGAAGAGTTTTGATTGGGTGACATGAGAGATATGTGTGAAGAATTACAGCATTTCTGTGCTTTTGATAGCTGCAGACTCTGGAGTGCATACCTTTTGCTCTGCTGAAGACAAATTGGTGTGTTTCTGAGACTGTTTTGAAACTCAAAGTATTTGCTAAGGTGAGAAAAGATTTCTTTAATTTAGATAGAAAATAGTGTGCTTTAAGGAGAAAATTATGAAGAAAGTTGTGTTTTTCAAATGTTGCTTTGTCTCAAGTGTTTTACAAATAGATTTTGTTTCTTTGAGAACTTGTAATTGGAGAAAATGTGAAGTATTAGTACTGACAGGGTTTTAATGTGCATAGGAGCTGTGGAGTGTTTTCAAATTATGACTTGTAAATCGTTTTTGAGAAAAAGCAATGGTTTTAATATTGATGACAAGGACATAATGGTGTCTGCTTCTTTATAAGGTAATTGAGAGTCTCTGATGTTATTTTTCCCATTTCAATGTAAGAAGTTTGTCTGTGGAGCAAATTGCTTGTAAATATGCTCCCACCTGTGCATGGCAAATTTAGATTTTGAATGTTTGCGTTACATAGGCATGTTAAAGGTGACTGAAACATGCTGCAAAGGCAATCAAAAAACGCTTTTATGTGTCTTAAGGACATTTTAAGTCATTTCCCCATGTGCAGTGTTTTCAAATTATGAGTTGAAAATCGTTTTTGAGGTAAAGGAATGTTTTCAAAATTTATGTGCGCCATATGCCCCCAAATTTCTTTTTCAGGGGTGCAGCAGGGTGTTCTTGAGACACCCCTGCACCCTCGGAAAAATTCGTAATTTGCGATGAGGTAATTGCTAATCGCAAATTGCACCTTCATTCCTATGGGCCTCTTGCTGCATGGAAATGAATGGGTAATTTGTAATTAGCAAATAGCTCATCGCAAACTAGGAATGGTAAAGAATCGCTATTTATTCCTTAAAGTTCGCTATTTAGGAAATGCAAAAAACTTTGATGATACATATGGCGGTTCATCTCTAACAAGATAAGAAGCATAGGGATAGATTTATGATGACTGGCGCATCACCAGGGATGTGTTAGTCATTCTGTGCCGCTGTTCCGTCACCTATGGTGTGCTGCATTTACAATGCGGCGCATCATGGGGCAAAAACAGCACAGATGCGTGACGTATCTGTGCCGTAAAGGTGGCGCATTGCTGGAGTTGTATCGCAAGTGTGATGAAGCTCCAGCAAGGCTCAGGGGTGCCCCTGTCGCAGGGTTTCTGTTCTCACACAGAACTGTGGACAGAGGATTGGAACCTCGGCGAATTAGGGTGCCCCAAAACTCACCTTAGTAATCAAAAACCCCTTAGCAAGCTAGGTACAGTGTCACATTGGATATAACAAACTCTCAATGTTTAGACAATCCAGAATATGAACTTATAGTACCTCAGGATACGTGGAACTCATGAACAGTCGGTCGTTATATATTTCTTAGAAACCAGAACATGGAGTTAAGAAGAACACATGTGTATTTGAAATGTTTATTTACTAATGCCGTCTTCTCAGGCGTAGTATCTTAGATAATACAAGTACACATATTATCAGTAGCAAAATTACCAGCATAGTTACTAGTACATAAAAAGCGAATGGTGACAGTATGTTAACATGCTGTAAATGAATAAGAGTTAGCAACACTTATAAGCAGCCGCGGGCCGTGGAGGGAGTTACGGTGGGGCAGGGAGGCGGGGAGGGGGAGGGGCAGGGTGGAGAGGGCTCCACCCTGCCCCTCCCCCTCCCCGCCTCCCTGCCCCACCGTAACTCCCTCCACGGCCCGCGGCTGCTTATATCTCACCCTCCCTAATACACATATTATATTATTTGCTAAGAAGGTCTCTTTGTGTTGGTTTAGTGCGTGCCCATACTTTAGTGTCTTAGATTTGAAGGAATCACATCAGCATACACCAGCTCTCTCTTCATGTGAACCGCATCAAGTGTTGTGTATGTGTGTTCGGCAAAGCAATATAAAACCCGCCTCATGCCCAGAATTGGCAGAAGCTGCACTTATGTTATGAGTATGAAGTCGTGGAGATAAGACCTCATAACAATTCTGTATCGTGTTGTTCTTGAAACTTCAGCACTCGCTGTACAGATATAGTTTAACAAGTAAAGCAGATAGTAGAGCAATAACATATTATTCTCATGTAAATCACGATGAACTATTAGGTTGAAAGCTAAAGCAACAACTAAGTGTCGTGTGCAGAAGTTGCAAAAAAGGAAAAATGGCGTTTCAACCGGTAATGAGCCCATGCTAACTTAACAAGGTGTAAAGATATCCAGGATCTACATGACACCTCCCCATGATCCGGAAACGAACTGAATAAGATAATAGAAGTGCCATCTCATGAGAGCAGATTGCAACTTTATATGTGGACGGTCCACAAGGTAAAACATTAAAAACTAGGAAAATTTAATGCTAAAGAAAAATAAAACAGCCAACTACTTTATCGAGGCTTAAGCCAATAGGCAAGCTAAATAATAAAAACTTGACAAATAAGTCAATGAATTGTCAATGAAATGCTAGTACTCAGCATATCAAACATGAAAAAGGTCTATGACATAACTGTGTATGCAAAATAAGCTGCAACAGCCTCCAATAGGAAGTCACCGTCTTCATCCGAAAAGAGTTCAGCCATCCAATTTAAAAGCGGAAAAGAACATACGTGCTCTCCCAGCACCGGATCCTCTATCACCATCAGAGGACAGCTCGGTGGGTTTTCAAGAAAGCTCTGTTCCAAGAAAGACTGTGTTGCCGCCAGTAAATTCCAGGGACCAATTAGTCCATGCATCAATGCCACAGCCATAATCCTTTCGCCAGGACAAACCAACTCGTGAGTAATGATAGGAGTCATCAGCTGATTAAAGTCGACGTCAGGAGAAACCGGTCCGCAGAGACACAAATCAATGGCCCAATCGAAATCACAGGTCAGGCAGTGAAATACAGGCTGGACACAGGTGAAGTAGGAGAATCGAAAAGATAATCCATATGCCGTGCTTAATATCGCCAACGGCATTGTGCCATAATATTCAAGCATGCGATTGCGGAACAGCGTCAGCAGCTGCAGGGCGGGAGCTTGCACAGGAGGGACATCCATATTTAAAAATGTAAAAAAGCACAAGAGCGTCCGTTGGTAATGCAAGTAAAAATGGGAATCCACCAAGCACAGTGGAAAAAATAGAATGAAAGAAAGCAGGGATGACTCCAAAGATTTTCTCAAATGAAGTCACGATACCACTGGTAACAAGTTTAAAAAGGTGCGCCAGGCCCTTTGTGGAGGACGCGTTAAAGATAGTCCGAACCATGTCGCTGAAATGCAAAGGCGAATCAGTATTTAAAAGGGTCTGCACCTCTGTACGGGTGTTCGCTATGTGAAGCACGAAAGTTTCACGGGCCGAACTCAAGGCCACCTCTCTCTGAGACAAAAGAGCTCTTATTTTTGCCATGCCGTTGAAATGTGCTCCCAAGGTTGGTATTTGTGGCCAGATTGAAAACTCCCTATGTTCATGTGTGGGAGGAAATAGAACTTTTCTGCAGCAAATAACCCGTTCACTTACTGTTACGATAAAAGGAATACTTTTAATTAACCCAGAACAATCTTCATTATTGAGCATCAAATAACTACCATTTTCCAACAACTTGAACGTGGGGATGATAGCAGGAACTGGCGTGTCTTGCAACACGCAAGCCATATTTGGTCGGTGTTTGTTGCATGAACCGTGTAACTGTATGTGCCTACACATTAGTGAATGATCTGGCGTCTCAGTGCATTCCTCTCCATTCAGATAAACCTCTTGATCATCTTTGAAAATCTGTATGTGTATGGAAGCGACCAGACCTCATGAAGAAAACCACTACCTAAAGGTTCATAACGACGTATTGGTATATATTTCATACAATTTGAAAACTTATATAAAGCAAAAGGCAGCGTTATTAAACCGTGGATAAGGCACGTTGCCAAAGCAGCCAACCTTTTGGATTTATACTGGAAATGTTAAAGGAAGAATTACGGAGTAGGGACTGTAAATCTTTAATGGACAACCGAGTAAAATTACTCCAACCATCATATTCCTCTAACTCCGGGATAGTAGGGGTGTTTAATTTTTTAGAAGTAGCCAATCCAAAGCATTTGGTCTGGGAAATTGTTTCATTCACAAACAACATATGATTTGGGATGAGACATGCACGGTGCAAAGCCTCAGTGCCTTGTACCTGCCAGGTTCGTGAACCCCAAACTGATGTAGATCCTGGATATCTTTACACTGTGTTAAGTTAGCATGGGCTCATTACTGGTTTAAACGCCATTTTTCCTTTTTTGCAACTTCTGCACACGACACTTAGTTGTTGCTTTAGCTTTCAGCCTACCTGCGCCAAGATCTATGCCTGCTTCAAGCAGGCGCAGGGTTTTGATGCAGCTTTGTCCTATCTGATTGTAAATGCGGCACACCATGGGTGTCAGAGCAGCGGTGCACGTTAACTGGTGCATCCCTGGGGATGTGCTAGTTAATATAAATCTGCCCCTTTACATTTAATTATGTGCAGGGGACACAGAGTCGGTGAGGTTTATCCAAGGTTAAGAAGAGATGAGTCCTGTTCAGTGAAAAATTGGAGATAGGCTTCACCTCCTCTGCTCCTCAGCATCGTTGGACATGGTTAAATAATAGCTGCAAAATGTTACTCTTGTTAAACAATTTTACTATTATAATCTCTGAGATTTGTCTCTTACTGTGCAACATCTCATTGTTGTTATCTTTCTTTAAAGATAAAGACAACATCAACATGAGCGACAATCAGCAATCAGTTGATTTCGACCTCATCATTGAACTCGTAATTGAAACATCAGTAGATGTTGATCCCTTGGATGATTTCAATCCTGAGGATGAAGAAGAACGTGATGAGGATGCAGATTTGTCAGAATTGTATGACATAGGATGGGAAGCTGACGTGCTTGAGCCTATGGAACTATAAACATTTATTTTATAAATTTATAATAAATAAAAAGTAAATATGTAAACCGTTTAATTTAAAAATAAAGACACCTTCAAAAACAGGTTATGTGTAGTGTCTTCAATAAAATATTAAAATATGGTCATAAAATTAGATCAGATTCATATATAAAACAGCACAGGTAAAATGAATATAAATTCCATTTCTTTTCTGCTATTTCTGTATTCTAAATTTGCCATGTACAAAAAATTCTTCTATGTAAAAATGTTAAGTAGTGTGTTAAGTTTTTGATGACTGTTATTAATTTACTGTTGGGTAATAGTGGTTAATAACATTTTTTATTATATTTTACCACAGATTCAACTGCAGATTATTTCAAGATTTTAGGATGCCAAGCAAAGAAAGAGTGAGAAAGGCTGCAAAACGTCAAAGACAGCAGGTGAATGAAAAAAAGCAGCAGTCCTCTAACAAAAAGATTTGTCAAGTCACCAAGAAAGCACCGGGTAAGAGTACAAAAACATTCATAAGAAATATCTCTAGTAAAAAAAATATTACTACAGAAAATGTTTCAGTCCAGAAAAGGAGAAGCAATTCAAACGGTAAGGAAAGGCCAATGAGAAATGTTACTGCTAGAGTAAGAGATAACTCTATGCATGAAAGTAGAAGGAAACAACAGTTTAGGGACATTCGTAAACGAATGTTCCGCAACAGGATAATTGGCAATTTGTTAAAAAATATTAAGAAAGGTCAACAGAAAGTGGTTTTTTATAAGAGAAAAAAAATAGTTGAGAAAGTTATTGATCAGGCATTTGAAATTAAACGTAAGTTATTTATTTTGACAATCAATAGAATTAGGAAGCTAAACAAGGCAATTTATGATTTCAAAAGAAATAATAGATGGAAGAGAATAGTTAATCGTAGTAATTTTTGTGAAGTTTTTTCTGGAGAATGGATGCATAGTTCAAGCTCTGAGGCATTTTTTAATGAGGAGAGTTATTTCCAGGATAATGATTTGGTGCATGCAGTTGACACCAGTGGTCGAGCTTATGAAGTGAAAGATGGTTGTCCAGTTGAAAAAGAAAAACTTGTGACAACAGAGATAGAAGAGGTGTTAGGTAATGAGGTTTTAGGGAGACGTCCTAAGGGTCCTGTGTACACCTGGAAGTGTAGTAGTATTTGCAGTGTACGACAGGATTCCATCAATTTGCTTTGTGATTTTATACGGTCATTTAATAAGAAAAGTTTGAAGCAGAAAATGAAGTTGTTGCAAGAATTAGATCCTTGCAGAGTGAGAGAAGTGATAGGTTTGCATGGTCATTCACTGGCTTGTCTTTCCAGGAGAGTATGCCAGAGTGTTTTTCATCATTTCAGGATGCTAGCAGTGCATCATAATAAAGTGAGGAAATTAGTTAGAATGTTGTATTATGCTAAGAGTCCAGCAATTATGCTTAAACAATTATGCGCTGCTCTTTTGCATGGTTCTGAAATAGATGTGAAGAATATATGTGAAGAAATTGAGTTTTGTTACTTTGGAAGTAAAGAGGAGAATGTTGAAATTGACCAAGAAGAAGAGAGTAATGTGGAAGATAGTGTACAGGTTTCCAGTACAGATAATTTCCAGAGGGAAATTGCGACGTTTGAGGTGAAATCAAGTGAGAGGCCAAATTTCACTTGTGTGTGTTGTCGACGCACTTATTATAAGAATCATACTAAGTTAGTGGATTTATATGCAAAAAGTGAAAGGGAAAATAATAGTTAATGGAAGGATTTTACAACATACTTGATGGTAGAAAATTGTTTTGATTTGGGATTGGATCAACGTGTGTGTACTTATTGTTGTAACAAATTAAATCAAAACCAGATGCCTGCTAGAGCAGTTCATAATAATCTGGAATTGGTTGAGATTCCTTCTGAATTGAAGGATTTAAATACTTATGAATCTATTTTGATTCAAAGTATCCATCCCTTTCAGGCTATTGTAAGAATGGAGCCAAAGACAGGGAAATTGCCTCCATCAGATTTACAGAGAGGATTAAAGGGAAGAGTTGTTTATTTGCCTCTAGATTTCAAGAAAAACATTAACACAATTGGAGTAGAAAAAGTGGAAGAGGAACCTCTTGTTATCTTAGTTAATGGGGTTCCGACAAAGAATAAGAAAATATGGCAAGATTTAGTAGATGTTAGGAAAGTCAAAAGGGCAACATTGTATTTGAAAAAATATAATAAATACTATAAAAATGTATATGTTGCAGAAGAGGAAGTAAGTGAGGAAGAGGATAGCGATTTGTGTGCTGGTCAAATTGAGAAAGTAGAACCCTGTACTACTGCAGAAATATATGAACATTATAGTGTTCATCCTTTGCATTCCAAGGAAGTCATGGGGAATGCTATTGAGTTGTTTCAAATGAAACAAGCGAAAGGGAGTCCCATTAGTGTTTGGGAGGAAAGTTTGGAAGCTCGGTGTTTCCCACAGCTTTTTCCAACAGGTCAGGGAGGAAGATATGATGAGCGACCTCATCAAATTCCTGCTTCTGAATACCGGACTTTGCGATTGTATGCAGGAGATCCTAGGTTTCGACAATGCATTCCTTATTTGTTTCATCTCCTGTTTGAAAGCGATCTGTCTGGACTGTCATATGCAGTGAACCACATCTTGAAAAGTGGTATACACATGCAAAACATCTCGGCAAGTGACTTTATGGATAAAGTCAATGTCCAAGACAGTATTTTGGATTCTCACCTGATTAATCTCATGGCGTGTCAGCGTGGTACTAATGAGTACTGGTACCGTCGTCATGGTGATTTAAAATGTATGCTGAGGAACTTAGGAACTCCCACATG
This sequence comes from Lissotriton helveticus, assembly GCF_964261635.1. Classification (NCBI taxonomy): domain Eukaryota; kingdom Metazoa; phylum Chordata; class Amphibia; order Caudata; family Salamandridae; genus Lissotriton; species Lissotriton helveticus. The sequence goes on along the minus strand of NC_136067.1, from coordinate 1,584,560,678 downwards.
GTTCCTCACTTTGAGCTGTGCTGAGTATGGCTGGGAAGACTTACTTGAATTTCTACGAGAGGCAAATGCTAACGTAGAAAACATCGAATTCAAGACACCCGGAGAACTGTGCTCTTTGGATCCAGTCAATGTATGTAGGTACTTCAATCATAGATTTGAAGGTATGATGTCTTTCATCATGAATAAGAAGAATCCACCTCTTGGAGAGGTGTTGGATTTCTTCTGGAGGAAGGAGTACCAAGCAAGAGGTGCAGTGATGAGTTTCATAGAACAGTATTCTACGTGTGCTGTTCCAAACGTAAAGGAGAAAAAAAGCCTAAGAGAAAAAGTTCTACGTTTCCAAAGCCATCGATGTGGAAAGTACTGTCGTCGTAAATTCCGGAACAAAGACAAGTTCTACACCAAATGTCGTTTCGGCTTTCCACGATCGGTGATTTCTAAAGGAAGAGTGAACAGTTTGATGTCTTCGCTGCGACATAATGTGATGAAGAAATCACCTAAAAACACATACAATTTGAAGAGGAACGAAGAGTCTAAGTACATCAACGACTACAACCCGGTGATTTTGTCCATGTGGAATGCTAACATGGATATACAGTTTGTGGCTGATAACTGTATGGCTGTGGCTCGGTATGTGACATCTTACATCACCAAAAAAGAGAAGACAGAATTGAAGGATATGTGGGAGGACATTTCCCATGAAAAGAGCCTCAGCAAGAAGTTGTACAGTTTCAGTCTGAAGATGTTGTCGCATCGAGAAATCGGAGCTTACGAATGTTCTGACCGGTTGTCTTCAGCAAGTCTCTATGCCAAGTCCAGGAGTATCGTTTGGGCGAGTGTTGGTCTTGCTGCAACGCGTAATCGAGTTCTGAAACCTGTGCGGGAAATTGAGTATTTGGCGGAAAAGGAGCCAAACAGTACCGACATTTTGAAGAGCAACATGTTGGATACATATTATCCAAATCGAAGCAGTCACCTCGAGAATGTTTGTCTGTATGAGGTTCTGCAAAATTACATATTCAAGAGGAACATCAAAGAAGATACTGAGAAAGGAGTGTATGCTGTAATAGGAAGTGAGGGATGTCTGGTCAAGCAAAGAAAATGCCACTTGATAAACCATCGAAAATTGAGTGGCGAATCTCCTGAAAAAAAGGAGTTTTTCTATTTAGCACTTTTGCAACTTTTTAAGCCTTGGCGTGCAGAAGAGGAACTGCTTGGAGATTTCCTTTGTTACGAAGACTCATTCAATGCTGCCAAGGAGACCATAGAATGTCCTGCTTTTCCCAAATATGTAGAAATGTTGAATGTGGAAATTGAGCAGGAAGCAACGATTGCAGCCGAGATTGCCAGAGACAGTTCTCAGGACAGTCAGAGTTCTGCTTCATTGAGTCAGGATCCACTAGGAGGACCTCTTATCGAAAATGAAGCTGCCACTGCTATGAATGAAGTGGAAAGAGCCATGGCACATGCTCAGGAGGATGCGGTTAACTTAGAAGAGTTGGAAAGACAACTCAACGTTGAGCAGAGGAAAATATATGACGAAGTTACCATGCAAATTGATCATGGATTAAGTCATGACAAGAAAGAGTGCTCATGTACGTCGTTGAAGCCTGTCCGACTGTACGTGAGTGGAGAAGCGGGAACTGGAAAAAGTTTCCTTATTAAAGCAATTTCATGTTATTTGCAGGAAAGGACAGAGTCATCGCTGTCTTGTGTTGTCACCGCTCCAACTGGACTGGCAGCACATAACATTAAAGGGATTACTTTACATTGTTTACTGATGCTGCCAGTGGAGCATGACAACAAATTAGAATATCACAAGCTATCTGGAGATGCTTGTTTTGAAGTTTCAAGAGTCTTGAGGAAAATGAAACTTCTTATCATTGACGAAGTAAGCATGGTTTCCAATGTCATGCTTGCCTTTGTGCATTTGAGAATGCAAGAAGTTCTCAAAACAGAGTATGATGTGTTATTTGGTGGCAAACACATCATTGTTTTCGGAGATCTTCTGCAGCTGACACCAGTGAAAGGGCAACCTGTGTTCAAAATGCTCACGCATGAAGATACCAGGAAGTGCTTAGGGAGCATTGGCAACGTCAATATATGGTTAAACTTCAATTATGCTGAACTGCATGAAAATATGCGTCAGGCAAAGGATGAAGTTTACAATACTATTCTACAAGATGTTAGAATTGGAAAAGTGACCGAGCATGGGAAAGAAGCTTTACATGCACGATTACTGACAAATTTATATCCAGACGAAGATGTTGTGCCTGAGAATATTTTTCAGAAAGTTACTGAGAAAAAATCTGGAATATGTTTGATGCCAACTCTTGCAGAATGTGCCAAATTCAACAACAAAATGTTGCATTTAGAAAAGAAAGAGATTGTGAAACTGGAAGCTATTGACAGAGTAGAGCATATGGGATCAACAATTATTTTGTCTGAGAATCTGAAAACAAAATTGGATTCATTAGAGAAGAGTATATCTAAAACTGCGGGTTTTGAAAAGACTCTGAATGTGTGCTTGAACTGCCGTATAATTTTAAGAAGGAATTTACATGTTGAAAGAGGTCTGGTGAATGGATCAATGGGTAATGTTGTTGATTTTGTGAAATACAGAAATAGAGATGGAATTGAATTTTTAAAAATTAAATTTGATGGCATTGAGGAAGTACAGCTAATTGCTCGTTGTTCTGCTAGATTTTTGCTTGTAAAAGACTTATATGTTCGTCGTAAGCAGTTTCCTGTTTGCTTGGCATATGCGGTGACAATCCATAAATCGCAAGGTTTAAGTGTAGACTGTGCATTGGTGAATATTGGCAGTTCTGTGTTCAAGGAGGGTATGGCATATGTGGCATTGTCACGAGTTAGAACTTTATCGGGATTGTACTTGATTGAGTGTGATGTCACAAACATTTGTGCGGATCTAGATTGTGTTAAGGAATACAATAGGTTAAGAAGAGAGTATGTGCCACATTTGCCTCAGTATCCTTTGTTTGAGAAACGTGTGGTAGGCCGGAAACGAAGAAATGTGACCAATACTGGGGAGGTTGTAGCAAAAAGACGAAAAGTCGATGAACCTGAAATTATAAGCAGAAACAAAAAGGATTCTGTTGAAGATGTTGTTGGTTTTCAATTTGAAAACAGTTCTGGTGTCAACTGCTATGCTAATGTAGTGGTTAATGTTTTGTTTTCTCTAGAAAATGTAAAAGAAGAGATTGTGGTCAATTCTGATCAAAGATTTTGCAGTTTGTTAAATTCTGTGTTAGAGAAATGTAGCACTGATAGAACAAACATAGAAAGTGTGTCTGAAATTCGAAATCTGTTAGACAGATGTTCAGGCCAAACACAATTCTCTCAAAATAGTCAGCAAGATTGTCAGGAGTTTTTAATGTATATGCTTGATGTATTGCATGATGAAGGTGTAGATGTAGATCACCTGTTTGGGCTTTCTTATTAATGGCAGCATGACTGCGAGAACTGTAGGGTATCAAGTACTACTAGTGTAGACTCAGAAAGATTTATATATTTAACTTTGCCAGACAGTAAATCAGTCTCTTTTAATAAGCTAGTAAAAGCAGCTGATCACAACATGGAGTGTAGCCAATGTAAATCTGAAATGATGTCCACATTATTTATACGAACATATGGCCAGTATGTCATTTTAATGTTCCAACGATGTAGGCCTGATGGAACAAAATTGACAACTTTAATAAAAAATTTTGTGGCTTCACAGTTGTCAATATCAGGAAGGACTTTTGTAACTGTAGCAATTATATATCATGATGGTCCTTCAATAACATCAGGACATTATACAGCTTATTTAAAGTGTAGAAATGGCTGGTCATTCTGCAATGATTCTATTTTAATTTTCAAAAAAAAATTGCCGTATGACCTTAAAAACTCTTACCTGGTGTTTTTAAAACCAAAATTTTAGGGAAAGAATCTCGGGATGTGCTCTGAGGAATTTCAAGAAGTTCTAATGGCTCCTACACGATTTGGCCTTGAGGATAGGTGTAGTACAGAGACATAACTTCTTACCATAACACTGGACGTCATGGAGAAATACGTGCACTTTGAATGAGTTCAGAAAAACTGTTTCTTTTTATAAGCTAATTGAAGCAGCCAATCAAAACATGGAGTAGAGGGAATGTAAGTCTGCAATGCTGTCTACTGTTTTACATTGCCTTGTGATTAAAAGTGATGTAGAGAATTAAATACTTGTACTAGTCATAAAGGTAGTGTAAGTCTGCTTCATAGTAAGCAGTATCAGTGTGATAGGAAATGTAGAACATGATTGAGCAAGAAGGGGAAGATATTACTAGTCCAGGATTGTGAAAATGATCTTCAACATTTTAATTGTGAAAGTTGCGGAAATACAACTTGACGGGATTGGCTTAAAAGAATTCTAAGAGTTATAAATGGCTCAGACACGATTTGGCCTTGTGGAAACGTGTGGTAGAGAGCGAGAAGTCATTTATTGTATGTAACATGTTTTTGAAAACGATGGAGGTTTTCTTTCAGAAAGTGGCGGGTTGAAAGTAATAACAGCACAACAGAGTGTAAGCTGTTCATAGGACATCCTTGGCCGTCATGGAAAGTAAGGTAACTTTAAGGAGTTCTGAATTCTGATTTGTTATGTTGTATGGGTTTTTTAAACGCAATCATTTTGATTGTGTTTTTTTCCCCCGCTGTTATATGATGAATACCTTCAAGTCACTGTTTTAGTGAAATTTGATACATTCTGAGAACAGCAAAAATAAACCATTTAACATGTATAATTAATTCTGTTCTGTTTGCATTTATGATGTACATGTAGAACTGTGTAGGAGGCATGGAGAAGGTGAGGTTTCTGTAAGTGTCAAAGTTGTTGCATACAGTGCTCATATTCTACGTAGTCTTTTATATTTCATTACTTTCACTGTTTCTGACTGATCTAAATTTTTTTTTTTAAAAAGAACAGTAAGTATAAGGGAAGGAAACAGACAGTTATGTTAAAAGAAACACAGCTATAGGGAATAAACTAGGGATACTGTTACCTGCAATCCTCTGCTGATGATGTCACTGAGCATGTCATGAATGATGTAATATGTGACATCATCAGCAGTGGATTACGGGTAATAGTATCTCTAGTTTACTCCCCTATAGCTGTCTTTCTTTTAACATAACTGTCTGTTTCCTTCCCTTATACTTACTGTTCTTTTTAAAAAAAAAAATTGTTGGGTTCGCTTCCGGTTCGCGTACCGGGGAGCGAACTGGGAAGCGAACTAAGAGAAATAGAGGTTGGCACAGTTCCAAATATTGTACCAATTTTTTAATAACGGGGAGGTAGTTCTGAAAAGAACTTTTTTTTATTGTTTTTGTTGTTTTATATTTTTTTTATTATTTTTCTGAACATTTTTTTACTTTTTTTGAATTTTTCTGAACAGTTTTATATTTTTTTGGTTTTTTTTTCGGAGGGGGCAACGAAAACGATTCATTGTAAAGGGCTCAACAGGAGCAACAAAACAAAAAAAAAGAATTTATTATTTGGGGCGTTTCGTACAAACTTGCATATGATAGTCAATAGCTCTGTTGATCAGAGTGATGCTACTTTCTCCGTAGCAAATGAATCCACTGCAATGTACGCAGACTTGTTTTACTTCACGAAATCTTGTTTGTATATCTGGCACCATCTCCCTGCCCTCTGGTCCCGTTACTTCCGGTACAACAGATCTTCTGGCCATAATAGGGAGATTATCTAGGTCGTTACGAAACTGTGCAGCACTGTAGTTGTTAGGATGCCACCTAGTCATATGGCGATGCATTGTGTAGTTTCCGAAACTGTATTTTTTGTCGGTCCCTCTGGACAGTCTATCTTGACATATAAGGCAAGTTACGTATCTTGCATTTACTTTTTTCTGACCTTTGGGAATTTTAAAAAATTGCCAAATGAAGTTTTCTTTCCGGTGAGACGTCCTGGGCTCCTCAGGCAAAAAGTGCCTCTCTTCGTGCTCGTCGTCCTGTTCCTCTTCTTCCTCTTCTTGCTGAATTATAACTTCAGCAGGTGGGCCACTCTTCCTTGGATGTGGTGGAGGTGGTGGGGAAGCACCAGCTGAAGCAACTAAAGAAGCCATTGCTCACTGGTAACAAAGGGTCTTTCTCTCACAATGATGAAAGTCAGAGTGAGGAAAGAAGGAGGGATTTTCATCATTTGGGAAAAACAATAGTTCTCAACCAATGAAAAGTGTTCATTTTAGATTATATGACCTAGTCTTACATCATTAGGAAACCAAAAGTGAAATGAACCAATGAAAAGTGTTATTACCAAGTCACATGACCTGCTGTGTTTACGTTACGCGCTTTGCAGGGCCTCCCGGTTTGCTTCCAGAAACCTGTGCTTTGCGACTCGGTAAGCGTACCAGTTCGCTAACGTAGCACGTCATATGACGTATCACGCGACAACGCGAAACGTCATGCGGACGGGAGGCGTCACGATGTTGTTTTCTAACGCGGCAGTTGCGGTAAAGAAACGTTTACCGGCTCGCGGTCTATTTCGCGGCATCAAGGTCAGCTAACGGGAAGCTTCCCGATTCGCGAAGCGGGAACGAAGAAAAAAATATATAAAAAAAAAAGTTATTAATAAACATATAAAATATATTGTTGGATTTAAAGAAGAATACATTTTACAGCTACAGATATTAGCTGTTAAAAAACCAATGAAATTCACTGAAAAAACCATAGGTTATAGACCATATATAGTTAGGAATTAGCATTTAGAAAACCTTATTTTACTCACACAAAACCATTGAAATTCCATATATAGTTAGGTGCACTAACTATATATCGCACACCCGCAATCCACTGCTGATGATGTCACATATTACATCATTCATGACATGGTCAGTGACATCACTGATGACATCACTGATGACATCTCAAATGACATCACTGATGACATCACTGATGACATCTCAAATGACATCACTGATGACATCATGACACACCAATACCAGTTACTACATACGCACTCACTGATTCCTACGTCTACACACACATTCACTCATTCACCCATACAATCACTCATACATACAGTCACTCATTATTACAACACTATCATATGCACTCATACACCTATGCAGACAGTCACACACTGCCACTCATCCATGGAGTTACTCACACACCAAGTCAGTCCTGTAAAGAATCAATCACACTTCCATTTCTTCATCTATACAGTAAAACACAGAACACCATACTTCAGTGACATCACTGATGACATCACTAATGACATTTGAAATGACATCACTGATGACATCTCAAATGACATCACTGATGACATCATGACACACCAATACCAGTTACTACATACGCACTCACTGATTCGTACGTCTACACACACATTCACTCATTCACCCATACAATTACTCATACATACAGTCACTTATTATTAGAACACTATCATATGCACTCATACACCTAGTCAGTCCTGTGAAGAATCAATCACACTTCGATTTCCTCATCTATAGTTAAACACAGAACACCATACTTTTCACACATATACTAACACATACTTACTCTCTTATATAATCACTGATACAAGTACACATTGATATGCACAGAGTCACACACCTCCCAGCCAGCCACACACACACTCAGTCTTCCATACATCCAGTCATTCTTCAATATGTAAAACGTATTTAAACTTTACAAAAACACACAGACACTAGATGATGTCATCAGTGATGTCATTTGAGATGTCATCAGTGATGTCATCAGTGATGTCACTGACCATGTCATGAATGATGTAATATGTGACATCATCAGCAGTGGATTGCGGGTGCGCGATATATAGTTAGTGCAACTAACTATATATGGAATTTCAATGGTTTTGTGTGAGTAAAATAAGGTTTTCTAAATGCTAATTCCTAACTATATATGGTCTATAACCTATGGTTTTTTCAGTGAATTTTCAAGGTTTTGTAAATGCTAATTCCTAACTATATATGGTCTATAACCTATGGTTTTTTCAGTGAATATATATATATATATATATTACCTACTGGCGGTCGCCAGTAGGTATATATAGTTAGGATTTTTTCCCTATGGGTTTTTTGAAAATTCTATGTCTAATAACTTTGGCGTTTGTGGACGGAATTGGCTGAAATTTTCAGGAAAATGGAACATTTTGTTTCTGAGCAGCCCCTGGAAATTTGGGGGGGGTTCGTCCAGGGGGGGCCGAGAAAAAAGGGGGGTCCCAAAACGTGTTTTTAACATTGAGTTTTCCATAGGGCGGTTGGCCTCACTTTTAGGCCGAACGGCTGAATGGATTTCAACGAAACTTGGCAAAATTGTAGGGACTGGTAGCCCGATGTGCCTTTTGTAGGTCTCAATATATGTGCTCCAGTGGATTTTGAGAAATTAACGTTTAAAAAAAGATATATATCTGTAACAGCGGACCGGGCAGCTCCCCGGTTCGCGGACCGGGGCGCGTACCAGAACTTCGCGTAGCGAAGCTGATTGGCTCTCCGGTGTCTGTCAACATTCTAAACAGTCCGGAGCGGCCGCCATCTTGTCTCTCGGTAGGATTGAGAGACAAGAGGAGGCCAAAACAAAGGGGGAAATAACCATAAGGGGGCATAGTAGATCCTCCCTGACCCCCTAGGTTTAATGTGGAGGCTTTAAAAGGGCCCCGCGGGGCAAAAATATATATATATTTTTTTTGTTTTTTTTCGTGGGTAGCGCCCGGTCCGCGAACCGGGAAGCGTTCTGGGCAGCGTACTGCAATGAAAAATGAATGAGAGACTTTTCAAATGCAGTATGTTAATTGATTGTTGGTTTTGTTGATTATTTTTTATTTTTTTTAGTTTTTTAAGCAATTATTTATTATTGTGATTGTGGTTGAAAATTTAATAACATTTCTAACATTTAACTAGTTTATTAATTACATATAAAAATGATTAAAGACTCAAACAATTTTTTAATATTACATACAATTTTATTTTTCGGATTGTTTTTCAAAATTTAATAGAACGTCTAGCATTTGACTGTCCGATATGTCCTCTTGTTGAGTGAACATAAGTTCCCACATTTGACCGTCATCATAATGAAGTAAATGATCCACAGATTCTACACATTGAACTAATTCCTGGTCCCGTGATTCATCCATGAAATCTGAGTCATCATTGTCCTCAATATCTTTTTCTGTGTTGTTCTCCAGAACAATTTCAAAGGAAACATTCTGCTCACCTTCCATTTTATTGCTGTAATTTGCATAAAAAATAAATATATCAGTAGAGATAGGGCACTGTTGGGTTTAAGTTCAGACAGGTACTTGTGAGTTTATAACAGAGAAGTAATCTATGGGCACTGTATGGTTTCAGGCGTGAAGTAGTACTATTAAAAAGTGCCTGTGAAGAAGCCTAAGTAAATTCATAATTATACCACAGAAACCTAAATCAATCCATAATTATAATAAAGAAGCCTTTCTCAATGTCTAACTCTTACAGAGGGATAGTATATAACTATCTGAAAATGTTTTCAAATTTATAAAATAATATCTCACCTTCTAAAAACAAGTTTAAGTTGTGAGTGAAAATGATCTTGCAATGTAGTTCAGGAAGTAGTAGTCAAAATGGCTGTGTTTCTCTCTCTTCCTTTATATATATTCAGGTACATAACCAATCAAATGTCAGGTAAAAAAAGTAGAAAATGAAAGTAACATTTTAATTGGTTGTCAATTCCAACACTTCAGATGTGTTTTGTGAAGTAATTTACCTCACGGTATTTAGAGAGGTCTACAGGCTAAATGGCTAAATGGAATTCCAATCAAATTTGTGAAAATGATAGGGATTGGTATGTAGTATGAGCTAATCTATATTTGGTGAAATTGTCTCCAGTGGCTTTTCTGTGAACTACTTTCCCACCTTTTTTGATGGTGCGCTTCCCAGGGAGCGACCCGGTACGCGAACCGTTGAGGGCCTCGGTTCGCGGACCTTAAGCGTTCCGGGAGTCCACCATTTTGTGTTTCGGTCGAATTAAGATACAAGATGGAGGGCAAATAATGTTCAGAATGGGTAGAAGGGGGCACGGTAGAGTTATCTTGACCCCCTAGGTTTTGTGAGGGTGGCTGAGGAGGCTTATATGTGCGAAAAAAAACATTTTTTTTAAAAATTTCGCGAGGTTAGCTCCCGGTTCGCGTACCGGGTAGCGCCCCAGGGAGCGTACTTTGTTGAAAATTAGTGAAAAATGTTAGAGTAAAATAATAATTGTGAGTGATTAGATGTAGGGTAGCTCTGAGAAGAGCTTTTGGGTTTATGGTACATTTAGGTACTTATAAGTAGGTACCAATGCACATTCTTAAATTCAGAGTGAAAATTCTGTTGCCCTCATCTGAGAAGTGAACTCCATCTCCTCTGTAGATATCTTGCATGTAGTAACGCAAGTTATCGTTGTACAGGGAGCCCATTCCATGGTCTCTCATGTAAGCTGAAACAGATTTGTTTACATGCTTCCTCGACTTCTCAATTTGTGGACAAAATTGGTCTGACCACCTCCATTTCTGTCTTTGGCATATATTTTAATATACCAAGGCAGTCTGAGGAAAAAGTGCCATTAATTGCTCAAAGGTGTCCTTTAAAAGCATTTCCAGACCTACACCAGTCAAAGTGCCCAAGTCATTACCTCCACAGTGCACAATTAACAGGTCAGGTTTGGGCAAATGCATAAAGGTTTTCACCAATGGTATCAATTGGTGACATTTTAATCCTCTGTGGCCAAACCACTTAATTTCCACATCTTGTAAATTGAGGTTAGGTAAATTCCTGTTTTCAACGTACCTTTGAGCCCAGTGAATATAACTATGTCCAACAATCCAGACAGAAAACATGGTGAGAGAAGGTTCTCCTGCAGTCAGATGAAGTGTGGCAATAAATTGGCAGTTGAAAAAATGAGAGTGTAAAATGAAAAAAAAACTGTGGAGTTTCTGTGTTCATAAAGCAGTAACAGTGATTGGTGGATTTTGATTGCTGAAAACAGAAAGTTAGGGTGCATGGATGTGTTCTTTGAAAGATGTATTTTGAGTGGTCAATAAAAAATCATTAAATGAAAGAATGCACTGGATATGCAGGTGCACTGAGAGTTCAGAGTTCAATTGCAACATTGTTGTGTGAACTTGCAAACACCAGAAGTCTTCCAAGAGGTGGTTGCCATGCAGATAAGGCAGAAAGGGCAGAGGGGGGATGGGTTTTCATTTGAAAAAAGTGAGGGAAGACTTTTGATTGGGTGACATGAGAGATATGTGTGAAGAATTACAGCATTTCTGTGCTTTTGATAGCTGCAGACTCTGGAGTGCATACCTTTTGCTCTGCTGAAGACAAATTGGTGTGTTTCTGAGACTGTTTTCAAACTCAAAGTATTTGCTAAGGTGAGATAATATTTCTTTAATTTAGATAGAGAATAGTGTGCTTTAAGGAGAAAATTATGAATTATGTGGCGCAAATTGCTTGTAAATATGCTCCCACCTGTGCATGGAAAATTTAGATTTTGAATGTTTGTGTTACATAGCCATGTTAAAAGTGATACAAACATGCTGCAAAGGCAATCAAAAAACGCTTTTATGTGTCTTAAGGACATTTTAAGTAATTTTCCCATGTGCAGTGTTTTGAAATTATGATTTGAAAATCGTTTTTGGGGAAAAGGAATTGTTTTTAAATTTATGACAAGGACATAATGGTGTATGCTTCTTTATAAGGCAATTGACTGTCCCTGATGTTATTTTTCCCATTTTAATGTAAGACCTTTCTCTGTGGCGCAAATTGCTTGTAAATATGCTCCCACCTGTGCATGGCAAATTTAGATTTTGAATGTTTGTGTTAAATAGCCATGTTAAAAGTGATACAAACATGCTGGAAAGGCAATCAAAAAACGCTTTTATGTGTCTTAAGGACATTTTAAGTCATTTTCCCATGTGCAGTGTTTTGAAATTATGATTTGAAAATCGTTTTTGGGGAAAAGGAATTGTTTTAAATGTATGACAAGGACATAATGGTGTATGCTTCTTTATAAGGCAATTGACTGTCCCTGATGTTATTTTTCCCATTTTAATGTAAGACCTTTCTCTGTGGCGCAAATTGCTTGTAAATATGCTCCCACCTGTGCATGGTAAATTTAGATTTTAAATGTTTGTGTTACATAGCCATGTTAAAAGTGACCCAACCATGCTGGAAAGGCAATCAAAAAACACTTTCATGTGTCTTAAGGACATTTTAAGTAATTTCCCTGTGGGCAGTGTTTTCAAATTATGAATTGAAAATCGTTTTTGAGGTAAAGGAATGTTGTTTAAATTTATGTGCGCCATATGCCCCCAAATTTCGTTTTCAGGGGTGCAGCAGGGTGTTCTTGAGACACCCCTGCACCCTTGGAAAAATTCCTATTTTGTGATGAGCTAATTGCTAATCGCAAATTGCACCTTCATTCTTATGAGCCTCCTAGCCCATGGAAATGAATGGGTAATTTGCAATTAGCAATTTGCTCATTGCAAATTAGGAATGGTAAAGAATTGCTATTTATTCCTTAAAATTCGCTATTTAAGAAATGCAAAATAGTATGATGATACATATGGCGGTTCATCTCTAACAAGATAAGAAGCTTAGGGATACATTTATGATGACTGGCGCAATGAAGTGGACATCACTTACTTCATTGGTAGAGCTTTACATGTATTATGTTCTCTGTATTCTTCATCAAGCGTAACTTTAATCTGCAATCCTGAGTAGGCCTCACCTTAAACAAACCTCTGGATAGGCCACATCTTATTGTCATCCTGAATTAATCATTTAAAATGCTAGGGACAGATTTATGATAGGTGTATGCCTCTTTTGCGCCACTTAGAAAACACTGTCCATGGGGAAATGACTTAAAATGTCCTTAAGACACATGAATGTGTTTTTTTAAAACGTTTGCAATTTTTTTGGGTCACTTTTAACATGGCTATGTGACTCAAACAGTCAAAATCTAAATTCGCCATGCACAGGTGGGAGCATATTTACAAGGAATGTGCTCCATGGGGAAAGGTCTTATAATGTAATATTGGAAAAATGACGTCAGAGACACTGAAATGCCTTATAGAGAAGCATACACCATTATGTCCTTGTCATAAATTTGCAAACCATTATTTTTCCCCAAAAACGATTTTCAAATCATAATTTGAAAACACTGCACATGTGGAAATGACTAAAAATGTCCTTAATTTAAAATTTGCTATTCCTTATTTTGCGATTGCACTGAAGGATTTGCAAATTTTGCGATTCCTGAAATGCAATGTATCAAACAAAAAATATGTAAAAAATGATATTAAGGATTTGGAAACTACCACCAACTTCTAGTTTGTGGTAATTTGCGAATTCTTTTCAAAAAGCATTTTTTTCCAAAAAACAAAAGGTCCCATATGACGCCCATACATGCCCTTAGGGCATGTATGTGTGCCATATGCCCCCAAATTTCTTTTTCAGGGGTGCAGCAGGGTGTTCTTGAGATACCCCTGCACGCTTGAAAAAATTCCTATTTTGTGATGAGCTAATTGCTAATCGCAAATAAAGCAAATAAAGCGCAATAAAGTGGACATTACTTACTTCATTGGTAGGCCTTTACATGAATTATCTCCTCTGTATTCTTCATCAAGCGTAACTTTAATCTGCAATCCTGAGTAGGCCTCACCTTAAACAAACCTTTGGATAGGCCACACCTTATTGTCATCCTGGATTAATCATTTAAAATGCTAGGGACAGATTTATGATAGGTGTATGCCTCTTTTGTGCCACTGTGCGTCACTTTTATGATGCCGCTGTTCCGCCACCCATGGTGTGCTGCATTTACAATGCGGGGCATCATGGGGCAAAAATGGCACAGATGCGTGACGTATCTGTGCTGTAAAGGTAGTGATTGCTGGAGTTGTATCGCAAGTGCGATGCAGCTCAAGCAAGGCTCAGGGGTGACCCATCTCCACAATGTTGCGTCAACACCTATGCCTGCTTAAAGCAGGCGCAGGGTTTTGACGCAGCTTTCTCCTATCTGATTGTAAATACGGCACACCATGGGTCAATGTCAAGTAGTGTGTTAAGTTTTTGATCACTGTTATTGATTTACTGTTTGGTAATAATGGTTAATAACATTTTTTATTATATTTTACCACAGATTCAACTGCAGATCATTTCAAGATTTCACCATGCCAACAATAGTAAGACAGAGAAAGGCTGCAAAACGTCAAAGACAGCAGGTGAAATCAAATAAGCAGCAGTCCTCTAACAAAAAGATTTGTCAAGTCACGAAGAAAGCACCGGGTAAGAGCACAAAATATTTTATAAGAAATATGTGTAGTAAAAAAAATATTACTACAGAAAATGTTTCAGTCCATAAAACGAGAAGGAATTCAAATGGAAAGGAAAGGCCAATCAAAAATGTTACTGCTAGAGCAAGAGATAACTCTGTGCATGATATTAGAAGGAAACAACAGTTCAGGGAGATTCGTAAACGAATGTTCCGGAACAGGATAATTGGCAATTTGTTAAAAAATATTAAGAAAGGTCAACAGAAACTGGTTTTTTATAAGAGAAAAAAAAAAGTTGAGAAAGTTATTGATCAGGCATTTGAAATTAAACGTAAGTTATTTATTTTGATAATCAATAGCATTAGGAAGCTAAACAAGGCAATTTATGATTTCAAAAGAAATAGTAGATGGAAGAGAATAGTTAATCGTAGTAATTTTTGTGAAGTTTTTTCTGGAGAATGGATGCATAGTTCAAGCTCTGAGGCATTTTTCAATGAGGAGAGTTATTTCCAGGATAATGATTTGGTGCATGCAGTTGACACCAGTGGTCGAGCTTATGAAGTGAAAGATGGTTGTCCAGTTGAAAAAGAAAAACTTGTGACAACAGAGACAGAAGAGGTGTTAGGTAATGAGATTTTAGGAAGACGTCGTAAGGGTCCTGTGTACACCTGGAAGTGTAGTAGTATTTGCAGTGTGCGACAGGATTCCATCAATTTGCTTTGTGATTTTGTACGGTCATTTAATAAGAAAAGTTTGAAGCAGAAAATAAGGTTGTTGCAAGAATTAGATCCTTGCAGAGTAAGAGAAGTGACAGGTTTGCATGGTCATTCACTGGCTTGTCTTTCCAGGAGAGTATGCCAGAGTGTTTTTCATCATTTCAGGATGCTAGCAGTGCATCATAATAAAGTGAGGAAATTAGTTAGAATGTTGTATTATGCTAAGAGTCCAGCAATTATGCTTAAACAATTATGCGCTGCTCTTTTGCATGGTTCTGATATAGATGTGAAGAATATATGTGAAGAAATTGAGTTTTGTTAATTTGGAAGTAAAGAGGAGAATGTTGAAATTGAGCAAGAAGAAGAGGGTCATGTGGAAGATAGTGTACAGGTTTCCAGTACAGATAATTTCCAGAGGGAAATTGCGACGTTTGAGGTGAAATCAAGTGAGAGGCCTAATTTCACTTGTGTGTGTTGTCGACGCACTTATTATAAGAATCAGACTAAGTTAGTGGATTTATATGCAAAAAGTGAAAGGGAAAATAATAGTGAATGGAAGGATTTCGCAACATACTTGATGGTAGAAAATTGTTTTGATTTGGGATTGGATCAACGTGTGTGTAGTTATTGTTGTTGCAAATTAAATCAAAACCAGATGCCTGCTAGAGCAGTTCATAATAATCTGGAATTGGTTGAGATTCCTTCTGAATTGAAGGATTTAAATACTTATGAATCTATTTTGATTCAAAGTATCCATCCCTTTCAGGCTATTGTAAGAATGGAGCCAAAGACAGGGAAATTGCCTCCATCAGATTTACAGAGAGGATTAAAGGGAAGAGTTGTTTATTTGCCTCTAGATTTGAAGAAAAACATTAACACAATTGGAGTAGAAAAAGTGGAAGAGGAACCTCTGGTTATCTTAGTTAATGGGGTTCCAACAAAGAATAAGAAAATATGGCAAGATTTAGTAGATGTTAGGAAAGTTAAAAAGGCAACATTGTATTTGAAAAAAAATAATAAATACTATAAGAATGTATATGTTGCAGAAGAGGAAGTAAGTGAGGAAGAGGATAGCGATTTGTGTGCTGGTCAAATTGAGAAAGTAGAACCCTCTACTAGTGAAGAAATATATGAACATTATAGTGTTCATCCTTTGCATTCCAAGGAAGTCATGGGGAATGCTATTGAGTTGTTTCAAATGAAACAAGCCAAAGGGAGTCCCATTAGTGTTTGGGAGGAAAGTTTGGAAGCTCGGTGTTTCCCACAGCTTTTTCCAACAGGTCAGGGAGGAAGATATGATGAGCGACCTCATCAAATTCCTGCTTCTGAATGCCGGACTTTGCTATTGTATGCAGGAGATGCTAGGTTTCGACAATGCATTCCCTATTTGTTTCATCTCCTGTTTGAAAGCGATCTGTCTGGACTGTCATATGCAGTGAACCACATCTTGAAAAGTGGTATACACATGCAAAACATCTCGGCAAGTGACTTTATGGATAAAGTCAATGTCCAAGACAGTATTTTGGATTCTCACCTGATTAATCTCATGGCGTGTCAGCGTGGTACTAATGAGTACTGGTACCGTCGTCATGGTGATTTAAAATGTATGCTGAGGAACTTAGGTACTCCTACATGGTTCCTCACTCTCAGCTGTGCCGAGTATGGCTGGGAAGACTTACTTGAATTTCTACGAGAGGCAAATGCTAACGTAGATAACATCGAATTCAAGACACCCGGAGAACTGTGCTCTTTGGATCCAGTCAATGTATGTAGGTACTTCAATCATAGATTTGAAGCTATGATGTCTTTCATCATGAATAAGAAGAATCCACCTCTTGGAGAGGTGTTGGATTTCTTCTGGAGAAAGGAGTACCAAGCAAGAGGTGCTCCTCATATACATATGTTGCTGTGGATCAAGGATGCACCTAAATTTGGAACGGATCCAGAAGACTCAGTGATGAGTTTCATCCAACAGTATTCTACGTGTGCTGTTCCAAACGCAAAGGAGAAGAAAAGCCTAAGAGAAAAAGTTCTGCGTTTCCAAAGCCATCGATGTGGAAAGTACTGCCGTCGTAAATTCCGAAACAAGGACAAGTTCTACACTAAATGTCGTTTCGGCTTTCCACGACCGGTGATTTCTAAAGGAAGAGTAAACAGTTTGATGTCTTCGCTGCGACACAATGTCATGAAGAAATCACCTAAAAACACTTACAATTTGAAGAGGAACGAAGAGTCCAAGTACATCAACGACTACAACCCGGTGATTTTGTCCATGTGGAATGCTAACATGGATATACAGTTTGTGGCTGATAACTGTATGGCTGTGGCTCGGTATGTGACATCTTACATCACCAAAAAAGAGAAGACAGAATTGAAGGATATGTGGGAGGACATTTCCCATGAAAAGAGCCTCAGCAAGAAGTTGTACAGTTTCAGTCTGAAGATGTTGTCGCATCGAGAAATCGGAGCGTACGAATGTTCTGACCGGTTGTCTTCAGCAAGTCTCTATGCCAAGTCCAGGAGTATCGTTTGGGCGAGTCTTGGTCTTGCTGCAACGCGTAATCGAGTTCTCAAACCTGTGCGGGAAATTGAGTATTTGGCGGAAAAGGAGCCAAACAGTACCGACATTTTGAAGACCAACATGTTGGATACATATTATCCAAATCGAAGCATTCACCTCGACAATGTTTGTCTGTATGAGCATCTTCAAAATTACATATTCAAGAGGAACATCAAAGAAGATACTGAGAAAGGAGTGTATGCTGTAATAGGAAGTGAGGGATGTCTGGTCAAGCAAAGAAAATGCCACTTGGTAAACCATCGAAAATTGAGTGGCGAATCTCCTGAAAAAAAGGAGTTTTTCTATTTAGCACTTTTGCAACTTTTCAAGCCTTGGCGTGCAGAAGAGGAACTGCTTGGAGATTTCCTCTGTTACGAAGACTCTTTCAATGCCGCCTAGGAGACCATAGAATGTCCTGCTTTTCCCAAATATGTAGAAATGTTGAATGCGGAAATTGAGCAGGAAGCAACGATTGCAGCCGAGATTGCCAGAGACAGTTCTCAGGACAGTCAGAGTTCTGCTTCATTGAGTCAGGATCCACTAGGAGGACCTGTTATTGAAAATGAAGCTGCCACTGCTATGAATGAAGTGGAAAGAGCCATGGCACATGCTCAAGAGGATGCGGTTAACTTAGAAGAGTTGGAAAGACAACTCAACGTTGAGCAGAGGAAAATATATGACGAAGTTACCATGCAAATTGATCATGGATTAAGTCATGACAAGAAAGAGTGCTCATGTACGTCGTTGAAGCCTGTCCGACTGTACGTGAGTGGAGAAGCGGGAACTGGAAAAAGTTTCCTCATTAAAGCAATTTCATGCTATTTGCAGGAAAGGGCAGAGTCATCGCTGTCTTGTGTTGTCACCGCTCCAACTGGACTGGCAGCACATAATATTAAAGGGATTACTTTACATCGTTTACTGATGCTGCCAGTGGAGCATGACAACAAATTACAATATCACAAGCTATCTGGAGATGCTTGTTTTGAAGTTTCAAGAATCTTGAGGAAAATGAAACTTCTTATCATTGACGAAGTAAGCATGGTTTCCAATGTCATGCTTGCCTTTGTGCATTTGAGGATGCAAGAAGTTCTCAAAACAGAGTATGATGTGTTATTTGGTGGCAAACACATCATTGTTTTCGGAGATCTTCTGCAGCTGACACCAGTGAAAGGGCAACCTGTGTTCAAAATGCTCACGCATGAAGATACCAGGAAGTGCCTAGGCAGCATTGGCAACGTCAATATATGGTTAAACTTCAATTATGCTGAACTGCATGAAAATATGCGTCAGGCAAAGGATGAAGTTTACAAGACTATTCTACAAGATGTTAGAATTGGAAAAGTGACCGAGCATGGGAAAGAGGCTTTACATGCACGATTACTGACAAATTTATATCCAGAACAAGATGTTGTGCCTGAGAATATTTTTCAGAAAATTACTGAGAAGAAATCTGGAATATGTTTGATGCCAACTCTTGCAGAATGTGCCAAATTTAACAACAAAATGTTGCATTTAGAAAAGCAAGAGATTGTGAAACTGGAAGCTATTGATAGAGTAGAGCATATGGGATCAACAATTATTTTGTCTGAGAATCTGAAAACAAAATTGGATTCATTAGAGAAGAGTATATCTAAAGCTGCAGGTTTTGAAAAGACTCTGAATGTGTGCTTGAACTGCCGTATAATTTTAAGAAGGAATTTACATGTTGAAAGAGGTCTGGTAAATGGATCAATGGGTAATGTTGTTGATTTTGTGAAATACAGAAATAGAGATGGAATTGAATTTTTAAAAATTAAATTTGATGGCATTGAGGAAGTACAGCTAATTGCTCGTTGTTCTGCTAGATTTTTGCTTGTAAAAGACTTATATGTTCGCCGTAAGCAGTTTCCTGTTTGCTTGGCATATGCGGTGACAATCCATAAATCGCAAGGTTTAAGTGTAGACAGTGCATTGGTGAATATTGGCAGTTCTGTGTTCAAGGAGGGTATGGCATATGTGGCATTGTCACGAGTTAGAACTTTATCGGGATTGTACTTGATTGAGTGTGATGTCACAAACATTTGTGCGGATCTAGATTGTGTTAAGGAATACAATAGGTTAAGAAGAGAGTATGTGCCACATTTGCCTCAGTATCCTTTGTTTGAGAAACGTGTGGTAGGCCGGAAACGAAGAAATGAGAACAATACTGGGGAGGTTGTAGCAAAAAGACAAAAAGTCAATGAACCTAAAATTACAAGCAGAAACAAAAAGGATTCTGTTGAAGATGTTGTTGGTTTTCAGTTTGAAAACAGTTCTGGTGTCAACTGCTATGCTAATGTAGTGGTTAATGTTTTGTTTTCTCTAAAAAATGTAAAAGAAGAGATTGTGGTCAATTCTGATCAAAGATTTTGCAGTTTGTTAAATTCTGTGTTAGAGAAATGTAGCACTGATAGAAGAAACATAGAAAGTGTGTCTGAAATTCGAAATCTGTTAGACAGATGTTCAGGCCAAACACAATTCTCTCAAAATATTCAGCAAGATTGTCAGGAGTTTTTAATGTATATGCTTGATGTATTACATGCTGAAGGTGTAGATGTAGATCAGCTGTTTGGGCTTTCTTATCAATGGCAGCATGACTGCGAGAACTGTATGGTATCAAGTACTACTAGTGTAGACTCAGAAAGATTTATATATTTAACTTTGCCAGACAGTAAATCAGTCTCCTTTAATAAGCTAGTAAAAGCAGCTGATCACAACATGGAGTGTAGCCAATGTAAATCTGAAATGATGTCCACATTATTTATACGAACATATGGTCAGTATGTCATTTTAATGTTCCAACGATGTAGGCCTGATGGAACAAAATTGACAACTTTAATTAAAAATTTTGTAGCTTCGCAGTTGTCAATATCAGGAAGGACTTTTGTAACTGCAGCAATTATATATCATGACGGCCCTTCAATAACATCAGGACATTACACAGCTTATTTAAAGTCTAGAAATGGCTGGTCATTCTGCAATGATTCTGTTTTAATTTTCAAAAAAAAATTGCCGTATGACCTTAAAAACTCTTACCTGGTGTTTTTAAAACCAAAATTTTAGGGAAATAAGCTCGGGATGTGCTCTGTGGAATTTCAAGAAGTTCTAATGGCTCCTACACAATTTGGCCTTGAGGATAAGTGTAGTTCAGAGACATAACTTCTAACCATAGGACTGGACGTCATGGACAAATACGTGCACTTTCAATGAGTTCAGAAAAACTGTTTCTTTTTATAAGCTAATTGAAGCAGCCAATCAAAACATGGAGTAGAGGGAATTTAATTCTGCAATGCTGTCTACTGTTTTACATTGCTTTGTGATTAAAAGTGATGTAGAGAATTAAATAATTGTAGTAGTCATAGAGGTAGTGTAAGTCTGCTTCATAGTAAGCAGTATCAGTGTCATAGGAAATGTAGAACATGAATGAGCAAGAAGGGGAAGATATTACTATTCCAGGATTGTGAAAATGATCTTCAACATTTTAATTCTGAAAGTTGCGGAAATGCCAAATGACGGGATTGGCTTACAAGAAATCCAAGAGTTATAAATGGCTCTGACCAGATTTGGCCTTGTGGAAAATTGTGGTAGAGAGCAAGAAGTCATTTATTGCATGTAATGTGTTTTTAAAAACGATGGAGATTTTCTTTCAGAAAGTGGCGGGCTGAAAGTAATAACAGCACAAAAGAGTGTAAGCTGTTCATAGGACATCCTTGGACGTCATGAAAAGTAAGTTAACTTTAACGAGTTCTGAATTTTGATTTCTGATGTTGTATGGGTTTTTTAAACACAATCATTTTGATTGTGGTTTTTTTTCCCCGCTGTTACATGATGAATACCTTCAAGTCACTGTTTTTAGTGAAATTTGATACATTCTGAGAACAGCAAAAATAAACCATTTAACATGTATAATTAATTCTGTACTGTTTGCATTTATGATGTATATGTAGAACTGTGTAGGAGGCATGGAGAAGGTGAGGCTTCTGTAAGTGTCAAAGTTGTTGCATGCAGTGCTGCACTTCTGCGTATTCTTTCATATGCTAGACTACATCTGCACAATGAGATACCTAAGCAAAGGAAACACAAGTGATGTGATTGTGAAATGAGCAAAATAAATTGCACGTATTTCAATTACATCACCTGTGTTTCCTATCATTATGAATCACATTGTGCAGATCAAGTTTAGGTCTGTCCAGGGAAACATAGGAGATTTGGACTTTGTTGAAGAGTGCAGTGGACATGACTCACTTCATTGGTAGACCTTCACATGTATTATCTCCTCTGTACTCTTCAACAAGTGTAAATCTCATCTGCAACCCTGAGTAGGCCTCATCTGAAACAAACCTCTGGATAGGCCACACCTTATCGTCATCCTGAATCAATCATTTAAAATGTGAGGGACAGATTTATGATAGGTGTATGCCTCTTTTGCGCCACTGTGCGTCACTTTTGTGATGCAGCGGCGGTGGAAAAGATTTGCTATGAGGCGACAAAATTACAAATTGATGCATGTAGACATCTTATTGGCATCCTGAAGCAATTATTTAAAATTTTAGTGTCTTGCGACACTTTTCTGAAACAACAGCAATGCAAAAGATGCACCATGTTTTAAGATAGGCCTCACTTCATCTGCATCAAGATACTGTTAGTTTAAAATGTATATCTTTAGGACTGTGTAGGGGGCCTGGAGAAGCAGAAGCTTCTGTAAGTGTCAAAGTTGTTGAAAAACTGTTTGTCCTTCAATTTTTTTCCTTGTCTTTTCTAATTTTTAAATACATTTTTTAATATTTTTCAAATGTTTGTTCTCTCTTTCACAGATTCAAAGTATAAAAACAAAAAGTGAGTAATTTAACGACAATTATAAGGTAAATATTTTGTACTGTTTTCGTTACATTTCTATCACATTTAACTACTATTAGTTCCACTGCTTCATTTCTTTAACACTCAGTTTCCTGCCTTTGCTACTTCCCTCATTCCTTTCTCTATTACCTACTTACTCAACTCCTTCCACTCTTTTTCTCAGTCCCTCTCTTCTCATAGTTCCTCACTCTTGTTCACTCACTGCGTCTCTATTACTCTTAGTGTCTTTGACTGATCACTCTATCACTACTTGTTCATAATGCTTTCTCTGTGTAGTTGAAGCACACTAAGGGGAATATTATGAACACAGCCAATAAAATTATTGCTCTTTTTATTGGCAGAAAACTGGTGCAAAAGTGGTTTTAGTGGCAGTTTTCTGCCACAAAAGCAGCTTTAGCGACACATTTCTGCCAATAAAAGCTGCAAAACTTTTATTGCCTATGTTGATGATATGGCTCTATGTTAATTACATTTCTTTGCTGTTTCAATTAATCTTTTTCTGTTATTTTTTGTTTTCTGTTTTCTATTTTTTCTCTCTGTTATTCCTCATGTTTTAATCTTATTTTGAACATTCACTCACATTCTCCAAGAAACTCTTCTTTGTTAATGTTATACTCTCTTTTTTTTTCTTTCACTCCGTTATCTATTTTGTTTTTCACAATTATACCCTCTTCTGTCTTTTCTTCGGTAAATAGATCTATTAAACAGTATCTCTTCTTTACTCCCTATAGCTGTCTTTCTTTTAACATCACTCTCTGTTTCCTTTCCTTATACTTACATTTTTTTTTTTTTTTTTTTTTTTTGGTTAGCTCCCGGTCCGCGTACCGGGAAGCTAACCCGAAAGCGAACCAAAAGAAATAGAGCTTGCCAGAGTGCTAAACATTCTAGCAATTTTTTTGGAAAGGGAAGGTAGTTCTGAAAAGAACTTTTTTTTTAATATTTTTGTTGTTTTATATTTGTTTTTTATTTTTTGAATTTTTTTTGTTTTTTTTGTATTTTTTGAACGATTTTATATTTTTTTGGTTTTTTTTGGGGGGGGGGGGAAACAACAAAAAACAGGCGTTGAAAAGGGCTCAACAGGAGCAAAAAAAAATTACTGGGGGCGGTTAGGGCAATCATGGTGTTCATACGCCAGGTTCAGTGCATTGATGCTCATGTTGCCACAAGCTAATAATGCACGACAGTGCATACATAAGTGGATCATGTGCCCAAAATTTTGTTGAATATTTGGCACAGTTTCCCGTGCCTCTTCTGGTGTTAGAGAAACCGGTATTGTTGGTCTGGCCACAGGAGTTTGTCTGGGATTGTCGTGCATATCCCTTAATTCCGCCCGGCTGTAATTTAGGGGATGTTTCCTCGTCATGTGCCTGTGCATTGTGTGATTGCCAAAGCTATATTTTTTGTCCGTCCCTCTGGACAATTGTTCCTTGCATATCAGGCAGGTGACATACCTCGCGTTGACCTTTTTTTGGCCACGAGGCATTGAAAAAAACTGCCAGATGAAACTGGCTTTCTTTCTGGAAACCCGGGGCAACTCTTCCAAAAATTGTGGTTCTTCTCCCTCCTCATCCATTTCTTCTTCTTCCTCCTCAGTGTTGATAAGGACCTGGGGAGGTGGTCCTTTCTTCCCATGAGGAGGTGGTGGTGGTGGTGGGGGTCCACCAGCTGAAGCTACCATTGAAGCCATTTTCCATGAAACAAAATAGGTCTTCCTCTCACAATGATGAAAGTCAGAGTGAGGTAAGAAGGAGGGGTTTTCATCATTTGGGAAAAAACAATACTTCTCAACCAATGAAAAGTGTTATTTTTAAGTCACCTGACCTAGCCTTCCATCATTATGAAACCAAAAGTGAAATGAACCAATGAAAAGTTTTATTAACAAGTCACATGACCTCTCACGCTCATGTTACGCGCTGCGGAACGCTCCCCGGTTAGCTTCCGGGTCGCTCCGCTTCGCGCCTCGGTACGCGCCCCGGGACACTTCCGGGTGCGCTAACGCGATACGTCACAAGACGCATTTCGCGGCAACGCGATACGTCGCGCTTTCGCGCCGCGGATCGCTTCCGGGGAGCTGCGTTTCGCGCCTCGGTCCGCGCCCCGGGGCACTTCCGGGTGCGCTAACGCAGAACGTCATAAGACGCATTACGCGGCAACGCGATACCGTCACTATGTTGATTTCTTACCGGTTCGCGGACCGGGTCGCGGCATCAATTTGAGCTAACGGAAAGCTTCCCGGTTAGCGGACCGGGAGCGAAACAAAAAAAATATTTTAAAAAAATTATTAATAAACATATAAAATATATTTTTGGATTTAAAGAAGAATACATTTTACAGCTATAGATATTAGCTTTTAAAAAACCAATGAAATTCACTGAAAAAACCATAGGTTATAGACCATATATAGTTAGGAATTAGCATTTACAAAACCTTGAAAATTCACTGAAAAAACCATAGGTTATAGACCATATATAGTTAGGAATTAGCATTTAAAAAACCTTATTTTACTCACACAAAACCATTGAAATTCCATATATAGTTAGTTGTACTAACTATATATCGCGCACCCGCAATCCACTGCTGATCATGTCACATATTACATCATTCATGACATGGTCAGTGACATCACTGATGACATCACTGATGACATCTCAAATGACATCACTGATGACATCACTGATGACATCTCAAATGACATCACTGATGACATCACTGATGACAACATCCAGTGACTGTATGTTTCTGTAAAGTTAAAATATGTCTTACATATTGAAGAATGAGTGGATGTAGAAGTGTCTGAACAAAGGATTTAGTAGGTGCATGACTGACTGTATGAGTGAGTGATTAAATGTGTCTCACTGAGTGCATGGGTTAGTGACTAAACTGTCTTAATTTGTGCATCATTATGTCTGTTGTTCTGTAAACTGCTGCATGTGTTGATCAGTAGCTATATGATTAACTATATGGGTTATTGATTGGTTGCCCAAGTATTTGTATGGGAGACTGAGAGTGTGTATGGGTGGCTGGGAGGTGTATGACTCTCTGCATAGATGTATGGGCTCAAAAGTGCATGTGGAAACAGCTGTATGGGCGGTTGACTGTGTGCATGACTGTATTGGTGAGTGAATAGATATCTCAGTGCTACATGTCAAAGTAAGTACATATGTAAAATACAGTACATGTGAGAGTTGACATATATAAATAACTGTGCATAAGAGCCAGTGAATGTGTGAGTGGCTGTATGGATCATTGTGAACTTGTATCCAGGATTGTATAAGTGAGTAAATATGTTTTAGTATATGTTTGAATAAGTAAGGTGTGTTTAACTGTATAGTTAAGGAAATGGAGGTGTGATTGATTGTTTGCATGACTGACTAGGTGTGTGTGTAACTTCATGGATGAGTGACAATCTGTGAGTCTGTGTTTACACTGAGTGTATCTAAGGTTATATTAGAGTCTGAAGAGGTTCATCGTATTATCACATGAATGATGTCATCAGTGATGTGATCAGTAATGTCAAATGAGATGTCATCAGTGATGTCATCAGTGATGTCATTTGAGATGTCATCAGTGATGTCATCAGTGATGTCATTTGAGATGTCATCAGTGATGTCATCAGTGATGTCACTGACCATGTCATGAATGATGTAATATGTGACATGATCAGCAGTGGATTGCGGGTGCGCGATATATAGTTAGTACAACTAACTATATATGGAATTTCAATGGTTTTGTGTGAGTAAAATAAGGTTTTTTAAATGCTAATTCCTAACTATATATGGTCTATAACCTATGGTTTTTTCAGTGAATTTTCAAGGTTTTGTAAATGCTAATTCCTAACTATATATGGTCTATAACCTATGGTTTTTTCAGTGATATATATATATATATATATATATATATTTTCATACAAAAAAGGTTGCCCTTGAGGAGTCGCCGCATACAGAGGGGTTACAGCACAAATCGCCGCAGGTAGCTCCGTTGACAGCATGCCCCACAGCTCTCCATAATGCCATACGCGTTTCGAGCGTGTAAGCCGCTCTTGTTCACTGGCTGACAATGACGAAGGAAGCAGGCTCATTGAAACCATTTAATTTATTTGAGTAACGATTCCCGCCCATGTGGACGTCTTACAGGCATTCTGGTCGTGGTAGTCCCAAAATAATGCCATGACTCCCGGTTTCATCCAAAACAAGTGTGCTGCTGCCTTTTGTCATTACAATATAACTGTCCTTGTTAGGTGAGGAGCGATGATTGCACTTCTGTCCTCAGCGCCAATATCTGCCTGTGGCTGAGGCCCCCTCTGTTCCAAAAAGAGTCCATGAATCACAGCTCTCAGGATCCGCAAACAACGGCAGTGCAGCTCCGCGACCGAGCCAGCCGCTCACAATTTCATGAGCGGCTTACACGCTCGAAACGCGTATGGCATTATGGAGAGCTGTGGGGCATGCTGTCAACGGAATATTTATTTATATATATCCACTTATTCTTCAATGCAAATTGCTATATATATAATGCATATTTAAATAACGAAGCAAACCACATTCACTGGATGATGTCATCAGTGATGTCATTTGAGATGTCATCAGTGATGTCACTGACCATGTCATGAATGATCTAATATGTGACATCATCAGCAGTGGATTGCGGGTGCGCGATATATACTTAGTACAACTAACTATATATGAGCAATTTCAATGGTTTTGTATGAGTAAAATGTCCAGCTAACTATAACACCACTAAAACTTATAGTTTTTTGAGTGAATTTCAAAGGTTTTGTAAAAGCTAATTCCTAACTATATAACTCCTGAAACCTATGGTTTTTTCAGTGAATTTCAAAGGTTTTTTTAAATGCTAATTCCTAACTATATAAGGCCTGAAACCTATGGTTTTTTCAGTGAATTTCAAAGGTTTTTTAAATGCTAATTCCTAATTATATAAGGCCTGAAACCTATGGTTTTTTCAGTGAATTTCAAAGGTTTTTTAAATGCTAATTCCTAACTATATAAGGCCTGAAACCTATGGTATTTTCAGTGAATTTCAAAGGTTTTTTAAATGCTAATTTTTTTAGCGGATAACGTTTAAATATATTAATATCCTAGTGGGACCACCTGAGCAGCCCTAGGGGGTCAGGGTGTTTCTACCCTGCCCCCTTTTTGTGTTCTACACGTTTGTTTTTCTGCTTTCTTGTGCCTAATTCCTAACTATATAAGGCCTGAAACCTATGTTTTTTTCAGTGAATTTGCAAGGTTTTTTAAATGCTAATTCCTAACTATATAAGGCCTGAAACCTATGGTATTTTCAGTGAATTTCAAAGGTTTTTTAAATGCTAATTTTTTTAGCGGATAACGTTTAAATATATTAATATCCTAGTGGGACCACCTGAGCAGCCCTAGGGGGTCAGGGTGTTTCTACCCTGCCCCCTTTTTGTGTTCTACACGTTTGTTTTTTTTGCTTTCTTGTGCCTAATTCCTAACTATATAAGGCCTGAAACCTATGTTTTTTTCAGTGAATTTGCAAGGTTTTTTAAATGCTAATTCCTAACTATATAAGGCCTGAAACCTATGGTTTTTTCATTGAATTTGCAAGGTTTTTTAAATGCTAATTCCTAACTATATAAGGCCTGAAACCTATGGTTTTTTCAGTGAATTTGCAAGGTTTTTTTTAAATGCTAATTCCTAACTATATAAGGCCTGAAACCTATGGTTTTTTCAGTGAATTTCAAAGGTTTTTTAAATGCGAATTCCTAACTATATAAGGCCTGAAACCTATGTTTTTTTCAGTGAATTTCAAAGTTTTTTTAATGCTAATTCCTAACTATATAAGACCTGAAAGCCCACCAAGAATCTCCAGTATGCACCAGGGGACTGCATTGCAGAGAGGTGTAATTAAGCCACGGCCCTTTTTACACCTCTCTGCAACGCAGCCCCGTGCATGTTTGAAGAGGGGGAACTCATTCCCCCTGCATACTGGGGGCCCCTGGGGGCCAACAAGCCCACCTGGAACCTCCAGTATGCGCCAGGGGGCTGCATTGCAGAGGTGTAATGAGGCTATGCCCCTTGTTACACCTCTCTGCAACGCAGCCGCCTGGCGCGTTTGCAGAGGGGGAACTAATTCCACTTGCATAATGGGGGTCCAGGGGGGCCAACTAGCCCACCAGGAGCCTCCAGTATGTGCCAGATGGCTGCATTGCATAGAGGTGTAATGAGGCCACACCCTTTTTTACACCTCTCTGCAACGCAGCCCCCGTGCATGTTTGAAGAGGGGGAACTAATTCCCCTTGCATACTGGGTGTCCCTGGCAGCCATCTTGTGCCTTGTTAGAACCAAGGCACAAGAAAGCAGTGAAACAAAGGTGTGAAACTCGCAAAGGGGCCAGAGTAGAAACACCCTGACCCCCTCGGCCTGCTCAGGGGGTCCCACAAGGACCCCCAAGGCAAAAATAATAACATATTTTGTTTTTTAAGTCACGGGGTACACAAAAACAATAAAAAAATATAAAACTACAATAAGAATAAAAAAATAGTTCTTTTCAGATCTACCTCCAATTTATATAAAAATGCTACATTTTTAAAAAACTCTGTCTTTCTCTTGGTCATATAAACCTTGGTGTGTTGCCGTGGATCGGCTGGGTGCCCTCGTGCGAAAACTCTAACGAGGGCAATATCGTCAAGAGACCATGTGCAGTATCATAACTACTCCATATGACAATATCAATTCGATGCCACTCTGTATACCGATATACAATGTCTACAACACAATAACAGTACATTACTTCTGTAGGAACTTCGTCTGTTTTGGAATTAGTGCAGCAATCAAAATACAGTTTTTCTAATTACATCATATAATATCATATCATAAAGCTAGATTCGCCCCATATAGAGGTTGAAGAGTTCATGAGCCCATAAACTATCAGATTAAGTCAATCAAACAAAACAAATTAATTAATTGATTATCTATATCTACAAAAATTTTACAAGGTATAGTAAGTGTGGTTTCTTATCATATTCAAATTCATTCCCTTAGTTCAGGGTTTGCTTTTTCAAGAGATTATCTTTAGAGCAACAGATTCTAAAGCATCTAGATCAGTGTTTTATACCGTGTGTTATCTATTTACCTAGGTGAACTACTAGTTCTTCCCCGCTATTCAACCCTCGGGTGCCTTTGTCATCAGATCAATTATATATCTGGATTCCAGACGTCTCAGTTGTTTTAGTCTGTCACCTCCCCCAATGCTTGCTGGGATGCTATCCAGTCCGAAGTATTGTAACTTGCTCCTGTCCCTATTATGTGCCTCATTGAAGTGTCTTGCGACTGGGTATGATGGATCTACCTTCTCAATCGCCCTTTGATGTTCCAAGACCCTCATCTTTAGTGGATTGATGGTGCTGCCCACATATCTCAGGCCGCAGTAAAGACAGTAAACAGCAAATGGTGTACTGCATGTTAGAAATTTCTTTATGGATTTAGTTATGCCTGCCCCTGGTACATAATAGGATTGTATCCTTCTGCTACCAACACAGGCTTTGCATTTACCGCAGGGGTAAAAGCCCTTCATTTCGGTCAGTGTCTGCTGTTTAGGTTTCCTCTGTTCAAAATTACTTCTCTCAAGCGAGTCTTTGAGGGATCTCGCTTTGCGAAAAGTGATCTGCGGTTTTGCTGGAATATCCTCTTTGATTATGGGATCAGTTAGGAGGATATGCCAATTTTTGGCCAATATCCCTCTGAGGATATGTGACTCTGAGCTATATGTTGTTATCATGCGTAACTTGCCGCCTGTGTCTCTCTCATTTACTTCAGTTCTAGTTTGTAATAAACAAGCCCTTGGAATTTTCCTAACCTTCATCAATGTTCTTTCTAGAGAGTGTATATCATATCCTCTTTTGGTGAATCTCTCAATGCTCCCCTTGGCCGCTAACTCAAAATCTTCATCCCTACTGCTGTTTCTCTTTAACCTTAAGAGTTCCCCATAGGGAATGCTATGTATGAGCTTTGATGGATGATTGCTGTTTGCCCTAAGTATTGAATTACCTGCCGTGGGTTTCCGGTATAGTGAGGTGTGTAGTCTATCCTGTTCAACAAACACTCTTAGGTCAAGAAAATCCACTGCCACTGGATCTACTGTTCCCGAGAAGTGTAGGTTGTAATTGTTGGAGTTCAAGACCTCGATATATCTCAGAGCCGTCTCCATCGTCCCTTGCCACACGATGAAGAGGTTGTCGATATATCGGTGCCACCTCACTACCCTGCCTGTCTCCTGCCCATCTGTACAGAGTACCATGGGCACCCGCTCCTCCCACCAGCCCACGAACAAGTTCGCGTAGCTGGGAGCGAAGCAGGTACCCATGGCCGTCCCAGATACCTGTATATAATGGTGGTCATCGAACAGGAAGATATTACTTGTCAGGCAGAATTCGACAAATTCCAACAACATACAGTTGTGTAGGGCAAATCTTGCTGGTCTCTTATTCAGGTAATGTTCAACAGCTGTAATGCCCAGTTCGTGTCTTATGTTCGTGTATAGACTTGATATGTCCAATACCACCAGTAAATATGTTGGTTCCCATATGAGATCCGCAATTTTCATCAGAAAGTCTTTGGTGTCCCTGATGTGGGATTTCAACTGTATGACCAATGGGAATAGATAATTGTCAATAAATCTGGACATATTCTCCGTTAAGCCATTAATCGATGAGACTATGGGCCTCCCTGGTGGTTCGGTGGCATTCTTGTGAAGTTTTGGCAAGTGGTAGAAAGTGGGTACCGTCGGATTATTGCTGCGTAGAAAGAGATTCTCCTCCCTGCCCAGCATCGATCTTTTATACCATTTGTTTATGAGTTCGTCGTATTGCCTTACACTCTCATTGTATCTCTCCCCATTTGTTTTCTGATAATAACTGGTATCAGCTAGTTGTTTTAGGGCTTCTTTGTGATAGTAGTCCCTGGTGAGGAGCACAACGTTTCGCCCTTATCTGATGGCTTTATAATTAATTCTTCATCTTGTTGCAGACTTTTGAGTGCATTCCTTTGCTCGACTGTGATGTTATCCACCCATTTTGATGTTTTCTGCTTGCCTCTCATTGTCATTAGTTCTTTTAGTACTGTATCTGAAAATGCGTCGATGGCGTCCCAGGGCATTATTGGGCAAAAGGTTGACGCCGGTTTGAATGAACTCTCTTCTTTATCTTGTTCGATTTCATTCCTTAGTGCTCTCTCCACCATTGACGCATCTTGTGAGTTCTGTGTGTCGGATTCTAGTCTCAATCTTTCGAGATTGTCCACACTTTTCAGATCATTGCACGACAGTGAGTCAGTGGCTGTCATTCTTTTCATTATTACTTTTGGAGTTTTTGTTACTGCTCTGATTTTATGATACTTATGCAGTTTCAGTTTTCTTGCAAACCCATGCAGGTCAATTCTAGTTTGCGTATATTCAGATCTATTGTTTGGGCAAAAGGTTAACCCCAGACGCAGAAGTTTTTCTTCCGCCTCAGTTAATGATTTATTTGTTAGATTTACAACAGTTAGGTCCTCCGTTGCTTCTAGTATCTGTTCGTTTTGTTTCTGTTTCTCCTGGGTTGGCTTTGCCCTCCTCCTGCCGCCGCCTGCCCTGCGTGTCCTGCATTTTGGCTTTCCGGTGGCTTCACCTTTCCCCCACGCAGCCATGCTTGGCGTATAACCTTGAACTCGTCCTGAAAATGGGGAGTTGAAGCTGCTTGTTCTCCCTTGGATCTCCCAGCTGTGGATTTCTTTTGAAGATCCTCCACTGCCTCGTTGTCAGTTACATCTGATTCTGATGTGACTTCAGGCGAGACTATGCCCAGGGCTTTCCTGCGATACACCTCCTTTCTGGGAGCGCGTACTTTTTGGCAAAGTTTAGTACTCTGCCTTGTAAGTAGTCGTTTTCGTCTCTGGTATATTTTTCTTGTTTTCTAGTTTTTATTTTTTCTTCGTATTTGGTTAATCTGATTTTCATTTGATCTTTTAGTGCTATAATTTTACGGCTGCTTCCTCCTTTGACAGATCTGCTTCCAATGCTGCGATTTCCGCTAAAGCTTTATCGCAGTCGCTCCAAGCATATCGGACTAGAATTCGTAATGTTGCCTCGCAATAATTTGCGGTATGTTCTGCCCAGTCTGTCAAAAGTTGAGGATCAGGGTTCTCATATGATGGGATGGTGTACACTCGGAGGCCTCTGGGTACCCTTTTGTCATCGATGTAGCTCTGCAAACTTGTTGCCTCCCACCACTTGCGCACCTCGCGCTCATATAACCTCTCCAACTTTGTCAGGAGTTCTTCTAGCTTTGTGTGTTGTTGTGGCAGCTGTGTACTTGTTGCTACCGCTACTGTATCCTGCTTCCTAAACATGCCCCTGGCTGCATCTCTGCGCGTATTTTCACAATACATATCCTGAATGGATTTCTCGTTTACACTCTGTTTAGTCAGTACGTGTGCAGCAGTTCTAGTTTACTGTTATCCTACCGCGTATCGCAATTGCTCGGATATATACTCGAGCGCGCGCTCACCTCGGGAAGAGACTTAGCTCCGGTCTCTTCAATGGATTCAATCGATTCCTCCAGTCAGTCAAATCCAGACTTCTTGATCCCCTTTCTCCATGTACTTCGTGGCGCGTTGCGATTGCGGTGGTGCCCGTCTTCAGTTTCGAAGCTCCCAGTCCCACTGGTCATTCGGGGCACTCGCGGATGGGTGCAGTCTGCGGTAGTGGGTCCCCGCAAAGTTATGCAGCTCCAATTCCTAAAGTTTCTGCTAGGAAAACAGCACTGGTAAACCAGGCTGGTGCTCGTACTCGTTTTTTATTTAGAACAGAGTGAACAGACGTGTTTCGGCTTCAAGCCTTCCTCGGTGTCAATTGCACTCTGCAGGTGAGCCATACATATTGTGTTTGTGGTGTGTTAGACATAGAAGACGGGCCATATACTCGGCGCATCTACGGGGGCCATCTTTTAATGGAGTTTGGTGTGTATAGCCGTGAATCGGCATGTCACCCCTGAAAAGAATACTGTTAGGGGTGTATAGTCTCACAGGTAAATATTGATTTCTGAATAATCCGAATTAATTAATTGGTCATATAAACCTTGGTGTGTTGCCGTGGATCGGCTGGGTGCCGAATCCCCCCCAAACTTTCAGGGAAGGAGCGGAGAGCCGCGAGGCAAAGTTGCTGAAAAATTCAGGCAGATTCCTCAACCGGCGTCAAAGTTATTCCCAATAGAATGTTGCGATTTCCCTATGGAAATCAATCCTAACTATATATACCTACTGGCGACCGCCAGATATATATATATATATATTTATATATATATATATATATATATATGCACGAATGCAGCTCTCTCACCCAACCAGCACGCAGCAGCCGCCACAGCAGTAAAGGAAAAGAAAGCCACGCCACTCCAACGTCCGTTATGGGCTAAAAACGATTTATTTAGCGCTCAAGGCCACCAGATCTTACGCGTTTCGGGCGTCCGCCCTTGTTCACAGATCGTTAGTCAGTAAGTTCACAATGGCTTAAGTACTGTCAGTTTTTCCCGGGCATTTTTTTCTTTGCAACCACGTGATAAATAGACATAAAAGACACACTACCTAGATTAGGCTGAGGCAGTCGTTTCTCTAAATTAGTGCCATGATACGTATATACATAGATAGAATAACAGCATGAATGCGTTGTTAAAGCCACAATCAAAGTACAATTCATATTTAAAAATTTATAAAACAGATATGTAATGATCTATAAAAATATATATACATTTCTATAAAAAACTTTTGTGATTTGAGATGCTGTGCAAATATCGCAATATTGAAGTCATAGTAATAAATTACTAATGTACAAATGGCATTTTGTATGTAAACAGAAAATAATGTTAAATCATTAAAGTCTAATGCCAGTATGTGACCCCAAAGCAAATTCAAATCTATCAAACAATATATTTGTTCGATCTAATATCAGCCTAAATGCTTGATATGTTGATTGTGAGGAATTACGTATACCATGGTCACAAGATCGCGCTAAACGAAAGAGTTTAATGACTGCCTCCAATCATGCCCCCTTGGTCTGTGTCACAATAGAAGTGGTGAAAAGGTTTATAATGTGTGTGTGCCCCCCAGAAAGAAGGGAATAAAATAAAGGGAAAACTAATTTTGTGTATAAAAACATATATTTTTTCCTTTTTTTTATACTTGAACATGTGAGCCATGGTGAGTAAAATTAAAAAAGTGAGTGTGAAGCCGAACAGAAACCAGGATAGAAGCAGAGGAGCTCGGCGTAGGTCAACCTGCTGAGAATTGAAAATATGTATATATATATATATATATATATATATATATATATATATATATATATATATATATATTATATATAACATACAAGAGCCCAAATATGAGCATGATCAATAAGATGTGTGCATCATTTAACAATGTCATCAATGCACTCATTGGACGTACTCTTGGAGAATAGACCTAATGAAATACAGATACAGCTGTTTTTTTTAAAACCACCATTTGAAACAGTTTACTCTGGTGTGGCAGTTTTCATTCCCAGTCTCTGTAACAGCACTTGCCATACATGCAGACACTTAGGGTGAAAAGGATCACATCCAACTATAATGATTATGAATATAAAATACAATAAAGGAGCAGGAACTTACAAGACAGAGGTCATCGTTAGCTGAAGTACCAGCAATCGATAAAGCACACAGGACTTAAGTGAGGAGTTATTATGCAAATTAGATCAATTAGCAACAGAATGGATTCTGTGTCAATGTGTCAAAATAATGAACATCAAACGCAAACATTTAAAACATCATTACCAAAGACTGGATAATTTTACAGCATACAGATTCAATAAAAAAGTTTTTGAAAGGGGAATATTTATTCACTTAACAAAGAGCTGGAAACATCAAAATTATATACATGAATTTAAGGGCCGAAAAGAAATTCGTGTGCAGATTTACTGACCCACGTGCACTGCTCTGCATAGCCAAGACAAACCTCTCAGTCAAATAACATGGGAAAATCAAAAGTAATATTTGAACGAAATATATGAAATCACCCATTGGCATTTCAAAGAGAAGACAATGTTAATTTGATGCAGTTTCAAATTCTTTGAGTACTATGAAAATAGAAACGAGGTGGAGACAGTGCTACACATTTACTTCAGAGCGAAGCAAGTAGAAAGGTAAACTAAAGACTAAGGGGCCCATTACGATGTCGGGTGGATCGCCACAGCCATGGTGGCAGTGACGATCTGCCCGACATTAATGCCCGCCCGCTACCCATTTCCCCCCCGCCATATTACGTAAACACTGTCCGCCGCTTTTCCGCCCTGGTCACCTTGCGGCCGGGGCGGAAAATGTTTAATATGGTGGCGGTGTCTATGAGACACCGCCAGCCATATTATGATAGCCATATTATGATGGGCTTGCAGACATGCCTTTCCGTGGCAGCAATGCCACCACGGAAAGGCATGCAGAGACTCCCTGCGGGGGCCCATTGCGGGCCCCCTGGGAGTCCGGAGGGGTGGGGGGTGCACATGGGGGGTACCCCCTGCATTTCAAAGTGCAACATGGCAGGCACCGCGCTGTGCCTGTCATGTTGTGCTTTGAAATGCACAAGGTGCATTTTTACCATTGCGGCGGGCGGCGCTTTCTGCACCGACCGCCGCAATGGTAAAAATACGGGATGCGCCCGCCAGTGTGGCGGGCGCATCCTAATGCTCAAGGCAGGACCGTCGCTCCTATGGCGGGCGGTCCCGTTTTGCACGAGGATGGCGGGCCGGCAAACTCCGCCCGCCATCCTAATGGGGGCCTATGAATCTAATTTTTACACTGGTGGGCTGCCCACTCGCCATCAGGATGAGGGGTTCACCTCCTCCGTCACTCCATCTGGACTACCACCTGCCAAATGACGAGATCACCACAGGTCCTAGGTGGTCACTGTGACTTCAGGGGAGCCGCTTCCACAGTAGCTCAGTGTTGAAAAAAGGAAGAGGGACGCTGAAGAGGCGAGTACATCTTCTTCCGCTCTGCAACAGCACCCCATCCCTCCTGGAGAAAGGTTACCGGAAAATGTCCTGCAGAAGGAGCAAGAATAGATACATCCCTCTTTGTAGGCTTGCATTGCTTGGTATGTCACAAGGCAATCTCTAGGGGAGACCAAATTGGGGGAGTGTGCAAAAATCAAGTGCTTCTCCGTCAGAGGACATGTACAAAATACATTCTTATACCATTTTTTAAAGCTCATTTTTGTTTAGCTTTTCATAAGAAATAAAACAAAAAACAAAAAACAATCAAAATTATTTTCCGACCCAACTTTAATGATTTGTTTAGTGTGTGTGAGAGCAATTGAGAGTAAGTGAAAATACTGGGCAGCAGGAGAGATGAGTGATTGAAACAGTGAGTAAGACAATGAGTGAGACAGAGTGTGAAAATTAAGAAGTGAGTGAGAGGGATTGCTCAACGGTGATTAGCCACAACCTGTGGTGACTGACAATCCCCACTGCACATCGTCTTTGGCTATGTGTATCAGATAACAAGACATGATTAGTCAAAACGACCAAAGAAATGGCAAACATGGAAGAGATGACACACCGCACTGTGTAAAATACAAAGTGTTGGACATAAAAGTGTGACTTATTAGTAATGTTTACTCTTGTCCCCTTAGGTGGAGAGCTAACCTTGAAGAAGTTTGGACTTGAGACCGTTCCAGTCTGGATCTTCTGCAGGTATCTCTCTCTCTCTCCTCACCCCATTTTTACCTTATACTGAGACATCATTATCATCCTTGACCTGATCCAAGAGGCCTCTAGGGGGAGGTGGAGGACTTGGCCTAGACATGTTCATGCTTGAAGTACAGAGACCGTGATAGTGCACAGCAGGGGTTGGCCATAAGGCATGGCTTCTAGCTCGGTCCTGTGCCCAGCCCACTGGAGGAAACCAACACCCTGTGTGCATGGCCTTTGTTCATGCAGAGCGGAGTCTGGCCACAATGCTTGGCCTCAGACCAGGCCTTACGCCCAACCCATCACAGGTGGCCAGCACATTGCAAGCAGCCAACTCACACTGCATACAACCTTAAGCCATGCACAGTGGGGCCTTCCGGCAGGATCTGGCCACTGGGCAAACCCTGCATCCAACCCAGTGTGGCTAACCAATTCCTGCTTCTTGAAGGGATTGGATCACACAATATGGCTTTTAGCCATGCTCCGTTTTTAAAAATGTTATTCAGATTTGCGGATCCTCATTTGGAACCCCAAATCCATTGCAAGGTTTAAGGTTGGTTACATGAGCCTAGGTTAAGCATCATCATCCCATGCTTTGGTGGCCAGGTTAGTAAAATAGAGGTTAACTTAATGAACAAAGCAAGACCAAGAAGACACAAATCCAATCAGTGGAAGTGGAGTTATGATTTTTTTATGAATAATCTGCAATATAGTGCCTAGAATAGGAAAGCCCCAACCTCGGCTATGTGGTCACGCTAGACCAGCTCAAAGTCAAAAGCTCAGGCCGTCCACAATGGATTCAGATACAGTTTCAAAGAAGTCCACCTGAAGATTTACCTTCGTAAATACTGTACCAAGAGTCGCCTTTGTGTTGGAGATGGCTGCAGGAGTAAGGAGAGCATTGCAGGGAGCAAGTAGAGCGTTGCAGGTGATAGTCGGAGTGGCACAAAGAGCAGGCCGGAGGTCATAGACAGGCAGGCTGGAGCTTTGCAGTGGCAGTCCTACGCAGCTGCGTTGCTTGCTGTGAGAGGAAAAGGGCTGGCAGCGTCCTGTGCTGATTTTCCATGTGAGCTGCAAAGTTTCAGTGCAAATTAGGCCATTTGCAGTCACGCAGAGCCCAAATGTTTGAATTTAAGAGCTAAAGAGCCATAACAAGTGCCCAGGACCTGCGAGGTGCCTCTTGGGTGTCAGGAACTTGCTGAAGACAGGTCCAGCAGAATTGGGGGTGGGGAGGATTTTATGTCCCTGTGATGTCAGGAGGCCAGCAGACTAGTCCTGTCAGTCACTCTGGGCTCCTGGGTTGAAGATGGAGGTGTAAGTCTAGTTCTTCCTCCCCATGAAAGAGGGCAGCAGGAAGCAGGTCAGGACAGCAAGGCAGCAGCTCCTACAACGTAGCAGTCCAGCAGAATGCCAGTCCTTGTAGCAGCAAAGCAGTCCTTCTTCCTGACAGAGTATCAACAGGTCCAGAAGTGTTCTCAAGTGGTGGTGTTTGAAATTCTTCTTTTATACACTTGTGCCCTGGTTCTGGAAGGTGGGAGAAGCTTTTAGGCAGAGGCTTTCAAGTACAAGATATTCCCTGCCTACCCTGCCCTGGCTCCTAGCTGGCTAAGGTGACAATGCAGGGTTGTTAGGCCCTTTGTGTGAAGACAGGACACAGCCTATTTGGGTGCAAGTGAGGCTGGGTCCTGCTCTTTCCTCCCATTCTTCCAATGATGGCCCATCTAGTCCCACCTAAGCTCCTATTGTGTGTTGCTGTCTAGGAGTAGTACAGAAACTCCAACTGCCAACTACACCCAGTCATGTGACCAGAGACAGGCTGCAGGCACCAAATGACTAGCATGGGTAAGAAAACGCCAACTTCCTAAAAGTGGCTTTTGTTGCAATTGTCATTTTAAAATCAAACTTCACCATAAACGAGGATTTTAAATTAGGATTTGAGAGACACCAAACACATAGGAGGTATCTCGTCTAATTGGGAAATTACACTTATAAAATGTAATACGGTAACTTGAATGTCATCCCATGGGAAAGATAGGCCTTGAAGTAGTGAAAAACAATTGTTCGCGTTTGTCACTACCAGGATGTGTGAGAATTAAAAGTACATGTCCAACTTTTTAAATACACTGCACCCTGCCCTTGAGGCTGTCCAGGGCCTACCTTAGTGATGACATATGTATTAAAAAGGAAGGTTTGGGCCTGGCAAATGATTTATTCTGCCAGGTCGAAATGGCACTTTAAGACTGCACACACTGGCTCTGCAATTGCAGTTCTGAGGCATGTTTACAGGGCTTCTTAAATGGGCGGCATCATACAGTTCTGCAGGCACACTAGTGGTATTAAATTCACAAGCTCTGGGCACTTGTAGTCCCCCTTTACTAGGGACTTTTAAGTAAAGTAAATATGCTAATTGGGTATCAGCCAATCTAACATGTTTTAAGACAAGAGCACTGTTTAACAGTGGTGAAGTGTCCTGAGGACAGAAAACAATATTTAAGCAAAAAGGAAAAATAGGGGTTATAATGTTGGTATCTACAACGTATATGCACAAGGGGTACTGGGGGAGACACTGTCTGAAATGCTTTAAATGGTAAAAAGATATTGGAAGACTAGGAAACAACCACTGTATGTTATCCTTTCTAAGAGCTGCAACACTATTTTTGAGCCTCTGAATTGGGATGACATCAATTTAACTGAAAAGGAAAATGAATGATGTGGTATGCCCTAACTTGACTTAGCTCCTGTTAAAACGTGGACTCACGCAGCACTCCAACTGAAGGTTTTTTCATTAGAGCAGGGACTTAGGGCAATGAATGGTAGAACAAAATCATACAGCAGGGGAGCCCTTACATTTAATAATGGGATTATGGGATAAAGTTGGGAACATATTAGTTAAGGAGAGGATTGAGAGTCACTATAATACTCTATACCACTACATGCTACCAATCTGGGAATAACTTTCCACTGATTCTCACCTTCGTAGGTTAACAAAGAAAGTTCAGCTATCCAACAAAACGTGTACACTCAAATGGCATCAGATGGTTGTAAGACCTGATATACTGTCTTCCATTCCTTTAGATATATTCTGTGCCCCCCTAAAATGTATGTGACTTATTGGTAAATAACAATAATACAAAGGAAACCACATGTATTCACTCATCTTTCTTTGACCAGATAGGTTTTTAATTTTTTGCCCCTAGTGTCCAAACTGGGAAAAACACTCACAACAACAATTGGTTTAATAGCAAGTGTAGACAGACCAGAAGACAGCTAGTATTGGCTTTTAGATCAAAAGCACTAGTGCTGATAACAGCTTTGAGGAAGATGAATAAACAAGTACAACACAAAGCAAAGAATAAATGAGATGAGAAGAATTGGCGTGAGCTACTGAAAACAAGAATTGGTCAAGATCCCCAGAAATTCTGGCCCAGTGTGGCGTTGGGGGATAATGTGGTTACACCAAAGCCTGTAAACTACACACAGTGCTGCCACATGATTGGTTTAACCATTTCAAGGCTTTATATCCTGACAAACTCCTGGCCCCCTACTGTGATGACCAATCACAGTGTGATGTATATAATGACGATGAGTGGCACTTGATATTTGACATGAGTGACATAAAAATTTCATTCAATGTTTTGCATGTGGCAAAACTCCTGGACCGGATGGTATACCAGGTGAGCTTTTCCTCCATGACAAAGATAATTGGTCCAAGCATATCTTAGCATTGACAAATGCAATTTCAAGTGCATCACCAATTCCTAGCACTTGGAAAGTAGCTGTTCCAACAGCGGGGCAGGGATGTGCCTACACATTATAGGCCTATCAGCTTAATTGACACCCTGCAAAAGGTGTTTTGTCATGCGAAGTCCACCTTTGTCAGTTTGAAGTCCTTTTTAGACCTGCTAACCCTCCAAATGCTGTGGCAGGTTTTATGAGATATGGGGATGCCTTCAAATATCCTCTCGATCATAATTCAACTCCATAAGGATAACTTCGCTAGAGTAAGATCGGGTGAACAGGGACAACTCACATACCCTATTACCATCAAGAAGGGTGTTCGTAGGGTTTACAAAAAATCTTTGTATTAAACCAGCTCAAAAGACAGTACAATATAGCGCAGATAGGCATGCAAACAGTACAATTTGTGAAAGTTTACAGGTGAAACCTATATTGGGAGGTAAGAGGGGTTGGAGCATCACAGGGATGGACATAGCGTTACGTTAACAGTTCTGCTGAGGGCCTGGGTACAGTCCACGGCAGGTATGTTGCTGTATTTCACAGAGAAAATGAACCCAAAGCATGAGCCCCATGGCTCCTTATTCGGTTCTGTACCTGATCAATGGAGACCAGATTATTCCCCATTTTTTTACAGATCCCCAACTTTTGTACAACACCTCCTCTGCCCTCTGGAACCAATCTAAATAATTTTCCCAATCTGCTGCTGACGGGGGAAGGGGCACTCCCCAACACCTGGCAATATTTCGTTTAGCAACCCCCGCTGCCGGTGCCAACCAGATTTTAGTATGTCGCGGCCAGTCTCCATCACCACAGATCATCAGGAGGAGCCATCTGGCGTCCATCAGGACTTTCACTCCCACCACACTGGACATTGCAGTTGTTACTTTTAGCCAGAATGGACCAATCTTGGGGCATTCCCATAAAGTAGGCAAAAAGGTACCCTCCTGCTGGCAACCCCTGCTGCAGCATGCGGATTGCGCCCTACCCCATTCGTGGAGTAGTGTCCTTGAATAGTATGAATGGTGAAGTATCTTAGGTTGTACCAATCTGAATTGTGTACGGATTCCAATTTCTCTGGGGCTCTGGAGGACCTCCGTCAATTCATCATCCTCTATGTTACCCAGATCGTCCACCCAGGCGTTATGGAGTGAAATCAAGGGATCCAAGGCATTATTAATGTGTTTCCGGTACACCGTTGACGTTCCTTTGACAGGGATGGGGTCCACTAGGAGCCTGTCCTCTAATGGGGAGTGGTCTGGAATGGCCGTGTCTCATTCTATATATCGCTGCAAGGCATGTAAGAGTTTTAAGTAGAGGAATCTCTGGGTCAGCGCAAGACTATATTTATGCTGCAAGACCTCAAAAGGGAGGGCGACCCGTCTCTCCAAACATCCCCAAGGTGCTCAATTCCCACTAAGCACCAGCCCCGGAATCCCTCCAATGTGGCCACGACTCATAGTCGGTCACCTAGCCACAAGGGCGTCATGTCTGTCAGTCGCCCCAGCCACCCCAAAAACATATTTGCCTCGAACCAACATGACACTACTGCTGTTGTGTGTGCTGGCCACTTCGGGCACAGCCTGCGAGCATAGAGGAGTGGCTCATAGTTCCCATTCGGCATTGCTTCATGGTCTACTCTGTATGCCGGCTCACCCCTGTCAGCATATACCCATTCATTTATAACAAAGAGCTGTGATGCCCAGTAGTACAGCCTAACATCCAGGATAGGCAGGCTGACCTCATACACGCCTCTCTGCAATTTGTGTTGGGCTATTCTTGGCGCACTGCCCTGCCACAGTAGAGTGCAGAGTTCCTGCGACACCCGCTTGAAGAAGGTTGGTGGGTCCGGATAAGGGGTATTTTGCAAGATGTACAGGAAGCGCGGCAAGGCCATCCTCTTGTCTAGGGCGGCTCTTCCCATTAATGACAGAGGTAAGGTGTGCCAGTGTAGAACGTCAGCATGGAGTCTATCTAGTTGAGGGGTTAGATTTCTTTGGAAGAATGACTAGTGATCTTGAGTAACGTAAATACTCAGGTATTTAAAACCGTCTGCCGCAATGTGGGCCTCACACCGGGCCGGCAATCTTGGCGGGGGGCCCGAAAGCGGGGACACCACCGACTTGGCCCAGTTGATTGTGTATCCCGAATAGCTTCCAAACAGCTCAAAAATATGAAGGACCCTGGCAATTGAATATTATGCCCTAGAGATGTAGAGAACAATATCATCTGCATACAGGGAGATGCGCTTCTCCCCTCCCCCAGGCATCAGGAATCATCAGGTCCGTTGTAATCCAGTGTGCCAACGGCTCCAGTGCCAGAGTGAACAACAATGGTGACAAGGGGCAAATCTGTTTAGTGCCTCTCTGCAAGTGGAAGGGTCTTGATAGTGATCCATTAACCCATATACCGGCCAGTGGGCTTCAATAAAGCAGTCTCACCCATTCACAGAACACAGGGCCAAAGCCCAGCCTCGATAATACTGCAAATAAGAACGGCCACTCAATGCTATCAAAGGCCATCGCGGCGTCCAGCACCTTCAGCAAAGTCTTCTGAGGAGAGAGATTTTTTGTCAGGTGCAGGACTCCGTAAAGTCTTCTCAGATTATGGCGAGTACTCCTGTGGGGCATGAAGCCCGATTGTTCTACATGAATGATGGTGGAAATGACTGCAACTAGTCTATTTGCTAATGCCTTCGCTAGCACCTTTGCTCCATTTTTAGCAGCACGATTGGCCTATAAGAGCTGCACAAATCTGGGGGGTTTCCTGGCTTATGTTTGACTACAATTGTGGCCTTGCATTGGTCGGTGGGTAGCTGGCCCTCTCTCCTGGCCTCCTCTAGCATGTTTTTAAGTGGTGATGTTATTTTTGTGACCAGGCTTTTGAAAAGCTCGACGTGTAGTCCGTTAGGACCGACTGCCTTGCCCGACCTCAGAGACCCAAGGGCAGTGGAAAGCTCTTCTGTGAAGTCTGCCTCAAGGGCCTGATTTGCTTCGGCCAACAAAGTTGGCAATGAGAAGTCGCGGAGTAGTTCCTTATTGTCACTTTCAGAGCGGGTGCTAACCGGCGAGTATAAATCTTCATAGTAAGCCGCGAAAGTCTCCAAAATGTCTGCACTGGACGTCTAAAGGTTCCCCGATTTGTTCCTTTCATTAACCACCCAGGATCTATCCTTATCCTGTTTTTCCAGCCAGGCTAACAACAGAGAGGCCTTGTCGCCCACGTCATACAGACGATGTTGTGTTGCCAGAGTGTGTTTCCCCACACCTCGCTCTCGGCCAACGTGCGCAGTTCACGCTGGCAGTGTCAGATAGCAGGTCACCGCGCCTGCATAAACTACATTCCCCAGCAACACTGGGCTTGGAACTACGGTACCCAGAATCCCCGGCGAGAACAGGATATCACGGGGCGGAGCCCGACAGTCAGGGCTCGTGATTTTGTTTACGGAGGTAGCGGCTGCTCCTCTGTTGGTTC
The DNA here is from genome assembly GCF_964261635.1 of Lissotriton helveticus. Taxonomy (NCBI): domain Eukaryota; kingdom Metazoa; phylum Chordata; class Amphibia; order Caudata; family Salamandridae; genus Lissotriton; species Lissotriton helveticus. The sequence continues at coordinate 1,584,516,283 of NC_136067.1, read as the reverse complement.
CTGTCTTGTTTCCCGGTGGTCTTTACAGTTTCCACATTCTGAAGAGAAAATAAAGAATCTTCTATACCGGTATGGTGTTACACGCGCTGGCTAGCGCGTTTGCTTAGTGGTCTTTGAATTCACTGTGTTCGGTCTTTGCCTTGCGGCTGCGAGGAACATTCACAGCATTCGGGTCCTGAGGCTTGTTGGGCTTGCGCTGTGATTTCAAACAGCTGTGAGACAAGTCTCTTCATTTCTTGGCTATATTCAGTGGCGGAGTGCAGGGGGGGATTGGTGGACCTCCGCACTACCGTCACGAACAGTGACATTGTTGTGCTATTTGATTTCAGTGGATTCCCAAACACCAAAGCGGATGACTGTAGTGAGGGAACTACGTCATACCATATTTGGCTTCACCTACAAGTGAAAATATCGTTAAGGTAACTTTCTCGCTTTCATTATGCAAAAGAGGATTTATTGAACTCTCAAGAGGAGCCTTTACTTACTTACAGCACTGCTGCTTATTTTCCTTTGACGCTTTACCTTAATAGATTTTGGATCTCTTTCTTTCAAGCTTGATGTTAAAAGGCTATGGGGTATGTTACTAGATATAGCTAACCGTTTTTAGGCAGATGGTGGACTATGCTTCATGTTCATACCTTTTATTTGTGTTATATAGGAAAGAAGGAAGGCTGAAGGATCAGCAGTTTGGTGTCTGTACGCATTCTTTACAGGTGAATCTACAGGTTGTGCTTTAGTGAGACATTAATGAGTGTAGGATTTAAGAACTGTATTAACCTTTGTATTTGTGTCTTACAGTTTCTTTTTCCCTGCTGCCCCTTCCCTCTCCTCTTTATTCTTTCGTTTTTTTTTCCCCTTTTGGGTTTTTTTCCCTCACCGTATCATCTGAACACCCTGTGTTTATACTTCAGGGTGTTCGGAGGGTCCGGAGGTGTAGCATCGTTGCTGCATGCGGATCCTGCGGAGTGCAATCCTGACAGGCAGAGGATTAAGTTGTGGTGTTGATCTACTTTCCCCCTTATAGATACCTCTTTTTCTAACTCCTGGATCCCTTGCTCTAACGCCCATAGTTTTAGAGTTTCCTCCTTCTTCTTGCCTCCTATCACCGCCTGAGCCTGGCCCCTCAGCATGGATTTAAAGGCCTCCCAGATATTCTAGTGCGAATGACCTGAACCAACATGTTCTGCAAAGTAAAGCTCAGTCCCTTCGCGAAGCTTGTCTCGTAGGTCTTGGTCCTTTTAGTGCCAGGGAAACATGTTTGGGTATGTTGATCTGTTAATGGGCAGCCCTGGAGAGAGGCACTTACGGGGGAATGATCTGATATGACCCTTGCCATATGAGTCAACTGCATTAAGCCTTCCAACCTGTCATGCTGTGTAAGTAGGTAGTCGATCCTGGAGAAAGAGCCATGCCACGATGAATGGTGTGTGTATTGTTGCTCCTGTGGGTTGTGTGCCCTCCAGAGGTCCACCAAATCCTTAGTCACCAGGAAGCTTGAGAAACTCTGCTCTCTTCCCTGGCCCATCTGTGTGTGGGAATGGTCCAGTCCGGGATTTGCCGCAGCGTTGGCGTCTCCTCCAGTTAAAAGGTAGCATACCGGAAGGCCCACCAACAGTGCCCTAATTTTTGGGAGGATAACAGGAGTGCAGTCTCGGCGGCACATAGAACGAGAGGAGCACGAGTGGGCGTCCCTCCCATCTGCCCACGCTGCAGCCATCATCGTCCCACATGATTTTGTCATTGGCAAGGGGCAGTGAGTTACATAGCAGGATTCCCACCCGCGAACATCGGTAGTATAGCCTCAGTGGGCCACTAGCTGGTACCCAAATGATCAAGTTCCCTATAACGATACCCTTCCAGATGCGTCTCCTGCAGCAACACTACTTCAGGGGAGTGCCGCCTGATGTATTGCAGGACCAATGTGCGTTTGATTTTGTTCCCCAGGCCATTAACATTCCAAGTCCAGGCTCGGATACTAGTGCTGCACCCATTATCCCAGTAGTGACCATGTACGACCCCAGGGTGCTCCTCCCACATGAACAATTTAACGCCGACATGCAGTTTATAGAGACCAATTCCATCTCGACTCACACAACATATTAACAAACAATTCTAACAGTTTTCACAACACCCCCTCTCTACACCCCTGTTAGGCGAATTAAGAACCTCCCACCTCTCCAACATGCAGAGTTCCTATCGCCCGAACTGTGCTAAAATAACAGCTGTTGGGGGAAGCGAAACCACCACCTTTGAAGCTGAGATTAACAAGCTGTTGGAGGTAGTGATGCCCCACTCCATACACGTGAAGACACAACTGTTGGAAGTCTTTATAAAGACAGAGGCTCATGACCCAGATTCATTGGCCATTGTTACTGAGGACCACCCAAGTCCAGCTCCAGGCTGAGCGCTCACAAACAGCAAACAGTTGCAGGTACTGCATGGCCCAAGGGCGCACAAATATTGTGGAAAGCGATAGTCGACATATACTGCATTGCACGCACTATTCTCCATACACAACCCAATCATTTTAAGGGATTAAAATGCAAGTACTACAGAAGCCGCCATTACATACCCCTAACAAAAATAGGTAATGTAATGGGGAGCCACGGCCAACAGCCAATTGGCCAATTGAGCCACGTGTTGAAAAGTGTGGGAACCACTGATATAGTAAGCCAATGTTAGAAAATGTCCCTCTCTGCAGGGTCACCCCAAACTTTTTGCCTTCCTCCTCCACTTTTTCTGACCTAATTTATGTAGGCTTTAGGTCTCTGAGCGCTCTGCCACTGCTATCCAGTGCTGAAGTGCATGTGATCTCTCTTCTAAACATGGTAATACTGGCTTATACCCAATTGGCATATTTAATTTACTTATACGTCCTTAGTAAAGTGGATTACATGTGCCCAGGGCCTTCAAATAAATTAAATGCTACTGGTGGGCCAGCAGCCCTGCTTGTACCACCCACTTAAGTAGCCCTCTAGCCATGTCTCAAACCTGCCATTGCAGAGTCTGTGTGTGCAGTTTACACTGCCATGTCAATTTTTAAAACCCCTTTCCAAGTCTTAAATCCCCCCTTCTATTACATATAAGTCACCCCTAAGGTAACCCCTAAGTAGCCCATAGGGCATGGTGCTTTGTAATGATATGGTTGGACATGTGCTTTTAACCCCTTTGCTGCAATTTTCCGGCAGTGCGGCACTTAGGCAAAATTGGCGGGCCCGTGTCGGCCGTTGGCCGACGGCAGCACTAGCGAGGTAGTGCTGCCGTCAGCCAACGGCCGACGGCAGCACGCAAGGGGTTAAGTTTTACATGTCCTGGTTGTGAAAAATTCCAAAATTCATTACTGTGAGGCCTACCCCCCTCAGAAGATAACGCTCAGGATTCTTTATTACATTTAAATAAGCTGTCATTCTTAATTGAAAGGAGGTAGATCTCCCATGTTTAGTAACAATGCAATTGTAATAATAATTCCTCTTTAATGGCAAAGTAGAATTTATTGATGCAATGTTGAAAACGCCACTTTTAAAACTTTTAGAGACGCACAAATTGATGGACGGAGTGCAGAACAAATCAAAACATTCACCCCCAGTCAAGAGATCTGGGTTAACTTCATCATTTTTTTGCTCACCATGCCACCCCAGTTTAGACCTGGCCATATGCAAATTAGTCTTGACCCTGTGCCTCATGGAAACAGTCCAGCCCAAACTGCCAAACCAGGTCCTCCCTGGCCCGTAAAACAAGCACATTGTGTGTCTCATACTTTTAGAACTTTGGCATTTTTCTTCTCTTGGACCTGTGTGCCTGCAGCCTGTTTCTAATTGCATGTCCGTGGTGGGTGACAGCTGGGCTTTGTGTATTCTCTCTAGACTGCCACACACAATGGGAGCTTAAGTGGGACTTGATAGTCCATCCTGGAGGATGGAAGGGAGGAGCTGGGCACAGCGTCACACTTACACCTGAATAGGCTATGGCCTGTCCCCATACAAAGGGCAGCATACCCTCTTTAGTGAGTCTGGAGCCAGGGTCGGAAAGTAGGACCTCTGTAAACTTCAAAGACCCTTCTTTAAGACACCCCCACTTCAAAGGCACCACTGGGTATAAGAACTGGACCTCACACCCTACCACTTCTACACCTGTGGATACTCTTCCAAGAAGATGGACTGCTGTGCTGCTGAAGGACTGTCACTCTGCTTGACTGCTGCTCTGGAATTACTGCTGCCTGCTGCCCTTCTTGCTTGGGTGGAAGGATTGGACCTGCATCACTTGTCCCCAGAACCCAAAGTACTCCAATGCCTATTGGCTGGCCTCCTGATCTAAAGTCTCATTGACATAAATGACTTCCAACCACCCTGCTCCTGGACTCTGTAATCTGTGAGTCTTCCCTGCCAAGTGGTGCCACCCAAGTCCTGGACCCTTTAAAGTGGGCCTAAGTTGTTTGCTGCAGCAGAACTTACTCATCCTCTGCTGTGTGAGCAGAACCGATGTGTCGCTACTGTTGCAGGAAACGAACTAGAGCATTGCCGTCCGAACCTGTGCATGACTTTTGGAACTGATGCATCCTCTGTTGTGGGAGTGGAATCGGCGCATTGCCTCCGGAACCGGCACTTCACCTTCAGAACCGACGCATCGCCACTGCTGTGTGGAGTAAATCGACACATCACCTCTGCTGCTTGGAGAAAATTGATGCACTACCTCTGCTGCGGGATGGACACCGATGCATCGCTTAGGCTCTATCCGACATCTTCGTTGCCGCAACCAGTATTAAGGCACTTTCGTTCAGCGGGGCTCACTGGGTCCCTGTATCTGTCCCACACTTCATCACGGGTAGCATGAATTTTTGACTTTGTCCCGGTCCGCTCGACCAGATATCCCAAGCAAGCACTTACTGCTTCTAAGCACTATTATTTACTGTTTATTCTTTTAAAAAACATATCTAAAGTTCCATTTATTGGATTTTTGTTGTTTTTGTTTTATTTTGTTTGTTAAGTTAAGAGGTATTTTTTAACCTGGTGTGGAATCTTTTTGTGTGGTGTTTTCATTGTTTTACTTTTTGAAGTGCTGAACAAATACTTTACACCTTGCCTCTTAAGTTAAGCCTAACTGCTCTGGGCCAAGCTACCAGAGGGTGGGCATGGTTCATTTAGGGTGTGTTTGTACCCTGACTAGGATTGTGGGTACTGCTTGACCGGAGCTTGTACCCTAGTCAACCAATAACACAATTTCAAACAGCCAATTACTCCAGCTCTACAGCTTCATGGCTTGAAGGCTGTATGAGCTGTTCTCTATGGTGCCAAGCTTTGTGACGTTCATAATTTAGCAGAGGTGCCCAGAACATAAAATAAATGTATAGGATCATTTTTCTCCCTTCCCTCTAGTTCTCTGTGGAACCTGTTGAAACTTGATATGGAGAACAAACCCATTACAGACACAACAAGAATCAGACCAGTCCTGAACTGGAGAAGGCTGAGAGCCACATTGGAACTATCTGGCTATTTTGAAGCTCTTCAAGAGATAGTAAAGCAGGATAGATTTCATGAAATGGACTGGCTTAATAACATCAAGAAACTGCTGAGCTCTTTGAGTCTACAATATCTTTGGGAAATTTCTCACACTGAGCGCCTTCCGTCTAAAGAGAGAATTAAAGGATTATATTGGTTTTGGATAGCACAGGATCACACTCAGAATACAAGTAGGCATACTTTTTCAATAGAATTTACTGAATTTAAGACCACTAGCGCTTTCAAACAATATGTGGACCTTATCACAGATCCGCTAGATAGAAAATGATATATTCAATTTAGATTTGCATCTTTGCCTCTCAACGTGTTTACAGCTAAAGTTCAACTACTTCATCCACTTTATGCCCTCTTTGTTTTATCCACCCTTAAGCACAAGCTCATGATCTGCTTGTCTTGTATATACTACTAGCAGCCCGTCCCGACCTTGTCCGGGTGCAACAGGCTTCCCCGCCCCCCGCCCGCCCCAACATTGTGCAGCAGCCCGGGCCCCCGCCCGGCCTGTCCCCTGCCTGCCCCGACCCCCGCCTGCCCTGACCCCCGCCTGCCCCAACATGGGTCCCCTTACCTGAGCCGCCGCTCCTCCCGGCTGTCCGCTGCTCGCACCGCCGCTGGCCTGTCCGCTGCTCCTCACGTCACCGCTCCCCCCCGCGCCATGTCTGCCACTCCTCGTCACGCTCCTGGACGCCGCTCCTCCCCGCGCTCCTGACGTGAGCACGCACGTCGCGGCCGGCGCTACTTCGGAGGGACTACTTTTTTTTTTACTTCAAATTTTTTAAATAACGTTTTTTTTAACATTTATATAGCCTATAACCATCTACACACCCTGACGATTCCAACGGTGTATCGGGTGTGTGGATTGGCGCTGTGGTTCCCAAGTTTACCCGCCTCAAAGGCTGAAAGTTCTTCCTTTATTATAGTAGTATAGAAGTATAGATATACATGACCATGGGTTACTTGGATTAAACCAGTATGTATTCTGATGGGCACACTGAATCATGTGGAAGCTTTAAGAATACTAAGAATAGACCCTAGACTATTTTATGCCTGTGCAGTAGCTACATTGTTGGGAAGGATATGGATTATCAGGCTGAAAGCCATGTTAGCCCTAACCCGAACTTAAAAGCCTATGTATTAATGATTTGCCTGCATAGAATAAATTAACACTACTCAAGTGCAATCCCAATGTCGACCCCTTATTGTTTACATACTGGACCTGTATGAAGTTTTTGTTCAATGATTAGGTTTTGCCCCTTTCTGTTATCCATATGCCCCAGAGGATGCTTTTGGGCTTTGAATGAAGCACTACTAGATAGATAAAGACTATCGCTTCAGTCCCCAGCAGGATTCTGGTGGGGTTCGGCCATCAATATGAAATGGAAATCTGAGTGTTTCGATCACAGTCCTTTGCACTTAGGCCTGACATATTTGGTAGTGATTTTAATTGTGGTCTACAGGCCTAGAGTGTGGTTTACATATGCTAGAGTGATTTTAATGAACTGAAGCTATTGCAATATTGCATTTTGCACCTTAGATATGGATTGTCACGTCACACTTCATACTTCATACATGGGCAACATGGTAATCAACTTCCTTTTATCTTTCATTAGCAAAGGGAACATCCCTTGCTTGTAAAACTCTATGCAACAGCACTATGTAGAAATTTATAGGGAATCAATTTTTTTAAATACCGCCTTTGTGGCTACTATAAGATATACATTTGACATGCGATTTTAATCCACTATGTTTTATTGATGGTCATTATACAGCTTGTATGAATTTTTTTATCAATTGTTTGGATGAGTTGCTTTTTTTGCAAGATCTAAATGCTTCTGTTCCGTAAACTTATATGTGCGCATAGCATTCCGAATGTGTATTGTTTTATTGCACATTTCAGTTTGAACTTTTATGGCATTTTTGCCAAATAAAGTTTGAAATATGATAATAATATTTTATACTAGCAGCCCGTCCCGACGTTGTCCGGGTATGAATTGCTGCCGGCCAGTAGTATATTGTTTTGTAGGATTTCGTTTTGATAGCATTTCTTATCTGTGACAGGCCTGTGAAACGCTACGATTCACAGTGCACTGCTGATGCACTTAAGAGTGCGCGTTCAGTAGTGTGTGAACTCGAGTTTCCCTACTTCTTTTTTCCTTGCAATATTATATAGCGAACTCGACAACATGGCATGAGCACAATTTACATTACAGAAGAACACATTCATTTGTGGTAGGCACGGGGAGACAAAGCGATTTGCCTGGAATCACAGGATGTTGAGCTGATGCCAAGATTCGAACGTAGCTCCCCAGATCTAAAGTTCGCAATTCTAGAACTTGTGGCGGGAGGTTTGTCTAAAAGTGTATGTCGGTGCTGGCCATCAATGAGAGAGACCTGTGCATTTTTCAAATCGGTGGTGAAAAAATATGAGTATGTTGCTGGAGATGTGGGCCGCCGTGCCACCAATGTACTTACCGGGGGAGGGTAAACACCCATTATTCCGCAACTTTCTTTCCGCATACCATCACTCCGCATACTTTCATTACGAAAGTACCATGACTCGGCAATGCCATTATAACGCATGGCATTACATTTTAGATGCTTTTACCACACATACATTTACAATAAAATTTGTTGTAAATGCATGAATGGTAAAAGCATGTTTTTTTTTAAAATTTTTGGATAAGGTAAGTATGGATATAGGGGTATATGTTTTGGGGTACTGAGGTATATATTTTGGGGTGTTTGGGTATTTTAAGGGTTCAGATATAGTTTTGGGTTATGGGGTACAGGGGTAGTTTTAGGGTTTAGGGATAGGTATGGGTTTTGGGGTACAGGGGTAGTTTTAGGGTTTAGGGATAGGTATGGGTTATGGGGTACAGGGGTAGTTTTAGGGTTTAGGGATAGGTATGGGTTTTGGGGTACAGGGGTATTTTTAGGGTTCAGGGGTAGGTTTAGGTTTTGGGGTACAGGGGTATTTTAAGGGTTCAGGGCTAGGTTTGGGTTTTGGGGTACAGGGGTATTTTTAGGGTTCAGGGCTAGGTTTGGGTTTTGGGGTACAGGGGTATTTTAGTGTTCAGGGGTAGGTTTGGGTTTTGGGGTACAGGGGTATTTTTATGGTTCAGGGCTAGGTTTGGGTTTTGGGGTACAGGAGTATTTTTAAGGGCTCAGGGGTAGGTTCGGGTTTTGGGGTACAGGGGTATTTTACGGGTTCAGGGCTAGGTTTGGGTTTTGGAGTACATGGGTATTTTTAGGGTGTAGGGATAGGTTTGGGTTTTGGGGTACAGGGTATATTTATAGGGTTAAGATGGGTTAGAGTTTAAGGGTGTTTGGTTTATTTTAAGGAGTAAGGGTGGGTTATAATTATGGGGTGCAGAAAGGGAGCAAGGTGGACACCCGGAGCTGGAATGTACAGAACCTGGGAAGAAAAAACAATGAAATATTGGGCACAACGCTCGCTTTTTCTTTCCGTAATCCCGCGCCCCGCACACGCCCACGCCCCCAGCACACGCCCACAGCACACGATATGAGACATGGCATGAAGGGCGGAACGTACCACATGCCCCCAGCGTTTGTCACGCCCCCAGCACACGCCCACAGCACAACGCAGATACGCCCACAAGGGACTACTTTGCTGGCACGGTTCTTTTACCTTTTAAATGTATATGGTGGGCCTCTGCATGCCTATGTCCTTCTGCGGCCAGTAGTATATTGTTTTGTAGGATTTCGTTTTGATAGCATTTCTTATCTGTGACAGGCCTGTGAAACGCTACGATTCACAGTGCACTGCTGATGCACTTAAGAGTGCGCGTTCAGTAGTGTGTGAACTCGAGTTTCCCTACTTCTTTTTTCCTTGCAATATTATATAGCGAACTCGACAACATGGCATGAGCACAATTTACATTACAGAAGAACACATTCATTTGTGGTAGGCACGGGGAGACAAAGCGATTTGCCTGGAATCACAGGATGTTGAGCTGATGCCAAGATTCGAACGTAGCTCCCCAGATCTAAAGTTCGCAATTCTAGAACTTGTGGCGGGAGGTTTGTCTAAAAGTGTATGTCGGTGCTGGCCATCAATGAGAGAGACCTGTGCATTTTTCAAATCGGTGGTGAAAAAATATGAGTATGTTGCTGGAGATGTGGGCCGCCGTGCCACCAATGTACTTACCGGGGGAGGGTAAACACCCATTATTCCGCAACTTTCTTTCCGCATACCATCACTCCGCATACTTTCATTACGAAAGTACCATGACTCGGCAATGCCATTATAACGCATGGCATTACATTTTATATGCTTTTACCACACATACATTTACAATAAAATTTGTTGTAAATGCATGAATGGTAAAAGCATGTTTTTTTAAAAAAAAATTGGGATAAGGTAAGTATGGATATAGGGGTATATGTTTTGGGGTACTGAGGTATATATTTTGGGGTGTTTGGGTATTTTAAGTGTTCAGATATAGTTTTGGGTTATGGGGTACAGGGGTAGTTTTAGGGTTTAGGGATAGGTATGGGTTTTGGGGTACAGGGGTAGTTTTAGGGTTTAGGGATAGGTATGGGTTATGGGGTACAGGGGTAGTTTTAGGGTTTAGGGATAGGTATGGGTTTTGGGGTACAGGGGAATTTTTAGGGTTCAGGGGTAGGTTTGGGTTTTGGGGTACAGGGGTATTTTAAGGGTTCAGGGCTAGGTTTGGGTTTTGGGGTAAAGGGGTATTTTTAGGGTTCAGGGCTAGGTTTGGGTTTTGGGGTACAGGGGTATTTTAGTGTTCAGGGGTAGGTTAGGGTTTTGGGGTACAGGGGTATTTTTATGGTTCAGGGCTAGGTTTGGGTTTTGGGGTACAGGAGTATTTTTAAGGGCTCAGGGGTAGGTTCGGGTTTTGGGGTACAGGGGTATTTTACGGGTTCAGAGCTAGGTTTGGGTTTTGGGGTACAGGGGTATTTTAGGGTTCAGGGGTAGGTTTGGGTTTTGGGGTACAGGGGTATTTTTAGGGTTGAGGGCTAGGTTTGGGTTTTGGGGTACAGGGGTATTTTTAGGGTTATGGGGTAGGTTTGGGTTTTGAGGTACAGGGGTATTTATAGGGTTCAGGGATAGGTTTGGGTTTTGGGGTACAAGGGTATTTTCAGGGTTCAGGGGTAGGTTTGGGTTTTGAGGTACAGGGGTATTTATAGGGTTCAGGGCTAGGTTTGGGTTTTGGAGTACATGGGTATTTTTAGGGTGTAGGGATAGGTTTGGGTTTTGGGTACAGGGTATATTTATAGGGTTAAGAAGGGTTAGAGTTTAAGGGTGTTGGGGTATTTTAAGGAGTAAGGGTGGGTTATATTTATGGGGTGCAGAAAGGGAGCAAGGTGGACACCCGGAGCTGGAATGTACAGAACCTGGGAAGAAAAAACAATGAAATATTGGGCACAACGCTCGCTTTTTCTTTCCGTAATCCCGCGCCCCGCACACGCCCACGCCCCCAGCACACGCCCACAGCACACGATATGAGACATGGCATGAAGGGCGGAACGTACCACACGCCCCCAGCGTTTGTCACGCCCCCAGCACACGCCCACAGCACAACGCAGATACGCCCACAAGGGACTACTTTGCTGGCAAGGTTCTTTTACCTTTTAAATGTATATGGTGGGCCTCTGCATGCCTATGTCCTTCTGCTGCAACTGCCCCTTCCAACACTGTATTGGGTGTTGTGATTGGTGCTGTCGTTCCTGAGATTACCCGCCTCAAAGGTTTGGGCTCTCTCTTTATTATATTAGTATAGATTTGGTGTTGTGACAAAGTCGGAAAGTCTACCTGATTGCAGCCAGGACCTGCGAGACCAGGGGGGTCACTAGGTGGCGCACGACCAAGATGGCCACTCGCCTGTGAGGCTCTGGCAGCCTGGCTAAATAATCCTTCATTTATCCTCCTTGTTTCTGCATTATTCATGCCTCTGCTGCCTGCTGCTTATTGCCGAACATAATCTCCGCCTCTGGGTCAAACCTCAGAGTTCTTCGATCTCAGCAAGCGGATCCTGGACCAAGGCTTGTTGGCGGCGGTGATCGAGTGGTAATGTGCCTGGTTCCCGGCACAGGTGGTGCCACTAAGCTATTCCCGGTGATCCCACGTGGCGCTGGGCCCCCACGTGCTTGTGAGGAGACTACCCCTCTACTGCTGGTCTAGCGAGTTGCCTGGCGGTGGCTGCCGGATCGGGGTACCTGGCCAGCCAGGCTATGGCAAAACACTGAGCTGCATACGGTGAGGTAGAGTTCACTGCTTGGGGCACGTTCCAGACTACAGCGGAGTGATATGCGCAGCTACTACAGCCTGAGCCTCATGCCCTGAATTGATCCCAACGCACCTACATCATCTGGCTGAATCCCGCTTGGCTCCCGCTCTTGCCCCTGTAATCTGGTGGATGCTCCCCTGGCTCCTACTTTCATCGGCAGGCCGCTCTCCCAATCCAGCTCCCTGCGTCCCTGCCAGTCCTGAGGCCTGCACACCTCCGGCTACGACCAGTGACGCCAGGGAAGAACCGCAGCATCATGTTGCTCTAACCACCCTGCCGGTACTGTCCTGCAGATCCTTATCTCCAGTAAGCAGGAGATCAGGGAGCACGCTGGGCCTTTCCCGACCTGCCAGATTCCAGGGAGATTTGTTTTGTGGTAGCTATCACAGGAGCGGCCTACACCCCCTACTGAGAGTCGTGCCTTTCCCACCAATCTGGGCGCCAACTTACTGCATGGACTCACGGGGGTGTTAGTATTCGCGGCACTGCGAGCCCACAATTTATTTCTGTGAAATCCTGCATGCTGTTAGTCTGCAAGTTGGTGCTGTCAGATCCTAGGTTGCTCCTGGGGTTGGATATGATGCTCAAAGGGGTCCACCTCCCGACGTCCCCCCCACTCTGGATTAGTACAGAGTAAGGAGGCTATCAGGTGAGGGAAAAAAGAAGGGGCCGGAACCGCTGGGATGAGGGATACCTGCAAAGAAGAACACAGGGTCAATACCAGGTAATACAGTCTACTCTACAATGGTCTCGCTAGGTCTATGCTAATACCTGAGGCTGTCTGTTAACCGACCCGAACCAATAATCCTTCCTGAAGATACTTCTCTCCAAGATCAGAAACGAATATCTACAACACAAAAACACATTCCACATTAATCACCTGAGCTTACTGGTCAGTCAATCCCTTCTCCATAAGAATCATACATACCATGAACCACAACACACTGCTACCCTTGAAAGCAATCCAAATTAATGAAAGGGCTCTGCAGTGATGTGAATGTGTGAAAAAACCCCAACAGGAATGAGACAGCAGTGTTTCCGGAATTCTCCCAGCCAGCTCTCAAAAATAATAAACTCAAGGTCCATAAGAAAGCAGAAAACCAAAACTCCCAGCGCCCGAAAATGACGCGAGTATTCAAGAAAATATTCCCTCCATGGAATACAGGTAGGATACAATCCAAAGTTTCAGACTCAGAGTCAATGTCACAGAGAAAGGAAGATAGCGCCTAGAACGCTGATACCTGTGCAGACGATTAAACTCCACTCCTCAGCACGCTGGAAATGTAGATTAGGAATCCACAGTTCTTTCCCCTTCCCTGACGAGTACTCCAGGGATTTCGAATCGGCTCCCACCGCTTCCAGCAACGTGAGGAACACCGGAAAGGAAAAGAAGGAAAGAAACACAACGCGGCTCTGAAACGAGAGTCCTAGCGTTGTTCCCTTTTCAGCCTGCAAAACTAACACGCTGTAAACGGCAGCCCCGCGCCGTTTCAAGAAGGCTGAACAGCAGCTACATCCCAGAAGTATTCAAAGGGAGAAAAGTCTGACCCAAAATCCAAGGTGGCGAGCAACGGTGGAAGGAACACTCCAACCATGCATTCCAGCAAAACAGGATTACGCGCACAGGAGGTGCGCCTGGCCAGACCTATATTAATTAAGCTCCTCCCTACATGTTAAGCATGCTGGGAGATGTAGTCCCATACTAGGTAGGCGCCGGGATCACTACCTGACAGTATGTCCCCCTCCCAAGCGCCTCCTAGACCCAGGTTTATCCGGATGGGCAGCGTGGAACACCCTCACAGCCCTAGGAGCATGAACGTTCGCTGACGGCTCCCAGGAGTCGTCCTCCGCCGAATAGCCCTTCCATGCAATGAGGTACCACAGCTGTCCCTGTCGGAACCTAGAGTCCAGAATCTTCCGCACCTTGAACTCCATTTGACCATCACGCATCACCGGAGGCACCGCCACCCTCTTGGTGCGGCCCGCCGGTTTCAACAGGCTACAGTGGAAAACCGGATGAATCCGCAGGGAGGCAGGCAACTTCAGTCTGTAGGCAACAGATCCCACCGGACGCAGCACCTCATAGGGACCGATAAACCTGGGATGGAACATGCTGCGAACACGAAAACGAATGTTCCTGGTGGACAACCACACCCGATCTCCCACAGCATAAACGGGGCCCACCTGACGACAGCGATCAGCCCAGGACTTATACCGGATCTTAGCTTGGACAAGATTCCCACGAATCTTCCTTTGCAACTTCAACAGAGTATTCAGTCGAGACGCCACAGCAGGCTGATCCATAACTTCGCCAGGTATGGACAGGGGAAGAACTTGAGCATGGTATCCATAATTGGCCCGGAAAGGCGACTCCTTAATAGAGCTGTGCCAGGCGTTGTTATACGACAGTTCAGCCAACCATAACAGAGACACCCAGGAGTCGCTGGCCTCTTTCGCATAACACCTCAGATAGGTCTTCTGTGTTTGGTTCGGCCTCTCCGTCTGGCCATCCGTCTGTGGATGAAAACTGGTTGATGTAGCCGCTTCTATCTGGAGCGCCTTGCACCAAGTCTTCCAGAATCGTGCGATGAACTGTGGTCCCCTGTCCGAAATGATGACTCGTGGGAGTCCATGCAGTCTGATCACATGAGTCAACAACAGTTGTGCAGTTTGACCTGCGGTGGGAAGGTTCTTGCATGGAACAAAATGGCCCATCTTGGTGAGGCTGTCTACAACAACCATGATGGCATCACAACCCTGATCCTGGGGAAGACCTACAACAAAGTCCATGCTTATGGTATGCCATCGTTGTGATGGAGTTGGCATGGTTACCAATTTGCCTTTGACTTTAGTGTGTTCGTTCTTTGCTCTTGCACATACCTCACACTCTTTGATCCAGAGACCAACGTCCTTATCCATGTGTTCCCACCAGAACTGTCTTTGGTACAAACTGAGCGTTTTGGTACAGCCCGTATGACCGGCCAGAACAGAGTCATGACACCACTTAAATGCCTGATGGCGAAGCGCCAATGATGGCAGATACAGCCTGTTTTGGTAGAAAGGGATTCCATGTTTCAAGGTTCTGTGAGGAGCCTGGCTTGCCCATGTCTTCCAGCTATCCTCATCCTGATGCCTCTGAACCTTATCCAAGAAGTTCTCGATAGTGATGCCACATAACACTTTCTCAGGGGAAATGATGGATTCAGGACTGCTTTGTTTGATTCCTTGGAGATCTTCTTGTCTTGACAAGGAATCAGCTTTCCGGTTATCAACCCCTGGTCTGAATGTGACTACGAAATCGAACTCAGCAAAAAACATCATCCATCTCATTTGACGTTGGGAGAGGTGTCTGGTGGTTTTCATATACTGCAGATTCCGATGATCGGTGTACACAGTGATTGGTTGTCTTGCTCCCCAGAGATAATGCCTCCACTCTTGAAAAGCCTTTTTGATGGCCAACAGTTCTTTCTCCGCCACCGTGTAATTGAGCTCAGCCGAACTCAATTTTTTAGATAAAAAGGCTATGGGATGCAATTGTCCTGTGTGTCGGTCACGTTGTGAGAGGACCGCCCCCACTGCTATGTCCGATGCATCCGCCTCTACTATGTAAGGCACCTCCCTTTGAGGATGTTGCAGTATGGGTGCTGTAGTAAAGGCACGCTTGAGATACAGGAAAGCGTCCATGGCCTCCTCAGTCCAACAAAAAAGGTTCCCTTTCCTCAACAATCGAGTTAAAGGAGCTACAAGCTGGGAGAAATGTGCGATGAATCTTCTATAGTAATTTGAGAACCCCAAAAAACACTGCACATCTCTCACATTCTTGGGGATAGGCCATTCCTGTACGGCCAACACTTTCCTGTCAGACATGCTCAACCCTGATGGACTTAAGTTCACACCCAAAAATTCAACCTCATGCACATGAAACTCGCACTTGGTTAATTTGCAAAACAAACCGTTGTCCAACAACCTTTGCAATATGAGAGACACGTGTTGAACATGAACTTCCGGACTGTTTGAATAAATCAGAATGTCGTCTATGTATACGACCACAAATTTGTCTATAAATTCCTTAAGGACGTCATTCACAAAAAACTGAAACGCCGCAGGGGCATTACATAGACCAAACGGCATCACGAGATACTCAAACAGTCCATAGCGTGTTTTAAAAGCCGTCTTCCACTCATCCCCCTCTCTCATCCTTACAAGGGGGTAGGCCCCTCTTAAGTCAAGTCGGGTGTAAACGACTGCCTCCCTCACTTGATCGAGTAAAACAGGGATGAGTGGAAGAGGGTATCTGTTCCTGACAGTGTTCTTGTTCAGCCCTCTGAAATCGATGCAGGTCCTCAAGTCCCCATTGGCTTTCTTTATAAAAAATAAAGGGGAAGCCGCTGGAGAACGAGATGGTCTTATAAAACCTATTCTGACATAGTGCTCTAAATATTCTTGCAGATGTTGTGTTTCAGGTTCAGAGAGAGCATACACTCGACAGGAAGGCAACACCGCCCCAGGTATGAGGTCGATCTGACAGTCATAGCTGCGGTGTGGGGGGAGAGTTTCCGCCCTACTCTCACTGAACACCTCCCTGAACTGGGCATATTCTGATGGAATCTTTATGTCTTTTTCAGCAGCAGTCGCTATCTGATAATTATGGGACAAGGCCAGCGCACGGGTAACAGACGACTGATTACAATAGTTCTTACATGTCTCTGAATCAAAACATACGCTCTTCTCCTTCCAATCAACAGTGGGATTATGATACCACAGCCACGGCATACCCAATATTATTTCATACCGTGGGGCTTCTATGATATTTAAAGTAAGTCTTTCCACATGATTTGCCTGTTCCCCCGGTCTGACCAGCTCCAATTCCTCTGTCATCTCCGTGATCGGGCCTGACTTCAGGGGTTTCCCGTCCACAGCCAGAACCATCTCTGGTGTCTCTCTAGGGATACGCTTTAACTCCAATCTCTGTACCAACCCGCTATCAATGAAATTCCCCGTGGCCCCAGAATCCACCATGACCCCAACCTGGTGTGTCTGGAACCGGTCATGTAGAAACATGGGAAGAACTATGTGTGTTACCGTCGTGGCCTCCATGTCTCCCGCCAAAGACGGCAATTGCAACCCTGGAGAAGAGGTACCTATGGAGGGTGGTCCTCTCTGATGCTCCAACAACTCCTTAGGTTCCTGAGACGTAATAGGTACGGTAGCAACCGCTACCTTTTTGACAAAGCCAAACCTGCCAGTTCTTTTGGGCTTCGTGGGGCAGTCCTTCACATAGTGGCCTTTCTTCCCACAGTACATGCACAAACCCAAGGTTCTACGATTCTCTCTCTCTGTTCTAGACAGAGGAGCCCTTATGGCACCCACCTCCATGGGCTCTGCATGAGGTTCTGTTGAAGAAACACTACCCTTGTTTCCCTTCTCGGTTCTTTCCGAAGGAGCGTAAGTTCTTTCCCCCCGCCTTTCTGCTAACCTGTGATCCAAGCGAAGCGTGAGGTTCATTAAATCAGTACAAGTCACTGGTTGTGGATCGATCTGGGCAAGGACGTCTTTCATCTCATCGCTCAAACCCTGATAGTATAAAGACATCCTATTATCTTCAGGCCATGCTGTTTCGGCTATCAATCTATTGAATTTGGTTAGACAAGCCACCAAATCCTGTTTCCCCTGTCTAAGTTGTAGCAGTTCGCGATCAGCAGATAATGTTGTGGCTCTCCTATCAAAGACCCTTTCAAATTCGCGCCGAAAGGAGTCCCAGTCCGTGAGAAGAGAGTCATCATATTTGACTAGCGGGACCGCCCAGTTGGCGGCATCGCCTATCATATATGATATCGCAAAAGCGACCCTGGAATGGTTAGTGGGGAAAGAGGCTGGCTTACACGAAAAGTGAAGCATGATTTGCGTTAAGAAAGTCTGGACTTTCATAGGGTCCCCTGAAAACCTCTCCGGACTAGCCAGAGGAATTAGAGGCGGTACATTTACTTGTATTTGCGAGGTGGCAGGCGAAGCATCGAAAGGGTTACGTGACTGTCTATCTACTCTTTCTCTAAGGGCCGCTGTCTCTGCCTTAGAGGCCGCCAGTTCCTGTTGAACCAACACTAAGGCCTGCAGAACGTCGTCTAAAGACGCCATTTGAGCACCACATACAAACCCACGAAGCGGTTATTCGTGGGCGCGTAATCCTGTCAGATCCTAGGTTGCTCCTGGGGTTGGATATGATGCTCAAAGGGGTCCACCTCCCGACGTCCCCCCCACTCTGGATTAGTACAGAGTAAGGAGGCTATCAGGTGAGGGAAAAAAGAAGGGGCCGGAACCGCTGGGATGAGGGATACCTGCAAAGAAGAACACAGGGTCAATACCAGGTAATACAGTCTACGCTACAATGGTCTCGCTAGGTCTATGCTAATACCTGAGGCTGTCTGTTAACCGACCCGAACCAATAATCCTTCCTGAAGATACTTCTCTCCAAGATCAGAAACGAATATCTACAACACAAAAACACATTCCACATTAATCACCTGAGCTTACTGGTCAGTCAATCCCTTCTCCATAAGAATCATACATACCATGAACCACAACACACTGCTACCCTTGAAAGCAATCCAAATTAATGAAAGGGCTCTGCAGTGATGTGAATGTGTGAAAAAACCCCAACAGGAATGAGACAGCAGTGTTTCCGGAATTCTCCCAGCCAGCTCTCAAAAATAATAAACTCAAGGTCCATAAGAAAGCAGAAAACCAAAACTCCCAGCGCCCGAAAATGACGCGAGTATTCAAGAAAATATTCCCTCCATGGAATACAGGTAGGATACAATCCAAAGTTTCAGACTCAGAGTCAATGTCACAGAGAAAGGAAGATAGCGCCTAGAACGCTGATACCTGTGCAGACGATTAAACTCCACTCCTCAGCACGCTGGAAATGTAGATTAGGAATCCACAGTTCTTTCCCCTTCCCTGACGAGTACTCCAGGGATTTCGAATCGGCTCCCACCGCTTCCAGCAACGTGAGGAACACCGGAAAGGAAAAGAAGGAAAGAAACACAACGCGGCTCTGAAACGAGAGTCCTAGCGTTGTTCCCTTTTCAG
Organism: Lissotriton helveticus; assembly: GCF_964261635.1. Classification (NCBI taxonomy): domain Eukaryota; kingdom Metazoa; phylum Chordata; class Amphibia; order Caudata; family Salamandridae; genus Lissotriton; species Lissotriton helveticus. The sequence continues at coordinate 1,584,497,409 of NC_136067.1, read as the reverse complement.
CCTGCAAAACGAACACGCTGTAAACGGCAGCCCCGCGCCGTTTCAAGAAGGCTGAACAGCAGCTACATCCCAGAAGTATTCAAAGGGAGAAAAGTCTGACCCAAAATCCAAGGTGGCGAGCAACGGTGGAAGGAACACTCCAACCATGCATTCCAGCAAAACAGGATTACGCGCACAGGAGGTGCGCCTGGCCAGACCTATAGTAATTAAGCTCCTCCCTACATGTTAAGCATGCTGGGAGATGTAGTCCCAAACTAGGTAGGCGCCGGGATCACTACCTGACAGGTGCGCTACACACACTTGATGCATCCACATGAATCACACGCCTCTAGGTGACCATTTCGGAGCAGAGTGCTGGCAAACATTTATACTTTGCTGATTACAGTCTTGGCAGTTAATGAACTTTGTGTATTGGGGCAGATCAGTAGACAGCCTCCCGTGTCGGCTAAAATCAGCGCCGGCCACATTGTACGATCCATCCCTGGGATGCAGCAGCGGTGACAACATTTTAGAGGGGTCTGGTGTAGACTGCTGACTGGGCGGGGCACGATGAGGCCTCCAATCACACACATACTCTGCGTCTAGTGCAGTGGATTTCTCCCCACCCCTCAGGGCTGCCTTATCGATGACAGTCACTCTGGCAAGTGGTCTTTTATCATTCCTGGGAACAGCCTCATCATCATCTGCGACCAGTCCCTTCTCTTCCAGCGAGTGTCCGGAAGCGTACTGAAGGAGAGTCCTCTGCCACCGCTAGTTTTTCTTTGCCTACCCCACGCTCTCCCTGCTGTGACGGGGAAACCAGGTGGCCGCGAGGCCAAACTTGTTCTTGACTCAAAAAAGACTGTTACACAGTTGTGCTCAAAAGATCCCGAACAGCCCAATGGAGAACAGGCGCAAGTACAATCGCTGGCTCCTGATGACGAAGTTAAAACATTGCTGTTGGCTATGCAGAGTTGTCTCGCTAACTTGTCTAGTAAAATGGATTCCATGAACACTCGCTTGGACTTCTTGGTCCTAAAGGTGGATAAACATGATGAACAGCTTAAGGAGGCTGAGCGGCGCATCTCGGACAACTAGGACACCATGTCCCAGATGCAGCAACAAGTGACACAAATGGATAAACTTCTTAAAATAATCGCTGCTAAGAATGAGGACCTAGAGGCTCACAGCCACCGTAACAATATCCATGTCATAAGCATTACAGAAGCAAAAACAACAATTGATGGACGGAATTTTGAACAATGGCAAACATTCACCCCAGTCACAGATCTGGGTTTAATCCATCGTTATTTTGCTCACCACACCACCCCAGTTCAGACATGGCCATATGCAAATCAGTCTTGACCCTGTGCCTCATGGGAACAGTCCAGACTGAACTGCCAAGCCATGTCTTCCCTGGACCGGAATCATGCATCCTAGGACCGGTTTCTGACCGGTTGTCTGAACTGGGGTGGCAGAGTGGGCAAAAGAACGGAGATGGATCAAACACAGATCTGCTGACTGGGTGTGAGTGTTTGATTGGTTCAGATGCTCCGTCCATCACCACCCCCTTTTGTACCACTTTGTTCGCCATAAGTTGGCAGGGTATGCTGTCTGAACTGGGGTGGCAGAGTGGGAAAACAACCTTTACAACACAACTTTTACAACGCACTACCATTACAACGAAACTTTTACAACGCAAAAACCATTACAACGCATGTATTTACAACGCATGTTTTTACAACGTAGATACCTTTACAACGCATACCATTACAACGTAAGTATTGGTAAGTATATAATTATATTTAAAATGTAATATGTTTGGGTTTTTGGGTAAAGGGGTATTTTTAGGGTACAGGGTCAGTTTTGGGTTTTTGGGTAAAGGGGTATTTTTAGGGTTCAGGGTCAGTTTTGGGTTTTTGGGTAAAGGGGTATTTTTAGGGTTCAGGGTCAGTTTTGGGTTTTTGGGTAAAGGGGTATTTTTAGGGTTCAGGGTCAGTTTTGGGTTTTTGGGTAAAGGGGTATTTTTAGGGTTCAGGGTCAGTTTTGGGTTTTTGGGTAAAGGGGTATTTTTAGGGTTCATGGTCAGTTTGGGGTTTTTGGGTAAAGGGGTATTTTTAGGGTTTAGGGTCAGTTTTGGGTTTTTGGGTAAAGGGGTATTTTTAGGGTTCAGGGTCAGTTTTGGGTTTTTGGGTAAAGGGGTATTTTTAGGGTTCTGGGTCAGTTTTGGGTTTTGGGGTAAAGGGGTATTTTTAGGGTTCAGGGTCAGTTTTGGGTTTTTGGGTAAAGGGCTATTTTTAGGGTTCATGGTCAGTTTTGGGTTTTTGGGTAAAGGGGTATTTTTAGGGTTCAGGGTCAGTTTTGGGTTTTTGGGTAAAGGGGTATTTTTAGGGTTCAGGGTCAGTTTTGGGTTTTGGGGTAAAGGGGTATTTTTAGGGTTCAGGGTCAGTTTTGGGTTTTTGGGTAAAGGGGTATTTTTTGGGTTCAGGGTCAGTTTTGAGTTTTAGGGGTATAGGGTAAAAATTAAGTAAAAATGAATTTAAATTAAATTAATTAAATTAAATTAAATTAAATTATATTAAATTCAATTAATTTACATTAAAAAAATTATTATATACTTACCAATACTTACGTTGTAATGGTATGCGTTGTAAAAGTATCTGCGTTGTTAAAACATGCGTTGTAAATACATGCGTTGTAATGGTTTTTGCGTTGTAAACATTTCGTTGTAAAGGTATGCGTTGTAAAAGTATGCGTTATAACATCATACATCCGGCAGAGTGGGCTAAAGAACGGTGATGGATTAAACCCAGATCTGTTGACTGGGTGTGAGTGTTTGATTGGTTCAGATGCTCCGTCCATCACCACCCCCTTTTGTACCAATAAGCATTAGAGAAAGCACCAACATGTGCTGCATGGAAGATTTCATTGAATGCCTGCTAGGAAATACATTTGGTGAAGATGCCTTCTCTTCGCCGCTCAGAGTGGAACGAGCACATCGCTCCTCAGGCCCCAGGCCTCCCCCGGGCAGCGCTCCTTGACCTATTGTGGCTCGTCTTCTTAATTATCATGACCGCGACACTGCAGTCAAGATGGCCGGAGAGAACAAATCGCTACTCTTTGAAGGCACGGAATTCACCATTTATCCAGACTTCCCTGTGGCTGTTGAAGCGTGAAGCCAGTTCCTCGTTATAAAACAGAAGCTCCGAAAGGCACAAATCGAGTATGCTCTCATGTACTATCAAGCGACGCTCGCCACGAAGAGACTCCGCTGACGGTGCCTCCAGATCTCCATCTCCTGCCGCAGACTGACCAGCAATGCAGAGGAGGACACCCTGTGATCACAGCTCTGTCTACCCAAAGCCCTAAAACTATTTACAGGTCCACGTTTTCGGCAGTGATAGGAACACTCATCTCCGCTCTGCCATGATGGACACTACACGTTCTCTTGATGGCTGGGACCGACTGCTGCTCATTGATGACAGATGAATGTTCTTGATGACCTGGGTGCAGTACATGGCAGAGCGTTGGGCTTAATGTAATCTAGAGTATTCTCATTGAAATATGCCGGTCACCCTTCCCTTCTCTTCCCCCACCCCATTACCATTGGGAATCTGTTATGTAGCTGTTTGGGAGAAGGGAGGTTCTCATGGCCCACAAGCGACCCCCTCGTATGGGCGATCCCCCATGTAACTTGACTTTCTGTTGGACATGTTTAGCCTGGACTGTAATGTCAAGAGTTTTTTTGGGATGTTGGGTGGGCTATGTACTCCCAGCACAATTGGGGTGCTGTTGTGGGTGGGGGTGTTTTTTTTTAATTGTAACCACTGTGCTTCACCAGCAGATAGATATGCCAGCACATGTTGAGATAATCAAGTGTAATTCTCTTCACATGACACACCACTTAGGTAGCCCTCTTTCTAGCAATGCTACCGCAGGCTGAGGCATTACGCATTAATATGCTCACATGTACTGTTCGAGGCCTTGGTGAACCATGTAAATGCAGGCAAATTCTCACATATCTTGACTGACAACAAATGCATATCGCCATGCTCCAGGAGACACAGATGGACCCTCGCCGTCCCACACACTTTAGTAGCAAGTGGGCCTCCGATCGAGTATTCTCCTCCTACTCTACATACTCACGAGGGACGCTGATTCTTGTAAAAAAGAACTCGCCATTCGGGTTAGGCGGCACTTATAGTGATCCCTCCGGCAGGAGCTGCATGCTCTGGGGTACTCTTGGCAGGGAGTCGGTTACACTCGCCTGACTACTTCACTACCCTCCGGGGACCAATACTCAAAGTGGGGTCCACACACGTCATCTGGGGGGGGCCTTCAACATTAACCTATGTCCTCCGGCAGACAGGTCTAACCCCCTCCCTCACCATTACTTCAAGACTTATGACACGCTCGCTAGTCTGCTTCCAGACCATGGACTTATTGATGCACTGCGTTATGTACACCCAGATGGGAGGAAAGGCACCTATTACTGAACAGCACACTCATCCTGGTCCTGACTGGATTATTGGATTGTTTTCAGAGGGGTCACTTCCTGGATACTTTCTGCGGATTATTTGGCCCGGACTGCGCCTGATAATCTCCCCCCCTAACTCTATTGCCACTGCATGGTGTTGGCGGCTCATGCCCGAGGCACTGCTGGACACCGCAAATTAAAGCGGAACTTGCTGAAGAAATAACTGGCTTTTTTAGGAGAAATAAGGGCTCAGTGTAACAAATGAGAACAATTTGGGAGGCTTTTAATGTAACCATGCGTGGCTCATGTATCGCAAAAAGCTTCGGAGTCCTTCTGGACATCTGACGTATTCTACACCAACTTGAAGGGGAATTGAAACATCTGGAGGCAGTCAAATGCCACGACACATTGGGAGCCCTTAGTGTCACGCTAAGAGACAAGCTTACTGAGTATAAGGCCACAGCGGGACGGCAGGCTCACTTTCGAGGTAAATATTTTCCTACCCGTAGATATGGAGAGGGGGAGAGGCCTGGCAGGTCACTTGCGATGGAAATTCGCCTGCCCCGATTCTCTAATTATATCCTAGACATAGTGGACAGTGCTGGTGTGCGACACAGAGATAGCCTTGATATCCTGCATACTGTCACCGAATTCTACACTCACCTCTACAACACTTGCAGGACTGAACCCCTTGATTTCACTCCTTATCTGGAAGATGTAGCTTTGGGTTGGCTGGGTAATAGTCAAAGGGAATTCTTAGCGGCTCAGTTTGAAGATAACGAGCTGTGAGCTGCAATTATGCAGATGAAATCAGGAAAGGCCCAGGGCTCCGATGGACTCCTCATTGATTTTTCCAAACTTACCTCAAACAATTACTCCCTGTGTTGAAGGAAGTTTACATGGAGGCCCACGAGGCACAAATCCTTCCTGGTTCAATGAGGGAGGCTCTCATCACCTCTCTTCTGAAACCTGGCAAACCTCCAGATCTCTGCGACTCTTATCAACCCCTCTTTCTTATTAATACGGTCGGGAAGATCCTGGCCAAATTTTTGGCAAATTGACTTAGTCTTTTGATGGACAAACTAGTTTTGCCTGTTCAGGCTGGTTTTATCCCTGGTAGGGTGACCTCTCACAATCTCCGTACTCTGTTTTCCATCCTGCAGAACGTTGAGCCCCAATTGGCACTAGTGGAGGTCTTTTTGGATGCCACAAAGGCCTTTGATTCTGTTGAGTGGGACTACCTGTTCACCATTCCCCAGTGCATGGGTCTTCCCAACGTCTTTTTAGCATGGCATGCCTCTTATATACCTCTCCAGAAGCAAGAGTCCTCATCAATGGACATACTTCCTCCCCCTTCTCCTTCATCCGGGGCACCTGGCAAGAATGCCCACTTTCTCCCCTTCTTTTTGCCCTTGCCAGGGAGCCCCTGGTAGCCAAGATCAGGCAACACCATCAAGACAAGGCCTTTCGCTGCTTCCTACGCCCAATCCTCATCTCACTTTACGCGGATGATGTAACCATTTATGTCAGAGAGCAAATGCACAATCTTAACCCGCTACTCCAAGAGTTTGTCAGATTTTGGTTTCTCTCGGGCATCCATATAAACTGGGCCAAATCTCAGCTTTTCCCACTCACCGCCTCTGCATTGCCCTTCACCACTGACTTGCCCATAGAATGGTGCAGCATGGACTTAAAGTACTTGGAAATACATGCCACCATTGACCTCAAGGAGTTGATGAGGCTCAATTATGGGCGTGCATTTAAGCATGTCACATGCTGCATAACGAGATGGAATGCCCTCCCTCTCACCATGGCAGGCCGTTTCTCCCTTATCAAAATGGTTGTCCTCCCCAGTTTCTTATATCTGTTTTTAAATATTCTTTATGACCCGGGCGTCACTTCTTTTCCTCACTTGGATCGGAGTTAATCCGATTAATATGGGGTGGTAAACATCTGCGATTACAATGGGACACACTTACTCACTCATACTCACAGGGGGGATTTGACATCCCCAATTCCGAGCTATATTACTTATATGCTCAAGCGCATTACGCCCATTACTGGTTCCACCCTCCCAGATACACCCCTCACGTGGCAACTGAACATTGGCCCATGGACCCCACACTGCTCGATGGTGTTATACTGACTACACCCGCACCTCGTGCTAGCAGCCCGACCTCTGTGGATTGCACAGTGAAAGCCTGGCAACGCCTTTCTACTCTATTGTGGATGCCAATGCTGTACTCACTATTACTTCCCCTTACATATCATCCGAAGATGCCAGTTCTGCAAGAGGGCACTTTCAAAAAGACCAAAGCTAAACACAATATTACTTGCTGGGGGTCCTAATGGCAAATTTTTCACGTCACAACAACTCTTTTCCAAGTACCCGCCCTCCCCTATAGACATTTTCCTATATGTGCGTCTAGGAGAAGGCCTTAAGGAATATACCCCCTCCTACCCCCTAGAGCCCCCCAACATCACTCCACTACACCCCATACTACGCACTGACAGCGTCTCAAACTTAGTATACATCCTGTATCATAGCCTTTATACAGGCATCACCTACACTCCCTGCTCTGCCCGAGATAAGTGGTCCATGGAGCTGGGGCAAGAAGTCACTGATCAACAGTGGAAATATTGCTGTAAGCAGACTGAACATGTTTCCTCTAGTAGTCGTCTGGGCATCACCTATTATAAGTTCCTACACCGTTTGTACTATACCCATGTTAAACTACATAAATACCAACTACAAAAGACTAATAAATATGACAGGTGCGGGCGGACGATGTCGGTTTTCTACACCTCCCCTGGGAGTGTAGGCCTGTACTGAATTACTGGCAACAAGTGATCACTGCGTTAGAATTAATGACAGCCTTAACACTTTCGTTCACTCCCCTTCTTTCTCTTCTGCGCTACACAGAAAACGTAGCCGTATTGCATCGCAAATTTGTCTCCTTTAGTCTCCTGTTGGCCAGGAGGCGAGTGGCATGTCGTTGGGGCCGAGGCAGAGCACCTACATTTAAGGAGTGGATTGGCGACATGATACTCTGGCAAGACCAAACATATGCATATTTTGAAGTTCTACCCCTCACCTCTCTCTCCAGGGATATTTGGGATCCATGTAAGATGTATCTTCTGGAACACCCAATCAAGACAGGCCATAACTCATGCTCCCCCCGCACATCTCATCACGCGACTTGATTGTTAGTTGTTAGCATGGAATACATATATACTTTAGTGCATAGATATGTTCTCATTCTCATGTCCTGCATTTTACAAAGCGTGAAAGAAGTTTTTATTCTCCATGATGCCCCTGCTAGGTGTTGTCTCTTGTCATAATTTACTATGCTGAACTTTACACTGCAACAATTTGATGTACCATGGTTGCAGCTATGCATGTTTCGACCTATATTTTGTCATTGTCATGATTCTCATTTTCCCTCTGCGAGACCAACCGTACAATGCGCATGCCAGAAGAATGTGCATGGTGCGGGGTGCCAGAGGCCACATGCCATGCCCACGCCATGCACGCCGGATTATCTCACATATTACATCACTCACAACCCGATCTATGATATCATCTTTTGAGTCCTGATTTCAGGATAACTTATTGTTTAAGCGTGTGTACAGGACTTGTTTCCCTTCTGTTTGGCATAGGTCTTCCTATACCAGTGCAGGGCTTGTTTGCCGTCTGGGTTTGATCCCCCTGACCTGACTGCACCGCGTGATTATCACACCAATAGTGATCATACAGCCTTGAGCGCAAATTATTCCTGTCCTGTTAATTTAAACCCAGTTTCCCTGTTCTAATCATTGATAACATGACTGCAACATCTGAAATTACATCTTTGATGACAAGACTGTGCATGGTGGGGGTACGATTTATAGTTACTTTAGAGCACGAGTTAGAGTTATGAGATATAACTGGTGAAGTATAGTGTTTTTTATGTTCAAACGTAACGTTGTCACTGAAAAAATATATATATATACATTACCTGCTGGCGGCCTCCAGTAGATAGGTATAGTTAGGACCTAGTTTCCTTAGAAAAACATTATTGACTTGCATATAACTCTGGCTCTGTTCGACGAATCTTCACAAAATTCTTCAAAAAGGGACCGCTGGATTCTAGTTGTGCATGGAAAGTTTTGGAGTGATCAGTCAAGCTAGGGCCTTGAAAAAGGAGAGGGGTCAATTTTAAATCCCATAGTTATTTTAGACACAACTACAGCCCGAACAGTTAAATGGAATTACACCACATTTTCCAGAAAGGTAGATCTTGGTCCAGAAAGCAACCTTTTTGAGATTTAGTGTAAATCCATTAATTAGTTTTGGATATATTAAAGAAAAAACGAATTTGTATATCTAGAGGCGTGAACCCTCCACAAAGTCTCCTCACCTCATGCAGAGATCTGATTGGCTGCCAACACTTCAACCAGGAAATTGTGGCAACCATTTTGGGGCTCTGTCTTAGCTGAGGCCCAAACAAAAAGCTAAAAAAAAGAGAAGGGGGCAGGGTAGAAATACCATGACCCTCTTAGCCCTGGTGCTGGGGATCCCGCCAGAGCAAAAAAGCTTTTTTTTTTCAATTACCACAATTTCACAGTGGATTTGTGAATTTGTGGCAAAATTGGAAAAAAAAACAAGCGTGGTCTCTTGCGCTTGGTCCTAGTTGACCCCGAGGTAGGCCAGGTCCGTGGTCATAATATTATAAATAATATGGGGAGGGGGGTGCACGCAGCCCCACTCCCTATGGCCAATCTTGGCCCCGGGGACCTCCCCAGCAGGTGCATAACCCCATCCTAAGGCACAACTGTGTCCCTGGGGCTTTAATACTTAATTGGAGGGAACAATGTGGACCACCCTCCTGTGCTCTATAGGGCCCTGGAGTAACCCTGGGTGGAGTTCGCAGTGTTGCTCTACGGGAAACTCAGTGAAGTGGAAAAAAACTCTGCAGCTCTACGCGAGGCTTCGCAAGCGGCGGAGTGCAATAGATTAATGCCATTTGTGATGATTTTCAGTGCCGGATGCTTGTCTGCACTGTGCAAATCATTGCGAACGACACCATGCACAGTGCAAGCGGGTGCTGCTTTCTTTTCTGCCACTCGAGTAGATTTTTACTCGAGCCGCAGGTTTCTCAGGTCGAACAGGCAGTTTCTCAACCACTCGCAATGAGAATCCTGACCACCCCGCTTTGAGAAATCTCGCTGGGAGGTTTATTTTCCCCACTCGCGCTCACCAACTTTATGTTGACTATCACGAACGAGGAAAAATCTCAACATGACTTTGACGAGCGCAAAAGGAAAAAAACTCCACTCCGTGAGTTTTTCGGAAATCCGCAAGCTCCGCATAACGCAGAGTGCAGAAAACTCCACAAACTCAGCGAGCAGAGCGGAGTTCACTGCCCAGGCTTACCCTGGAGACCACCATCTCCCGGGGCTGAAAGAAGAAGATAAAGGGGGAAGGAGGCTGTGTGGCTCTCCTTCAGGGTGGAATTCGGCTCCAGGGACCAGCACCCCCGAGTGCAGGCCTTAGAAGAAGAAAGATGGGGGCGCACAGCCCTCCTCCTTGAGCCATCTCCTGGACCGCCATCCCACACAGCTGGCTCACTATATCCAAGGGTGCCCACCCCTGGGACAAAGCTGTTTGCTGTCGCTTGGCCAAACAAGAGCAAACAGTAACTCTGCTCCCAGCAGGCCGGAGCAAAAAAACTAATCCTGCTCAATGAAAGAATTGCTCTCAAATGGAGGGAGCAGGATTGTTGGCTGTTCCCTATGTGTGGGAACAATGCTGGCTCCCGCTGGAGGTGGAGAGCTGTCAGGGACCGTGGGGGCATTAAGGCTCCTCCGCGGTTCCTGCTTGGCTCCAGGACATACAGCATGAAAAGGCACATGGAGGGGTGTTGCGCAGCCCTCCTCAACTGTTAATCTTTAGCCGGGCCCTGGGGGGAAAATACGTAAACAAAAGAGCATGGTTCTCTCTTGTAATTACCCTGAGTATGCAAATGCCCCAAATCATCTGCAAGCTCCGCTTGTTTGGCCCGCCCTGTTTTCCTTAGAAGTAGGTAATGGTCTTCCCGCTTTTTACCACATTGATGGACAGCTTACCAAAAGCCTGAGAGCATATTTTCCACTGACTTTGGTGATGCGTTTTCATGCAGAGGAATACAAGGACATCTCCCCCAAACAAACAAGCACTTACTACATATAGTTAAGGGAAAGTACCTCTGTTTGGTGAAGATTTGCATCTTTGAAGTTTTGTCCTCTTCTCTTGACAAGGATTCATGTTATCACAGATTTGTGGATGAAGAAGCTGCAGGAACAATCACATTGCTGAAATGATATACACACTAGGTCACTTGAGACCTTACCTCATAGTCATTTGTGCAGCTGTAGTGTAGAATATGCACTAAATATTTACCCAACAAGGTAGCACTAACTAATTAACCAGTAGAAAGTACTCCAGTTGGGTGGACATTTTGGGCAACACTCTGCACTCTTCTTAGAAAAAAATAGGATCCATTATAGCACTAATGCTCATTTTACAGAAATTAAACCTCAACGGGAAGCACTAACAAATATGAATACAGCAGGTGCCCCCGTTGAAGCTCCCCTTCTGTAAAGCACAAATGATCCTAACTTCTAGGGCTTGGCACAGGCATAGCAAGTGTTTCCTCCTGTATTCTACATTGAAAACAATCTAAAATCCTTAGTTGAGGTAAATGCTTTGTTGATCTATTGGAGCACAATCAAATCTGTAGTAACTCTGATGAGTGGTTTCTTTCTTCTTGTCTCCTGGTGAGAGCAAAGTCCGTGGTTCTTGCTTTTAAATATGCAAATGCCCAAAATCCATAGCACCACTGACAGACACATACAGACACTCACACACCTATAACATAGGATAGTCCTAGACAGGTACTCACAGACCCACTCATAGATCCACACAGGCACTCACATACCCACTCACAGATCCCAACAGGCACTCACAGACCTATTCACAGACCCACACAGTCATTCACAGAACCACTGACAGACCCACACAGGCACTCACACACCCACTCACACAGGCACTCAGAGACCCACTCACAGATCCACACAGGCACTCATACACATACTCACAGACCCACAGACACACTCACACACCCATTAAGAAACTCAACACACCCACTCACAGACCCATACAGCCACTCACACACCCAGTCACTGACTCATACAGCCACTCAAACACCCACTCACTGACCTATACAAACACTCACACATCCACTCACAGAGCTATACACCCACTCATACCCACTCATTGACACTTACAGCCACTCACAAAACCACAAAACTCTCACATCCTCAATTGCTGACATATACAGCCACTCATATACCCACTCTCAAACATGACAGGTTACAGTTTTTAAAAAACATAGAATATCACTGAAAAAAAACAAAGGTTACTGGGACGTTATAGTTAGGCTCGGATTTCACTTGTACAAAACCAGTAAAATTCAGCAGTAATAGTTACAGGAGCTAACTGTTACTTTCACCCCTGCAGTGCAATGCTTATGACCTCAAATATTACATCACTCATGACATGGTCAGTGACATCACTCATGACATTACTGATGTCAATTCAAATTACATCACTGCTGACATCATCCAGTGACTCATGACAATATTTTTAAATATGCGCTCCTGCAAAAGCTTTTTCTAGCACCGTGGTTCTTCTCTTTTTGACTTCTATGGACCCCTACTTAGTAAATGCTGGAACTCAGGGACACTCACTGATTAAAAATTGGAATCCAAGGACCACTCCACTGAGTCATTACTGGTATCTCGGTATCCCAGCCTAAGCATTTTTGCTTATTTGAACAGCAAAACAATTCACAAAAAATAAAGAAAGAAGCATTTAACAAACAAATAGACAAATGAGAAAAGATTTTATTTAATAAAAAAACAATAATTTTTTTTATCTGAATTTTAATGGAAATTTTTGAGTTTTTCTAAATTCAACTGAAGCTACTCATCATCCATGCAATATTCTGTTTGATGCATTTGCACCACTCCACAAATCAATCTAATTATATTAACTTAATTTTTAGCCTCCAGTTCCAACTTCCTTCACATTTAGGGAACATTTTGGAATTTTCAATTTTCAATTTTGCTTCTTTGTCTACACTATATTTACCAGTTATTAATATCTATTTTTCTAAGCTGTCATGGACCCCCAATCACAGTGCAATGTCTGGCAACCAAAAGGCAGCTGTTTGCCTTTTTGTTTTACCCTGTATACCCAACCATTCCACCAGTTTAAACATTCTAACTCGAGTAGGCTACCATGACAAAAAATGAATGACAGTATTTTTACTGTAGTAAGGTACCGCTCTGCTAGTCTTCAGGGGTCTGCCATGTTAGGTGTATTCCTGCCTCTATCCTGACCCCGTACAACTCTCTTACCATGTAAAATGTATGCTTCACTGTTTTCTAACTCAAATTCATATAATTTCTTTGTAAAAGTTGTGGCGAATATGACCTTTTGGAGGAATAGAGTAGTATAATCACAACTCACACAAACTCTAAATAGAAGAAGCTCATGAGTGTACTCTATCTTTGCAACTATAATGGTCTGTCTGTCTCCATTTCCTTTTTTCTTTCCTTCTCTATTGTTTCTTTCTTGCCTTCTTTCTGTATTCTTTCTTTCTTGCCTATGGTTCCCACATGCCCTCTCTGTCTTTCTTTTATTCTTTTTCTTTTACATTCTTATCGTCTCCTTTCCATCTTTTTTCTTTCTTTCTTTTTTTTGTTCTTTCTTTATTGCTTTCTTTCATGCCTTCTTTCTCTTTGGCTGTATTGCTTTCTATCTTTGTAGCTTTTTACTTTCTTTCTTTCCCTCTTTTTCATTATTTATTTTCCTTCTTTCTTTCTTTCTTGATTTTTTCTTCTTTCTCTCTTTTTTCTCTCGTTCTTTCTTTCTTTCTTTCTTTCTTACTTTCTTTCTTTTTTCTTTCTTTCTTTCCTTCTTTCTTGCTTTGGTGTCTTCTTTCTTTCTTTGTCGCTTGCTTTCGTTCTTGATTCTTTCTTTCTGTTTTCTTGCCTTCTTTCTTTCTTTATTGCTTTAATTCTGTCTTCCTTTAGTCTTCACCTTCTTTCTTTCTGTCTTTCTTCTTTCCTTTTTTCTTCTTCCCTTCTTTCATGCCTACTTTCTTTCCTTCTTTCTTTTGTGCCTTACTTTCTGAAAGGCAAGAATCTTGCAGCCAATGTCACACAGATTGGCTTTTTAAATGTCTGTGTTAGCCAAAACCTTATGCTTTTACAAAAATTATGTATATAATATAGTTACTTATAGGGGTTTTTGTAGCGTCGTCCCCAGCATGGACACCCACCAATGACTACATCACACACGGAGCTTGGTATTACACGTCTTTATTTGTCTGCGTGTAACCACAAAATCAACATTCTAAACTTGCATTCACTTCACTAAGCTTTAACACTTGCATCACAGTTCTACGGAGTTCATCAGGAGCCAAAAGAGTTCCATCAGTGCTAACTCGCACAAAACTACATCTCCCCCTCTAATAAATAAAACATTGCTATTTTTTACAAATATATATATATACAATCTTAGCTCTTTGATGACTCTTTATGGTGTTCTGATCACATGTCCTGATCATGTCTTCGGAAACTGGGGACAGGGAGTAGAAGTGTCTGTGATCTGCATTGGTGATGTAGGAACAACAGCAGCCAGGGAGTTTTCAATTGTGCTTTCGGACCCTATATCTACACTGACATCAATACCTGATCAGTGATGAACTTCATGTCGGAAATGCGAGGAAGCTCACACAATGGACTTCTCAGGACTTTGGTCAGCCACCATGTGTCCTTTGCTGGTCACAACATTAAATGGCTCAGCTTTAAAGGGAGCATCAGATTTTCATTTTCTATACTGACAGACATGCACTTGATCTCCTAAAGTGAAAGTAATGTCTGTTGCATGTTGGCGCTTGTCTGCGTAGGCTTTCATTTTCCTTTTATGATCCAAGCCTTTTATACAGGATTATTACTTAGTGCTTGATCTTTTGTTGGTCCATTGAGGTAACTTGGTCATCATGGCTCTCCCAAACATCAAGTTTGCAGGGTTTTCACCTGTGCTTGGGTGAGAGATCGGATGGTAAGCTTGAACAGTAGAATTCAAGACAGTTTTAAGATCAAGCTTTTCCAATACAGGACATTGAACAACTTTCTAAAGAGTACTCATGAAACTTTCAACAAAGCTGTTGGTCTGTGGCCAAAGAGGTGTGCTCTTCTGATGCTTCACATTAAAATGACTGAGAACGTCCTTGAATTCTCAACTGTTGAAAGGTGGCCCGTTGTCAGATATTAAGATTGCAGGAATACCCCAAGTCACCAAGAAGCTGTCTAATCTCTTGATGACTCTTTCTTGAGCAATAGATGAGAGATCTTCTGTCAATGAAAAATAGGATTATTCATCAACAATCACCATCAGGTGATGTCCATTGTCCAGAGGACTGGAGAAGTCAACAGCAATCTTTCCCATACATGCTTTGGCAAATCTGACATGTTTAAGGCATGTTGAGTGGTTTTCTTTGAAAGGCAGTTGCATTAATGACAGGCCTTCAATTCTGTTTCAACTCTCTCATAGAGATGAGGAAACAAGATTCGGCCATGGAGAGCTTGTTTTGTGGCAACAATTCCTCGATGTCCTTAATGGGCCACTTCAGTTATCTGTTGTTGCAGACTCTCCTGAATAACAATTATCAAACCTCTCAGGATAATGGGTTCTTGAGTAATTGACATTTTTTCTTTGACATTTTTAAACTTCTGGAATTCACTGTCATTGGTAAGGGGTTGAGTGTGCTGGTTCGAAAACTGATGTGTAATAATGTCCTTTAATTTTAACATGTCACTATGTGGCTCATTGCAGTGACAAGTTGTTCCAATGCATTGGCAGCTGGTTTGCTTGATTTCACAATAAAATGAATTTAGGCTTCAGCTGTTTTGGAAGGGGTACCATGGCACTATAGAGGCACTCTTGAGAAGTAGTCTGTAGGGTTTTGATCTTTCCCTGGGCGGTGCACAATTGTGTAGTTGTATTCTTGTAATCATCGACCCCAACGCTCTTTGCGAGAGGGTATTTTGGCCTTTGGATTGCCAAATATGGTCAATAATGCTTGATTATACATCACAAGCATGAAAGGCTTTCCATATAAGAATTTGTGGAAAGGTTCACAAGCCCACACCACTGCTAAACTTTCTTTCTCAGGATGTGAATAAGCACGTTCAGTTTGAGACAAACTCCTGCTTGCATATGCCACAATGGACCATATGTACGAAGCAAATTCGCATTTGCAAATGCCGAATTTCGTGAATGCGAATTTGCAAAATGGTATGTATAAAGTAAAATCTGGTGCAAAATAAGGAATCGCTAAATTTGTGATTCCTTATTTTGCAATTGCATTTAAGGAATCACAACTTTTGCGATTCCTTAAATGCAATGTATGAAGCAGAAAAAAAAAGCAAATTGTCCCTAAGGAATCGCAAATTACCACCAACTTCAGGTTGGTGGTAATTTGCGAATTCCTTGAAAAATGCACATTTTTGCATTTTTCAAAGTGCCATGTGACGGACATACATGCCCTTAGGGCATGTATGTGCACCACATGTGCACCCATGTTTATTTCAGGGGTGCAACAGGGTGTATCAGGGGTGCAACAGGGTGTCCTTTGGACACCCCTGCACCCTTGAAATTATTCTCAATTTGCGATTTTCAAATTGCGAATCGCAAAATTGAGAATACCTTCCCATTCATTCCTATGGGCCTCCTGGCCCATAGAAATGAATGGGAAAGTATTCCTTAATTGCGATTCACAATTTGCTAATCGCAATAAAGGAATACTAAGAATTCGCCCAAAAAAATGCGAATTTGTACATTCATACCAATTTGCGAATCGAAAATAGCGATTTCTTAAAAATCGCTATTTCAGAATCGCAAATGGGTACCTTGATACATATGGCCCTACATGGCTTCGAGCATTTGGGTGTCCGCTGTGCTGTGCAAGGATTTTGCCTAAACTGACTGGGCTAGTTTCAGCAACAACCTCTGTATAAAGATTTGATCAAAGTATTCCATTTCAGTAGTGTTCTTCATAGATTGATTTTCTTGAAGCTTTGCTTGCTTTAACGTGACCAATGAAATGAAAGATTCTTTGTCAGGTCTCTTAACAAAGCACTTAAGGTGGCAAAGTTTCAAATGTATCTAAAACAGTAGCCGGCCATGCCAAGGAATAAACATAACTTGGAAGCATCTTGTGGGGGACTGGCAGTTGACAACACTTGCACTTTAGCTGCATCGGTGTTAAACCCCCATCAGAAAAGATATGACCAAAGAATTTTAGCTCTGTCTTATGGAAATCACATTTCTCAGCATTCAAAGTTAAACATTCATCAACAGGTCAATGATACACTTGCATTAGAGCTTTATCGTGCTCCTTCTGTGTCGGTCTGAAAATCAATATGTCATCACTATAATTGAAAGCATTCATTACAGGCTGTATGATATGCCGAAAGACATCTTGAAAAAGTTCTGCAGCTGATGACACACAGAAACGTAGTCTTTTATATCAGAACAGACCAATATGTGTCAAAAAAGTTGTAATGTACATAAAATTCTCCTTGAGTTCCAACTGATGATATCCTTTATTCAAATCAAGGCAAGAGGAACCCTTCGCACCTTTCAATTGTGTAATCATGTCAGCAATATGTGGATCTGGATGTCGTTCTCTTTCAGTTTCCTTGCTCACTTCGCGCATGTCAACACAGATGCATGCAGCTCTTTCACCGTCCTTTTTAGGGTACTACAACTATGGGAGAAACCCATGGCGTTGGGCCAGTGGAATGCTCAATGATTTCATGTTTGAGTGATGGTTCAAGTTGTCTTTGAACAGCTTCTTGTAAATGAAATGCAATTCGTCTGTGTCTTTGAGTAACAGGACTGACGTTCTCATTCATGTGGAATTGCACTTTCATAGTCTTGAGTTTTCCTAACCCATGACAGAACAAAGGTAACTGACTTACTATTTTGTGATGAACATTCATGTTATAGTGCACTGATATCAGTCCCATATCTGCAGCTGTGCTGACGAAGAGTAAACAGGAATGTGACGCTATACTTTGAAGTACATGAATGGGTGCTTGTACTTTTGTGTTCTTGTATTTCATTGTTGCAACACATGAACCTTGACTTTTTAGTGGTGTTGATGCAGCCCGTGTTTACACTTTAGTTTTCAATGGTGTAATTTGGGGAAATGGAGATAATTCATTGTATTTCTCCTCAGGAATAATGTTTAATGACACACCACTGTTGGTAGTAAAAGGTATTGACCAACTGTTTAATTTTAGTGTAATCTTCAGACAATGTTTGAATAACTTTGTTGCTCTTTCACTTGATATTTATACTGAATAACTTTTTGAAAATGACTTAGATGATGATCAACTTCGTATGGTGTTGGTTTGCCTCAGTGAGTGTTGTTTCTTGGCCTTGTGGACATGCATTGAGCGCCGCTTCTGGAGTGTGCGGGCAGTCATTTTGTTTCACACCGTTCCACGCTTACTTTTTCCTTCACCTTGAACATCATTAAAAAATGGTTCTCCTTCCCACGGCCTTTGGAAATCTGCAAAATAGCAGGATATTTACCTTAGTGCGGAAATGAAAAACAACACCTGAGGCACAACTTCTTTTTCCAAGGAGACGTCAATCTGTGTCCTGCCTTGTGATTTTGCTTACTTTTCATGCTCATGACTGCCTCATTCTGGAAGACTCCAGCCTCCATGTCAGCAGCATGTCGACCAGCATGCTCTTCAGCTCTGGCAGCCATGAGAAGTCACTCCAGACCAAGAGGTTCTCTCAGCAAACGTCGTCTAAATGAATCTGACAGGCATGCATCAATAACTCTGGAACGTATAGCTTCCTCATCAATAAATTCATTTAACTTACAGTGTTTGCTGTGTGTATCCAATCTCTCAACACATTTGTCGATAGTTTTGACAACGTTTTGTTGTTCTTGAATGAAAATGTACCTTTCGTAATCTACATATGGCTTTGGATTGAACTTGAGATTCAAGGCTTCTTTGATTTGATGAAATGCAATTTCGTCAGCTCGCAGCATTTTCTTTATGACTTCTTTTACACCTACATCATCAAGATTCTTAAGGTATTTGATAATTTTGTTGTTATATGTTTCTTTTAGTGCATCAATGAAATCATCCAATGTCTCTATTCAAGCAGTCCATCTATCTCCAATATTCTGCATTTTGGTGGTATCAAATGGTGGTGGTGGTTTCAGGAAGGCAGCGGCATTACACTTTTTGTGGAACTTACTGATGTGGCAAATAGTGTTCTTTCCAAAACTGCTTGGTGATCTTGTATATGCAAGCCATCTCTGAAACCTTGCGACTTGCTGGCCTGTTGGTCACCTTGGACAGTTTGTGGAATCTTGTCCTCCCTCTTGTTCTCCCTAGGAACCCTTCACTTTCCTGGAAACCTTTGGAGTTGTTCTGAGCCACCACCATGCAGCTCTGGTTGTGTGCCGCTTCGTGTATGACGGCTCCCTAAGCACAACCCTAGGCACTGCTTTTTGGGCCACTTCTACCAATGCTCTGGTATGATGACTCTCTTTAATCGGTTCTGGTAAGCAGATGGTCGTTTCTTGTATTAAATCGCTTTGCTTTTAGGCATCTCTTTGTACTGTTTGACATCTGGTTCGTCTCTGTATCTCTGCATTGCTGTCGCTATTTGCTGCTCTTTCAAAACCTGGTGGTATCCACCTTTACCATTATCATCCCATGAAATGTATAGCTTTAGGTTGTGTAGTAGTGTGGTACTTCTTTTTACGGCCTTACCAGCAGGTTCTTGGCCAACAATGTGTAGACTTCTCAGTGAAGCTTTCGTTATCTTCACATCCTTCACACTGGCTAGAGTTGGGCTTTGACTCCACATACGCCAAACGTCAATTCTTCACTTCGACTGAGGCACATGTGGCACACACCAGCAGATTGTTGTACCACGGCAAACTCTCAGGGGGAGCACTGTTGATCTTTGGGTTACAAATCCCCTATCTTGTCGCCAGTTGTACTGTCCTCCCCAGCCTGGGCACTCGCCAATGTCTATGCCAAGCGCGGAACTTGGCATTATATGTCTTTATTCGTCTTCATGTAACTACAAACTCAACATTCTAAATCTGCATTCACTTCACTACGCTCTAACACATCACAGTTCTACGGAGTCCATCAGGAACCAACAGGGTTCCGCCATTGCTAATTTACAGCCAGACTTAATCCATTAGTCTGCGGTTGTGCTAGTAATATTTTAATTCTATCCACTCCAGCATGCACCAAAGGGCAATTCGGTAGGCCACTTCAGCCAATGGCCAACTTCACTATGAATTACGGCATGCTGCCATTTCTCAAGGAGCACATCCACACACAAAGTAGTTGCCTTCAGTTCCAGGGACTACTACAGTAATTTGTTCTTTTTGAGACCAAAAGACAATTTTGCAAACACCATGACAAAGGAAAGCAAGAATTACCAAACGGCTGGCAGACAGCACCAGGTTTATCGGCTTCGCCAATGCACGTGTTTGTTTTCAATGGATAACAGACAAAACCTCATGAATTAAGGATTTAACAAGGAGGACTATGACTTGGAGTAATGAAGATCACCAGTCAGTAATTTGCACATTTCTAGGGCCATTAGAATGTAGTATATTATTCCAGGTTACATTTCTAGGCCCTGTTCTGAATGCAACTACCTTCAAGAAACTCTTGAAAAGGCAACTTGCCCATGCTGGTATTCAGCTAGAATCTGCAGTCCCAAGGGGCACAGTCACAGGTAGCAAAATTGTGGTCTACCAACCACAGCCAGCTGCAATCTAACCCCTTCACATAGTAGTGTGTTCATCCCGTGTCCTTTGCGTCCTACTGGTGACCTTGGTGATGCATCTGCTCCAAACAAAGCTCTGCAGAAATAAATAACTAAATTAATAAATACACACAAAATAAATATTTCGCTGCCAAAAGTAGCCTAAAGCATAAATATATAATGACACAATTTTTTTTTCATCGAACACCGCCATCTATAATTGATTTCGCTGCAGAAGACCACAAGCACCAGGTGATTTTCCTCAGCTACGGATTGCTGTAAATGAAGAAGCAGGGATTTCAGAGTCTGTGCGGCACACATCTAGGTGGAAGAAAAATAAGTTCGTGGAGGTGACAGAAGGAAATGAAACTTTCTTTTCAAAGGATCGCCTTGCTTTTATAGAAAGCTCCGGCGGAGATCTGACTGCTAGCACCCAGAAATCTGCACTGTTTTTATAGCAGGCAATTTATCACCCAGGAATGTGTTCAAAGACATATTTTGACACTCATTCCACCTCAGAAGGAATTCATTACCTACTTTCCCAGCCACAGAAATGTACCAAGATGCATTCACTTGAAACTGCAATGCTTGTTTATCGGTTTACCAGATGGTAGTGTCGGAGGGAGAGCGCGTGGATTATTGTTTTTTTCGTAAAAAAATGTATTTCTTTTCGCTGTTGCACATGATTGTACTTTTGTTGCACTCTCTTCCCTTCTTATATGATTCTTGATGAGCTTTTAGAAGGCATAACTACGAGGAGACTCAGCACAGATACTGTTGATGTTTATGAAATAATATAATGCACCCGCGCGGATTACCGAAACGTGTCATGTCGACCCCATCCATAATATCGAGCGGTGAACGGTAATATCGGGCGCAGAAATCCGGCGCCAACCATTAGTAATATAATATTATTAATATTAATATCAGCTGCTGAAATCGGGTGCTTGACATCTTTTTTTGGGCAATTATTCACTTCCTGGGGTTTTCAGATCATTAGAAACAATGGAGCGTGCGCTATTTGCTTGCTTCCACGAACATAGACCTATGTTTTTTAACATTTTCTTGCGGACATGGCGGTGATTGTTAATGTGTAATTTACACTCTGATGTTAAAAGTCTGCTAGGACTAAAAAAAGATGTCAACACCATTTGTTACCATTTTAACACAACTGCACGGACCTAAATGGCTCTAAAATGGTTCTAGGTGGTGCTAATTTCTATCCATTCTGAAGTTTGTGATGGTCCTGCTTTATCAAAGTCAAAGTCGAAGTCAAAGATAGCTTTATTCGAGTTTAAAATAAATTCATAAAAGCACATACAAAAGATATACATTCATTAAAATACATGTAGCATAAAAAATACATAATTCATAATGGGGATTTCTCTAGAGCAAAAAAGTCATTTGTTTAAAAACAACACTGCAATTATCCCATAGTGGCTCTGCATCTGATAGCAAATTTCAAATAATTAGTCACAGCAATGGTTGTTATTTCATCTGGTAAGATGAGTAATTTGAGTAGAGCAGGTCTACATTGTCTCAAATTCCAACACCTCAAAAGGGGTAATAGGTATCTCTTCCGTCCCCATTCATAAAACCTGCAAAACAGGACACAATGAATGGTAGATTGGATTGAGGAATCATCACACGGACACTTATCCAATGTTAACGGCCAATCGTTGGACTTAGGGAAAGTTAACATTCTATAAAAACTGCCAATTCTCAGACGATTTAAAAGCATTCTGCTGTAACAGGAACAATCAGATGAAAGATAAGGCTGCAGGCCAGGGCCCTGTAATAGCAAGTGATGGTAAATTACAGAGGCCTTTTTCCCCTCTACCCACCAGCGTTGGTATTCCAGAAAAGTT
Organism: Lissotriton helveticus; assembly: GCF_964261635.1. Classification (NCBI taxonomy): domain Eukaryota; kingdom Metazoa; phylum Chordata; class Amphibia; order Caudata; family Salamandridae; genus Lissotriton; species Lissotriton helveticus. The sequence goes on along the minus strand of NC_136067.1, from coordinate 1,584,475,166 downwards.
AAACAAAGTTCCTTCAAGACTTTTCTTGAGGTTGATGACATTGAAAGAGGAAAAGTATAGAATTTCTGGCACCCTATAATTGAAAGAAATTCCTTCACATAGGAGAGCCATTGAATCTGTTTCAAGCCTTCTAACTTAGTACAGTCCTTGAGAATAGCCCTATTAAGGACAGTTTCGGGGGTAGTCCAAATTTTGTGCCATAACATCACAGGGCTAATCCTGATTAAGTCAGATATATAGACCACAGCCAGCTCCTTGTGGCAGGCATAGGTAGAGGTTGACTTAGGGACGGCAAGCAGATATTGCAAAAAATCATTTTCCTTAACTTGAATTTCGCAACAATCTGCGACCCCCCAGATGCCTGCACCATAGATGGCAGTGGATACGCACTTGGCCCTGTAAATGTCGAGCAAAATGCGTACCGGCCTGCCACCTAATTTCTTTGCAAACCGTTTTAAGGTGCGTGAGAAGGCAAGGTTCCTAGAGATGACGGCAGTGTTCCAACTTCCCCTCTTATTAAAAACAATCCCTAAGTATGAGAATGAATCTGTCAAGCCTATCTTTGACTTTCCTAAATGAGTGTGACAGGAGATTTTTACCTGCTTAGTACAACACATGGTGAATGTTTTACCCACGTTAATCTTAAGGCCCCTATCACCCATATATGCTGCGAAGCAGGTTAATGCCTTTTGCAGGCCTACTTATGTTCTGACCATGATAACCGCATCATCGGCATACAATAGGATGGGCACTACTTTGCCGTCTATTTTGGGAAAATCTACCTCTAATTTAGCCAACTGAGCTGCCACACTATTAATATACAGGTTAAAAAGTAGAGGTGCCAGAATACAGCTCTGGCGGACACCCTTCATGATTGGAAATTTGGGGGTACACTCACCATTTTTCGCATAGCGGACTCTGGCCCCCGCACCCCTATAAAGTTCTTTTAGAAAGTTGAGAATATTAACATCAATGCCAAGGTCTGCCAAAGTTGCCCACATAATATCATGATTCAAACAATCGAAGGCGGAGCTTAAATCAACAAAAGTCATAAATAAGCTACCGCTATCAGCATGGCCAAGTTGAGGCCCTGCTCCACGGTGCCTAGCCCAGACCTGAAGCCATATTGAAAGGTAGAAAGGACCACTTCATCCTCAGCCCATATCTGCAGTCTGTTTAATAAAATTCTGCCTGCAAGCTTCATCAAAGAATCTAGGAGAGATATAGGCCTATAACATTTGGGGTCATCACGAGCCCCTTTTTTAAATATAGGAACTACAATAGCTTTCTGCCACGTTACTGGAAATCCATTGATGTTAAAACTGTTCAGAACGTTAGTCAGGAGCGGTGCCCAGAGGGCAATATTATCCTTGTAGATGTCAATAGGTATGCCATCTGGGCCCGGAGCTTTACTGGTAGAACTTTCTGCTATTGCTGTCTCAACCTCAGATAATGAGAAAACTACATTCAATGGAAAAAGGTCCGATGGAGTAGGCTCTACAATGTTTGGCTCAACAGGAGTTGGGTAATGAGGAATGGTCGAGGGTTCTCGCTTATAAAGCTCGGTAAAGTGATTAACCCAGACGTTCATCTCAATAGCGATCTCCACCTGGTCAGTGTTCCTTTCTATGAAAAAGGGGCATTAACTGCTTTCCAGAAAGCGGAGGAGTCTCTAAGGGAACTCACCTTTAATAATGCTCTCCAGGCTGCCTTCTTCAGGTCTTTCCTTCGATTTTTTAAGGTTTCCTTATAAAAGGCCCTAGCTATTCTAGTGTCTGACACATTTCTAGGTTTCTTTTTTAGAGCTTGAATCAAGTTAGAGTGTGCTATAGTGCACTCATGGTTAAACCAGCCCTCCAGTTTACAGGTTCTCCCTTCCCGCAATGTGCCAGTCAATTTGCCACTGATAGTAACTGCAATCTTACGGAAGGCTTCAATGACCTTAGTGGAATTGGGACATCACATATCTCTATTCTGCCCCGGGCCCTATCCGATCACTCTCCTCTCCTTCTCAAACTCTGCATGGGTTCTCACAGGCCCCCCTTCCGGTGGCGGATGTTGCCCTAGTGTCTCCATGACCCAGTTTATCAAGAGAACCTATGGCAGTCCATCTCTGACTGTTTCACATCCAACACAGCCTCGGCCCCGTCCAAAGTCATCCTATGGGAAGCCCTTAAGCCCACGATCCGCGGGGTGAACATCAGTTTCAGGGCGGGCAAAAAGCCCAAACACATACTTATTACAACTTTTTAGATCCATTAATCTTGGCCCGCGATTTCTGGCTGATGTTCAATTACTTTATACCGACCTTTCAGCCTCAGTCCGTATTGCAGGACGTTGGTCGGCCCCCTTTCCCATAGGTCATGGCACACGGCAGGGTTGCCCCCTGTCCCTGTTATTATTCACCCTGGTGGTGGAGCCATTAGCGGCCTGGGTGCGACGTGATCCTCTGATCCAGGGACTTGAGTGGTCACAAACACAATCTGACAGAATCGCATTATTTGCAAATGATATGTTGTTTTTTATGACAGACCCATGGTTTTCGGAACACTGAATCCTTCAGATTCTCCGGTTCCTTTGGGGAGACTTGAGGACTATATACAAATCCCTCCAAATCGGTACTCTTCCCAAAATGCGGTGACCAGGGACGCAGAACATGGGCTACCCAGCTATCCCATGCAACAGAGGGGTTTAAATACCTAGGAGTTTTCATCTACCATGACACTATGTGAGCAGTGGGTTGTCACAGCTACTGGGGTGAGTCGTTTTCTCTTCCTCCTGCTGAGATGGGCAAGGATAGGCCTGGGGGCTCTGGCCCTGAACAGAGTACCCTAGACCAATTCCCTATCATCCCTGGAGGCACTGCTGGTGGGGTGGCCGGAGGCCCAATCCCAGAGAATGAGACGCTCCTGGCAGCGTTCACTTAATCCCGGGATGCCCTGGAGGTGCAAATCGGCGCCATGGGGTTCTAGGTGTCATTCCTCCACCAGGACCTCCGTAAGGCTGTTGATCGCATCACGGAGGCGGAGACGTGGGTCTCAACAGTCGAAGACACAGTTAGGGCCCTGCAGAAGAAGGTGAGTAACCCCACTGTCATTGCATAGGAACTAGCACCCTGCATGGAGTATGTCAAGGGCCAGTCCAGGCGGAACAATCTGTGCTTTATTGGCTTCCCAGAGGGATTAGAAGACCCCTCCATGGACTGCTTGCTTACACTGTGGCTGGAAACCCTTCTGCCGGAGGACTCGCTGGCCACCTGCTTCGTCGTGGAGAGGGCGCATTGTGCGCTTATTAAGAAACCACCCCAGGAGAGAGACCCAGACCAGTGATTGCCATGTTGTTAAATTATTACGCCATCCTTCAATATTCCAGGAATCACAAGGATCAACTACTCTTCGAGTCACGCCATATAATGGTCTTTCCAGACTACACCAGGCTGTTACAACAGCAACGCCAGTCTTTCACCACACCCAGGCGCAAACTCCGGGACCTCAATATATAATATATGCTAGTATACCCCACCAGAATGAGAGTCACATTGAACTCAAAGTTCTACTTCTTCGACACACCAGAGGCAGTCTTCACATGGGCGGACGAAGCACCACATCTCAAACCTCATACACCGCCGCCACTGAGTCAGATTCTTCTCAAGGTTCACAGCGAAATCAGCAAAAGAGAAACAATTCCAAAAGAAGACTTAAATCAAGATCTAATTGGTGCTCTCAGGCCCCTTATGAGGGATCATAGTGAAGACAAATCATCTTCATTTCTCTGACCCCAGGCTACGATCTGGTAAACTCTCTCTTGGTAAACTCTAACCGTTTGGAGCACTAAGTACGCCTGGACGCCATCTTAAGGAACTTCCACGCCCCTGGACATCTCTGTTCATGTTTCATGGGAAGTTAGGATATGATTGGACGAGGTCTCCTGGGTCCCCACGTTTGGGCCCTGAGCTTTTCTCCTCTGCGAAAGATGCTCCTTGTTGGTGGCAGTATTGGGTGGGGGTGGGGGATGGGAAAATGCGAAATTTGTCAGGTGTTATAGTTATAGTTCTCACATGTAAACAAGGGCTACACTGCAACCACATGCACATGGCTAAAGATGATCTCCACACGCACGATAGATGACAGCACACATAGGTACTCCCAAGCTTGGGGAACTGATTATAGTTTCTTGGAATATAAGAGGGCTGCTCAACAAAATGAAAAAAGGTGAGGTTCTCCGACAAGCCAAGCATTGCGAGGCAGACATTCTTCTTCTACAAGAGACCCATCTCCTGAGCAAAAAAGCTCCATGCCTCACCAGGTTTGGATACTATACCATTTACCATTCTGGGTTCACCAGGGGATCCAGGGGCACAGCTATTCTCATACACTGCCGGGTCCCATTTGTCCTCTCCAAGCATTGGCTAGACCCTGGGGGCCGCTACACCATTATATCTGAGACACTACACGGGGAACACGTAAACATCGGCAGCATCTATGCTCCCCCCCTTGGGTAATACTTTTATAGACAGAATTACAAAGCTTTGGAGGGAACTCCCAGAGGGCCTGACGCTGTTGGGCGGAGATTGGAATGATGTAATGTCACCCCTAGACCACCTGCACGAGCCGAGACGCAAACCCCAGACGAGTAGATCCAAATTGCATGTCTTAGCCACTACATTGGGGTGGTCCAATGTCTGGTGGGCTTATCATCCTGCTAAGGCGGAATTTACTTTTCTATCCACGGTCCACGGCTTGCTATCACGCTTAGACTATATCTTCATGCCACGTAGCCACATCCATAGGACATCACGTATCTCTATTCTGCCCAGGGGACTATCCAATCTCTCTCCTCTCCTTCTCAAACTCCGCCATGGGATCTCAAAGGTCCCCCTTCCGGTGGCGGATGTCGCCTTGGTGTCTCCACGACCAGTTTATCAAGAGAACCTACGGCAGGCCATCTCTCACTGTTTCACATCCAACACTGCCTCGGCCCCGTCCAAAGTCATCCTATGGGAAGCCCTTAAGCCCATGATCCATGGGGTGGACATCAGTTTCAGGGCGGGCAAAAAGCACAAACACATTGCACAACTTGTTGAGTTAGAGAACTGTCAGAGAGCCCTCGAAGCCCAACTTGTCCTAGACCCTAGCCAAACTGTATGCTGCAATCTACTCCAAGTGCAACAGCACATACACCAACATCTTACCAATGAAGCTCAAGAGATCTGGCTAGCATCACAACACAGAATCTACCAATGGGGTGATGAGTCCAGCAAAATTCTCCATCTGCTGTGCCAGGCTGCGAAATCCCCTGCCATGGTCCCAACACTCCAAGATTAGTTCGGAGTCCTATGCTCCTCTCCAACGGTGGTGGCTCGAGTGTTCGCAGTGTATTACGCTTCACTCAACGCACAGCGGGAGCACATATTGAGTGCCCTAATAGGCAAATTTCTTACAGGCATGCCCCCCAAGAAAATCTCAGACCATACACAGGATCAGCTTGATACCCCCATTCCGGTGAATGAACTCAGTGCTGCACTTGTTAACATGCGCCCAGGCCAAACTCCTGGTCCCAATGGTTTTCCAAATTAATTTATCAGTTCATATATGGCCACGCTGGGTCCTCAACTGCTGGAAGCGCTTCACAGCGCTCTTGAGTAACGCATACTACAGTTCGATTGGCATTACGCTAAAATTGTCCTGGTTCTCAAACCTGGCCACCCTCCAGAAGACCCTTCCTCATATCGACCTATTTCCCTTATACATTTTGATTCCAAACTCCTGGGTAAAGTACCAGCTGTCCGCCTTCGTATGTGCATTCAGGAGTTAGTCCCCCCCGACCAGCCCGGCTTCATGCCACATCATTCCACCCGATACAACATCTGGCGAGTTCATAATGCCTTCGTGTAGACCCCAGATTTAGGCCGCCCTGCAGCTATCCTGCTGGCTGATATAGATAAGTTGTTTGACTCTTTAAATTGGACATACTTATTTCAACTTCTTATATCCATTATTCTTGGCCCGCGATTTCTGGCTGATGTTCAATTACTTTACACGAACCTTTCAGCCTCAGTCCGTATTGCAGGACATTGGTCGGCCCCCTTTCCCATATGCCGTGGCACACCGCAGGGTTGCTCCCTGTCCCCGTTATTGTTCGCCCTAGTGGTGGAGCCTTTGGCGGCCTGGGTGTGACGTGATCCTCTGATCCAGGGACTTGAGTGGTCACAAACACAATGTGACAGAATCGCATTATTTGCAAACGATATGCTGTTTTTTTATAACCGAGAAATATCAATATAGGACTAGCTACGTTGTATTTAGTGGAACTCAGAAGGTATATCTGCGGGCAAACCCTTAGGTTTGGACATGAAGCCCTCACACACCAACCTAGTTGGTGTCATGCTTCATCATCGGGCCCACCACAGTGACACCGAGTGTGTCCCGGGTGTGCTGCGACTCCAGATTACTGAGGAGCTGGTATTCTTGCTGAGTGTGCAGTGCTAGTGAGAATGAGGGTGAAAGGTTAAAAGCTATACAGGTGGTCCCAGTTCCCGAGGGTAAAAGGTAAATTTAATACCTGGGCCCCTGTTAGCAAGATAAAAAGGCTGTGGACGATGTGGAGTGTATTAAGAGCTCCTACGTCCTTGTGGTCTACATGTTTCAGCCAGGCCTTTTGATTAAAACTGGCTTTCCTCAGGACCAATGAGTATGTGTAAGTGATGGTAAACTATATTAAGTGACAGTGTGTGGTGAAAAAGTGTTGCACTCGCTAAGGTGCCGTACGTGTAAGAGGGGGATTCCCTCTACTTTAACTTGCTACTTGCTGTTAAAGCCTCATGGGTCACTTGGCAGGGAGGGAGAGGAGACCGGTATTTCCGATCAGCGTGCTCCTGCGACCTATCGTCCTGCTCCAGTGACCCATGGTTTTCAGGACCCTGAATTCTTCAAATTCTCCGGATCTCTGGGTAGACTTCAGGACAATATACAAATCCCTCCAAATCGGTACTCTTCCCAATATGCGGTGACCAGGGACGCAGAACATGGTCCACGCAACTATCCGACGCAACAGAGGGGTTTAAATATCTAGGAGTTTTCATCTCACTCTGCCCTACAATTTTGTGGACACATAGCGTTAATTCACTCCTTACTAGTCTACGTGACGTGATTGCAATCTTGTCCCATCTACCGTCATCATTATATGGGCGATCAGAAATTTTTAAAATGGTCTCCCTACCCCGAATACTCTTTAGGCAACAAAACTTTCCGTATGGTATCCCCCATGCATGTTTCATCAAAGTTAATGCGATCCTGAATAAGTTCTTGTGGAATAGTGGTGCCATTTGTGTGGTGCTATGGACGTGCACACAATCAACATATAGCGAGGGCATCGCAGCCACCGATGTCTACGCCTATTATGCCGCATCCCACCGTTTGACTATAAATGAATAGTAGTACAATTCACCTACGGCCCCAGCTTTTGTACTCGAGCACATAGTAATGAAGGGCATCCCACTCTTGCCGCTCCTATATAGCCATGCAAATCTGGACTTCCTACCCCCAGCTAGTAAAACAGTAATCCAACTTTGGCAACACACAATCAGAAATATGGGCTGGCAGGGCCGCATGAAGCAGGCAAACCGCCATGGCTTGGCACATACCTGCAACCAGTGGCAGCACTGTCATGATTTCATAAATGGGACCTGTTAGGAATTTCCACCTTGGGGTTGTCATGTAGAGCACTACTCTTAAATCATTCCAGCAACTACAAGCAGACTTTCAGTTAGTTTGGATGCAGTTTTTACAAGTATCTCCAACTGAGGCACGCTTTGACGCCCTTAATTCACTCGATCGACACCCTGCCAGAATTTCAACCCCTGGAGGGTAGATTACTGATGGGGGACTCAGCAGCACACAAGATTCATCAGATTTATCAGACATTAATCACCCACACCCATACTACATTACATAAGACCAGGGAGGTTTGGGAATAAGACTTACCTGACATGATGCATGATGACTGGGCTGAGGCCCTCACAAGCCCCCGTGGCGTGGCAGTCTCCATGCGTTTTCGCCTCATCCAATTCAAATATCTTTGCCGTGTATATTTCACACACTCCCTCCTTTGGAGGATTGGGGTCATTCAGTCCCCCACTGCCCTCAGATGCGGAGAAGCAGAGGGCACTTTCCTACACACAGTCTGGGGATGTAGCGCATTGCAACCTTTTTGGCATAAAGTGGTGGCCTTATTGGCGTCTAAGGATACCATTGCTCATGGTTCTCTCCAGGTATTAGACTGTGTTATATTATTATGGAGTCTTCGTAGAATCAGCCTGGTGGAGCGGCAGGGTATAAAACCTGTTTGGTCCGGATGCACCAGATCTGCCACTACCCTGCGTCTACACACCATAGTCTTGGACCGGATTTTTGGCTCAATGTTATGTAACGAGATTGGTCTATATGAGTCACACCTCTGTGTGGGTTTCCATGCCTTGGGTATGAGGACGAATACTGGCCAGCCGCAGTTCTTCTGGTAAAGACCCCCCACGCAGAGCATCTTCATACATAAGGAGCATCGCTTTGGATGTTTTTCCAGCCACTTTGCGGAAATATTCCAAAGGCAATCTGTTAGGGCCTGGAGCCTTCCTTGTCTGCATCTGCACCAGAGCTACTGTTAACGGTGAGGCTCAACTCTAAAGACAGGGTTTTGATTGGGCAGTTTGTCACAAACCTTCTGATTTCAGAGTCTGCGCCTCGTACCCTGAGGGCATAGAACGCCTCCTTGTATGTTGCAAATGTCGCTGCGATCTGTTTGTTTTCCTTCACCACCTTCCTAGAGACCAATCTCAGTTCTTTAACATGAGTTGGATTCCCTTTCCCAGCTGCCAATCCAAGGCAGCAGTTTTCCTGCTTTGTCTCCTACTTCATAAATACACTTTTGTGTAGCTAGGAAGGTAGTTTTGACTTTGTGGCGCGCTACCTCCTTATCTTCTGCACGTTAGCACTCTAGTGTCACAGAGAGGGTTATCTCCGGGCCTGAGGCATGTCTTCTTTCCAAGTCTATGATCTTAACCTCATCGACGCTCATGACAAGCTCAGCTCATCATGAGCCATGGTGCTCGTGTGCTCATGACGAGCTGAGCTCGTCATGACCGTTGGAACGCTCGCATGCTGGGCTAATTCCTCTGCTGTGCGAGCAATCTACAGGAACGGGTGTGGTCATGACGAGCTCAGCTCGTCATGAGCACACGACCACCGTGGCTCATGACGAGCTCAGCTCATCATGAGCACGGGGGCGCTGTGCATGCCCCCCCCCCAGCACAGTGGGGAAATCAGCCCCGCATGCAAGGGGTTACGTTTCAATTTCTCTAGGCGCTGTGCACTATCACTCTTATTGCCCCAGCAATGAGCACCACCCAAGCCTAGCCTTATATGCCTCCCATATCGCACTGGTACTATCTACAGTACCCACATTTTCATGGAAATTCAGGTCTGGGCCTTGCCTAGATCCTTCACCACTTGTTTATTCGCTGGTCTCCGGGTCGCCATCCTCTATGAAAGAGGTTACCTAACTTTGGCGGTAGTTATGATAGCCAGTAGGGGGGCATGGTCGATATCCTGCTTGCTAAATATCTGGCTTCCGAGATCCTCCCTGCACTACCGCTAGGTACCATAATGTAATCCAGTCTGGAGGACATATCATGTGCGTGGGAATAAAAAGAGAATCCCGGTTCTTGACCATGTTAATCTCTCCATACATTCGGTAGACCAAAGGCCTGCAAAAAGCCCTCCAATTTTCCTTATATGTACTTTCCCCTTCCAGTCTTATACTTACCCAATCTAGGTGTGTGTCATGAACTAAATTAAAGTCTTCCCTGATGATTGTGAATGCCTGTGGGAAACTTGTTAAGAGTTGACTTTTTTTTTGTAGTGTAGGTGATTGGAGATCTGGTGGTGCATACATGTTGAGGAGAATCACCTTTTTGCCCTCCCATTCCCCCTTCATCGCATTGTAACACCCCGCCTCGTCCGACGATGTACGAGGATATGGAAAGTCAGGGATCTTTTCAGTAAAATGACCACCCCACGTGAACTTGAAGTGTGTTGCACATATGAGGCCACCCTGTATCTGCCCCTTCTAAGGCTACTGTTTTGTGCACCTATCAAATGACCCTCCTGAAGGAGAATTAAGTCACCTTATCCCTTTTGAAGGCACTAGCCACCAGGCTTCTCTTCAGTTTGTTACCCAACCCGTTTACATTTCACGAGACTAGGGTTAAGTTTTGCCATACAGCCATAGTATGTACACTGGTCCCTGTTTTCCATGCTTGGTTGCACAGATGTGGTAGTATTGCTGCCCTGCAGCCTGATTTACTGTTGATGTGTCAACTTCTGCATGAACTTTAACATTCCCCCATCCTACCATATCATGCTGTGATCCACATCTGAAACACCCCCCAAATTCACTCTATGTGTGAACACTTGAACCCCAAAACATGTTAACCCTTAAACTTTACACTGTTTGTGTGGGGGAGTGTCTCTACAGGCGCCGATTCAAATACAATAGCCCACCTTCTCGTAGGCCGACTGTCCCCCCACCCAAGGCAGTCCCAGAGTCTATTAAGGTATCTTTCAGTCCCCAGTGGGACACATCAGTCACTTTGTCCACCTCCTAGGCCCTTACTAACATCCATTACTTACAGTATGTCCGTACATATTGGCACCAATCAAACAATATGATCTGACGTCATTGGCGTGGTCACTGGCACAGCCTCATCATCAGTCTCTGTACCAGAGCTCACAGATTCCATCACCCCTCCATAGCCAAGGCTATTCATTTGTTTTTTGTCTAAAATGTCCCTGCTATTATTGACAGAATTTACCGCTTATGCTTACTCTGCTTTCATCTGCTACTTCATAAGAGAGGATCTACGGCCCACAGTCCTCTGTTTCCTGGGTTTCTGTTGTTGCCATTCCGAGTGGTACTTTGAAGATTCTGACGTTTTGGATTCAATACCACACCACATTCACCGAGAGTAAGAATTAAACCTTCTCCTGATAGCCCACTCGCAGTTTCAATGGGAACATGTTTTAGGCCCAGTTGGTGCAGCACCTACTTGATAGGTGTGAAATACCCCTTTGCCTTTGGACCAGGGACATGTAGTCCAGATACATGTTAACTTCCTGTGTCTCCAGCAGCCACGGGCTGTACTTTTGGGAGAGTTGAAGAATATTGTCCTGCCCCTGTAGTTCATTAGGCGTGCAATTATCGGTCTGGGAGGTAGTCCTGGGGCAGGGGCCCTGGCCGGTATGCAGTGTGCTGTTACCACCGAATAAAAACGTGAGGGCTTAGCCTGCAGCACTGTCTTCTCCAGCCAGTCCTTTACAAAGAGTTCAATATTCGTACCCTCTGCTTTCTCAGGGACCCCAACTAGTCTTACATTGTGTCTCCTAGACCTCCCCTCTGCATCCTAAAAAATTATCCATGAGGACAGCCATATCTTTTTCCAATTTTGTGCATTGATTTGTGATTTGGGTGGGCCACGTCTACTTTCAGTTCAGCATCTTGGATCCTCTCTGATAGTTTCTTATAGTCTGCTAGTAGAAGGGTGACATAAATAGCCATGGATGAAATCTGCACCTTCAGAGACAGTCTTGTGTCCTTAATTGCAGGAAGAATGGCTGCAGGGTGTGCTGCAAGCCACTCTCCTCAGTGCCTAGGGATAGGCCCCTCCCACAACTTCTCCGTGGGCGCCTCCGTCACAGCTAACTTTGCTGCTTTTGGCTTTCTCATCGTGGATCAGTCAGTTTCACAGCATGCAGTGGTATAGCCCAGGAGCCCCTGTGAGAATCACTAATTATATGGGCCAAGTAATAATGGTGTTTGTGCCTCGCTGCTGTTCCGCCCTCTGCCACCTCTGCTCTCCCTTATCTCCAAGAGCGTATCTTCTGTGGTGCAAGTAGAATGATCTTGAACAACCCAAAAATAAATGGGGCAACTGATCACTTCCTCAGCACCATGCCTCCCAGGGTGTGTTGGAGGTATAGGTAATTCCTCGCGGTGATAGCCACAGCTTTTTGCTGCTTCCGTGCCCCTTGCTGTCTACTGTAGTGTAGTTCCTATATACCCAATAGACTCTGCGCATTGGAATAATATATCCTAGTTGGTCACAAATTGCGACCAACTAGGAACCAGGTGTCATCTGGGCTGCTCCTCATTGGGTCGGCGGTGCAATACCCAACGGGCTCCCTGTAGTAGGGGCACTTTGGCGGAGATCTTTTTCCAATAGCCGTATGGTGAAGTGGGGGTGAGGGGCCAGAACTGCACAGATGTAGAAGTTTTGAGAATTGGTTTAAAATAGAGGTAGGAGTGCCAGGAAATCCAAACTTTATTCTAGGGGTCTCCTACCCTAAGTAAAAACAACCAAAGAGGCGCTCTCTCAAGCTTAATGTCTTGGGTTAGAGCTTCCCTATTGAAAAGTGAAGGTCAACATGTTTCTCGCTTTGAGTATATTCTACCTGTGATTCTTCAGGACCAGAAATGTAAGACTATCTACACTTTGAAATTTGGTGACATGAAATCATACTCACGTCAACCAAGTATCTACCTACGAGTATATCTGTTTAGACCTGGAACTACCTGTACGGGGAAACAAAATGTGGCATCATTCAGATTGATATGGTACACATAAATACACAGGTATTGTTCCTATGAGACTCTGACTTCTTATATATAGTGGTGAACATTAAATGCAATTGCACTGAGGACTCTAAAAGCAGTTAAAACCAGTGACATATAGTGAGTGCCCGCAGTGTGGTAATCTGAACTATAGCCCTTGTGGCACATAAGGACTGCAGCAGGGGTACTTTAACGTATACTCACCCAATTCTGTAGACTAACCAGGCTTCAACAGTATCCGGTAGGTCACGCATAAGGCAATGCTCATATGTTAGGCTAGATAAAAAGAGACAAGGACAAAACAAAAACAAAAAATGGACGGCAACAACATCACTTGAGGCGCAGGGAACCATGTTCTCACAGTAAAATCCACCCATACTCATTCTCATGGTCTCAAAACTTACACATCTACACAGTCAGTGCGCAGGGACAGCATCATGGCCTGCATACTTTAACGGGTAATAACAATCGCTTCAAATTACAAGAAATTAATAAAAAAATATACATTTTAGTTTATAATAACGATGCATTTAGTGATTACATTGGAACACACAAGACAGACAATTATGCACTGGGTCAAACATATTTACTTGGAGCATTATTATGCATTTTATGAAAAGGCTGTCAACAATTCAATTGAGCATAAGAGTGACATTAAATAGAGTGAAAACAACGATGCTCTGTGACATGAGTGAAGTGAGTGCCATATACACATGGGTGAAACAATTTTATGCACAATTTATTCAAGAGAGAAATGATTAAAGTGGTCAGTATGAAAGGAAAATCAGTGTCTTTGGTAGAATTGCTTGCTACTTAATAACCAGATGACCCGAATAAACTTGACCAAACTCAACATCGACGTTTCGACCGTGGCAAAAGCCTTATTTAGGAAAGCGTCATGGCGGGTCTTCTTCAGGACAAGGAGAAGGCTGTAGGTTTAAGACTTACCCAGGGTCAAAAAGTTGACATTGTGTTTGGTCCAGTTTTTTGGGGTCATCTGGTTCTTAATTAGCAAGCAATTCTACCAAAGACACTTATTTCCCTTTCATAGCTTTTGGCCAGGCTGGTGCTTCACCAGAGTGGACTTCTGGTTGGCCCAGTACTTCATGGCTGGTCCACAGGATCTCATTTGCCTTTTCCAGAACCGCTTCATCCCAGACATGAGGGCTAACATGTAGCTCAATACATCCTGAGGGGGTTTTCTGGGAGCTTGCTCTAACCCCTCATTCACAAGAGTGAGAGGTCCATGCACAGGACGGTCAAACAGAAATTGAAAGGGATTTGACCCCACTCAGTTCTGTGGCACTTCCCGGTGTACAGATAGCAGACAGGGCAAGCAGACGTCCCACTTACTCCACAATAGGCTCATAATAATTGCATTTCAGGGTCTTGTTGAATCTTTTGACAAGCCACTGGTGAGCTTGTATGTTCCCCACACTCATCCCACACTGAATTCATGTACGCTGATATGAAGTTGGGCATGTGTCTGACACAACCTCCTTGGGGAAACCCACATGGGTAAAGATCCACAACAGTTCCCTGCCCACCACGGATGCAGTCACTGATTTCAGAGTAATGGCCTCAAAGAAACTGGTGGCATAGTCTACAAAGACCATGATTAACCTGTTGCCTACACATCTTGGGGTCTAGAGGCCAAACCATACCAATGCCCGTCCATTCAAAGTGTGTTCTCACTACAGGGATTTGAATCAAGGGGGCTTTTTGCTTTACCCCTGACATCCCAATGGTAAGTCACGCAGAAGGAATTTGATTACACCTTCATCGGGCCAATAAAAGTGGGTGACTTGTGTGTTAAAGGTTTTCACCTTCCCCATCTGTCCAGCCAGGGGGATGTCATGGGTCAACTCAGAAAGAAAGGCCTGATAGTGTTGGGGGACCATCTACACATGGGTTGACCCAGTCTCAGGGACCGTAGGCTCACAATATAGAAGACCATTCTCCAAATAGATCACCAGAGGTCTCGCCAGCTGCTAGGGCCATGGCCTGCTGCCATAGCCTTCAAGAGTGGGGAACTCCATCTGTGGCTAGCAGAACTGAGCCTGGGACATCCCATGTTGGTCCCTCAGGGCTGGAATGTCTTCTCCTGTAACTTCTGAGGTTTCTCTTTGAGTATCTGCCTCCTCTTGCACTGTGGGAATTTCTAGGCTGGGTTTCCCACATCCCCTGCCCTTCCTCTTTTAGGCATGCATCTGGGCAACTAGTTTGGTGCCAGTTGTTTCCGACTACCCTGAAAGGCTGCCATGGAATATGTGAACAGGCACCCCACTCAGGCAATTCTCACATCTCCAAGTGGGACCTGAGCTCCACCTCTTTTCAGATGGTGTGCTCAAGGTAATTTCCTAACCGACGGTCAACAGGCGTGGATAGATTCAAGGCTACCTGTAAGGAACCTGAGAAGGGAACTAGAGCCACTGGATAGTTATTCACCAGGTTGTCTGCTGTCCCAACCTGATGTATTACATCAGGGACTACCTGCTCTAAGTACACCGAATATGACTCTTTACAATGAATGCGTGGTTCACGCATTCCATTACAATGCTGTTGTTACAATGACCGCGTTGTTACAATGTGAACTATTACATCGCAATGGTTTCAACAACTTGCTGTTGGGGGAGCGATGGACTTAGGAATATTATTATTTACTATTCCTACTCCAGTTTGTGCAACAGCAGGTAAGGTGTTGGATTGTAAATACAACACCAGCGCGCCCCTTACAGCAAGTCGTTGAAACGAGGTTGTTGTAACAATGGCATTGTAAAGAAACTGTTTGTTGTGAAGACAGCGTTGTAAATTCTGTTTCCCTAGGACACCAGATGACACATTGGCTGCTGCTGGCTGTGTGTCTCAGAGCCTCCTCCCTCTGCCCATTGATAGTGAGCCACTGCCTATACTTTTTATATTATCAGGCATGTGAACCTTAGGCAAAATCTCCTTGTCACCCAGGTGGCACTAGGTTAACCTTTGCCCTCCCCCACTACTAACTGACACAGCCTCCTTCGCCGTTCTACACTGACTATTCACAGGATAGACTTACCAATGGGGAGCTGCTTCTGTGGGGTCAGTTGTCATCCTCATTTCTGTCCCCGTATTGGTGGCATTCATGGCACTTTGGCCGGAAGGAGCCTAGGGTCTTCTTCCCATTAAAACCTCCTGTGAGACCTGTCAGCCTTAGGTTGCTATTCCCCCAAACATATTGCCTTCACTCCTCCTATATTTCTGACTTTGTTTTTCTTGGTCTTAGGAATCTGGGCACTCTACCACTGCTAACCAGTGCTAAAGTGCTTGTGCTTATTCCCTACAGAATGGTAAAATTGGCTTATACCTGATTGGCATTATACATTTACTTATACGTCCCTAGTAAAGCTTGCAGACCATATATCCAGGGCTGGTAAATTAAAAGTTACTAGTGGCCTGCAGCAGTTATTGCCCACCCCCCAGTTAAGTAGCCCCTATAACACATGTCTCAGAGCTGCCATCGTAGCCTGAATGAAGTTTCAAACTGCCAATTCGACTTGAAAAAAATATTTCATTTCCCAAGACTAAAACTCCCTTTTTATTACATATAAATGATCCATATGTAGGCCTTAACAACCCATAGGGCAGGGTGCAACATAATTAAAAAGTTTGACATGTACATTTAGGTTTTCACATGTCCTTGTAGTGAAAAATTGGAATTTTCATTACTGTGAGACCTACCTCTCCCGTAGGATAACATTGGGTTACCTTATTCCATTTAATTAATGATGAATTTTGATTGGGAGCAAGTAAGAAAGTCATTTTTGTTGTCTTTTAGAACGTTGGGATTTTCTTGTCCTCAGCCTGCAGCTTGTTCTTGAGTCACATGATTAGGTACACAAGTCAGTTGGCTTTTGTGTATTCCTCCCAGACAGCATCACAACATAAGGCCAGGGTGTTGGCAGGATCACAATATCTGGCAGGATGGTGGGGTACAGCGGTCACCTTCCACACTTGCACTTTAAATGCAGTGGCACACACACATGGACTTCACACTAGCCTATTGTGCACCCGGCTGATTGAAACCAGGGCAGGTAGGCATTAAATTCCTGGCACCTCAGTATGGGAACCTCAAGAAGCTTCTCCCACTTCAAAGTGGGTACCAGGTATAAAAAGGGAAACCCTCAGACTCACTCTTCAGATTGCTTCTGGACCTGTGGAAGACTGGGATGAATGAATCCTCTGTTGCAAGATGGACTTCCCAGCTGCTCTGCTTCTCTGCAGCCTTGATGCCCTGCCTGAAAAAGGGACTACTTTGCTGACCTGCTACCTGAGAAAGAAGGACTGGACTTTCAACTTGAACCCACGACCACTAGAGTGTCTCCAAGGGCTAGTTGGCTCGCCTCCTATTATGAGCTACAGGGAAAAAGCAAGCTTTAAAACATTTGAGTCAGGCACCTGGGCTCTGCCTGCTGTAATTTCTAACCCCCTAAGTGGAGCCTCCCCAGTCCTAGACCATTCGAAGTGGGGATAAAGGTGCTCTGCCAGCCCAGCTGTGGTCCCCATAAGAACCAAAGCAGTGTGGCTCAACCCGATGCAGTCCTCGCAACTCTTCATGGGAATAGATGCAGCATGACACAACTTGATGCAGACCTCTTATCACAGCCCTCACAGCTCCTCAGACCTTGCAGCCTTTGCAGATCCTCATTGAAACTAATTCTGCATGATGCATCTCAATGCAGGACCCTCCATCACTCCTCGGAACCAACACTGTGTGGTGCAACAACCTGCATCAAGAACATAAGGTACAATTCTCAGCTGGCCTAATCTGTTCCCTGTATCCAACTCATGCTCTATCGTGGTTGGCCTGAACATGTCACTTTATCCTAGTATGTCACGACCGGATAACCACAGTTGACACTTTGTGCTTTTAGGAACTATTTTTTTACCTACACCTTTAAAATTCCATCTCTCCAGTCCTACTTATTGGGTTGTTGTCATTTAGGTGTCAAAAAATGGTTTAAAATGTATTCTATTTTTCTCAATTGGTGTGGGATTTTTCTTGTAATGTGTTTTTACTTATTTACTGTGTAAATTATGCATAAATACTTTTCACATTCTATAATAAATTGATGTTGCACTCCTTTAGTGCTATTTCAAATGTTTTTTTTCACCACAACCACCGACCCATTTCACCATTCAGGCTTAAAATACTTTTCACAATGGCTCTAAGTTAAGCCATATTACTTTTGTGCAAAGCTACCAGAGGGATAAGCACAGGTTAATTTAGTGACTTTTTGTTGTTTACCCTGACAAGAATTGAGAATATTATTTGAGGTGGGTTCTCAAACACCTCAAATAATACTCCAATTTCTTATATTGGTGTTCACCAGTGAGATTCAGTACTTGTGGTGTTTTGGCAGTACCACTAAGTGATTTGTATAAAACCAAAATGTCCTTGTTATAATCTGATATCAAAAGCTGATGCAGTTGTTGAAGAAAGTGGAAAAGCTCTGAATGGAGAAGTCTAAAGTTTGTGCCCAAGAAGGCCTTTACATTACTAGGATGCTGCTCGGCATCAGTGCAAATGAAGCCATCTATGGTCATAGTTGGAAACTTTTGTAGAAGTCAGATTTCCTTCAGTGGGGCAAAGCACGAGCTGAGGCTGACCAGCGATTTGACATCGAAGGAGGCATCTTCGATGACGAACCCAGTCTCTGTCTGTTCACAAGGCAAAAATTTGGCAAAACCTTTTGAAATACCTCTTTTAGCAGTTTGGAGACAGAAGGAGTACACTCTAACACTAGCAAAGGGCCAGGACCTAGGGTAGATCCAGTTGAAAATGGTCAACTGGGCAGTTGCTGGGAGCTAGGCCTCTGGAAGCATGGCTGTGGCATTGTAACTCAAACAGAAGGTTGGCCAACTGTCCCTTGATTAAAGGAAAACAGTTCCAGCCTACCGTCCGGATCTTCAGACAGCACAGCAGTCTTTCATCTGATTCCTCACTAGTCCAGGAGTGTTCTGAGGAGAGGTCTGTGGGTTTCACTTTCAAGCTCAGTGTCAGCCTGTGGGTGGAGGACAATCCGTTGTCCACTCCCAAAACCAGTTCTGGTCAGTTCCTCACACTGTGATTGGTGTCAGCCTGACTGGAAAGACAAAGGGGAGGCAGGCCCAGGCGTGGGTTTCATCTGAGAATGACAAGGTAAGCATCTGTTGAAGCTCAGGAAAGGGCTTTGCACAGATTACAGGCCATCCTGTCAAATGAGGAGGCACCCTCCCCACACTTAGAGCCATTTTGTCTACTGTCTGGGAAGAGTACACATCTCATTCACCTGAAGTATAGACCCATAAGTTTGATTGATGTTACACAAAAAGTTTTCAGTAGACACATTTTATTGAGACTTCAAGAGTGGATCTATGAGACCGAGGCCCTGTCTCACCTGAAAGCATGATTTTGTAGACGTATTAGTACTATAGACCAGGCCTTCAGACTTATGGCGATTTATTGGAAAAATGGTTGTCCTCCAAAAGGCCCACCTGGACATGGTCTTTGTGGACCTAAAATCTGCATTTGATTTGGTTCCCAGGGAAAAACTATGGGTGGTGCTACAAAAGAACAGGGTCCCCGTTGAGCTATTAAATGTTATAGTGAGATTGTACCAATGCTCAGGTCCGATATGGCTCCCAGGGACAGCTAACAAATTGAATAGCAACTCCCAAAGGGATCTGCTAAGGTTGTGTCCTTGCACCGAATGTATTCTCCTTATATCTCAATGACACCGTGACCCATCTGGAAAATCCGGACAGCCATGCACCAAGGATTACACGGAAGAAAATTCCCCTGTTATTGTTCGCAGATGACACTCTACTGGCATCTAAGACCACAGTGGGTCTACAGATACTGGTAGAGAGCTTTGCTGATTTTTGTGAAGAAAGAGGGTTGACAATAAATCACTTAAAAACCAAATTCCTGACCATGAATCCACATAAGACATTTAGAGCTACCATTACGCTAAAGAGTATAGGTGTCGAAAGAGTCCCAGAATATTATTATTTTGGCATACGTTTTACCCAAAACATGCTGTGGTCCTCCCAGGTGAAGAAAAGTTATATGAATTTATGCCATCACATATCTGGGATACAGAGACTATATTGGGCATCTAAAAACAGGCCAACCTTACCTGCCCTAAAAGTCTATACTGTGAAGGCAGAAGGTAGTGCCCTCAAAGGAGCAGAGCTGTTACGTTTTTCAGGATTATCCAATCTTGGGATAGTCCAGAACAACTTCTTAAGATCTTCGATTGGGCTTACGTAGAGTACGCCCCTGCTGCCCCTATGTTGGGATCTGGGTGTTAAACAGATTATCCACAAAGCACAGCTCAGACCAGTCTAATTTTGGACAAGGCTCACGTCATCACCTGCTCTAGTGGAATACCACAATGTTTTCAAAGAGATAGTCAAACTAGACAAGAACCATAGGATCCACAGGATCTGGGTGATTAGAGAAACACTCTCGAAAATTGGCTTTGAGGAATTCTGGACTGACCATGATTGTCCCCCGATCCCTTCTAAGTTCGCACTCAAAGAGGCATTTTGGGCGCTCATAAATGGGCATTTGAGAGGTGCACTAGCAGACAAGGAGCTTTAACAATTTCCTTTTTAGATTTCAAATCCCATAGTATGTGTGAACGTTTTTTAATCTATATTTTGGCCTCCTTGGCTAGACAACTGTATATCAGGTTTCGACATGACACACTCCCTTTGCAGTCTTTCTGTGCAAAATGGAAATCTAAGATAGATAAGAGCTTGACTTGTCTATCATGCCAGCATCCAGACGAGAATCTAAAGCAATTTTGTTTCTATTGCCCTGCATACAGAATACCCAGGATGTCCTGTATTCTCACTGTTTGCAAGCAATTGGGGCTAGGCAATGTCTAGTGGCGCTAAGGCCCTGCAAGCAGAGACAAAAGAATCAATTGTATGAGCAATAGCAAAATATCTTTAATGAAGCTGAAGTATCAGCGCAAAGTTGCTAAAGCATTATGATTCATTCGTTGAAGATGCACTCTAGAACTATACCTAGATTAAAATTAAAGATGGACTGGGGAAGACTAGGATATTTGGAGATGTATAAATGCTGAAACATATTTCATGCATAATGAACTAGATAATATAAGATATGGTTTTAGTCTGGATAGGTAAGATGCTTGTTTTACATTGTCGATTTCTGTATTTGAAATGGTTTTATATGTAATGCTTTATTGGTTTTAACTTATTGATTATTCTACTTTTATGGTTTATATACGGAATAAAGTTGATTGATGATGATGATGATATCTCATCTCAGGGGAGCCATCAGAGGTCAGGTGACAGCAGGACACTGGCTGGAAATCCCTTTGGTTTTAGGCAGGAAATTGACAGCTTTTAAAAATAGTAACGTGACATGACTAATACGTTGGATTTAAATTTACTATTAAAATTAGTCATTGAATCATTTTTCTAGCTGCTCCCAAATTAAAATAAGCATTATAAGTTGCTATAATCTAACCCATTGTTTTCTAGGGGAGAAAAGCCTTTCTTTATTTAATTTTTTATTTTTTAGTCCTCATAACTGCAAAGTCAGGCCCCTTCTATAAACACTTTCCAGCCCTCTGCCTGCTGCGTACTTTCACTGGCCCTTGCCACGCCTGTCTAAACCAGGAACATGATTTCTGGCTGTGCCCAGGTGTAATCATAGGACCGCCAATTAGATTGCTGTTTCAACCCTCATACCACTCCACCTTTGGAAGTCAGCCCAAATCTTATTTTGCTTGCCCCCCACCAGATCTACAGTTCATACACATTAAGCAATTGTATCTCACTGCTTGGAGCCAATCCACCACTCTTGGAGGTAACATATCTATCCACGTATACAAATCTCCGTCCTAGCTCAGAGAATCAAGCAAAACAACAAAGCCTTCTGTGATCTGGACTGCAGTTGTCTGGGATAGATTTACACTCCCATTAAAACTAAAGTTAGGCTTAACATTATGTTCATCCCAAAAATATTGCTAACCACTTCCTCGACATCGAGCCCAAAAAAAACTTTATCTCAGGGCATGTAAAAAAGACATGTTGGTCGTCAACTCTTAAGAGGCCACACCTGCATCTAGGGATAGGTTCTTGTTCAAACTTTGCTATCTTTTGGGGAGTCCAATACAATCTATTAATAGTGAAGAAGTGGTTGCGCTTCAGATTGGCTGGTTTTACCACTGAATAGAGTAGTTTTAGACAGCTTTGCCATACTTTTTGCGGCTCAGTCCCATGAATGTCTTCTTCCCAGAGAGAGTGTGAGGCCTTCAGTTTCCTATCCTTGTCATCATGCAGTTTCCAATACCACATAGCGATCTCTTTAACCTTCGGAGATCCGTCCTGCAATTCTGACTCAAATTCCCACACCCCTCATATTTCCTTCAAATTGGCCACGAACCAAGAAGACAACTGAAGATATTTAAATCTGGAGAGGGAGTTATGTGTCTTGGCTGCCAAAACTTCCCAATGTAAAATACCCTGTACTGTTAATAACTTCCCACAGACTTCTATCCCTGCTCTTTGCAAAGGAACGCTAAACCTGTCCTTAAGACACTCAGGGGTACCCAGAGAATCCCAGATCGGTTAAAAATCCGAAAAATAACCCATGCCCACTATCCTCCTTATTCCGGAGCAGAGTAGCCTTCCAAACCTTTGAGCGGACCTTTTTAAAAAAAAGTCCACGTCCCAAATTTATGCAAGAATCCTACAGAGCCACCACACTCCTTTACCAGCACAGCTCCCCATGTTGAGGCCACTGATTTACCCAGGAGCATCCTACAGTTTTTTACCTGGAAAACTATGTAGTGAAGCTTCAAATCTGGGCGGGCCAATCCCTCTTTTCCAGCCTTCACCTCAATTTTTTCCCTGCAAGCCTGGACCCTCTAGGGGCCCATTCAAAGCTTACTATTTTCGCCTGGATCTCATCCATTACGGATCCTGGTATTGTTAAAGGTATGCAGTTAAAACGGAATGCCAATTTAGGTACTATCACCATCTTGATTAAAATGACTCGCCCATATATTGAAGGTTCCTCCATCTAGTAAGCAAGATGTCTACCTCCTTTGCCACCTTCTCCAAATTGTGCTTTGGGAATACCTCCAATGGATTTAGAATTGTAATAACAAGATTCTTAATCTCTACTTCCCCCTTTCAACCTGGTATATTCCAGCACATCACGTCCAACTTCAAATGTTTTACTAGATATTCTGAAAGGGCCCCAAATTCCTTTACCTGAAATTCCAACCTAGGAATAGTAAATGCAGGATCTGAGGTACAGATTATTAAATTATCTGCATACAAAGCAATTCTAATGTTGAACAAGGACGAACTAAAGGGGATAACCTGACCATATCTCCACAAGAGGTGGACCAGTGGCTCAATGTAGATATTGAACAATAATGGGGAGAGGGAGCAACCCTACTGAGTGCCCCTAGAAACAGGAAAACTCCTGGTAAGTGAACCATTAAGAAGGCTCCTAGCAGTTGTTTGCTCATAGAGCCCCTGTAGCATTGAGCTAAAATGGGGTCTAAAGCCCAATACCACCAATACCTCCCACAAATAGGCCCAGCAGACCCTGTCAAATGCCTTGGCTGTTTCTAACGGGGACTACATCCAAAGGCAACAACCGGACCATATCAAGATCAATACAACCTATCAGCTGCTGAATAAGCTCATGGTATGCCTCCCCGGGACAAAGCTTTTCTGATCTGGGTGTATAAGCAGGGGGGCGAGTTTGGCCAATCTCCCTGCCAAGATGCTTGTAAATGCCTCATAATCTGCATTTAGGAGAGCTATTGGACGATAAGAATCCGCCTTCCTGGGATCTTTTGCTGGTTTTAAAATCAGGATGATCATAGCTTTCTTCCATGAGTCAGGAATCCATACCCTCTTCTGATACACCAAGTTAAACAGGGTCTCACAGACTGGGATAATTTCCTAATTTGGAGCTTGAATGGTTCTGAAGGGATGGCATCTTGGCCTGCCGCCTTTTCATTCTTACCTCGTGACAAACCCCCCCTGATTACCTCCTAAATTATTGGCACCTCTATTCTCTCTTTTACTTCCTCTGAAAGCTCAGGGAGTAGCAAATCTCCTAGCCACTCTCTAGGTTTATGGGGCTGCAAGGAGGTATCTTCCATGTACAGTGTAGAGAAGAGGGAGACCAGATGACTCTGCATATCTTCTAGTTTATTTGAACCTCCCCCTGGGGGCTTAGAACCAGCTCCTAATCAGATTCCTAGATCACTTGACACTCACCTTCCATGCCAGCAAGGCCCCAGCTAGAACCCCATACTCAAACTGCCACATACATCCAGCCTGCCACCTTTCACTGCACTTGGAATCCAACTTGACTTTATAATTTAACGGTGGCTCTTCTAGCTGTTTTAATAGCGTTCCGCTCTGCATCTGTAAAGTGGCCTCCAAGACCCCAACCTCTTTCTTTCGTTCGGCCAATTGCATCCTCTCCTCCCTGTTCTTTTAATGTATCTAGCTCATCAGTACTCCCCTTAAGAAAGCATTAAATGCATCCCATACAACTACTAAGGGGGCAGCATCTATATTATCAGAGAAAAATTCAGCTGTGGCCCTTTTTAATATGAGTGCCACATCATTGTCCAAAAGGATAGAGTGCGACAGGGTCCACAGTATGTTTGGCCTACATCCAGAAGATTGCAATGACAAAGTGATGGCTGAATGGTCTGAGATGTGCCATGGAAAGTGGTTTACATCCCTAATAAGTTCCGCTAACTCCCTATTGACAAAAAAATAATCCAAACTGGAAAAGTGGCTATATTTTTTTACTATGAAAGGTGTATCCTCTCACCTGACCTTTTAAATGGCGTCAAGCATCCACCAATCCTAAATCCTGAAGCATGATTCTGAGGGTCTGTTTCATCCTAGGTGCCTGAGCACCATCCTTCCGGGTTGATCTGTCAAAAATATGAGCCATTAGAATATTGAAGTATTTCAACAGTGAAAAGCGAATTTGGAGGTTTCTCACTGCCAGGACATGTAAAACGTTAAATATACATGCCCTATTTTTTTTAAAAAACATGCACCCTGCCCTATGGGCATTTAGAGCCTGCCTAAAGGGGGTGGCTCATAATTATTAAAAAGGAAAGCTGAGGCCTAGCAAACTGTTTGCTTTGCCAGGTGGAAATGAAAGTTTAAAACTGAACACCCAGGCTGCAGTGGCAGGCCTGGAGGCATGCTTTACAGCGCTACTTTATTGGGTGGAACAATGAGCGCTACAGTCCACTAGCAGCATTTAATTTACAGGATCTGGGTACAAGTGGTATCATAGACTAGGGGCTTGCAAGTAAATTAAAAGTGTCAGTTAGGGGTGTTCCAATTCTAACATATTTAGAGAGGAGAGCACAAGCACTTTAACATTGGTTATCAGGAGTAAAGTGCATAGAGTGCTATGTCCAGCTAAATAAGTTTCATCAGAAAAAGAAAGAAATCTGGGGAAATAATAGGCAAAATGTAATCATTTTTTAAATTTACTCCTCATTTGATTTAAAGTGCTCTTCTAACGGACCCTTTGAGAGTGTGTACATGCCTGTGGCAGTTTTGTCTGTGTTCATCTTAAGCATCTGCTTTAGTTTTCATATACACAGAATATGTCTACATGACAATTGTGTCTCTAAAAAAAATAAACGTTTGTGGGGCTTGATAGAGAAGCCCATAGAACATCAGACTACAATCCAAATGTACATGGTTGCGTTTCTATTCAGGCGTTGTGTCATTTTGGGGAGATAAAATCCCTTTGACTTCACATTGTTTTAACGCGGTTTCTTTTATTGTATGCTGCGGTGTGTAAAATAGGTGTTCTGTTATAATCCATGCCATGATTCACTAGCAGTAGTTTACTTTTGTTTTTAGCTACCTTTGTATTCAGGGGCGACCTTAGGCATGTGCAAGCTGTGCACCTGCACAGGGCCGCCAAACCCCAGGGGCCGCCACGCCAATATATATCCTTAATATAATAATACTCTGAGGATGGATACATATTTGCGTGGCGGACCCTGGCAGGGATTTGGCGGCCTCCGGCTCTGTTCCACTTCCAAACACCCTGACCCCCCCCTCTTCACTGACCTCTGCGTTCCTCTGGGGGCCCCCTACCTACGCTCCCTGCCCAGGACGGCCATGAGCCTAGAGCCGCCGCAGTGTTGTATTGTACACATAGGGAGCTGGCACGACATCAGTGGTGCCGGGAATGTGACATGGGGGCACTGGCATGAAAAGTGGGCACGGGCTCCTAAGAATAATTTTCAGTATCCACTCTTATTTAATTTTTTTACAATTTAAGCAATAGTCAAGTCACCACTTACCACTCTCTGAAGTGGTAACATGCCACTGTTATCCAACGGTTTATCTGCTGGTGATTAGCGCTATACAAATACAAATACAGTCACCCACTCTGTTGCAAGAGCCTGTTTTAAATTAGCACTTCCGGTGTCTCCTTTTAGAACTGAAAGAAAGGGAGTCTTTAGTATTATTATTTTTTTGCAGATTTATAGAGCGCGAACTCGACCCGAAGGTACTGCAGCACTTAACATGAGCACCTGTTACATTACACAAGCACACATTAATTTTTTGGTAGGCACGAGGAGATTAAAGTGATTTGCCCAGAATCACAGGGTGTGGAGTCGACCCCGAGGCTAGAACCTTGGTTTCCCAGTTCCCCAGTCAGTCTAGCCAGTGAGACCACAACCTCTCCTCACAGGATGTGGTCTTTCAGCTCGTAGTTTCATTATCGCTTTGAAAACCTTTCTGTTGCAGAGATTGGATGCAGGCTTCATTGACACTTCTCATTTTGCGTTGTAGCTGTGAAAAATAAAACATACATTCAAAGATTCTCAATTCAAAGTTAAGAACAGCATGATGTACTAAAATTAATGACTATTCACATGGTCAGCGACTAGCTGCCGCCCCCCCCCCCCTAACCGGCACCCAACACCCAGAAACGTGGACACGAGACTTCTTTACTTTTTGGAAGGCGGGCGCTAGTCGCCCGGCCGTATTTATGAAGATATGAAATTAAAAAAGGTTTTAATTGCATGATCAACAATTTATACAAAAATCAGCAGGACATTAGATACACATTTTTTGTCAACAAGTTTGAGAGCCTGACCTTAACAAAAACTCTAATACATGTTGTTTCCTAACCGAGTCTAACATCCTCATCTTGATTTTTGTACATTTCTGGCCATATGGCAAGGTCACTACCGGTGTCAGGTCCTACAAGCTGCGCCTCCCCTAGAGACGTGCGCATGCGCAGTGTTACCCCGGGAATTGCCCGGTCTACGCCCTGAACTCCATTTACCCACTAAAGGCGGGCCCTTACTCTGCGCCATCCGGTGACGTCATGAGTCCACGCGCGCGGGGTGGCTACCAGCCTAAGGAAAGCGTGAACTACTCCTACCCGCGCTCCTTTGCTTTGCAGCATCCATTACCTTGCCCCTGGAGTTCTAGGAGTGGCCCGCAGGCCCCTCCCCCTGGGCGGGAACCTCCATAGGATGATGCCCGCCCCCTCAGACCTCAAATATGTGCTCACCGATAATGACCTTACCGCATGCCCCATACCTAATAAATACGACGACCTATGGGAAAAAATTCTAAAGGACAGCTACACTGGCTAATAAATAACAGCATCACCGTACAACTACAAAGGGAAAAAAGGCCTAAAGACACTTGGCATCAAAGAAAAGTACTTCACATACAGTTTTGCTAAAAAGGGGAAAATTTCCTAAACAAAAGCATCATCAAAATATACCGACAGATCCTTTCCTACTAACATGAAATACATGTGGACAGTACCTTCGCAAACTTACCATTAAACCAGACATACTGAATGCCACAAGACTTTGTTCCAGGGATGGTGGGTGGGAAAACAAAGAAGCCCCGAGCGCGGGGCACACGGTGCTGTGAGGGAGCGTCCAGGGACAAGGGGGTCTCCTGGGCGCTCCCCACCTCTTTATTCTCAAGGGGCGAGGCGGGGGGGGCACGCCCCCTCCCGGCCCGCCCCTCCTGTAGCCCGCCCCCCCTGACCCGGACCTTCTTCCTGGTATCCGGGTCAGGGAGGCCGCCGGCCAATCGGTGGTGGGTCGCGCCCACCAGGGCCCGCCCCCACCACCGAGAGACACCAAAGGGGAAAGGGGGGGAGACGGTCGTCGCGCCGCCATGCGTGCGGGGGGGCCGAGGGCCCCCCCTTTTCATTTGAAAAAAAAGTCCTGATCCTATTCTTCAAATTCTAAATTCCTAACTCGTTATAGTTAGAAAAAACGGGTACACGTGTACAGTGACAGTCACTCATTGTGTGCGGCCACGTAGGCGCTCATTCCAGGCAATGGACAAATATTTTCTATTAGGACATATTGTGAAGCATGCTCAAGTGCTTTCGCGTGTGAGTATATAATCATTAATAACATTTTGAAGAGAGGAATTTTGCCAAGTGTTATTGTTGTATGTTAAGAAAGAGTCACAAAGGTGATTGAATTCAGTCTGGTTGTGCTGAGGGTGACATTCGGTGCTTCCTTCAAGCAGAGAACAACATACGGCGTAGCTAGAGCCTGTGGCGCCCGGGGCCATCCCACAGACTGCCGCCCATGGCATCCGCAGCTCCGTGACCGTGCGAGGCCAAGTCTCGACTGGAATTTCGGATCTCACCCCACTGTCAAACCTCGGGAACAAATAATTGTCACATGTATCACTGGAATGCCAGCTCCACACCGGTCCACCAACCAGTGCAAGCAAGTGCCAACCATCTGAACTCGCAGCCACAGAGCACCCCGAGGCCACTCGCCCAACCATACCGGTGTGATTCTACCTAATACCTCCAAACATATCCGTCAGCCTGCCTGACTTTGATCGGCACGCGTGTTCCACAGTCTCTCCCAAGGCCCACCCAGCAACCATGCCATTACGCACATGCTCACCGGAGCGGCCGTAGTCTGCGAGTCAGCTGACTCTAATGAATCCACGGTATAGGCCCGAGGCAATCGAGATCGTGCCAGGGCTTCCCACACCCCGCCACGGTCTGGGCCCATCTCTCACCACTCCGACCCATGTGCCGAACGGCCTATGTCCCACCCCACCACCCGCACAGAACAATTCCACAGGTGGGTGCAGCCACCCTCAAATCCTGCTCACCACAGCATTCATCATACCCAATGCAATGTGTCCCCTTCCCACACATCGGTCCGAGTCTCAACTGCTCCCCTATCCCAGCAAGTGTGTCACTGTGTGGCAGCCACGTCGGCATAGCTGCCAAGGTTTCAGATTGCTATGTGTGACATGTTTTAAATTGCAGTGCAGTTATGAGTGACATTTCAACCACTATGAGTGACAATTTCTCGCAAGCAATGAAGTACTGGGTTTTTCGGAACCCAGCGGTGCCAGGGAACACACCCTAAGACTTCGAGTCCTTCCTGTTTCAGACTACAGAAACACAGAGTCTTCTAGGTGAAGTCAAAGATCGAATTTATTGGCTGCAGCCAGTAACAGGTATCCTAGAAGTACAACACAGTGTATATTCTCAGGAGACTGCTCAAACTTACAAAGCCAGCCTTCTCCTTTTATACAAAATATTATGCTTTAGGCAAACATTCCTTATTTTACAGTTGATCATTCACATATTTTCACTACAAAGAGAAAGCAGAGTCATGATGACAAGCCCATATTTCAGTTCGTCCAGCCCACAATTAATTACCCGGCAAGGCCCAGTATTTTCATCAGATATCGACGGACCCCCAATAAAAACGGGCACCTCCTCCTCGTAAAGCAAGTCATAAAGAAGCAACAGGGACAGGTGTGTGTAAGATTAGGCATGGTTCGTGTGCGATGAAAGGTTTATGATATGTTGTGCCTTGATACTAATCTCATTCGGCCACTGGGAGAGAAACTGACCGAACAGGTTTGGCTTCAGGCAGTGGAGTCAGCTTGCCCAGGTCACACAGAATGTTGTAGGTAATTGGGTTCAACCCATTTAGTAAGTGGGACCTGGGTAAGTAATCGATATATGCATAGGGGTCCCAGACCGGACACAGAATTATTTATGAAGAATTTTTTCAATATTAAAAATTCTGATCCAAACAATGAACATGTCCAGTGTTTTTATTTTCACTGCACACTTGTTATCATTCAATGATTAGTAGATATCAAAGCATTTGTATATACAATTCACAAATTACGCCCACATAGGGAAGGGAAAAGGAGGGGGGGTGCAGGGGAAAATTTAAGATAGTTGTACATCACTAATAATAAATTTACTTATATACACACAGATTCACGAATACAGTAGATAGATGCTAATTGGTCTCCACGAGGGGCCAAAAAAAAGGAATGAACATGAATCACAACAATTTCATAGCAAACAAACTCCTAGTCAGCTGTATGAATCATGCTATGGTTAGGAGTTGATGGTGTAGATAGCAGTCTACGTTTCGACCCAGAAGTATGTAGGATAGTAGATCCTTACTGTGCGGGTCTTCGTCAGGACGTGGTGAGGGGGGTTGGGCAGGGGCTGATTCCTAGGTTTAATGAAATAGAACACTAATTACTCATAACGGTCTCAATAGAGTCCCGTAAAAACATAGCGGAAAAAAACGCCCATTATAATAAATTAAATTAATCTAAAAAGGACAAGAGGATTATACTGAGGGTGAGCCTTATGGTGCTCGCAACAAATAGAGGTTTACCTGTTGGCTAGGCGGGGCGAGTGCTGTCAGGTGCGGCCAGAAAAATTGGTCCGTGGACAATCTGTATGGATAAGAGAATCTGATGTAGAACATACATACTTAAAGGACCAGCAAAATTTTTCGATAATTAAAGGATAAATTACCTGTAGTATTGAAAGGTTGATTAAAAAGTTAGGTAATCACTCCGCTATCCGTATCTAGAGGATCGGGAAGAGATAATGGAAGCGGTTCATTTATTTGGACATGGAATTGTGACTCTTCTATGCACGATTGTCATACATCAAAAACGAGGCTTACCTCGTCGTTCAAGATAGCGGGACTGAAGGGAAGGAACTTATCGATCGTCCTGCATTGCTCCGTCATGTGGGAAGGACTGTGAGCATTCAAGGCTCAAACACGGAGTGATCCGTCGTCATTATCTGTAATTTTTTAGATTTTGTTAAAAAATTTGAATTAAATTAAATGCCGGTCATTTTTGGAAACACATGTGTGGTGAGAGCGAAACCGCACACGGCGTTCGTTAGAAAACTCACCCGAAGAGATCGGCAATGTGGTTTTACGGAGGTGTTCAGGGCGGCGTCTCAGCGCGTCTCCTGTAACCAGGAAGTGCTGCCACGA
Organism: Lissotriton helveticus; assembly: GCF_964261635.1. Classification (NCBI taxonomy): domain Eukaryota; kingdom Metazoa; phylum Chordata; class Amphibia; order Caudata; family Salamandridae; genus Lissotriton; species Lissotriton helveticus. Next base: position 1,584,444,138 of record NC_136067.1, on the reverse strand, counting down.
GTAACACGGGGTGTGTTCAAACCTCGTTTGGCTGTAAGCGAAGAAAGACTACAGTTGCTATGTAGTCTATGGTCGCTAAGGGACACAATCACTTGCGTGATAAATTGTTATTGGAATTTTTAAAAAACAAATCCTAGAACTAAATTGTATTCCTTAAATTATTCCTCGCATGACAAATTGTAATAGAATTTTTAAACTCAAATCCTTGAACATAATTGTATTCCTTACATTATTTCTCAGCAAATGAGCCGAATTCGCATGACTATAGATTTTTCAAGAGTACTGTCAGGCGCGGACCTGCCAAAACAGGGCGGTCAAGGCGCCTGACACCATAGGCAACTGGGCCAGAATAGCATATCTGTAGTTTGTTCAATAGTTATTCAAAAAAGCGCGAACCTGCCGAACAAGGCAGTCTAGGCGCATGACACCATAGGTTATAGAGGTTCATTTTTTACACGACGAATCACAAAGAATTCACACAGAATCACCACCATTTGAGGACATACCAATAACAGTAATGGTCAAGCTGGCTGAATTAGCGTGAACCTACCACATGGTGGTTTAACGCATAAGAACCACAGAATGTTAAACAATCAAAGGGTTGCTAGTTGAGCAAAACTACTCTCCGATTCATTTAAACCCATGCGCACAGAATCAAAAAATTGGATCCATTTAATCTCCCTAACATTTAGGATGGGTTCTATGTTACCACCCCTGGGACTCAGTTTGACCTGTTCCACTATAATCCACTTAAGGCTTTCAGGAGAGTGATTCTTTTCATTACAATGATCAACAAGGGGGGCACCTTGGACCTTACACCTTACACGGCTACAGTGTTGCAGAAAACGCACCTTCGCACGTTGTTGTGTTTGTCCAACATAGATTAGATCACAGGGACATGTTACACAATACACCACATTAGTGGAATTGCAGTTTGTGTGTGATTTAAGCGGAACACGTTGTTGTTTGTGAACAAATTCTTTGGTTTGAATCGTCGCCGGGCAGGCCTTGCAGGAACCACATCGGTAATGGCCCACGATGGCAGGTAGATTCCACATAGACGTGATAGATGGTTCATTCTTGTTATTAAGGAATGAGCAAACCACGTGATCTCGGATGTTCTTGGCCTTCCTAAAGGAATGAAGGGGTAGGCAATTCGTGTCAAGGTCCTCGGAGATCAGGTTCCAATATTTATTGATGGTTTTTTTATCACATTACTTTTGGTTGAGAAAGTGGTTACACAGATAAGGCGTTGTTCGTTACTGCTAAGTTGCTCACTGGGTTGCAGTAAAACTTCTCGGGGATTGAACCACGCTCTCTTTCTAGCTCTCTTGGTCAGACGCCTCGGGTAGCCACGTTCCATTAATCGGTCCATGAGTATTGCTGATTGCTCCATATAGTCCTCTTTTTTACTACAATTGCGGCGAATTCGTAGAAATTGGCCAAACGGCAGGCGTCTGACCAAGAGAAAACCTCTATAACCTATGGTGTCATGCGCCTAGACCGCCTTGTTCGGCAGGTTCGCGCTTTTTTGAATAACTATTGAACAAACTACAGATATGCTATTCTGGCCCAGTTGCCTATGGTGTCAGGCGCCTTGACTGCCCTGTTTTGGCAGGTCCGCGCCTGACAGTACTCTTGAAAAATCTATAGTCATGCGAATTTGGCTCATTTGCTGAGAAATAATGTAAGGAATACAATTATGTTGAAGGATTTGAGTTTAAAAATTCTATTACAATTTGTCATGCGAGGAATAATTTAAGGAATACAATTTAGTTCTAGGATTTGTTTTTTAAAAATTCCAATAACAATTTATCACGCAAGCGATTGTGTCCCTTAGCGACCATAGACTACATAGCAACTGTAGTCTTTCTTCGCTTACAGCCAAACGAGGTTTGAACACTCCCCGTGTTACTCGTGGCAGCACTTCCTGGTTACAGGAGACGCGCTGAGACGCCGCCCTGAACACCTCCGTAAAACCACATTGCCGATCTCTTCGGGTGAGTTTTCTAACGAACGCTGTGTGCGGTTTCGCTCTCACCACACATGTGTTTCCAAAAATGACCGGCATTTAATTTAATTCAAATTTTTTAACACAATCTAAAAAATTACAGATAATGACGACGGATCACTCCGTGTTTGAGCCTTGAATGCTCACAGTCCTTCCCACATGACGGAGCAATACAGGACGATCGATAAGTTCCTTCCCTTCAGTCCCGCTATCTTGAACGACGAGGTAAGCCTCGTTTTTGATGTATGACAATCGTGCATAGAAGAGTCACAATTCCATGTCCAAATAAATGAACCGCTTCCATTATCTCTTCCCGATCCTCTAGATACGGATAGCGGAGTGATTACTTAACTTTTTAATCAACCTTTCAATACTACAGGTAATTTATCGAAAAATTTTGCTGGTCCTTTAAGTATGTATGTTCTACATCAGATTCTCTTATCCATACATATTGTCCACGGACCAATTTTTCTGGCTGCACCAGATAGCACTCGCCCCGCCTAGCCAACAGGTAAACCTCTATTTTTTGCGAGCACCATAAGGCTCACCCTCAGTATAATCCTCTTGTCCTTTTTAGATTAATTTAATTTATTATAATGGGCGGTTTTTTCCGCTATGTTTTTACGGGACTCTATTGAGACCGTTATGAGTAATTAGTGTTCTATTTCATTAAACTTAGGAATCAGCCCCTGCCCAACCCCCCTCACCACGTCCTGACGAAGACCCGCACAGTAAGGATCTACTATCCTACATACTTCTGGGTCGAAACGTAGACTGCTATCTACACCATCAACTCCTAACCATAGCATGATTCATACAGCTGACTAGGAGTTTGTTTGCTATGAAATTGTTGTGATTCATGTTCATTCCTTTTTTTTGGCCCCTCGTGGAGACCAATTAGCATCTATCTACTGTATTCGTGAATCTGTGTGTATATAAGTACATTTATGATTAGTGATGTACAACTATCTTAAATTTTCCCCTGCACCCCCCCTCCTTTTCCCTTCCCTATGTGGGCGTAATTTGTGAATAGTATATACAAATGCTTTGATATCTACTAATCATTGAATGATAACAAGTGTGCAGTGAAAATAAAAACACTGGACATGTTCATTGTTTGGATCAGAATTTTACATATTGAAAAGATTCTTCATAAATAATTCTGTGTCCGGTCTGGGACCCCTATGCATATATCGACAGGTCACACAGAAGTCAGCAAAAGTGCATGTGTCCTTCAGACTCGTTTTTGGCTTTGGTTATCGGCCTATGTGAGGGCAACCCACAAAATGGCTGCCGTACACAAAATGGAACCCGAGGGTTCAGGACGAAAACTATGATTACAGGGTGATTTTGTCGCTCGAACATGACGAAAATACTCGTACATGATATACTAGTCATTCTCGGTCTGCTGATACCAAAATCGTCATGGTGTGACGATGTTTATGACACGGGTCCAGAATTTTCAGTACCGCAGACCCTCCTTTTGCCCTTACATAGGCAATTAACCTATTCTCATGCTAATCTGAGTCCAGGTCTATATTCATAAAGTCATTGAGATGTTGCTGTAGCATCATCCTATTACTTAGTTCAGCCCTTGATACAGGTTTCCTTATACACGGTGTAGCACAGAGGCCACATATTGCAGGAGCACACTGTATGCACAGACAGAACAGGAAAAGGATGGCTAAGATCATCCTAACGACCATCAGAATCTTCCATCCTCAGGCGGATATCAGTTCCCAGAACCACCCCATCAATGACCAATCTCCTTTATCCACGTGAATAGAGTAGGAGATCTTGTGCAGTTTGGAAATGGCCTGGTACACTGTTGGAGCGTTATCTGGAATGAAAACACAGCAACTCGATTGGATCACTTTACATACCCCACCTCGGTCTGCAAGTATGACGTCTAACGCGACCCTGTTCTGAAGAGTCATAAGACGATCCGACTGGAGCTCAGCAGTCAAGTTGCTAAGGGCACCGGCAGTTTCAACTACAGTGGACTCGACCACCCTTGTCAATTGCCTTATGTTCCTGCTGTTAACCATGGGTCCCCAAAACGGCAGAAAACTCTTCACGAAGTCTCCAAATTCTTGTCCCGCAGTGTCTTCTTCACTGAAGACACCTCTAACTATCCTTGTCTTATGGTAATCTGCCGTAGCTGTGTAGGTGGGAGGCAACAGGAACGAAACAAAACATGTGCCCGAAAAGTCAGGGGGCAACCATGTATAGGCTCTATCATGGCAGATGAAATAGGTACCCTTAGCTGCTAGGAACGAAGGGGAAGTCTGAGACGCAAAAACATACGTTTCAGTGCAGGTACTCTTCCCTAACTGAGCTCTGGGGTTCTTGCCATTACCTTGCAGACATAGGTGACCCTGATGGGGTACAATCCAAATCGGGGAAGATCTCTTAGCTTGCTGTTTCTCACTCAGAGTAACTCCATATCCGGTCACGTTCCATCCTATATATACTAGTGTCTCATCTCTCGGGATAGTCTCATAGGAAATATCTTCCCTAATAATATCTACTATACCCTTAACTAGAGCACTATTCTTAGGATTATATTTTACGGAACGTAGGGGGTGGACTTCATGTGCATAGATGAACATTGTTCTGTATGCCCACACAGAACCATTATGGCTGAAAGGCAGGACCAGGTAAGGGATACCTTTATTGGTAAGGTGAGGCATAAGTCCACACACCCAGCAGTTAGTTGTGTTCACTACTAGTTGGTGCTGATGCAAAAGCTGAACGAAAGAGTTATTGATAAACTCTAATCTCCTAGCGGATTCATGTTCAGGAAGAGGGTGAAAAGAATGTGGGGAAACAGTAGGAGGAGGAGGTATGGGCGATGTAGTGGGTGCAAATGTCACTTGAAAAGAGAATAAAACATATCCTATTAAAAATATCATTACACTGAACAACATAAAAATGCATAATATCAAAAAGCGTTTCTTGGTCATCTTTCTGCAAATTTTATCTTTAGAGTTCATTTGTTTGGCAGGTCTCTCCATCTCGAAAAACTCCATCCTCTCAAATTGCTGCTCGCGGTGGTAGGGTGTTCTATGCTAAGGAATGCCTCTGTCAGTCCAGGGCAACTCCCCTAGACCAACCAGAACTGTCGACCTAACGTCTTCAGCTGCACTCCAAAGACTTGGGCAACCACGACCCTACAGCTGAACCCGGATGGCGGTTCGAAAAACAAAAATAAGAAAGTTTCTCAGATGAGAGAGCTGCACTTTGGGGGAAAAAAGTAAGGAAAAGGAATTTTTTATTAGTCCATAGTTCTCGGCCTCAAATTATAACGGCTAGGTACTGTCTGGTTCTGGAACAAGAGTTCAGGTTCGGTAGTGTCCAATCGATTTGACGGTGGCACAGCTTCTTGCAGAAGATTATCACTTTCTTGTTCAGAAATTGTTCCTTTTACACATGCATTGCTAAAAGGCAGAAAACGAGGCACAGTTTCAGTCTCTGAGTCAGCGACACCCTCCTGGACCCACCGGTCGTACGGCAGAGGCAAAGGGACCCTCTTGCAATGCATGCCGTGGATCCAGTTTTTCTTTCCTTCCACTCGAACGGCTGATCTCATTGAGAGAAGGACTAGGTGGGGGCTGGTCATTCTTTGTTCGCTGGAAATTCTTGACCAGCACCCAGGATCCAGGATCGATCGGATGTCCTGGAGCTTCAGAGACCTGAGGCAGAGTATCGTGAACCTGTTGGTGTAAAACACGCAATTTAGCCGTCAATTCGTACAAATAATCAAGCAGTATAGGGTGTTCGATCTCACTGAATTTTGTCAGCCTTGGCACTCCCCATATGTTGGCCGGACGGCCGAAAACGATTTCATAGGGACTAAGTCCCACTCGCGAATGCACAGTCATTCTTGTTGATAGGAGTGCTAAGGGCAGAGCGTCAGGCCATTTAAGACCAGAACTCGCTTGGATCTTGGCCAATTTCAGTTTCAATGTGCCATTGTAGCATTCTACTACTCCAGCTGATTGGGGGTGATTTGCAGCGTGGAATTTCTGTTGGATGCCTAGCCCTTCACATACTTTCTTCATCACTCGACCCACGAATTCACTCCCATTGTCACTCCAGACCATTCTCGGCATTCCGAACCTAGGGAAGAATTCTTTGACAAGGGCTTTAGCTGTGGAGAGGGCAGTGTTGTCTTTCAGGGGATATGCTTCTACCCATCTTGAAAATGCACAAACAACAACGAGTACGTATTTCAAATTGTTGCACCTTTCCATGTGGATGAAATCTAGCTGCAAAACCTCGAACGGATACGTAGGAGGCGCAAAATGGCCAGCTGGAGTTGTGGTTCCCCTACCAGGATTGTATTTCAGACACACCATACAATTCTTGACCACATTTTCTGCACATTTAGGAATTCCAGCGTTTTGCCATACTGGAGCCAACAACTTACAAATCCCTTTCACACTGATATGAGCCATTCCATGGGCCATCGTAACCACTGCAAGCACATACGCATCGGGTAGCAACCATCGCTGATGCTCTGACAATTCAATCCAACAACCATTTGCATCCATTTTACCCGTACTCTCTCTCCACACACTCAACTCTTTCTCTGTAGCTTCAGCTTGAATAGACTTCACACTCGCTATCGTATCTTCACACATTCCAACATCACCAACCCATCTTGCAGGGCCTGCAACATACATTCGACTCATCACATCCCTTGCTGTTTCTTTTGCGACTTCGTCAGCAAATGCATTGCCACGACCAACATCATCAGTAACCTTCTTGTGTGCACTACATTTCACAATCGCAACTTGCAACGGTAAGGTCAGTGACTCAAGAAGTTCATTCACCAACTGACCATGCTGTATCTTAGCTCCATGCGAAGTCAGAAACCCACGTTCTTTCCACAATCGTCCAAAACTATGAGCCACACCAAACGCGTACTGGCTGTCAGTATATATGGTCACTCTCATTCCTTTTGACAGCGCACACGCTCTCGTGAGTGCAATCAACTCTGCTGCTTGAGCTGAATTATGGGGAATACGTGCAGCTTCAACAATCATATGCTAAGTCGTGACAGCATATGCCGCAGTCGTATCACCATTCGGAAGCTTGAAGCATGAACCATCCACCCATAAGGTACCATCACACTTCACAAGAGGAGTGTCCTGAAGATCTACTCTCCCTTTCGTTTCTTCTTCTGTTCTGAGAAAACAATCATGCTGCTCTGAAACATCTGTCTCTGCTACGATTGGCAACAACGTAGCTGGATTCAACGTGTTACATCTCTTTATGTGCACATGACTTGCTAACAGTGTCAACTCGTAACCTGACAATCGAGCACTAGTTAAGTGCTGTGTCTTGGTCCGGTTTAACAAAGTGTCTACTGCATGTGGAACCATCACAATCAATGTATTATCCATCACTAAACCAGCAGACTGCCGAATGGAAACAGCTGCTGCTGCTGTGGCTCTCAAGCAACTCGGCAACGCTTTAGCTACCGGATCCAAAGTCGACGAAAAATATGCGCATGGACGCTGCTTGTCTCCGAACAACTGTGTCAACACTGACAATGCCCAACCTTCTTTCTCATGGACATACAATGTAAAGGGCTTACTGTAGTCCGGGGTACCCAACACAGGAGCCGAACATAATGCATCACGCAATTCGGAAAAACTTTTCTGACAATCTTCAGACCATGGAATGGGATTCGGTGTATCTTTACAAGTTAATGCCACCAAAGGTTTGGCCAGCAGAGAAAAATCCGGTATCCATTGTCTGCAATATGATGTAATACCTAGGAAAGCACGTACTTCTCTCTGTGTCCTTGGCACACTCAATTTCGCAATTGCCAGAATTCTTTCTGGGGTCAGTTTCCTTCCCTCCTTCGATAAGAGATGACCTAAGTAGGTCACTTCTTGTCGACAATATTGCAATTTTGAAAGAGACACTTTGTGGTGCATATCAGACAAATGACGCAACAACGACAACGTGGCTTCTTTACAAATTTCCTGAGTATCTGCGGCGACTAGCAAATCATCAACGTACTGAATAAGGGTAGCGCCATCAGGTAAAACAATCGTGTCAAGCTGTGTCTTTAAAGCTTGACTATATATCGATGGGCTTTCACAGTAGCCCTGGGGAGCGCGTTTGAAGCGGAAACTTCGGCCTCCTAAACTGAAGCCGAAAATATCCCTGCTCTCCTCGCCTATCGGGATGCTGAAGAAAGCATTCTTCAAGTCAATCACCGAAAACCAAGTCGCAGAAGCTGGAATCATAGTCAATAGGGCAGTGATATCAGGAACGACTGGAAATTGTGGCACAACAATCTTATTCACCTCTCTAAGGTCGATCACAAACCTATAAACAGGTGGCTGAGAAGCCTCAGTACGCTTCAAAACAGGCAGAACAGGACTATTGCAAACGTTACCTCTTGTCTCTTCAATTACATCTTTTTCAATCAAGTCGTAAATGATCGCTAGCAATGCCTTTTCACCTTCATTAGAAATCTTATATTGGGGAATTCGTGGCATTTTAACATTGGCTTTCAATGTCACAACATATAGTGGTATTTCCAAAAGACCTACATCATTAGGGCCAGTAGCCCAAAGAATATCAGGGAGAAATGACAATTCTGTCGGCAGTTTATCCTTCGACAAATACATTGGAGAGATCACTTTCTTACCCAGTGTGAGTTGCACTCCCGAGGGAGAGCAATATAACGTCGCATACAATCTTTTCAACAAATCCAGTCCCAACAAATTTTCACCACAACCTGTCGTCAGAATAAGGGATGCTTCGAATTCACAAGGTCCAACAGAAAGGGACATAGGACTAGAAATCGGGTTCCTAACCGGGGCGCCAGAAAAACCTACTGAAACAGTCATATCGCCAGACAAAGGTGCGCCAGGGAGTTTTGAGTACATAATAGAACTCTTTGTAGCACCAGTACCCAACAGAAAAGGCTCTGACACACCTGATGTAATCACCTCAACATAAGGTCCACTCTGATCTACTGGAACTGAAACAACTCCCTCTCTTTTTCTATGGCTGTCCTAGCAATCATTACCTTCCATATCCTCATCTTCTGCATAGTAGTCATCAGCATAGTATTGAGCCGTCCTACCAGACGCATTATTCTGCTGGTCAAAGCTGTTCATTGAATTTTGAGGCGGAAAGGGACGCGCGTTCTGGGGGAAATTTCCACGTCCTCTACCTCTAGGAGCTTGTTGAACACCTCGACCTCTTGGCGCTATTTTCCCACCGGGCCGGATCAGCTATACCACCCATGATCCATATATCACTCCTTGTGCCCTTACCCACCCTTGTCAATAATTGGCTGAATATTGTGACCTGATGATTTCTTTTGACACTAGGGAATGTGTATTTTACGGTTGAATGTGTGAATGTATGTTTCAGAAAATCACAGCTGTTTGGGATATGATTGTGGCCATGAATGTTCTCTGAATGTCATGATGTATGGGACCTGTTTGTTTTGTTCTAAGCCCCACATGTTATGAATGTTTATGTGGAAATCAATATGTATTAAATTCTTTTTTATATAAGAACCTGTGAAAATAATTATGAAATTATGAAAATAAAAAAGATAAAATTTCTAAAGACTGAAGTAGTCAGAAAATAAATTTGTGGTGTGACTTTGAATATACCTTGTGTTGCGTATAGTAAATAAATAGGATCCTGTAGTGGGACCTTGACCTATCCAGATGGCAGGGGTTTTTCTGCTTTTGTTTTGGCACCTCGACCTCTTGTGCCAGAAGCACCATTCATACGTTGTAACAAAATAGGACAGCTATACTTGAAATGACCCTCTTCTTTACAATATGAACACTGATTGGGACCTACAGGGACACGTGGTTGAGAAAACTCGACCCTTTGCGAGTTTCTCTGATACTGTTGATGTTGCTGATAGTTACTCTGACCACCACGTGGCGGGTACGCCTGCTGTAAAAGAACCTTCGTCTTTAACTCTTTCGTTTTCTTGTCCGCCCTATCCTTTTCATCTTTATCTCGATTTTCATAATACTGTGCAGTAGCCAGTATCTGTGCTGAGGAGGAAACGGCCCAAGAACTTTCTGAATCCTTTAACTTCTTACATAACTCGGGAAGCAAATTGTGTACAAACTTGTCAACGAACAACCGTTGACCGCCTTCTGTACTCATATCTTGACCACTGTGGTCGACAAACGTTTCTTCAAACCTGGTGAAGAAATCAGACACTGTCTCCTCTTTCTTCTGCTTACATGCAGACAACTTGTCCCAATTCACACGCATCGCAGGCATTAAAGTCTTCATGTAATTAATGATCCTACCAGGAACGTCTGTTATTAAAGGCTCAGGTTTTGCACCACCAACTTGTCGGCCATCTGCAGCACTAATATTAGCCCATGAGTCACCTAACTCCTGATCATGATCCGCATGATGAATCTTTCCCCATAAAGGCTGTGGCACAACATTCCCAAACAACATGTCTATACCAGCTAAATTCATAATGCAAGACCCTGCATTCTGTGACAATTCCTTGTAATACCCTGCAGGATTTTTACGGGGATCAGGCAATGTCTGTTTAAGAGCCGAAACTTCAGCTCTCTTCCATGGAACATGTCTCCAAACACGCTGAAAGTGTGGCGGAATGGCCGGATTCGCATTTGGGTCCCCTTCTCTCCAGACTGGGGGAACTTCTCTCTTTGGATATTGTTTCGCCTTCTTCTTAACAGAGGAATCAGGCTCAAACAATGACTGGGAAATACCCTCACTCCTAAACGACAACAATGTCGCAACTGCTTTCTCAACATCAGAACCTACAATCGTGCCTTTTGCAAACTCGAACCGTACACGACACAACTCAGGCGGATTGGATTCCAAATCATTATCTTCCAATTCTTCACAAAGAAAAACACACATTTTCTCAAAAACATATGTCTGCTTCGATGCTTCCCATTGATGGAAGACATCCATAACAGACTCTAACTCATATCTTGTAGGATCAGTAACCCATTTATGCGCTAAATGATCCAACGTTTCTCGCTCTCTAGAGTCAGGCAGTTGACTACGCAACTATTTACGCGTTGAGACAGGGGTCATACTTGATGCCCCAAAGAGAGGATATAGAAGACTAGCAACAGTGTCAGTCATTCTCTGTCGAACGGAAGGAGAAGTCGACGAAAGAACAGGAGGAAAAACAGAGGCAGACGCAGAGGCAGTATCAGAAGGAATACTAGAAGAGGCAGTCAATGCAGTAGGCAAAGTCGTAGGAAGTACAGATGGAGCAGGTAGCAAAGTCGGCGGCCCTTGAGGGGGCTGCGCCATAGGAGTAGGAGCCAACTGAAGAGGAGCTGGTGGCTGTGGAAGAACCTGAGGCACAATAACCGGAGGTTGCACAACTAAAGGTTGCGGAGGTGCTGTAGCACTCTGCGCATAAGGTGGTGGCGAACTCAATAAGTGTGACATTAAAGGATCTTTTTCAAGTTCTTTTGCTGCATCTTGCTGAAGAGGCGGCAAAACTGGATAACATTTATCAATCGCCATTTTACGTTGCCTGTGCAACTGCTCACTTGCCTGTTCTTCTTCATTATCTTTATACTGCGTAGCAGCTTGCATTATCGAGATACCCCTTTCTCTCTTATTTTTCTTCGCTAATTTAATTTCTTTCTGTTTGGCTTCCTTACGCCATAGGCGAAAAGAGTCAAACATCGCCGGCCGGGCTTTCTTTTTAAAGAGTCTAACCTCTAGATTATCCAGAACTTCCGTGTCAAAGCTACCATATTGGGGCCATTTTAAAACACCATCCTTCCTGGTGTATCGGATCCATACTTCATTGTATGTGATGGGGCCTACTCCATGTTTCACATACAGTTCATAGGTTGGAGTTTCAATCGGAGGAACCGGACACGAGTCCTCCAATCGGGAATCCCTATTATCACCAAGACAAAACAAATTTCCAAGTCTGCTAAGACCAGGCATCTTCGCTCTCTAGTCTAGCTTCAAACTTCAAAGGATTATCGAACACGATATTCTCGTGAATACACGAGTCCCTCGGCTTTGGTACTTGCAAGTTCCAAATCAAAGATCCCAAGGGGATACCCAAACTAAGAACCAAACTAAGGACTGGGAGACTCTCCACTTATACTTAACTGAGGTATCGATGACGTCACCAGAAGACTCGTCTATCGTTTCGCTCTACAAATCATCAAGTGTCCAAAACAGGGCGATAGTCAGGGCAGCAGTCCTTCGTAGCCGTCGGGAAGCGGGGAACCTCGCAGTAAAGACTTTCGGACCACGTTGACATGCAGGGGTCGATGAAGTGGTTGGCCTTCCTCCAGAATTTTCACACGTAGCTCCTCACGAACCTCTAGCTTGAACGGTACCGCTGATATCGCCCCACGTTGGGCGCCAACTGAAGTACTGGGTTTTTCGGAACCCAGCGGTGCCAAGAAACACACCCTAAGACTTCGAGTCCTTCCTGTTTCAGACTACAGAAACACAGATTCTTCTAGGTGAAGTCAAAGATCGAATGTATTGGCTGCAGCCAGTAACAGGTATCCTAGAAGTACAACACGGTGTATATTCTCAGGAGACTGCTCAAACTTACAAAGCCAGCCTTTCCTTTTATACAAAATATTATGCTTTATGCAAACATTCCTTATTTTACAGTTGATCATTCACATATTTTCACTACAAAGAGAAAGCAGAGTCATGATGACAAGCCCATATTTCAGTTCGTCCAGCCCACAATTAATTACCCGGCAAGGCCCAGTATTTTCATCAGATATCGACGGACCCCCAACAAAAACGGGCACCTCCTCCTCGTAAAGCAAGTCATAAAGAAGCAACAGGGACAGGTGTGTGTAAGATTAGGCATGGTTCTTGTGCGATGAAAGGTTTATGATATGTTGTGCCTTGATACTAATCTCATTCGGCCACTGGGAGAGGAACTGACCGAACAGGTTTGGCTTCAGGCAGTGGAGTCAGCTTGCCCAGGTCACACAGAAGTCAGCAAAGGTGTATGTGTCCTTCAGACTTGTTTTTGGCTTTAGTTATCGGCCTATGTGAGGGCAACCCACAAAATGGCTGCCGTACACAAAATGGAACCCGAGGGTTCAGGACGAAAACTATGATTACAGGGTGATTTCGTCGCTCGAACATGACGAAAATACTCGTACATGATATACTAGTCATTCTCGGTCTGCTGATACCAAAATCGTCATGGTGTGACGATGTTTATGACACGGGTCCAGAATTTTCAGTACCACAGCAAAATCAAGCAATGAAGTCCATGGAAATGGATAAACATTACAAATTATTCCCTTTTGAGCTGTGAGAAACTCAAAAATATCTTTAAACTGCTGCAGAGCACTTCCTATTGATCACAACACATATGCATTTCATAACTAGGTGCATTTTGTACTGTGGATATTGTATGTGCATTCTTTCTGATAAGACATGAGCAAACTATTAATCTCATCATCCAAATTGTTTAGGATTAACAAATCAGGTTTCACAGTTTTACAAAGCACATGAAACACACAACAGGAAGCAGCTATGGATGGGCCACATTATCGTACTTGGTGTTAAGTGACACTCAGAGCCACCCTCTGACAAAAATGTAATTTCAAGCCTTCTCCCCACCACAATAATAAGAAGCTCCAACCAGGCTTGGACTGGCCCAAAAGCAGCAGACAATGCTTCTCAGTGTGCACATTCACCTTCCTGCCATTAAGAAGAACCTGAGCCTGACCAGGGTTGGACTGGCCTCTTTGGATTATTCACTTCACTATTGCTCACTGTTACTGCAGTAGATCCCAAGTAGGTCCTCCTGTACCAGTCACTATAGGGTTACCACCAATCTGTTGTTTTTATTGGCATGATCGGTATTGTATTGTCCTGGCTCGGGGTCATACAAAAAGCCGAGATTTTTTCCCTCATCAGTGCATACTTTGCAGTGTTCTAAACCTGTGAAGTTTGTCTCATAATTAAAGTAAATAAAGACAAAGCCCAATGTAAAATGTATAAACTTTATGAAGACAATGGTTTTTTAAATAATTTTGTCATGCTTAAGTTTTAAATCAACATGAACAAATGACCAGTATGGCAGTATTTAGCAACCTTACCAGAGAGTGGGAAACGCTAAATGTGCCAGAATGGCTCCAGTGCTGCTCTCCGTGTTGTCTCAATTCAGTGCTGCTGGCGTTGATAGCAAGGCAGGGGCACCGGAAGGGGCTCTCTCTCGGGGCACAAGGCAGTCGCAAGGCGACCAGCCGCAAGGCAGACATTAGTCTAGTTTTTTCCACGTAAGTGGCCTCAGTGGTGCTACAGAGAGAGGCTCTCTTGACCCTGGGGCAGAGGAGTCAGAGTGCGCCACACAGCAGCATGCAACATTTTCATAAATGTATTCTATTGCGCAGACAGTCAGCAGCGCACAGAGGACTGTCACTTGACTCAGACTCAGATTGAAGTTCCCCTCCGAATCTGACCGACCTCACTTCCTCTTCCTTCAAGACTTGACGAGGCACTATGGTGGTCACATCCGGATTTAAAACCGGGCCCCCTAGTCAGTCTTAGTGTGGTGGTGCATTTTAAAGCTGCGTGGCGCCGCAGGAAATATGCTGCCGGGCATATTTGCTACATTGTACCACTCTCAGCCTGCTCCAGCGCAGAGAGCAGATATTTAACTATTAATTTACTGAGCCCAGCTGCTGTGAAGAACACTCACTTGATTCAGAAAACTAGCACACACCTTAGAGTGTCGCATGAGATTGTCATTACACAGACACTACACACACTATCACACTTAAAGTAGGAGTGAGACTACTGACAGCCTTGAGAACCTGTGATGGCACTGCCCGACTTTACCAAACTCTAACTTTACAATAATGTGATATGAAATTCCTGCCCTCTGTAAATCAGACAGCAGGTTCGATCCGCCTTCTCCACTCCTGTCTGATAAACAGGGCCGGACTGGCCGGAGTGGGCACCGGGCAATCCCCCGGTGCGCCGCACGGGTGGGGGCCGGTTTTGGGCCCCCGGGGGCCGACTTTGTTACAGGGCCTTTTTTGCAAATCGGCCCTGTAACAAAATCGGCCGAAAACCGGCCCTGGCAAAGAGCTCGGCGGCACCCCCAACCCCCCCAGGGGTGGGAGGCGGCAGAGCACTTTGCCAGGGCCGGTTTTGCTTCCCAGTCCGGCCCTGCTGATAAACCACGTGTCTATAAATATTCAAAGCAGCAAGCAGGTCGGACTGACACGCCTTTCAAACACTGCTTCCCACAGCATTGTTAAGAACTTATCCAACTATTCACTTTTGAGTTTAATAGTAATATTATGCACACGGTGTAGTTTACTGAGCCTTTGCGCCTCGTACCTAAAGCGAAATGCTGGGAAGGAACCGAGAAAGAATGCTTCCGAATGCCGCTCCTGCTGCCAATTACAGTCAGTGAGAATAAACTACAAAGGCTGCCGCCCCCAAAATAGTGCCGCCTGGGGCGGACCGCCCCCATCGCCCCCCCCCCCCTATCTACGCCACTGATCTTTGACGTCCTGGGGAACCCTTTATTTCCTATCCCTCCCCTGTCTCTCTCGCTCTCTATCACTTCCCCTAACTTTAGTTGTCTCCACTATTTCTCCCTTATGTCTCTCCTCTCCCTTGAATCTTTTCTACTTTTGGTTCATTCCCTCCCTGTCACCCCTCCCTACTTGGCTAGAAAGCTAGGAATCAGAAGATGAGGGATCCATTCTCCAGCCCCAACAAAACAACATTCCCCTCCATTTCACTTACCATGTTCGTATAGGGAAGAGGGCAAGGGCAGACGAGGAGCAGGTTACCTTACACCCCGACATCATGAACGATCCAATGAGAGCGCAAGGGATATGGGCAGGCTTTCCTCCATTTTGTTTCTCCATAAACTATATTTCTGGTTGACCTCAAGGACCATAACCAGGTAAGCATCTTTTTAAGCCTGGGCTGATATGAAAACAATAAAGCTCAAACGCAAAGAACCATCCATCCTAGAATCAGTGAAGCCAGAGCAAACCATTCTCCCAGAACCATTTGGACTAAACTCACCTATAGCACGATGTTTGGACGAAACACAGAATAAAAAACATTTGCTGGAAAAAATATTGTGTCAAGATTTGTGTCAAGAATATCGAAAACAAAAATATTGTTTAGGTAACTTTCTATGGGAAAGCAAAATTTGACTGTGCTTAACACTACAGCTACATAACTTGAAGGTAGATATATTCCTTCAAGGTACGTAGATGTGGTGTTAGGAACAGTACATAAATCCTGACCTTTTTACATGTTACTTCTCAATATTTTGGTTCTCGATATTTTTGACATGATATTCTGTCCACACGATATATTTGTTACCGATATTCTGTCAGAAATCCTATAGCACATTTACAAAACAAGCAGCAAATATGTGACTAGCAGGTACTCACATCAGTTTAATGTTAAATCACCAGTCATATAGGGAATGATGACTTCCAGACAATATCCATGAGTTTTTCTCTCTGCTCACAACTTACATTACTTTCACTTTGCATTCACATCATGTTCTAGACAGTCTGCATAGTCATCTTGCAACCATGGGTAGAGTGGTGACCAAGAACTCTGCAGAAACCCTAGAGCGCATGAATGAGGGCTGTTTACATATTGTGGTTCTGAAAATTCTGGACTCGTGTAAAAAACTTTGTCGTAGCATGACGAATTTGATATCAAAAGACCGAGAATGGCTAGTACACTATGTACAAGCATTTACGTCTTGCTCAAGTAACGATTTCACCTCGAAATCGTCATTTTCCTCCTGAACCCTTGGCTTCTATTTTGTGTAGGGCAGCCATTTTGTGAGTTGCCCTCACATAGGCTTATAACTACAGCCAAATTCGATATCAAAGGACACGTACACCTTAATTGACTTTTCTGTGACCTGGGCAAGCTGGAACCATTGCCCATGGCCAAACCTGTTTGGTCAGTTCCTCTCCCAGTGGCCGAACGAGATAGCATCAAGGCACAACATGCCATAAACCCTTTTCATCGCACACACACCCTGCCTAATCTTGCTCACACCTGTCCCTGTTCTTTTCTCTCTCACTTGCTTTATGATGAGGAGGTGCCCGTTTTTATTGGGGGTCCACCGGTATCTGATGGAAATGCTGGGCCTTGCCGGATAATTTATTGTGGGCTGAACGAACTGTGATGTGGGCTTGTCATCATGACTCTGCTTTTCCTTTGTAGTGAAAACATGTGAATGGTATACTAAAATGTGAAGAATGTTTGCCTAAAGCACAATATTTCGTATAAAAAGGGAAGCCTGACTTTGTAAGTTTGAGCAGTCTCCTGAGAATATACACACTGTGTTGTTGTACTTCTAGGACGCCTGTTACTTGGTTGCAGCCAATAAAATCGATCCTTGACTTCACCTAGAAGACTCTAAGTTTCTGTGGTCGAAATCAGGAAAGTACTCGAAGTCTTTGGGTGTGTACCCTGACACCACTGGGTTACCGGTTCGGTACCGGTTCGGAAAAACCCAGTACCTCAGTTGGCGCCCAACGTGAGGCGATACCAGCGGTACCGGTCCAGCCAGAGGTTCGTGAGGAGCTTCGTGTAAAAATTCTGGAGGAAGGCCAACCACTTCATCGACCCCTGCATGTCGACGTGGTCCGAAAGTCTTTGCTGCGAGGTTCCCCGCTTCCCGACGGCTACGAAGGACTGCTGCCCTGGCTATCGCCCTGATTTGGACCCTTGATGTTTGGTAGAGCGAAACGATAAGACGAGTCTTCTGGTGACGTCATCGATATCTCAGTTAAGTATAAGTGGAGCGTCTCCCAGTCCTTAGTTGGTTCTTAGTTTTGGGTATCCCTTCGGGATCTTTGATTTGGAACTTGCAAGTGCCAAAGCCGAAGGACTCGTGTATTCACGAGAAATATCGTAATAGATAATCCTTTGAAGTTTGGAGCTAGACTAAAGAGCGAAGATGCCTGGTCTTAGCAGACTTGGAAATCTTTTTGTCTTGGTTGTAATAATAGGGATTCCCGATTGGAGGACTCGTGTCCGGTTTCTCCGATTGGAACTCCAACTTATGAACTGTATGTAAAACATGGAGTAGGCTCCATCACATATAATGAAGTGTGGATCAAATACACCAGAAAATACGGTGTTTTAAAATGGCCCCAATACGGTAGCTTTGACACGGAAATCTTAGATAACCCTGAAGTTAAACTTTTTAAGAAGAAAGCCCGGCCGGCGATGTTTGACTCTTTCCGCCTATGGCTTAAGGAAGCCAAACTGAAAGAAATTTAATTAGCGAAGAAAAATAAGAGAGAAAGGGGTATTTCGATAATGCAAGCTGCCATGCAGTATAAAGACAATGAAGAGGAACAGATGAGTGAGCAGTTGCACAGGCAACGTAAAATGGTAATAGATAAATGCTATCCAGTTTTACCGCCTCTTGAGCAAGAGGCAGCAAAAGAGCTTGAAAAAGATCCATTAATGGCGCATTTGTTAAGTTCGCCACCCCCCTATTCGCAGAATGCTACAGCACCTCCGCAACCTTTAGTTGAGCAACCTGTGATTGCATTGCCTCATGCTCCTCCAGAGCACCCACCAGCTACTCTTCAGCTGGCTCCTGCTCCTCCGGTGCAGCCTCCTCAAGGGCCACCAGCTTTTACATCTGCTCTTCCTATACTTCCTACAACTTTGACTACTATATCGACTACCACTTCTGGTACTTCTCCTGACACTGCCTCTGCATCTGCCTTGTCTCACCCTGATTTCCCTCTTGTCTTTTCATCGACTTCTCCTTCTGTTCATCAGAGAGTGGCTAGTACTGTCGCTAGTTTTTTGCATCCTCTCTTTGGTGCAGCAAGTCCTGACACAGAGCGCAAGCAGTTGCGTAGTCAACTGCCTGATTCTAGGGAGAAGGAAACGTTGAATTGTTTGGCACATAAATGGGTTGCTGACCCGGAAAAATATGATTTAGAATGTGTTATGGATGTCTTCAACAAGTGGGAAACATCGAAGCAGAGATACGCTTTTGAAAAAATGTGTGCTTTTCTGTGTGAAGATTTAGAGGAAAATGATTTGGACTCCAATCCGCCTGAGTTGAGCCATGTACGGTTTGAGTTTTCAAAAGGCGCACTTGTGGGTTCAGATGTTAAGAAGGCAGTTGCGACGCTGTTGTCGTTTAGGACTGAAGGTGTCTCTAAGTCGTTGTTTGAGTCTGATTCTTCTGTTTAGAAGAAGGGGAGACAGTACCCAATGAGAGAAGTTCCTCCGGTATGGAAGGAAGCCGTGCAGGCTGATGCCGCTCTTCATATTGATGCTGTACCAGCACATTTTCAGCGTGTGTGGGTACATGTGCCATGGAAGCGAGCTGAAGTTTTGGCCTTTAAGCAGACATTGCCTGATCCCCGTAAGAATCCTGCAGGGTATTACAAGGAATTGTCGCAGACTGCAGGCTCTTGCATTATGAATTTAGCCGATATCGATATGTTATTTGGGAATGTTGTTCCACAGCCCTTATGGGGAAAGATTCGTCATGCAGATCATGATCAGGAGTTAGGAGACTCATGGGCTAATATTGCTGCTGTCGATGCCCGACAAGTTGGTGGTGCTAAACCTGAACCTTTAGTAGCAGTTCTCCCTGGCAGGATCATTGATTACATGAAAACTTTAATGCCAGCGATGCGAGTAAATTGGGATAAATTGTCTGCATGTAAGCAGAAGAAAGATGAAACGGTGTCAGATTTCTTCACCAGGTTTGAAGAAACGTTTGTCGACCACAGTGGTCAAGATATGAGCACAGAATGCGGTCAGCGATTGTTCGTCGATAAATTTGTGCACAATCTGCTTCCCGAGTTGTGTAAAAAGTTGAAAGATTAAGAGAGTTCTTGGGCAGTTTCCTTTTCAGCACAGATATTGGCTACAGCACAGTACTACGAAAATCGAGACAAAGACGAGAAAGATAGAGCAGAAAAGAAAACGAAAGAGTTGAAAACAAAGGTTCTGTTACAGCAAGCGTATCCGCCACGTGGTGGTGGCCAGAATAATGGTGGTCAGAGTAACTATCAGCAGCCTCAACAGTATCAGAGGAACTCGCAAAGAGTCGAGTATACTCAACCACGTGTCCCCGTAGGTCCCAATCAGTGTTCATATTGCAAGGAAGAGGGTCATTTTAAATATAGTTGCCCTGTCTTGTTACAGCGCGCAAATGGTGTTTCTGGCTCAAGAGGTCGAGGTGTTCAACAAGCACCTAGAGGTAGAGGACGTGGAAATTTCCCCCAGAACGCTCGTTCCCTTCCGCCTCAGAACTCAATGAATAGGTTCGATCAACAGAATGACGCATCTGGTAGGACAGCTCAGTACTATGCTGATGATTACTATGCAGAAGATGAGCACATGGAAGGTAATGATTGCTAGGACAGCCATAGACAAAGAGAGGGAGTTGTTTCAGTTCCAGTAGATCAGAGTGGACCATACGTCGAGGTGATTACATCAGGTGTGTCAGAACCTTTTCTGTTGGATACTGGTGCTACAAAGAGTTCTATTATGCACTCCAAACTCCCTGGCGCAACTTTGTCTGGCGAAACGAATGTATCAGTAGGTTTTTCTGTCGCCCGGGTTAGAAATCCGATTTCTGACCCTTTGTCTCTTTCTGTTGGTCCTTGTGAATTGGAAGCACCCCTTATTCTGACAACAGGTTGTGGTGAAAACTTGTTAGGATTATATCTGTTAAAAAGATTGTATGCGACTTTGTACTGTTCTCCTTCGGGAGTACAACTTACACTGGGTAAGAAAGTGGTTTCTCCAATGTATTTGTCAAGGGATAAACTTCCGACAGAATTTTCGTTTCTTCCTGATATTCTTTGGGCTACTGGTCCTAATGATGTGGGCCTTTTGGAAATACCACCCTATGTTGTAACATTGAAAGCCAATGTTAAAATGCCACGAATTCCCCAATACAAAATCTCTAGTGAAGGTGAAAAAGCGTTGTTAGCGATCATTTACGACCTGATTGAAAAAGATGTGATTGAAGAGACAAGAGGCAATGTTTGCAATAGCCCTGTTCTGCCTGTTTTGAAACGAACTGACCCTTCCCAGCCACCTGTTTACAGGTTTGTGATTGATCTTAGAGAGGTGAATAAAATAGTTGTGCCACAATTTGCAGTTGTTCCTGACATTACTGCCCTATTGACTATGATTCCAGCTACTGCCACCTGGTTTTCGGTGATCGACTTGAAGAATGCTTTCTTCAGCATCCCGATTGCTGGGGAGAGCAGGGATATTTTTGGCTTCAGTTTAGGAGGTCGAAGCTTCCGCTTTAAACGCGTTCCCCAGGGCTACTGTGAAAGTCCATCAATATATAGTCAAGCTTTAAAAACACAGCTTGATACGATTGTGTTACCTGATGGCGCTACCCTCATTCAGTATGTTGATGATTTGCTTATTGCTGCAGATACTGAGGAAATCTGTAAAGAAGCCACGTTGTCTTTGTTGCGTCATTTGTGTGATTTGCATCACAAAGTGTCTCTCTCAAAATTGCAATATTGTCGACAAGAAGTGACCTACTTAGGTCATCTCTTATCGAAGGAGGGAAGGAAACTGACCCCAGAAAGAATTCAGGCAATAGCAAAATTGAGTGTGCCAAGAACACAGAGAGAAGTGCGTGCTTTCTTGGGTATTACATTGTACTGTAGACAGTGGATACCAAATGTTTCCTTGTTGGCCAAACCTTTGGTGGCATTAACGTGTAAAGATACACCCAATCCCGTCCCTTGGTCTGAAGAGTGTCAGAAAAGTTTTTCTGAATTGCGCACAGCAATATGTTCAGCTCCTGTGTTGGGTACCCCCAACTACAGTAAGCCCTTTACATTGTATGTCCATGAGAAAGAAGGTTGTGCATTATCAGTGTTGACACAGTTGTTTGGAGACAAGCAGCGTCCATGTGCATATTTTTCGTCGACTTTGGATCCGGTAGCTAAAGCATTGCCGAGTTGTTTAAGAGCAACAGCGGCAGCAGCTGTTTCTATTCGACAGTCTAGTGATGAATAACATGTTAATTGTAATGGTCCCACATGCAGTGGACACGTTGTTAAACAGGACCAAGACACAGCACTTAACTAGTGCTCGGTTGTCAGGTTACGAATTAACCTTGTTAGCAAGTCATGTGCACATAAAAAGATGCAACACTCTCAACTCAGCTACGTTGTTGCCGATTGTAGAGGAATTAGATGCTTCAGAACAGCATGATTGTTTTCAAAGAACAGAAGAAGAAACAAAAGGGAGAATAGACCTCCAGGATACACCTCTTGCTGAATGTGATGGTATCTTATGGGTGGATGGTTCATGCTTCAAGCTTCCGAATGGTGATACGACTGCAGCATATGCTGTCACGACTTTGCATACAATTGTTGAAGCTGCACGTATTCCACATAATTCAGCTCAAGCAGCAGAGTTGATTGCACTTACACGAGCATGTGTGTTGTCGAAAGGAATGAAAGTGACCATCTACACCGATAGTCAGTATGCGTTTGGAGTGGCTCACAGTTTTGGACGATTGTGGAAAGAACGTGGGTTCCTGACTTCGCATGGAGCTAAGATTCAGCATGGTCAGTTGGTGAATGAGCTTCTTGAATCACTGACCTTGCCTCTACAAGTTGCGATTGTGAAATGTAGTGCTCACAAGAAGGTGACTGATGATGTTGGTCGTGGTAATGCATTTGCTGACGAAATCGCAAAAGAAACAGCAAGGAATGTGATGAGCCGAATGTATGTTGCAGGCCCTGCAAGATGGGTTGGTGATGTTGGAATGTGTGAAGACACGATAGAGAGTGTGAAGTCTATTCAAGCTGAGGCTACAGAGAAAGAGTTGAACATGTGGAGAGAAAGTACGGGTAGAATGGATGCAAATGGTTGTTGGGTTGAATTGTCAGAGCATCAGAGATGGTTGTTACCCGACGCGTACGTGCTTGCAGTGGTTACAATGGCTCATGGAATGGCTCATATCAGCGTGAAAGGGATTTGCAAGTTGTTGGCTCCAGTATGGCGAAATGCGGGAATTCCTAAGTGTGCAGAGAATGTGGTCAAGAATTGCATGGTGTCTCTGAAACACAATCCTGGTAGGGGAACCCCAACTCCAGCTGGTCATTTTGCGCCTCCTACGTATCCGTTAGAGGTTTTGCAGCTAGATTTCATCCACATGGAGAGGTGCAACAACTTAAAATACGTACTCGTTGTTGTTTGTGCCTTCTCAAGATGGGTAGAAGCATATCCCCTAAAGGACAATACTGCCTTGTCCACAGCGAAAGCCCTTGTGAAAGAGTTCTTCCCTAGATTTGGAATGCCCAGAATGGTCTGGAGTGACAATGGGAGTGAATTTATGGGTCAAGTGATGAAGAAAGTATGCGAAGGGCTAGGCATCCACCAGAAGTTTCACGCTGCAAATCACCCCCAATCAGCTGGACTAGTAGAATGCTATAATGGCACGTTAAAACTTAAGCTGGATAAGATTCAAGCGAGCACTGGTCTTAAATGGCCTGACGCTCTGCCCTTAGCACTCCTATCAACCAGAATGACTGTGCATTCGCGAGTGGGCCTTAGTCCTTATGAGATCGTTTTTGGCCGCCTGGCCAACATATGGGGAGTGCCAAGGCCCACAAAGTTCAGTGAAATCGAACACCCTGTTTTGCTTGACTATTTATACGAATTGACGGCTAAATTGCGTGTTTTACATCAACAGGTCCATGACTCTCTGCCTCCGGTCTCTGAAACTCCAGGTCATCAAATCGATCCTGGATCCTGGGTGCTGGTAAAGAACTTTCAGCGAACAAAGAACGACCAGCCCAGGTGGACCGGCCCACACCTCGTCCTTCTTTCCACAAGATCAGCTGTTCGAGTGGAGGGGAAGAAAAACTGGATCCACGGGATCCACTGCAAGCGGATCCCTCTGCCTCTGCCATATGACCGGTGGGTCCAGGAGGGTGTCGCCGACTCAGAGACTGAAACCGTGCCTCGTTTTCTGCCTTTCAGTGATGCACGTGTAAAAGGAACACTTACTGAACAAGAGAGTGGTAATATTTTGCAACCAGCTGTATCACCGTCAGTTCGATTGGACGCTACAGAACCTGAACTCCTTTTCCGAGATCACACCATACCTGGAAAGCAAAGATACAATCTGAGGTCGAGAACTATGGACAAATAAAAACAAACTTTCTTTTTCAGTACTATTTTTGAAAAGCGCAGCTCTCTCATCTGAGAAACTTGCTTATTTTTGTTTTTCGAACCGCCATCCGGGTTCCGCTGCTAGGGCCGCGATTGCCCAAAGTCTTTGGGGTGCAGCTGACGACGTTAGGTCGACAGTTCTGGTTGGTCTAAGGGAGTTGCCCTAGACTGACAGAAGCATTCTTTAGCAGAAACAACCTCCCATCGCGGGCAGCATTGTATAGAGGATGGAGTTTTTCGAGATGGAGAGACCTGTCAAGGAAATGAACTTTAAAAACAGAATATGTAAAATGATGACAAAGAAAAGCTTTTTGATACTGTGCATTTTTATGTTATTCAGTGTGATTATGTTTTTAATAGGATATGTTTTATTCTCTTTTCGAGTAACATTTGCATCCACTACATCGCCTACACCTCCTCTTTCTACTGTTTCCTCTCATTCTTTTCAACCCCTTCCTGAACACGAATCCGCTAGGAGATTAGAGTTTATTAATAACTCCTTTGTTCAGCTTTTGCACCAACACCGACTAGTAATGAACACAACTAACTGTTGGGTGTGTGGTCTTATGCCTCACACCACGGATAAAGGTATCCCTTATCTGGTCCTGCCTTTCAGCCATAATGGTTCTGTGTGGGCGTACAGAACGATGTTCATCTACGCACGTGAAGTCCACCCCCTACGTTCTGTAAAAGACAATCCTAAGAATAGTGCTCTAGTTAAGCGTATAGTCGACATGATTAAGGAAGATATTTCTTATGAAACTACCCCCGAAGATGAGACACTTGCCTATATAGGATGGAACGTGACCGGATATGGAACTACTCTGAGTGAGAAACAGCAAGCTAAGACATCTTCCCCGATTTGGATTGTACCCCATCAGGGTCACCTGTGTCTGCAAGGTACTGGCAAGAATCCCAGGGCTCAGTTAGGGAAGAGTATCTGTACTGAAACGCATGTTTTTGGGTCTCAGACTTCCCCAGCGTTTTTAGCAGCTAAGGGTACCTATTTCATCTGCCATGATAGAGCCTATACATGGTTGCCCCCTGGCTTTTCGGGCTCATGTTTTGTTTCGTTCCTGTTACCTCCCACCTACACAGCAGCGGCAGATTACCACAAGACAAGGGTAGTTAGGGGTGTCTTGAGTAAAGAAGACACTGCAGGACAAGAATTTGGGGACTTCGTAAAGGGTTTTCTGCCGTTCTGGGGACCCATGGTTAACAGCAGGAACATAAGGCAATTGACAAGGGTGGTTGAATCCACTGTAGTTGAAACTGCTGGTGCCCTTAGTAACTTGACTGCTGAGCTCCAGTCGGATCGTCTTATGACCCTTCAGAACAGGGTTGCGTTAGACGTCATCCTTGCAGACCGAGGTGGGGTATGTAAATTGATCCAATCGAGTTGCTGTGTTTTCATTCCAGATAACGCTCCAACAGTGTACCAGGCCATCTTCAAACTGCATAAGATTTCTGAATCTATTCATGTGGATAAAGGAGATTGGTCTTTGATGGGATGGTTCTGGGAACTGATATCCGGCTGGGGATGGAAAATTCTGATGGTCATTGGGATGGTCTTAGCCATTCTTTTCCTGTTCTGTCTGTGCGTGCAGTGTGCTCCTGCAATATGTGGCCTCTGTGCTACATCATGTGTAAGGAAACCTGTATCAAGAGACGAACTAAGTACTAGAATGATGTTACAGCAACATCTCAATGACTTTAGGAATATAGACCTGGACTCAGATTAGCATGAGATTAGGTTAAATTGCCTATGTAAGGGCAAAAGGAGGGTTTGTGGTTCTGAAAATTCTGGACTCGTGTAAAAAACTTTGTCGTAGCATGACGAATTTGATATC
Source organism: Lissotriton helveticus (assembly GCF_964261635.1). Classification (NCBI taxonomy): domain Eukaryota; kingdom Metazoa; phylum Chordata; class Amphibia; order Caudata; family Salamandridae; genus Lissotriton; species Lissotriton helveticus. Next base: position 1,584,418,053 of record NC_136067.1, on the reverse strand, counting down.
AAAAGACCGCGAATTGCTAGTACACTATGTACAAGCATTTTCATCTTGCTCAAGTAACGATTTCACCTCGAAATCGTCATTTTTGTCCTGAACCCTTGGCTTCCATTTGTGTACGGCAGCCATTTTGTGAGTTGCCCTCACATAGGCTTATAACTACAGCCAAATTCGATATCAAAGGAAACGTACACCTTAATTGACTTTTCTGTGACCTGGGCAAGCTGGAACCCTTGCCCAAGGCCAAACCTGTTTGGTCAGTTCCTCTCCCAGTGGCCGAACGAGATAGCATCAAGGCACAACATGCCATAAACCCTTTTCATCGCACACACACCCTGCCTAATCTTGCTCACACCTGTCCCTGTTCTTTTCTCTCTCACTTGCTTTATGATGAGGAGGTGCCCATTTTTATTGGGGTCCACCGGTATCTGATGGAAATGCTGGGCCTTGCCGGATAATTTATTGTGGGCTGAACGAACTGTGATGTGGGCTTGTCATCATGACTCTGCTTTTCCTTTGTAGTGAAAACATGTGAATGGTATACTAAAATGTGAAGAATGTTTGCCTAAAGCACAATATTTCATATAAAAAGGGAAGCCTGACTTTGTAAGTTTGAGCAGTCTCCTGAGAATATACACACCGTGTTGTTGTACTTCTAGGACGCCTGTTACTTGGTTGCAGCCAATAAAATCGATCCTTGACTTCACCTAGAAGACTCTGAGTTTCTGTGGTCTAAATCAGGAAAGTACTCGAGGTCTTTGGGTGTGTACCGTGACACCACTGGGTTACCGGTTCGGTACCGGTTCGGAAAAACCCAGTACCTCAATATCAACCATATCCTTTTAAGTATGTCTTATAAAGGCTCACTCTCAGCCATATATCACTCTTGGATAGCAGCCCTCGACACCACATAGCTACAGCCTTTATCTTCATTGACAATTATGTCAAAGTACCTTGGCTAAATGAAAATCAATCGCTTGTAGACCAAAATCTTCTTAAATATATGGTCTCACTGAGTGATGTGTCCACAGGAAGTAGAAAAAGAAAAGGGTGCAGCCCAACCAGCTACATTTTCTCAAAGAGAATGGATATTCTGAGAGCTTGACTCAGTCGAAACTTGCTGCCTGATCTCTATCCTTCTGCTGTGCGACCTGGACACCCATTTCACCAAAGATCCGCCCTTCCCAATGAAATCAAAATGAAATTGATTTTTTGTGAAATATTTGAAAGAGCTTCAGTCTGCTGATTTTAATTTAGGAGATGTGAGTGGCTCTCCCATCCTTCCATTGCTCTCGCGATCACAAGTTCTGAAAGCCTATGGCAGATTCCGCAGGACTGGGTTAAGAAGCCAGAGGCAAGGCATTACAACTAATGTAACACCCATGGAGAAGATGGGCTTGTGGAACCAGTGCAAACCTGTCATGTCCTCTTGCTGCAATAGAGGAAGTGAGAGACACTGAATCTAAAGGACTCCAATATATATGGCAACTGGAATGCTCTCATGGTCGTGTGCTCTCGTCTGTTCCCCAGTCTATTCCACCACTGGTACCTCAATAAATGGTATGGAAAATCACCAGAACCAGGTATATTACATGCAGGTTAAACAGCAGAGGAGCTGGTACAAGAGAAGCTGATTGCAAACTCACATTCATACTTATTCCCCTGCACTGAGTTTGGAATGTATGAACCAGATCCTGTCTTAAGAGCTTTACACTGAGCATCCCTGCCAAAATATTCCTCCACACTGGATGATGTAACAGTGCAATCTTCAAGCTTCTCATACAAAAGTATACTGGCACAAAATAAGCAATTGTGAGGTCAGCTACTTTAATCAAGAAGATTGCTCAGCGCACAGACAGAAATTGAAAAAGCTGATGTGATGAAGAAAGCGTGCTGCTGCTCTCCACCCTACAAAAAAATCCTGTGGTTTGCCCCAGAAAAACTATGCATGTAAATAATTCAGTTGGTAGAATGCATTGCTTTGTTTGCAACTTTGTAAACTACTTACTGTGTTGCTGCAAGTTGCTCCAGAGAAAAAGATTTAAATAAAATTGTTTTTAAAAAAATCATTCAGCTACAATAGGATCATTTTTCATACCAACCTCACAGGCTAAATACAATGGTACAACTTGTGGTACTGTACTACATGTGAGACAGCAGATCATTGCTGGCAGAGGCACTGAAGAATTCATTTGGGAACTGAAATCTGGTGCTGCATTTTTAAAACAAAAGGCTCCTTTCATTCAGTGGTACTGCGACAATTTTCAGAGTGGGGGTGCAGCCCTCAGTGTTACATTAAGGAAGTCATAGGAATTGTGAAAAATCCAGCATTACTCAAAAAAACATGTGTTGCAAATAAGCCATACTCATTCAGCAGGAGAGTAGTAAGGGTGTAGTAGTAGCTGGGTGTGCATTTTGGAACACACTGTTGCAAATATATTAATATAGCATGGTGTACGAGGTGGCGCAGGCTATTAGGGGGGTTCATTCTGGCAAGGACTCTGGCTCGAACGGAATCCCCATAGAGCTCTATAAACTTAATGCGAATAAATTAGCACAGTTTCTTCGCGCCATGCTCGTCGAAAGTAAAGAAATGGGCCAGCTCCCATATGACCAACGAGTAGCTAATATCATTGTTATCCATAAAGATGGCAAGCCCAAAACATTGTGTTCCTCTTACCGGCTGATCTCACTACTCAACGCTGAACCTAAGGTGTTTGCTAAACTACTGGCGACCAGGCTGGTCAAGGTCATTACAACCCTGGTCCACCTGGATCAGTCTGGCTTTATGCCACGCAGGAATACAGCCCTTAACCTGAGGAGACTACATGGGATTCTGGGTGGCACATCGAACATACATGAACCAGCAGTTCTGTTGTCATTAGATGCGACCATGGCCTTTGATAGGGTCGAATGGCCCTACTTGTTCGCAGTCCTGGGGCAGATGGGTATTGGTAAGGAGTTTATCGACTGGGTCCGTCTCTTGTATGCTAGTCCCCTTGCCAGGGTTGTGGTAAATAACCACAAGTCCGTAGACTTTCCTTTGGAAAAAGGCACTAGACAGGGATGTCCCCTTTCCCCACTGCTATTTGCGCTGGCGCTTGAGCCGCTGGCGGCATGGGTCCGCTGGGACCGATGGATTCGTGGACTACGCTGCACACCCGAGTGGGAAGACAAGATCTCACTTTACGCAGATGAAATCCTGCTCTATCTTACCACTCCCCGAGACTCTCTGATAAACTTTATGGACGTTCTGGCCATATTTGGGAGATATTCTGGTTTCGCCACTAATTGGACGAAATCAGTGCTTTTTGTTCTTAGCGGTGACCTTCCAGTTGTCCCCAACTCCTGCCCATTACGGATTGAGCTGGTGGGTTTTCGGTATCTGGGCATATTTGTGACCAAAGATCCGAAACTGAAATACGATAAAAACCTGGAGTCCCCACTGGCCAGGTTCCGAAGGGATGTGGCGAGATGGAAGTCATTGCCGCTCTCCTTGTTGGGTTGTGCAGTGTTATTTAAAATGATGGCTCTCCCCCAATTCTTATATGCACTCCAAAACACTATGGATCCAGTGCCCCCCTCGTATTTCAAAAATATAGAGTCCCTCCAGAGACAGCTTCTCTGGGAGGGCAGACCCCGTATTGCTTTCTCCAAGCTTACTCTTCCCTGGTACGACGGAGGGATCGGTTTGCCGGACCTCCGGAAATACTATTGGGCTTCCCAGTTGGCGGCAATAAATCACTCCATCTATGGGTCTCCCTTGGTCCCCAGATATGCAATGGACCGTGGTCAGATGCCAGAGGGAGATTTTACTAGGGCACTGTATGCTAGAAATGGTTGATTTCCCCTCATTGGGCCGACGACGCACGCGATTCAAGTGTGGCATGCTGCTAATCGATGTCTTCAGTGGGAGGGGAGGCTTACTATGGCAACCCCGCTGTGGAGCTCGGAGAGATTGGGTAGCTTGTGGAGGACAAAGGGCTTTTATAGGTGGGACCTCATCGGGATCTCGCAAATTAAGGACAGGTGGGGAAAGGATGGGATACATACGTTTGCCGCCCTATAGGAAAGACACCAGATGCAGGAGTGCAAACGTTTCCGATACCTCCAGGTCAGGCATGCCCTACTCGCAAATGTTCCCAGGGACACTGAAATTCCGGAAGCCTCCCCATTGGAGGACCGGGTATTGTACGGTCTTCTTTCAACAAAAACTATCTCACTGATATACAAAAAACTGATCAACCACATGGGAGATCCCCTGGTGACTATTAGGGAGCAGTGGGGTGCAGATGGTCTAGTTCTGGACGACGAAGATTGGAGGGAGGCGGTCTCCTCCCCGAAAGTCGCAGCCATCCAAATGCGACTTAGATTGGTCTAATTAAAGATTTTACACAGAACTTACATTACAGGTCCACGGTTGGTACATATGGGTTTGGCGGAAAGTGGGGAATGTAGGAGGGGATGTGGAGAGAATGGAAGGTTCATGCATGTTCTGTGGCACTGTGCAGCAATCCATACTAATATAATAAAGAGAGAGCCCAAACCTTTGAGGCGGGTAATCTCAGGAACCACAGCACCAATCACAACACCCAATACAGCGTTGGAAAGGGCAGTTGCAGCAGAAGGACATAGGCTATGCAGACGCCCACCATATACATTTAAAAGGTAAAAGAACCGTGCCAGCAGAGTAGTCCCTTGTGGGTGTGTCTGCGTTGTGCTGTGGGCGTGTGCTGGGGGCGTGACAAACACTGGGGGCGTGTGTTACGTTCCGCCCTTCATGCCATGTCTCATAACGTGTGCTAATCCCACCCTGCTCCCTTTAAATACCCCTGCACCCCACAATCATTACCCACCCTTGCTCCTTAAAATACCCCAACACCCTTAAACACTAACCCATCTTAACCCTATAAATATACCCTGTACCTCAAAACCCAAACCTATCCCTAAACCCTAAAAATACCCCTGTATCCCAAAACTCAAGCCTTGCCCTGAACCCTAAATATACCACTGTACCCCAAAACCCAAACCTACCCCTGAACCCTAAAATACCCCTGTACCCCAAAACCCAAACCTAGCCCTGAACCCTAAAAATACCCCTGTACCCCAAAACCCAAACCTAGCCCTGAACCCTTAAAATACCCCTGTACCCCAAAACCCAAACCTACCCATGAACCCTAAAAATACCCCTATACCCCAAAACCCAAACCTAGCCCTAAACCCTAAAAATACACCTGTATGCATATAAAATGTAATGCCATGCGTTATAATGGCATTGCAAAGTCATGGTACTTTCGTAATGAAAGTATGCGGAGTGATGAATGCGGAAAGAAAGTTGCGGAATAATGGGTGTTTACCCTCCCCCGGTAAGTATATTGGTGGCACGGCGGCCCACATCTCCAGCAACATACTCATATTTTTTCACCACCCATTTGAAAAATGCACAGGTCTCTCTCATTGATGGCCAGCACCGACATACACTTTTAGACACACCTCCCGCCACAAGTTCTAGAATTGCGAAATTTAGAGCTGGGGAGCTACGTTCGAATCTCGGCATCAGCTCAACATCCTGTGATTCCAGGCAAATCGCTTTGTCTCCCCGTGCCTACCACAAATGAATGTGTTCTTCTGTAATGTAAATTGTGCTCATGCCATGTTGTCGAGTTCGCGCTATATAATATTGCAAGGAAAAATAAAGTAGGGATACTCGAGTTCACACACTACTGAACGGGCACTCTTAAGTGCATCAGCAGTGCACTGTGAATCGGAGCGTTTCACAGGACTGTCACAGATAAGAAATGCTATCTAAACGAAATCCTACAAAACAATATACTACTGGCCGGCAGCAATTCATACCCGGACAACGTCGGGACGGGCTGCTAGTACAGGAATATTGGGTCAAGATTCATGAGAAAATCCAAGATGTATTGGGGGTGGAGTTGGGGGTAGAGACCCGACGATGTGTATTAAATGCCTGGGAGCCAACTGATCTGAATGTACATGGGAAGCAGTGAGTGACCCTGTCGTGCATGATAGCCAAGCGTAATATAGCTCAGTTGTGGGGCGCCAGCCAAGTGCCAAATGCCACAGATTGGGAAGTGGATGGAGGACCTTGACTAGTGCATGTTCAGGGAAAGGTCAGTGTATGTGGCCAGAGGGCATCCCGGAAAATGTGGGAAGATCTGGGGAGCTTGGAATGTATACATGGGGAATATATGTACTCCACCGAATGTAGGCGAAGAAATTGTAGTGTTGGAGTCCCTGTGATCCCTAATGTTCTCCTAAAAATATGTTGCTACATGGAAATGTGTAATTGATTAGAGTGAAATTAATACATGCCACCTGATGCTTTTTTTACTTTTGTTTATGTTAATAAAAAGATTTAAAATATATATATATATATATATATAGCATGGTGTGGTAGCGCACGATCTTTTACAGACAGCATATTTTCAATTGAAATGGCCACTAATTATTCACAGGCATTCAGTTTTACTGATAAACCTATATAGCCCACAAATGACAATGAGTGGAAATCTGGTTTACAGTGACTAATTATCATTCCCACATCACATCACACTTCAGGAGTAATAAAAACAGGGCATCCTTGAGATTTCTTAACTGATGGCATACTTTGAAATATTTGTACAATACATACAAATGCATTTAAATTGTATTGTGTTAGAAATACCCTACAGCCTTTCTTTTTACACCAGCAACATTGTCACATGGTTCACTTTACTAAATCCTCTCCCTTTGCAGTCAGAGAAAGAAGAGTAAACTTAAAGCTCTATGTTAAACAAACAAGCAGTAATTTTTCAGAAGACATAGCCTGACTTTTGAGCTCTGGCTTTGAACACACAGCATATGTAACAAGCTAAAAACACAATCTGTATTGCTCATTTACCTTCTGAACGCCAGCAAAGCTATTTCTTTGGGTTCTGCAGCACCCCCAGCACACCTACTTCTGGCGCCTATGCCTTCATTCAATCATCCTGCTCCCTTGGTGTACCCTAAGCACCATAAAGGTCACTTGATATTGTAGTTGCAACACTATGAGAGGTGATAAAAAAGCACTGATTCCCTCTGAGGTAACCTTAATATGCCTAAAAAGGTTCACCACAAAATTAGAGGCATCTCTTTCTGTGGGATTTAGTGCGAGTTCAGGGGTATAAAGGATGTGGGCTTCAAGAGCTATACCCTAGTAGATGCCAAATTATTTTTTGGCTTCCCCTGGTAAAGCAAACAATTCATAAAGGAAAAGCAGAATCTGTAGTAAATATATTTTCAAGACCACTAGGAAAAGGAACAGAATCAGCCAAAGTGATGAATCCCGACACTACTTACCAGGCTCTAGATTTCAAATTCATTAGTTTTCATCATAAAAAAAGCTCACTCATGGCTCAGCAATTGATTGCTCCTCCAATTGAGAGGACCAAACTTCCTGAGAACCACATGCCAGGCAAACAATCGGAACACCGCTTACTCTAGAGGCTATACAGACATAATATCGACAACAAAAATATCGAGATAGCTAAATATCGAGTTTAAAATTCGAGTAGACAGAAGATAGATAAGACAGAATATAGACTACAAAAATATCGAATAGAATGACAATAATATCGACTCAAAAATATAAAATGGACAGAATATAGAATGGACAGAATATAGACAACAAAAATATAGATGGATAGAATATAGACAACAAAAATATCGAATTTTAGGTAAGTAAGTAAGTATATTTATGGTATTTAATTGTTGCGTAATATAATTCTGGAGCGGGTTGTGGTTTATAGGGGAATAGGGTGGGAAGTAATTTAATTATAATTAATTAAATATTTTAATTTATTGGTATTTATGTACAATTCATTGTTAATTATTTTTTAATTGGCAATTAATTAAAATATAATTGGTAATTAATTTTTATTAATTGATTAATTGATAATTATGTTAATTTTATTTATTTATTTTCTGGAGTGGGTTGTGGGTTTATAGGGGAAAAGGTTGGGAAGTAATTTAATTATAATTAATTAAATATTTTAATTTATTGGTATTTATTTACAATTAATTGTTAATTAATTTTTAATTGGCAATTAATTAAATTATAATTGGTAATTACATTGTATTAATTGATTAATTGATAATTATGTTAATTTTCTTTATTTATTTTCTCGAGTGGGTTGTGGGTTTATAGGGGAATAGGGTGGGAAGTAATTTAATTATAATTAATTAAATATGTTAAATTATTTATTGCGACTTATTTACAATTATTTGTTATTTAATTGTTTATTTGGTAATTAATTATTATATAATTGGTAATTAAATTTTATTAATTGATTAATTGATAATTATGTTAAATGTATGTATTTAATTTTTGTAGTGGGTTGTGGGTTTATAGGGGAATTGGGTGGGAAGTCATTTAATTGTAATTAATTAAATGTTTTAATATATCATTAGGTATTTATTTTGAATTAATTGTTAATTATTTTTAAGTTTTTTAATAATTTATTGTTATTGGTAAATATTTTGTATTAATAAGTAATTATTTTTTTGTAATTAAATTAATTGTATTATTTGTAATTGAATAATTATTATAATATCGTAAATTGGGAATTAATTTTAATAAATGTGTAATTGGTATTAATATTTAATTTATTTTTAATTATATATGAAGTATTTACTTTCCCTACTGTTGCTCTATTTGGAGTGGGAATAGTAATTTTTACCTTCCTGCTATCCAACGCTTTACCTACTGTTGCACTCACTGGAGTGGGAATAGTAATTTTTACCTCTACGCTATCCAGCGCTTTCCCTACTGTTGCACTCTCTGGAGTGGGAATAGTAATTTTTACCCCTATGCTATCCAACGCTTTCCCTACTGTTGCACTCTCTGGAGTGGGAATAGTAATTTTTACCCCTACCCTATCCAACGCTTTCCCTACTGTTGCACTCACTGGAGTGGGAATAGTAATTTTTACCCCTACGCTATCCAACGCTTTCCCTATTGTTGTACTCACTGGAGTGGGAATAGTAATTTTTACCTCTACGCTATCCAATGCTTACCCTACTGTTGCACTCCCTGGAGTGGGAATAGTAATTTTTACCCCTACGCTATCCAACGTTTTCCCTACTGTTGTACTCTTTGGAGTGGGAATAGTAATTGTTACCCTCCGACTATCCAACACTTTCCCTACAGTTGCACTCACTAGAGTGGGAATAGTAATTTTTACTGCTACGCTATCCAATGTTTTTATTACTGTTGCACTCACTGGAGTGGTAATAGTAAATTTAACCCTCTCGCTATCCAACGCTTTCCCTACTGTTGCATTCTCTGAAGTGGTAATAGTCATTTTTACCCCTAGGCTATCCAACGCTTTCCCTACTGTTGCACTCACTGGAGTGGGAATAGTAATTTTTACCTCTACGCTATCCAACGCTTACCTTACTGTTGCACTCTCTGGAGTGGGAATAGTAATTTTTACCGCTACGCAATCCAACGCTTTCCCTATTGTTGCACTCACTGGAGTGGGAATAGTAATTTTTACCTCTACGCTATCCAATGCTTACCCTACTGTTGCACTCTCTGGAGTGGGAATAGCAATTTTTACCCCTTCGCTATCCAACGCTTTCCCTATTGTTGCACTCACTGGAGTGGGAGTAGTAATTTTTACCCCTACTCTATCCAACGCTTTCCCTACTGTGGCACTCACTGGAGTGGGAATAGTGATTTTTACTGCTACGCTATCCAATGTTTTTTCTACTGTTGCACTCACTGGATTGGTAATAGTAAATTTAACCCTCTCGCTATCATATGGTAAATATATTGTATATGTTTTATTAATACTTTGTTTATATATATGTATATATATATATATATATATATATATATGTATTAAAACAATTTTTTAATTTATATTAATTATTTATTAATTTTAATGTTATTTAAGTATTTTAAGTATGTTTAAGTTAGTTATATTTATTATTTCATTAATTTTAAATTACTTTTAACTATTTAAAAAATTCAATATTTTGACTGTCTATATTTTTTTACAACGATATTTTTGATTCGATATTTTTGTACTTACCTGTTTGGAGATAGGAAGTCAATATTTTGGCATTCTATATTTTTTACTCGATATTTTTAGTAGTCCTATATTTTTGCTATCGATATTGTTTCAGTGATCCCTCTAGAGGACTGAGAATTTGGTAGACTGTACCACTAGAGGAGCAAGCCTTTAAATACAAAGGTGGAAACTGTGTTGGCAAATTCACAGAAATTGCAACCCAAATAGAGACAATATTAAAGATAGTAATCTTGCTAGAGGAAGCCCTTAATTATATTTTGGCCTAGAATACCAAATATCTTTGTTATTTATACTGAAATGACAGGGCCTTATAAATGTTTTTCCCACCATTCCCATCTAAGTCTTGTGGGGGCAGTGAAAGGCAAAGTATTGCAAGTTCTGTGGTGGAATTGATAAGTCAATACCTTCTGAAGGATAGCTCTAACCCTGATATCATATCTGCAAGAGTTCTTTCAGCTCCTTTTTCAGACTCTGAAAGCTTGAAGGAAAGTTTTTGGAAAAATACAGAAAAACAAGCTAACCCCCCTCCCCACACACACAAGCCTCCTCAGAATTCCGGTATTCATATCAATCTGACCAGGATTTGAGTAGTCTCTTAGTACATAGGTTGGCCATCTTAAGCATAGGATGACCATCTTGAGCATTGCAGTTTTGAATATTAGCAATTAATGTAAGTTTTTTTCTATGTTGTATTCAGGAGTTTTGAAGAGGTGCTATTTACAAAATGTGCTGAAACACAGAGAAATAAATACTTACATTCTGCAATAAATATGTTGGTGCACTATTATTTTGACAAGGTTAGGAATGTGCTGGCATGGAAATCTTTTTTTTTTTTGTCCTCATCTCACCAACAAAACTTCTGCGGATCTTACAAAGCTGTTGTTTTCAATCTGTGCACCCTATGGCTTACTGCACTTGCTTAGGTTGCCTAGACCGACCCCATTTGATGGGAGCTTGGTGTAATCATAGGACCGATTATTATTAATCTCAGATCATGGCCCCAGCTCATAAGGGGCTGCTAGATATTTATCGGGCTTTCCCCAGCTCCATCCTGATCTAAGCGAGCCATAGCAAATGTACTAGCATAGAAATCTTATCATAAAACTGCAGCACATGCAAAGATATAAGGCGTGTTTGAGAATGTTTTAGAACTTTTAGGGTCCACAATCTTCTCATGCAGATGGAAGGGCTGGTGTAGGGGAGATAGGATCACTTGGTGGAGAGGGAGCAGGGAAAAAAGTGCTGATTGCAAAACATATGCTTTTGGTTTTCAGAGGAAATATTTTGTTCTAGGAACTGCAATACGGATTTAGGAATGCCAGTCAGTCAAAGTACTTTATTTCGGTAACATACCATAAAAAGGCCATACATACACAAAAGGCACATTAAATTCACAGAATAAAATTTGGAATACTATATTAAAAAAAACAAAAATCTCATATAAAAAGTTCCTGCAGATATAAAAACATCGGTTAGAACACCAGAATGTCAGTAAATAAAAATATCTAAAATTATGTAAAAAGTGTAAAAAGTATAAAAAGTGTGGCACCTCGAAATACCCCTTAGAGCGAAGTATGAGCTTGCAGCTTTAGTATTGCACATCTCGTGTACCACATAGATTGAAGAAATCTTGCTGTGGCAAACACTATCAAGGGGGTAGTATCATATTTGAGAATCCTAAAGACCTCCCTGTAATCCCTAAAGCCCCTAGCCCTACATAGCTGCAAAATCCATTTCTCCCTTAGGAATGCACATTAAAGTCATTCATCAAATGGATTCAATAGTGTGAGAATATGCAACTGTAGCGAGGGGAGAGCCTGACTCCAAATCCTTCTGAGGTCCCCAGTTCTCATTCTCAGTCCCTACCCAGTTCTTCCTTCTGCATGAGCTGAGAGGAGAAGTTGAGGGTCGCCTGACCCTTTCCTCAGCTCTGGAAGGATCCATGACAGTGAACCCTGGGGGCCAACAGGATCTACCGTGTGTGGGAAAAATCTTTACACGGATGAAGGTTGTAAATGGGAGTTGATATATATTTTGCGAATTCTTCCAAACCCATTCTGAGAAGCCATTCTAAGGTGAATAAAAAGTGTTGCTTGAGCATTCTCATCTCAGCGAAGACTGTATTAATAATGCTATGCTTCAATGTTTTTCTTTTTATGAAAAAAGGCAACAAAAAGTACTATTTTAATTGTAAAGAATATATTTTGTTAAAAGGTTATTGTACATTGGCTAGCTACCTTTTCTGAATGGAGGAGGCAATTATGTAAGGAAGTACTTTGAATTTATTTTTATAAAATTATTTTGAAGGCACTATCAGGCTAGGTTTGCCTATGAGTAAGTGAGATATCCAGACCCTTGCTACCGAACACAAATGAATGCTATGGCATAGGTGGCAGCAACACACACACTTCCAAAAGAATATATTATAGAATAATTATTACCACGCATACACCCAATGCAGTCAAGATTTACCAACCATCTAGCTATCACATACTTCGTAACAGCACTGAGCACGTAGAAAATACACACACAAACTTCAAACAGAACCTATTAGAACAGTTTGCATACATTTACCACGGTAGATATATGCACAGATATGCCATACCGTTGGCTCTCCCCAAGTTCACTGGAGCACTTAACACCATGATACGACCCTCTTCCAAGAACACATTGGACAATACTCCTATCATACATAAAATGCATCAAACGCATCCCAGATACTCCATGTAGTCACCTAAAAGCAAATACCATACACATGCCATATCTACTGGTATTGGGCATGTCTATTGGCCTAAAAGATGCATAAGCAATTGGCAAAGCCCTGTGGCAATGCATATAAAAAAAAACATATATCAACAGCTGAATTTATAAGACTTACTCATATAAGTGAGAAAATGATCAGAACATAATATTTCAAACCCATAATCACATGCTGCTGAATCAGACTCCAGATTGTCAGGGTAATCAGAGAAATATGGAAAATCATGCAACTCTTGAAAGCACATTAGATTCAGAATACTGTTATAAGAGGTTCCACCCTGATAGCGCAGGGGGGGGTTTGGGGGTTTGGAATGGGGGTTTAGGAATATTGTGGATGGGATGGGATAGGAGTCGAAAGAGGTTAAGTGGGGGATGATGAGAAAACATGGGGATGTATTTGGGTCAGATGGGACATATTGGGAGGATCTGGGGGTGTATTTCAGTGAGGTTGGATGATGAGGAAAGGAGAGATGATTGTTGCATTGCTTAAATGGGTTGGGAAGGTAATAGCAGGTTCACAGTATAGTTTTAAATGCATTGGATGGTGATTAAGGAAGTTAAAGGGTGGGATTGAATGATTGTTGAAAGGTGGGTGGATGGCGTTGTAGGCTAGAGGGGATATATTTCATGATGTTTGGGTTTGTAGGGCGTTGTGGTACTTGGAGGGCATTTAGGTGAATGATGAGGGAGGGGCAGGGGAATATTCAGGAATCTTAGATCATCCCATACAAAAAATGCCTTAATTGAATGAATCAACTTCATTGCACATGATGAGAAACCGTCCAAGTGTATGATTATTATGCCATTGATTGGGTTTGGAAAAATCAATCCCTTGCTGCTGTCACTATAGCTAATGTGTAGGCTAGGCTGTTTACTATAAATGAAATACATGGATAAGGTTGTTGAATTCATAATTGTAGTAGAAGCTCTTATTTAAGAAATACTTATTCCCTTCGTATGTGCCCTGTATAATTTGTTTGTCTTTTAATGTGGGAGACAAAATGGGGGAAAAAGGTGCTAGATCAAGTAGTTCATATTCTGCCACTGAGGGTAACACTGTTCAATATGTTTTCTTCTTTAGATATTGCTGAAAGTTGTCAAACTTCAATTTATTCACCTTATTCTTTGTTAAATTCTTTTATTTTTATTGATTTTAACAAAGCACAAAGAATATCAAGGTAGGCCATATGTTACATACTTCTGTAAAGTAATGATCCATATTCCTTCAGGACTCAGAACTCCATAAATAATGAGTAGCTTCACAGGCAACCACATACAAGTATGGTAAGGACCTCATAATCATTAATGGTAAGCACTATAAGTCAAGGTGGGAATTTGAAGCAGGAAAGAGAGCAAAGACAGAAAAGGAGGAGGGGAGGAGGGGAGGAGGGGAGAAGGGGATGAGGAGGTTCCTCTGTCGGCTGTTTCTTAACTGGCTTTGTCCAGGGAAGTAGTGCCGGTGGGTGAGATGGGTGAGGCATTGGGGGAGTCCGGGATAAGGGTTAATAAATACATATGGAGGGGTTGCCAGATATCTTTGGATCTGGTTGAGTGTTGCAATGTGGCATTGAACTTGTTAGTGAGGTCACAGTATGCCACAGTTGGCTGATGCGCATTGCCCCACCGAGGAGTAATTTCCCTCTTAGCCAGTAATAAAGCAATGACGGAAAAGTAGCGGAGATGTTTATGGATAGAGGCAACATTGCCCAGGAGTACCAGAAGGGGGGTGAGCACAAATGTGAGTGGGATCATGAGCGATAGCTGCCCAGTATGTAGTAAGAACAGGGCAACCCCATGTCATGTGTGCAAAGTTCTCATTTTGTGTCTTAAATTTAGGACATTGTGAAGATCTGGAGTGATCTATCTTGGCCAGGCTTGCTGGGGTAGTGTAGGCTCTATATAGAAACCAGAAGTGGAGCAGTTTATGATGGTGGTTGGAGGATACCAGTTTGATTTGTGTGCGGCAGTACGTCCAGTCTTAGTCAGTGAGAGGGTGACCACGGTCACGTTCCCATAACTGCCTGACTTATTATCATGAGTATGTTTAAGGGCCATGCTAGCATGGTAAAGTCTCAAGACTAGGTGCTTACCATTGGGGTCCTTAAAATTGTGAGAGGTACAAAGTCTTTGGGTGCCAGTGGATATGTAGGAAAAACGAGAGAAATTTTGTGCTGAGTAGCGATAGGAACACAAAGTGCTCCATGAATGGGGTGTAGGTAAAAATTGGGTTATGCCTTATTCTTTGTTATGTATCTATTCTTTCAATATTTTAAAGTTTTTTTCCTCCAACCCCAATTATCCAGTATTACAATGGTTACATTTGTTCAATGTCAGAAAATAATATTGTTGGAATTTCCCAATTGCAATGACATACCCTTGGATAATTTTTTTTTCCTTTCTATCATTCATCTGTACCTTTTTTTTCCATATCACTAAACTGTACATCTGTACTTCCAAGATTCTCAAATTCACCTCTTGTTTTCATAGATCTGTATTGTTCGTACTTTAAAATTTGTTTGAGTTTGTTTTTAATATTTCGTTTTAATTTGGTAAGTACTTCTTGTCAACTTGTATCTGCTGATCTAGCTGGACTAGTGGTAGATTAAAACAATTTCGGAACTGTCTATACTTTCCGACTAGGTTTGCCACACCTTGACTTGGTTGATTCAATTTCACTAGTTTGTTAAGAGTTTGTGATATGCCCAATCATTGGACATTCTTCTTCAGCTACTGCCTCATTAGGTGACATTTGCTATGTTAATTAAACTTTTAGAGCTCAACGGTTAGCCTGAGGTTACCTGGCGCTATGCACTGCCTGCTGGTTATCAAGAGAAATTATGTTACTGGTAAACAGCCATGTTTTCAGCCCCCTTCTAAAAGAGAGGAGATATGCTGAATTCCTCAAATGGAACAGCAGATAATGCCAGGCCTTAGATGCACAGGTGATGAAACTCCTACCTCCCCAACTAGCTTTTTTAAATGTAGGAACTAGGACATGTTTTGCTCCTGCGGACCGAAGAGTCCTTCCAGGAATATACCATTTGAACCTTTGCCTCAGATGATCGGGGCCTATTCCATTTAGGGTGTTAAAGGCCTTACAAAGGGCCTTAAAGCGTACCCTTTGCTTCACAGGGAGCCAGTGTAGTTGTACTAGTTCTTTTTTGACAGAGACAAATTTCGGTGTCCCTGTCAACAACATGGCCGCCACATTTTGCGCGATCTGAAGCCTGTTAATATGCCATTTTTGGGTGTTCAGATAGAGGCTGTTGCAGTAATCCAGGCATGCCATAACAAGTGCCGTGACCACTGGCCTGAGACTTCCTTCTGGAAATTAAAGATTTATTTGTCTCATGATTCTGAGTATCAGAAAGCATTCATTCATTTGATAACTTTATTTCGGTCATTGACCATAAAAGTGCAGATAAAATATATACAAGCACAGTAATAAAATCCAATAATAAAACACTTAAAAAAGTTATTAAACAGTAAGTTATCATAGGTGAACTAATGTCCAAGTTACTTCCTTATAGTAAAAATAGTTCTTCTGCGCCACATGCCATATAGAAAGCGGGAAACCGAAAAGACAATAGGAGGGGCAGTGTCATATGTTAGAACTCTACAGGCCTGTGCGCACTGTTTAAGTCCCAGGTTCCTGCACAGCGGTGTCAACCAGTATTTCCGTGTTTTACTATAAGCCGGGCAGAAGAACAGAACGTGTGCATTATCTTCTGTACTATTGCTGCATGCTGGACAGGTTCCCTCCTCTGAGTCAGCCCATTTAGAAGTCAATGCCCCAATGGGGAGGCAGCCATGTCTTAGTTGAATGTATAGTTTCCTTGCAAGGGCAGGCTGCACTAAATCTAAAAATTCCTCTCTCTTGGGTGCAATTTTCACTTGCAGGACTTCAGTGGAGAGCCTTCCCAGAGTTGTTGAAGAGTATAACACTTTAAGGCTATAGTGTCTTACGGAGGCCAGCAACTCAGACCTCTGCAACCTCGGGAAACTCTCCTCAGGGGACTCCCACAGTTGAGGCAGGCCAATTTGGTAGGAGAGGGCCTTGATGTGAAGTAGCCAGGGAATATTTTTATTCTTTGTCCGCCCCCATACTGCAACAAATTCCGCTCTGTAGTCTACAAGCTCCGGTACGGACCAGAGTCTTCTCCAGAAAAGGAGGGGTTGTGCAGCTATCAGTTCTTTAATAGACTCGAGACCCAGGTCCAGACGCAATGGTATCAAAGGGGTGCTTTTAGGTAAAGCAAGCTGACACCGCCGTGCTTATGTGGTCACTAAACATAAGCTTGTTATCCACTAACACCCCAGGTTTTTTGCTTTCCGGGTGGGTGCAGGGCAGATCCCCAAGTCTTCTGGCCACCAATCTAGTGTCCATAGGTGTGGGTTATTCCCGAATATGATAATCTTTGTTTTGCTCAAATTTATTTTCAAGCAGTTGGTCGACATCCACCCTGAGATGGCTTTCATACAATCATGGAAACGTGCCCCCGTTTCCTTTTCCTCCCCATCTCTAAGTGATAACATAATTTGAGTGCTGTCCGCATAGGAGGTGAGTTGGAAGCCAAAGGATCTTATCAAGCTTGCCATAGTTATCACGTACACATTAAAAAGTGTTGGGCTTAGCGATATGGAGTATAATATTGGGGTGCAGGGGCAGTAGTTCTGACATCATATCATGCATTGCCTTTATCACTGCTATTCTTGTTCATAATGTGTCTTTGATTCTCAAAAATAAATATTGATGCTTCACATAAAGATGAAACTAATCTTCTGTTTTTGGAGTGCTGTACCTTTAAAGGTAGAATCCCATCTATGCCCTAGAGATCTGTCTGATAAATATGTCTGATTTATCTTTGCCCTGTTTAGGATGATGACCTGTCTTTTCAGTGTCACTTCTTTAATTATTTATTCATTAAGCCATTTTCCATGAATTATTGATAAGGTGTGTGATAGTAAATTCTAAATACTTCAATTTTCGTTGTGTTCTGTGAAATTCATACACTTTAACAATATGTTCATTTTTTGGAGCTTTTGTGCCTTGATTTGTAATAAATATGCTACATTGGGTTAATGTTCTAGTGTAATTTAGTTCGACTTGTTGCTTCTGAAAGACTGACATGCCATTTGGGTTCCCTTCATATTTTCCTCCATCACTATATCGTTGATGCTTAACTACCTACCCCCTTTGTAGAAATACAGAGAAATATACACCATTGTTTTATTTATCAGGGCTAACATTGTTGTATCAGCTTGCATGACGTTAAGTGAGGCATTATTTGAGTGACTAATAAAGGTTTTCACCAATTTCTACTTGATGTCCTTTTCATTTGGCTCATGATATGCTGTTCTTGTACGCAGCTTGAATATACCGCCTACTTCTGAGGAGCCTATTTTTGGGCTCCCCAACACAATTTTTTCCACATACGTCAATATTACATGAAGGTTTGGCCTTTACCATGTTATTACAATAATATGTGCACTCCTGTTTCTCCCTCCTACACCAACCTATGTTTGTATCTATATTAAAGCTGGCTGGAATTCTGGCACTTGTCGGATATCTGGTTGGTCCATCAGCAGCACATTTAGCACGTCATGGCAATTTTCTATGCTACAGCGGGTGGGTGCGTAAAGCAAAGGGAATATAAGGAATGTCTGCGATTTCCTCTTCACACTGCACATGGACCATTCTTCTTATTCTTGGCAGTTTTGTTAAAACAGCAAAACAGGTATTTGTAGAAACACACATGGCAATCTCAGGTAATTGTGACTTGGCTTGTGGAGCATTGTGACTTGAGTAGAACAGGCAGGCAATGGGAAGACCAATGGAAAGACCAGCACCACAGAAAGATTATGTGGCCTAAAAGGCACCTCGCTCCCAAGGCTAAGCCTTTCCTCTTGATGGTCTGATAACGCAGCAGGAGCAGCAAGTACATGGTAAATCATATAATACATTAGCAGTTCTCTCTATAAGTATACATAATCATGGACTGAATGATGATTTAGAGATTAGGTTAACTCTTGTACTAAAGACTATACTGTCTAGTGTCTACTCCTACAGGCACAGTTAGCAGGCATGGATGATTTGTGGCAATTGTAGACAAACTTGAATTATGTGAAATGATGAATGAGAAACCTATAAACAGAAGAGTTCTGTAATTGGTTTACATAATTTACTTGGCCAATACTGTCTTTCATATTGGTAATATAATTGCCTGTATCACAGAGTTTTGATTAATTGATTCACTGCCCTGGAGATTTGAAGAAATGCTGCGATTTTCTAGTAGACATATCATAAAGTTATCAATTTTAAGTAGATTTTGTGGTTGCAATGAGCTTCCAGGAGAAAGAAAGCCATGTGGGGAAATTTCCATGTGTTCATTGCAACTTAGGTGTAATTAGAGTTGTAACGATGCACATGCTGCATGCTGGCTTGGACTGAACAGGAAATACGCCCGGGCACCAAAATGAAAATGACCCCCATTAGTGAATTAGACAGCTAAGAAAGTGTCCCAGGTTTATAAATTTGTGCAGTTTTAAATTTGTAAAGACGCTGTATACGTGTTCTGCAAGGTATGGAAGACTGCATGGATTTGAGCTTACTGCAGGCAATGTTTATTTTAATTTCAGGAAAATCAACAGCAAAACCAGCACTGTAGATTATAAAACAGACCCACAAACAGTAAAAAAAAACGGCCCACACACTAACCTGGGATTACCCTGTAGGCCAGATGACCCTGGCAGCATGTAAGTGTGCATTTTGGATGCATGCTTCTATTACGATAATCGGGCCCCTTTTAGATGATTCTTAAGAGAGGTCGGGTAATATCTCAGATGGGGGTGAAGCGGTTTGACGTCATGTAGATGCCAGTCTGTTCAGAACCGTCAACAGTTTGTCATAAGGTGCTGTGGCATGGCATCATGCCGCGTGAATCATTAAATCAATCAAGGATTTATAGAGCTCTGCAAAGCACCTGTGAGGGTCTCAAGGTGCTGGAGTAGCTAGCTGCTTTGTGGTGATTGTTCATTCGAACAGCCAAGTTTGGAGTCCTTTCCCGAATTCCCAGAGCGGTAGGGCGGTCCTGAGTTGCAGCGGAGGTCTTTCCAAGCTTTGGCCGCCAGGTGTGAGATCTGGGGATCCTGGAAGTGTCTGTGAGGAAGAGGGAGGCGGAACGTAGCTGTCTGGTTGGTAGATGGAAGGTCATGCATTTGTTGATGTATGCTGGCCATCGTTGTGCAGGGCCATGCATGCGTGGGCCAACATTTTGAACTAGCATCTCTTGTGGATCGGGAGCCAGTGTAGCTTCTTGAGCTGCGGTGTGAGGTGGGTCCGTCGAAGATGAGTGTCGATATAAAACACACAGGATCTCGAGCGCCAAAACCACTGCAGGTCAAGGAAATAAATAACATGCACCCTGTCATCCTACAGACAAAATGTCTCATTTATCCTGCTAAGATCCTTTCCTTATTTTCCCACGAGGGCATTCATCCCAGGGGCACCTGTCGTCTGCTGTGTGTAGAGACGCTCTAGATGTTGCACGGCACGTCGGCGGACGTGACGTGCAGGCGGCCAGGATTGGCTGCTGGTGTTGGGGGCGTGGCTGAGCGGAAGAGCGCGAAACCACAGCGGGAAGAGCGGGCGCTGGAGCGGAGGCTCGGCGCTCTTTGGGTTTATTAGAGCTATAATCAATAAAGAATAGTTAACTACAGCAAGGGCTCAGAGTCATCATTGGAGCCTGCCTACATCATTACAGTGGCGACGAGGGTGGGATTGAAGACCCCCCAGCAAGGCAGAACCACTGACTCAGCCCTATGCGACAAGCAAGCACTAGAAGCTTCAGAACCACCCCACAAGGTACAGGGGAGCAAGACTACCTGGTGCAGGAGAACAGGTACCCCAAAGAGCGCGGCAGAGCCCGGCACACCGGAGGGTGTGGCGCAGAGGAAGGAAAAAAGGGAGGAAAAGCCCAGGAAACCTAGAAGTAAGGCAGGAGAAGAGCGCCGACCCACCCAGCGAGCAGCAGACCAGTGAGCACGCGCTGGAGGGTTCACAAGGAGCCGAGGGGGTCGACACGGACAGTCCCCGAACCCCAGCAAGTGGAGAAGAACAAGACGACGCACCAGGGAGTCCCCGTGGCCAAGTAAGATCACTACCTGCAGCGAAGAGCGAGAAAATGAGCGCGCAAGCAGGCTACGCGATGGCTCCGGTACAGTTCTTACCTCGCCCAGGAGAACCCCTCATGAAGTGGGAGGACTGGAGAGAATACATCGACAATTTCATAGGTGTACTGGAAGATGAGAATGAGGAGGTATTCAAACCCCAGAGGAAGAAACGCATTTTGCTATTGAACTTAGGCCCAGAAGGACTCCGGATTTACAAGAGCTTGGTCCCGAAACAGAGGACATCCACAGACGACGACGTATACGCACATGCGCTCGAAGACCTCAATGAACACTTCAGACCGGCGGTGTGCGTGTCGGTGGATAGGTTTAATTTCCAACAGAGGAAGCAGAAGCAAGGAGAAACAGTGGAGGAGTATGTGGCGGCACTGAAACGACTGTCAGCCACGTGCAGGTACGCCAACTGGGAAGAGGAATTCATCAAGGACCAGGTGGTGATGCATACCACGTGCACGAATGTGCAGGACAAGCTATGGGCTAGTGGAGACACCACACTGAAGGAGGTGTTGGTCATCGTGAAGAGAGCGGAATTAGCACGGCGATGCGCTGAAGTGACAAAAAAAGATATGGCGTCCAGCACGATGGTGAACAAAGTGGATGACGAGGGGACTAGCAGAGAATACCGAAACAGGAAACCAACAGAAAGAGGGCCCAGCAAGTGGCAAAGCAGCACGAACACGTCGAGTAAACAAGCGGGAAGCAACAGGAAGTCATGCTACAGGTGTGGAAGCTGGTCGCACGAGGCGCACGATCGGAAGTGCCCCGCGTTCCGCGCCAAGTGTGCGTTCTGTGGAATAATCGGCCACTACGAGAAGGTTTGCAGGAAGAAGGCCTCCAAGAGCATGGTGAGATGTGTGGGTCAAGGCAACGACGATCCGGACGGCGATTCGGAGCCAGAAGAGGTCACGGTGATCTACATTGAGGATCAGGTACTAAACACGGAGGGCAAAGTTCTAGACAGAGAAGGTAGACGCACGATGAAACCGGTTTTGGAGATGGCTATAGGCGGCGTCAAGATCAACGTGGTGGCAGATACAGGGTCTCCCTTCACCATCATCCAGAGAGCAGTGTGGGAGGAGAAATTTGCGCCACGACTTGGGCCAGAGCTAGAAAAGCTAGACATCCGCCCGGTCACGTACAACGGGGATCGGATCCCCATGGCAGGATTCAGACCCTTGACCTTCGAATTTCGAGGCCGGTCAGCACACTGTAAACTCTACGTATCGGAGAGGGGGCCGTCAGTCTTGGGTTGGCTGGATCAGGGCGACCTAGGAATCAAGCTGGATCCGGGTGGCAAGGAGCAAATTCTTCTGACGGACCAGGTGGCTGGGCCAAGTCTGGACAAATGGAAAAGCGAATATCCAAAGGTATTTGGGGGCACAGTGGGGAAGCTGGAAAAATTCGCCCACAAGATCATCCTGAAGGAGAACGCTGTCCCGGTGGCCCACAAGGCCAGAAATGTCCCGTTGGCAGTGAGAGACGCTGTGAGAGCAGAACTACAAGACCTGGAAAACAAGGGGATCATAGAACCCATCACGTGCGCCGAGTGGCTGGCGCCCCTGGTAGTGGTCAAGAAACCCAACGGAAGGGTCCGGTTGTGCGTTGACCTGAGAGAACTGAATAAAAACATTGTGGTGGAAAGATTCCCCTTGCCCAGGATAGAGGAGATGCTGGCCAGCACCAGGGGGATTAAGTGGTACTCAACAATAGACTTGACCTCTGCATATCATCAAATTGCTCTGCATCCGGACAGCCGCAAACTAACATCTTTCATCACTCCGTTTGGGTGCTATCAATTCCGCAGGATGCCATTCGGTTTAGCTTCTGCAGCGGCGGTGTTCCAGAAGATGATGCACCAATTATTCAAGGACATCAAGGAAGTCCAATACTTCCAAGATGACATCCTGGTGATGGGCAGAGACATACCAGACCACGACAGGAAGTTGGCAGAAGTCTTGAAGATCCTAGAAGGAAAAGGACTCACGGCTGAATGGTCCAAATGCAAGATAGGGATGGACTCGGTAACCTACCTGGGGCATGAGATAGGGGCGCAAGGCGTAACCCCCAAGGCCGACAACGTCAGAGCGATTTGCGAGGCACCGCCCCCCTCCACCAAGGAAGAGGTCAGGTCATTCCTGGGGATGGCAGAGTATTACGGAAAATTTGTACAGCACTTTGCCTCTAAGACTCATCATATGAGACAGCTAACGAAAGAGAACACAGAATTCAAGTGGTCAGAGGACACACAAAGGGAATTCGAGATCATCAAAAAGGAAGTGGCAGGGGCCATACCCCTTCAAGGGTTCGACCCTCAAGGCAAAACCGTCCTCACAACAGACGCCAGCGACAAGGGACTGGGTGCAGTCCTCATGCAAGACCGAGGGCAAGGTCAGCTGGAGACGATCTGCTTCGCCTCGCGCACACTGAGTGAGACAGAAAGGAAGTACAGTGTGATAGAAAAGGAGATGCTGGCGGTGGTGTGGGCCACCACGCGCTTTCGACAATTCCTGTGGGGCACCAGATTTCAACTACGGACCGACCACAAACCACTACTGAGAGTGCTGACATCGAGTGGCCATGCAGAGGCGGCACCCCGGATATCGAAGATGTCGCTAAAGCTCCTAGAGTTTAGGTATGATGTGGAACACATACCAGGCAGCAAGAACAAGGTAGCAGACTACCTGAGCCGAGCGGCGGCTATGGAACCTAGTGAAGAGGACAAGTCATGCACGGAAGAATGGGTGGCACTAATGGAGGATCACAAAAAAGTTATCAGCCTTCAGGAATGGACACAGGCGTATGCAGAGGACCTGACGTTAGAAGAGGTGAAAACTTACATCACTCAAGGATGGCCGGATAAGAGACGGGTCCGGAAGGAACTCAACCCCTACTTTGAAGTGAGGGAGGAACTCTCCCTGGACAATCAAGGAACATTTGTATATAGAGGAGAGAAAGTTGTCCCTCCAACGAACATCATACCCCGACTGCTGGACATGTTGCACGAAGGGCACCTGGGCATAGGGAAACTCAAACTGAGGTCCAAGCAGAACTATTGGTGGCCGGGAATGGACATAAGAGCGGAACGACATGTAAGAGAGTGCGTGAGGTGCCAAGGCGCAGACAAGACACTCAAGCCTCTGCGCCCAGCATTGGGTGCATTCGAAACACCAAAGAACCCCTGGGAAGAGTTGTCTGTCGACATCTTAGGCCCCGTCTTAGACACCCAAGGGGTCCAGAAGTACGTGTGTGTCCTTGTTGACAGGTTCTCGAAATGGCCAGAGATCAAGATAGAGGAAGCCATGGACACAGATACCATAGTGAAATTCCTGGCAGACACTTTTGTGAGGGAAGGCATACCCAAGTCTATCCTCAGTGATAATGGGCCCCAGTTCCGATCGGAAAAGTGGGACAACTTCCTAGGAAGGAACGGCATCCAAGCGAAGCACACATCGATATACCACCCAGCGGGGAACGGTCAAGTCGAACGCTTCAATAGGGTGGTGATGGGGTCGATCCAAGCAGCCATCTCGGACAACAAAGACTGGGAGAAGGACATATGGCACATGTTGTGGGCGTACAGGATCACTCCCACAAGTACAGGATACAGCCCCTTCCAGCTGCTGCGCGGCCGAGAACCGTTCACTCAGGACAACCGGGTGTGGAAGGAAAAGACAGTAGTAAGTGAATGGTCCCCTGCTGTGGTGCGGGCTAACATTGAGAAAGCCAAGGCAGTATACACAAGACATTATAATGCCCGGAGGAACGTGCGAGACACGGAACTCAAAGAAGGAGAATGGGTGAGAGTGAAGCTGCCCACTCTGCAAAGAAAAGGAGAGAGCAAATACAGCAAGCCCCTGCAGGTGAAGGAAATTAAGGGAAGAGCGGCCAGGCTGAGTGACGGCAACATATGGTCACAAGACCGCATGGCCAGATGTAATAAGATCCTAGTGTGGGACTGTGAAAGGGCAGGTGGAGAATCAGAAGAATGCGAGAGTGAGAAGCGAGAACATCAGGAGAACGAGACCACATTGAAAGAAGGAGAGCAAAGACAAGGAGAAGCAAGGGACAGCGAGCAGGAGATAAGAGTTGAGGAGAATGGCGATAACAGAGACAGACAAGGCGAAGAAGAGAACAACACCACCCCTGCGAGACGGACACGGAGTGGCAGAGCTGTGGTGAGGCCAACGAGATTCAGAGACTATGATTTGAGCGACGGACTGTAAGTTGAAATGTTTGTGTGAAAAAAGGGAGATATGTAGAGACGCTCTAGATGTTGCACGGCACGTCGGCGGACGTGACGTGCAGGCGGCCAGGATTGGCTGCTGGTGTTGGGGGCGTGGCTGAGCGGAAGAGCGCGAAACCACAGCGGGAAGAGCGGGCGCTGGAGCGGAGGCTCGGCGCTCTTTGGGTTTATTAGAGCTATAATCAATAAAGAATAGTTAACTACAGCAAGGGCTCAGAGTCATCATTGGAGCCTGCCTACATCATTACACTGTGGCAAATAATCTGCTGTGAACATCACAAACAAATGGATTTGCCTGGTCGTGGTACAGTGGTGCATTTAAGACAAACACCAAGCGTGTCGTTTATCATTTAAACAGCAGCAGCTGAGTTTAAAACTTAAGAAGCAGAATCCAGGAGAGAATGTCAAAGGCCAGCATGGAGGTGCGTCATTGTTCCAAGGCTAAAAGCATTGCCAAGACATTTGCACCGCATTCGTCCCTGCTTGTATGCCAATAGAGCTTCCGCTCTCACAAAGTAACAGCGCTTCTGCCTGAATGAAACGTGCCGTCAAATGTACTCAGTGCACTAAATGCAATATATGAGTGCGTCATCCCACGCTCCAATCCTGCACTGGACACGTTTCGCAGAGAAGGCCCATTAAAAATATCAACCTATGAGAATCGTGTAATCATTGGAATTAGAATACAGACCATGGATGGGAGACTGTGCATGATTAATAAACTGCATAGGAATCCTAAAGAAATGTCAGTGTCTATAAATAGCTTCAAGCACTCTGTCTTAAGTGGTGCGTAACCGTCACCAGCCTGCAGATTCTCTACACTGCAACTATTGATACCAAACGCGTTCTAAACATACATCCAGGACCAGGCATAGAGGTTTTGCCCTCCCAGACCACCATTCGAAATACGCCCCATCACACCTCCCTCCTTTCCAAAATGCGTGAGCACGCACGCATGCACGTACGCACATTCAAACAGACGCACACGCATCATTTATTTAACACGCATACGGAACCATTAACTAAGATAGCTAGTATTATGCACTTGGAACGGTACATGCAGATTTCATAGCTCTTTAGAAATAAACATATCTTAGCAGCTTGGGCAGCCACCACCACCACCACCACCACCATGCTGCGGGATAGACTCCGTTCTACCCCCTCAATAGGGCAACAAGCCATGCCCACATTGCCAGCGCGACATTCCTCTTCAGGTGGCACAGTCTGCCTCATAGACTTTAACCTATCAAAGTTTTATTGAGTGTCCTCTGCTCGGATGTGAAAGCGCTTGTCCTATTTAAAATTCCCCTTTGAATGCATTGATCGGAAGGGATCATTTGGAACGCCAAAGCAGGAAATGATGCAAGCTGAGGTATATATTTTGCTAAATATTTTAATTACCCATGTCAGTATGTATAAGATGTATATATTCATTTATGTCTGTTTGTATGCATTTAAGTTTATTTATAAAGGGATTTTCTATCTTTTTATATATTGTTTTTATGTATAACACTTAATGTTATTTAGTAGATTCTTTCCTCAAGAGTCTTTTTTTCTTGTACATATTGTTTTATTGGACTTTTATGGTTTTGTGCAAAAACTGAATAAAGTGATCTGATGATGATGATGATTTATAAAGTGCAGAGCTGGCCCTAATCCCGTCAAGCAATCATTCCTGAACTCATCTCTAAGTCTCCCAATCATATCTAGGTGTTGTTCAGGTAATAGTGCAGTATGGATCACATCCATAAAGATGCCTAAACAGGCATGTTAGACATCTTTGCATCTGTGCATCTTTGCATGCTGCTGCAGAATCCGGCCCTCGTGAAAGATGAAAGGTTTTCTGTGGATGAATGAGTTCTGCTACTCCTTATCTCCTTCTGCTCCAGGCAAGTGCCTGGTCGTGCCAGGCTATGGGTCCAATCCAAATGAATGTTTCTTTGCAGGAAGATATGTTTAAATATGCCCGAGAGAGGCAAATAACTGCATGCATTTAGCTGTTTATCTATGTCATTAAATTGTCTCTTTTGAAAAATGAGGCAATTTCACTTGCAATCTCTGAACAGTGAAGACAAACCCAGTTGCGCTTTTTCGTCATAAGGTCTCTCCCAATCTTCTTCCCAGAAGCATTTAAGCATCACAGATAAGAGGTGTATCAGAATGACTAACATTCCTGCACTGGCGAATGCCATAGTCATATCAACAGGGCACTATGTACCCATAATAAAGGCCAGACAGTATTGTGAGATTGCACACAAATTGACTATTGCAAATTGCAGAGTTCAAACATATGCATTAGTAGAACGAAAGGAAGGAATGAAATTGTATCTAAGGGTTGCACCTGAACTGTATGGTTGTAACATTCCTCGTAAATAGCCTTATGCTGTAGGACAGCCATGCAGCTTAGATTTAGTGTCGTAGCTATCACTGCGTGGTTGCTGCCTTTAAACAGAGATCGATATTGAGGTAGAATATGATCGTTTTGCTGTGGCTGAGACGTTTTAGTAATTTTTACATTCAAGTTTCGAGCCATATCTAAAATTAGGACAGTGTTTACAGTAAGGTGTGGGGGTTATGGTTAGATTTCAGATTTAAGATGGAGTAGGTGTTCAAAGTAAGGTTGTGCTTAAATTTGTCAACAATGTTTCTCGTTTTGGTATTCTTGATGTATGCTATGTCATGATTGTGCAAAGGCAAAATACATTTACTTGGTTCTGATTTCATATTAATCACTTTTTCATAAATGTATTTCTTTAGTCATATTTGCATATTTCAGTAGTACACACATCCAGGTAAAAATCGAAACATGTCCCAAAGAACCAAAGTATCCATAAAAAGCAATATCTAAGAAATATCGGGGCATATTATCAAGGACAGGCGATACATTATCGCCGCTTTTATCGGCAGGAAACTGTCGATAAAGCGGCGATAATGTATCGCCTGTCCTTGATAATATGCCCCATCTTTTAGTGAACTGGTGGAAATTTACTTTTAAGCGAGCACCGTTTGTGCTGTCGTTTTAAATAATTTTCTATCATCATTCCTTTGACAGCTCTGTGTGCACACGCTGCGAGGCGAGGAGTTAAGAAGCAAAAGATTGTGAGATGCAAATTTAAAGTCATTCCCACACACAGCGAAGCACATGAAACAAATAAAATATGCACACCTGAGCCCCGAGGCAGCATCATCTGTGCTGGATAATTACAAAATATAAACACGATTTTGCCCTCTTGCCTTTTCTTTGAATCTCGGCTGAGGTGAATGCACTTTGGAAGACTGTGGGTCTGGTCCCACAGTGCTGGGGCTTGATATATTAAAAACAGAACTGTAGGCACTGAATATGAAAGAACTTCACCGGTATTTAGCACGGGCAACTCCTATTATCCGCTGGTGTACCCTCAAAATTCATTCTGAACATTTGTTAATTCATAGGCAACACGTGGTGATTCAAAGAAAATCAGATTGGCCTGGATTGCTTTCACTTATAGAAATTAAAAGGAAGTTATCTAAACGAACAGCTATATAGCTTTTCATGCAAATATATTTGCAAAGTAATACTCTTAGCGGCAACTAGTACTTAATTTGAGCTGATGGTTGCAGATGGGGGCCTACAAACTCAAATTTTTGGAGAACAGCACTTATTTGACTTTGGCTCAGGACAATTCAGGGGAAAAACACACAATGGTGGAAGAAGGAGGAAAACAGATGGGAAAAAGCGAATAAGGAAGAAAGCAGGAACCTTGAAGGGTGAGATAAAGGGCCAGGTAGTATTTGGTGGTTGCTTAAAGAAGCTTGAGGTGGAACAAGACTAGGTAGCCTTGATATTCTGCATGCCAACAGAACTCTCCTTCACAAGCTCCAAACCATCCAGAACACCGCATTCAGACTCTTCCTCGGAACCCCACGACACAAACACATGACCCAACACCTACAAGACCTCCACTGGCTCTCCGTTGAGAAGAGAGTAACCTTGAAGCTACTCACCCATGCCTACAAATCCCTCCACAACATCTGACCCAAATGCCTCAACGAGAGAGTCTCCTTCCATGTACCCAAAAGAAACCTCTGCTCCGCCGACCTCAACCTGGCAGAGACCCCAAGCATTTGCAGAACCAAAGCAGGCGAAAGAGCCTTCTCCTACGTCGCAGCCAAGGCCTGGAATGAGCTCCCAGTCAACATCAGACGCTCCTCTACTCTGCACACCTTCAGAAAGAACCTCAAGACCTGGCTCTTAGACTGAAACGGAGCAGCACTCCCCCCCCAACCCCCCCCCCAGCGCCTTGAGACCCTCACGGGTGAGTAGCGTGGTTTATAAAACCCGGATTGATTGATTGACAGACCATGAGAACCCACCCTGGGCTTCCGAGAAAAACCATGTGCCTGGGGCCCAAGTTTGACTATTTCTTTTACAAATTGTGCACTGGAGATCACCCCTTTCTTGAAATCCAACTTGACATGTCACTGGGTGTAAAATCAATACCACCCCCTGAACCGACAAAATATTGTAAAATAAATACACCAAACTATATTAGAAGAGAAGGAGATGGGAATATGACGTGTGGAGAACAGTTGGGTTTATGCAGTAAGCAAGCAGCCCTTTGGGCCGTTTTATACTAGCCGCATCAAGAGAGTGTGGTCCATTTGTGAACTGGTTAGCATTAGAGATCCAATCAGATTTCTCACTGGTTCCAATTATCACATCAGAGGGACTCCTCCCATATCTCCATTCAGCCATAGACATAGGGGACAAAGATATGTTTCTTTGTGCCTGAAGGAAGCGGAGAATAGGCTTTGATGTAAGATAATTTCTCCAGGCACACACCACTTCAGGTGAAATACTGGTACAGTGGTAACACAGTAGAAACATTTGGAGCATCCTCTTATTAAACTATGTAGAGAGAAATGCGGCATCCATCAAACCTGTCTTTGTTCAGGTGGCAAACTGGTTTGTGTATTTAGAGAACGGGTCTACCTAAAATCTCATGCAAGTCCAGACAAGTCCAGTTTAACTGACCGAGAAGAAAATACTTTATTCCCTTTGGGTAGCTGCGTGTCCCACTGCAACGCCATCTAGTGGCAAGGCCATTCACAGCATGGCAGTGGAAACAACTTTTCATACTCTAGTGCCAACCATCAGAGTGGAATAGAAGGCCTCTTGCTTTACAAAAATGTGTAAACTTTCTTTGTTCTCACTTGGGAGAACTTAGAAGAGCTTAAGTCTCCTGCGAGGATACCAGTAGGAGATACCATTAATTAGTGAGCCTTAGACTGGCCAGCCATCTTGATTTTTCTGGTACTATCTTGCATTATAATTCGTCTGTTGGGCTTAAGCAACTAAGGGTTCCATCTTCAGTCAATCAATCAAACAGTATTTGTATAGAGTGGCTTATCTCCCTTGAGGGAATCCAGGCACTGAGGTCCAAAGCCTGGATGCTTGTAGGCTTGAATGCCAAGTAAGGAACATTGTGATACCTTAATATTGTAGCCAAATTATCGTGGACCAAAATTTTGCAAGTTAAGTGTGCACAGAGCCGTATAGATTTACTACTCTTAACTCGAAATCTATATACCTTTAAGAACTATATATTGCAAAGGTTCCCATATATGTAGTTTTGTATGGAAAACCTATGCATACTTACCTATATGTATGTTTGTTCCTGATAGTTTGACAACCATATAAAGGTATAACAATATTCCCCACTCGCTATCCAGAATCCACACTGAAATAAATGTGGTTATTAGTGGTGAAGGATTTGAGAATTGTCTTTTTACTGTGAACTGAGTACTCTATTGTAGAACTTGTCTCTCTCAGTGTAGCGAAGCTGAGCAGTCCAAGGCCTACTCAGAGGAGGTGGTGTGGGATATTAATCACCAATCACTGGCATACAACAACAGTACTCAAATAATTACTATCCAAACAGAACTTTTTCTTTTAAAAATGAAAAGTACGCTTATTACAAATGACCTACTAAATACAGTGCTTTAACACTGCCTCCCACCTGTACCAGATGCAAAATCACATTGTAAGGGGATATCATTAGACATAAGACAGGTCTTTGTCGAAAGGGACGACATTATTAAAATAGAAACATGTCATAATTCACCATGATATCGCCTTACAAATGAATGGGGCTACAAAACATAATTCAAACGGATTAATTGCTAGCAAAAACATTGCACTGTTCATCACTAAAACTCTCAGAACATTTATAAATACATCTCAGTCATAAATGGAGCCAGTCTTTCTTCAGTGTTTACAGGCCACACAATGTAGCCATAATATAAACCTCAAGGCGTCCCCAAACTCCTGGGCTACAAAGCAAAAGCAAATACTCCAGCTTTGGAAGCATTTAAAAACACAGTAAACCTCCCCTAAGGTCATGATTTCTAGGCCCCAGGAGAGTTATGGAGAGTTTTCCTGCACACCTAACAGGGACTGCCTCACTGCCTACTTCTTCCTAGATAGTATATGAATATTGTTGATGTTGCACCTGTACCTCTAATGGCACCACAGAAAGAAGTTAGGCCAATTTTCACCTCCCTTGCTGGATAGTATTGTTTGCTGCTGTGGCTTTGCGATGCAGGATTCTCCCTTTTGTGGGGTGCCCTGGTCCTATCTGCACCACCCATGAGTATTATGGGGGTCGTTGAAGGCCTGCGGGGAAGCCCAAAGACCTCAGCCCCCTCCGGCTTCCAGTGCATGCTATACTCCATGTGTGGTGCAGGTTCCGGCTTAATTAATGTGTTTCCCCATCACAGTGAACTGGCGTAGGGTGATAGTGTTGGTGTGCTTTTGCTCGCCCAAGTCACAGGGAGTGAAGGAAGGTGAACAGCCTCAGAAGAGAGTGTGGTGGTGCTCCTGCAGACTACATGATGTGTGGTCCTGTGAGATGTGATTCCCGTTGTCCGAAGTTGGCTTGGCAGGGTTGTCCCCATGCATGCCCCTCTCCCCATGGACAATTGTAATAAAAGGATATGCTCACACCTGGGCCCTGGTCTAAGCTTTGGGTATTTTCAGAGACTGTGGCAAAGTGCAAAACCCTTGGTTTTCTGTTTAACTAGGAAATCCTTATAATTGCATATCTCTGGCTCTGTTGGCCAGATTCACGTCTTTGGTTCATTTTGCTCCTAGTGGCAAGCTCTAATAAAGGCCTCCTGGCCCCTAAAGAGCACACTTTGCAGAGAGGTGGGTCTTCTGGCTCCATGCATCAGCCTTTTCTGCCCGACTCTTGGAGCCCCTCGCCTGCTGGTGAGTGCATTTTGCGCAGCCCCTCTGGTGCTAGCTAGAAGAGAATCCTCCTATCTGCATTCCTCAGGCCCCAGGGCCTCCTGGTTGCCTTGAAGGCCACCCGGGGGGCATTGAAGTCTAGGTCTTCCCAAAACTCATCCTCAGAAGACAAGGGGCATGAACGTGCCAGGTCCACTGGCTCTGTAGTCCCATCTTAGTCCTGGGGTCAGCTGGAGTCAAAACCCTTAGTCCATCTTTTCAGGAAATCAGATGGCTTCATTTTCCAGCTGATCTTTCTTCCTCTGTTGTCACCTCCTGGATCTACAGCCTTCTTCTCCATCTTTCCCTTGTGCAGAATTTTTAAAGTGGAAATTGACATTTCTAGATGCCGGGCACTGCTGGCCAATCCTAGAATGCCACATCATCACGTCACTCCAGTCGCAACCCTCTTGCATAGCAATCTGGGATAATCAAAAAAGGCGCCGTCATGTTTTCTCTGGAAATAGCTCCTCTGAGGGCCCCATTTCCACACTAGCTGACATCACTGCCAGATTTCTTCCCACCATAACTTCAAAGATGAGCCCTACTTGTGTTGGCTTCAGAGGTTTAGCCCTACTCTTTTGGTCTAGTGTGCCTGGGCTGACTGAACCCAGGTGCAGTGTGGCAAGCTAATTATCAGGTGCAGATTTCCCCCACACCCATTCCTTTCCCAGGAAGAGTAAATCACTGATAATGCTTCCTTTTTGTGTGGGGAGACTGTTGCAGGGATTCAGCTCAGGAACAGAACTATACTTGGGACCTGTTAGATCTGGGGGTCTCTAGTGGGCAATGGTATTCACCTTTGTCCAAATAGGGACCCTTACTTCTAAGTCAGGATAAGGGGTTTACACTCCTTAATAACCCCTGCTCAGCCTCCTTGGTAGCTTGGCACGAGCAGACAGGCTTATCTCAGAGGCAGTGTGTTAAGCATTTGTGAATATACACAGTACTACAGTGAAAACACTACAGATGGACACAACACAGGTATTATAAAAATAAGTATTCTTTATATACACTTAAACACAAGACCATAAATGACAAAAATCCACAATACTACACTTAAGATTACTTAAAACAAAGTTCTCAAAAAGGACCTGTATGCGTAACGCAAAGTGAACAAAAGGCTCACAAAATGGGAGATGCGTCGGTTCCGTGACCCGGGGAAACGGTTGCGTCCTTTGTCAATGCTTGCGCAGAGTAGGGGACTCGTCATGAGCCTTACCGGTGCGGAGGTGATGCGTAGATTCTCGGCTTGCGGGCCCGTTGCAGTGTGCAAGATGGCGCCTTGATGCGATGCGATGATCTGGCTGCGATGCGAGAAGATGGCGCCCTTGATGCGGCGATGCGATGACGATGCAATGACGATGCGATGACGCCCTGGCAGCCTTGCGATGCCTCTGTACTTTGGAGCCGCGACAGGCCCTGCGACACGCTTCTCCGGTGATGCGTTGGCGACTCTCACGATGGCGTCACGCTTCTCCGGTGATGCAACAGCAGACAGCTTCGATGAACACACGCTTCCAGGGAGATGCGGCGAAGGCTCGCTTCTCCGGCGATGAGATGATTTCAGCTGCGGTGGTGACACGCTTCTTCTCGATGCGTCCCGCTTCCAGCTCCCAGCGACACGCAAGTGTCTGGAATCAGAATTCCCAGCAAGGACATTCAGGAGGGAGCTGGAGCTGAAGTCTTTTGTCCCTGAGACTTCAGCAGGAGGCAAGCACAGTTCAAGCCCTTGGAGAATATTCTGTATATGACAGTCCTTACCAAGATCCTTCTCCTTTCCCTTGGCAATGAAGCAACCACTGCATGCCAACCCAGCAAACAGCACACTGGCAGAGGGGCAGTCCAAACTCCTGCAGCTTCCTTGGCTCTTCTCCTTGGCAGAAAGGTTTCATGTTCCGGAAGTGATCTAATTTCTTGGGATCAGGGTCCCAATATGTATACCCCAAAATCCTTTGTTCTCCAAAGGCAGAGAGGCCTCTGCCTAGTCCAAACCAGTTCCTGAGCACTTTGTTTACATGACTCTCTTCTTCCTTTCACTAGGCAGGGCAGAGATATCAGCCGCCCCACAGGAGGTGGAGCCAGCACAGGGGAGGGAAGATACAGCTCTGGAGCACTCTGTTGACATGATTCCTCCTCTTCTTTCACAGTGCAGGGCAGAGACATCAGACAAGCCACAGGGGGTGCAGCCAGCATTGTAGAGGGAAGGCCCAGCCCTATTCAGGTCCCAGGTGCAACTCCTCCCTCCTAGATGCAGATCTCTCTATTCACCACCAGGCTGCCCCAGCCTGTCTCCTGGAATCCCCCAGCCCTGTCACTCACAAACCCAGACAAGGAATACACAACCCAGCAGAGGCAGGCCTGGATAGTTAGGCAAGCAAATACCTGCTTTCTAAAAGTGGTATTGCAAACACAGAATATTAAAACCAACTTTACTAAAATATGTATTTTATTATTCTGAGTTCAGACATACTAAATTCGAATTTCTACCATGTTCCCTGAGTCAGTTAGGATTATAGGAATGTAATAATCTAACTTCCCATTCTGGCCTATGAGAACAGGTAGCCTTCAATAGTGAAAAACGAAAATGTCTGTAATTCACTATCAGAACATGCTACACACATCAGAGCATGTCCTACCTTATACTTACAATGCACCCTGCCCTTGGGCCTACCATAGGGGTGTCCAATATGAAGCAAAGGGAAGGTTTAGGGACTTGCAAGTGGGTGCACTTGGCCAAGTCGACATGGCAGTGCTAGACTGCACAAAGGCCTTGCAATGGCAGGCCTGAGACACGCTTTACAAGCTGCTTCTGTGGGTGGCACAACCAGTGCTGCAAGCCCATCAGCTTATAAGAAGACAAGTGCTGACCATACAAGAAACTTCTAATTTCTCCTCATTTGGAGTGACAAATCTACTTGAGTCTAAAATTTGTCTGGTATTTTATTTATACCTTTGAATTTTATTTTTCAGGAATTAGAAAATTGATTTGTTCGAAAAAGACATACCACATATATTACACATAAATCAACATATACTTCGTCACAATACTATCAAATCTAAACAGCAATACATGAATGACAACATATCATATATACATTAGCACTACGGTTTGTGCTACAACAACAATATTCATAATTTGCACTATCTTTTTTAGGAGTGAAGTATATTCACAAAAAGGAAGCATCAAATGGAGACAAAACAATATCAATGTCATAAACAATATTGGATGAAACTGAAAGAATTAATCAAAATTTCAGTCATTAAAGGATTCAGTTATTCCTAGCTGTTCCAATACTTGTCTCCAATGGGCCGACGCATTTCGAACTCGCTATTTAAATTTGCGTGTTCTCATCAGGGCTTTTCACTTTTTCCTTCATAGGTTCTCGCAGTTACGTAGGGTTCAATTTATCTGTGCGGAGGTCCCTGTCGCAGTTTGGCTTTATCGGTGTTTGTCAAGTCCAATCTTTTCTTTAAACGTGGAGTTTAATAAATCAGTGATCCCGCTTTTTATCAGGGGCGCCCATGTGGGTCCTGTTTGCCTGCCTGCTATCGCCGCTCGGCGTTGTCCCTGCTGGCTTCTGATTGCAGAATTTGTTCGTTTATTTAATGTGGGCGCTCCGTTCCCTAGTATCAGCTGCTCACTGCTGCTCTGGGCTTCACTTCCCCTTCGCAGTCGATCTGCATCAAGGCATTGTAGCACAAACCGTAGTGCTAATGTATATATGATATGTTGTCATTCATGTATTGCTGTTTAGATTTGATAGTATTGTGACGAAGTATATGTTGATTTATGTGTAATATATGTGGTATGTCTTTTTCGAACAAATCAATTTTCTAATTCCTGAAAAATAAAATTCAAAGGTATAAATAAAATACCAGACACATTTTAGACTCAAGTAGATTCGTCACTCCAAATGAGGAGAAATTAGAAGTTTCTTGTATGGTCAGCACTTGTCTTCTTATAATATTATATATGGTCCAGCTGACCTTACGTCCCAGGACCTATCTCCCTATTGTCAAAAAGCAAGCCCATCAGCAGCATTTGATTTACAAGCCCTGGGCACACATGGTGCACTGTACTAGGGGCTGACAGGTAAATCAAATAGCCCAATCATGGAATCCAATTAGTATTTATGCTTTGGGCACAGTGCCCAAAGCATAAATCCAGCAAAAATATATCAAAACAGAGGAGGCAATCCATCAAAAATGGAAGGGAGACTCACGCCAATGATGCCAGGTCTAACAGGACCATAGAACATTAGAAGATACAACCTCAGCACCATGAGCCAGAGATCGACTACCTATAGTGTCTCACTTGCACTCCTACCCATATCCAGAGAGACAAGTGAATTGACACCACAAAACACAATACTCCCAACCCTCGCAGGAATCGTGGTAACAGGATGCACCTTTTTGCTCACACACTCATACCCGTCCACAATAAACTATGACATAGATATGGAGGAAGGTGGAGATGTTTATTTAAACTATCATGCTCTAGAATACGTGCCACAACTGCCTAGCAAAAATACCATCAGCATAGTCAGTAAACTTTACATTATGAAAAGCCCTTTCATATTATAAGACAGATTAGCCTGACCTCCCTCCCCTTCTACAGAAGAAAACTGATTATATAGAAAACATCTCTGGGATTAGTAGCGGACCCCATAATTTAGCATACCCAAATGAACATTCTACAGCTTAGATACAGCCGTGATCTTCTCTCCGAAATCTCTTTCTCCCTCCCTCCCTATCTGTTACATTGCTTTGCATACCTAAATGACAAGTTTTACATGTTCATAAACAACAGCTTCATTTCTGTGTTGTGACTAGGTGTGAGTGCCTGACAAGAACAAAATAACAAGGAACATTGTTGTTTGACCTTGTCTGCTGTGTTCAGACAAAATGTCAGGAAAGAACAGAATGAGAAGACAATTGCAGGTGAAAATATAATGTGGCACAAAAGCAAACGTGTTTATAAAGTAATGTGCAAAGCTAATGCGGTCTGTGTCATGCACAGTTAGACTAACATAGGGAAAACCACAATCGGTCATGTGTCGAACAGCTGACACCCTCCCTTGGCTGATAAGAGAATGGAAAGATAAGCAAACTGAAAGCCATCGTTACATTTAGCTATGATGAAGGATGCAGAAAAAACAATCTACCAACACAAAATATGCAATTAATGTGCGTCGGAGGAATCCAGTATGTAATAAGGCATTGTAAAGGCAAAGGGCTCCGTGATGGGGTCCGACTTCAAGTGGATGTACAGGTCTAAGGCCCAGTTCATAAGTTCTAAGGAACAGACAGGATCTTCAACTCCAACAGATGCAGATAATGCCACAGGGAAACTGCATTGACTTCAATGAAACTCTGATCTAACAAACGCTGTGCTGATGCACAGGGACTCTGGTTGGCCATTTGCTCCAGGCTTGGATTTTGTAGAAGGAGCAAACCCAAGGAACAGACCTGATAATGTGCCACTGAGGGACTCACCAGCAGTTCGAGATCCAGGTCAGTGGGCATTTGTAGAGCCAGACATATGTCTAGTGCCTATTGAAAGGGGCCCCAGATACAGTGAAATACAGGTTGCAGTACTGGGAATCCACCAAACACGCTGGAAAAAATAGAGTGTATTAAAGCTGGAATTACTCCAAAGACAGTTTGGAAAGAAATGATGAGGCCAGAGCCTACATTTTTAAAAAAATCGGCTACACCCGTTGTAACAGAAGCATTAAATATTTAATGTATCAATTCACCAAAATGCAGGGGAAGATTTCTATTTAACAAGGACTGTATTTCAACAGTAGTTCTAGCCACCTGTCATTCAAAGGTCTCACGGGCAGATGTGAGAGCCACTTCTTGTGGGAACAATAAATCTTTGAGTCTGCTTAGCTTGTTGAAATCTGCTTTCAAAGTTGGAATGAAAGTCCACAACAAGCTATCTACTATCCCATGGAGAGGGGGAAACAGAACGTTGTTGCAACAAGTGACTAACCGGGAGAGGACCCACATACTGCAACAGTCTTGATTATTAAGTATGAGATAGCTTCCATTTTAAAGTATAGTAATGAAGGGAAGGATTGCGGGGACTGAAGTTACTTTTAAATAGCAAGCCAAATTAGGTGCCAAAACATTTCACGCGCCATGGATTTTAACGTGTTGACAAACAAGTGAATGGCCGGCAGTGGAGTCACACTCCTCTCCCATAAAAAAACGTCTCTATCAGCTCGCTCACAGCAATAGGTACAAGACAGGTACCATAACTCATGGATTTAGCTGTTACCAAGGAGTTCATATCTATATATTGGGAAATGTTTCATGCAAGCTGTAAACTGTAATGTTGATATTGGCAATGAGATAACCCATT
The DNA here is from genome assembly GCF_964261635.1 of Lissotriton helveticus. Taxonomy (NCBI): domain Eukaryota; kingdom Metazoa; phylum Chordata; class Amphibia; order Caudata; family Salamandridae; genus Lissotriton; species Lissotriton helveticus. The sequence continues at coordinate 1,584,379,141 of NC_136067.1, read as the reverse complement.
GTAATAAGCATACCAATGAAAGTTTGTGCAATAGTGAATGGTAGTTTTTCTAATTTCTCTGAATGTAGCACAGTGTAAGTTGTGTCTTTCATAGACATTGATTGCTGTTTGTGTTTTAGATTGAAAGGCAGAATAAAAGCAGTACAGTTTGGTAATGCCAAGGAACGCATCGATTTTTGAGTGTTTGATGCGTCCAGCTAAATTGCATAATAAATCAGAGCTGACTTTGACCATGATACAATGTTGACATATCATTCTGTACAATATCCATAACAGATGACACAATGCTACTCACATTAAAAATTACAGGAGTATAACATATTAATTCTGTTGTCCACTACTGCAATTACTTAATCCAAATGATCTTGATAAAATTGTCTCAAACGCATAGCAGCTTCAATTTGTGATAATTTCCAAATTTCATTGTAAGCCACATATTGGAATCTTTTAGAGTGAGGGCACTCTGGACCTAACAAAAAATCTGAACGTTTCTTGTCCTCGTATAGAAGAGAAAGATGTTGTTTCACTACAGACAGTGTAGAATGTTCCAACAATTGCTGGCTTAACTTTCCGTCTGAATAGGTGGTAATAATGTTGGAATGGGTAGACTGTGAGTACCGTGGATCTGGTATATTGGATTTGAAACTAGGGGTGTAGTTAAGAAAACGAGGATGACGCCTGTTTGGGTCTAACAGCCACAATAACCACCCACCAGGATTAAAAAATGGCGAATTAAATGAACCATTTTGTTTCATATTATTTAACTGAGCTTCTGTATAATGTGTGTAAGATTGCCAATCATCAAAGTAGGCAATTGAAGGAATGGTCGGGTTGTTGGATTGCTTCGTTTAGGAAAATAATTTGTATGGGATTCAGACAGGCTTGAAATAACGTTGCTGTGCCCTGGACCAGCTGGTTGACAAATGAAGCAGCATATATCAGCTTGATCTGAGTAAGAATATACTTTTACAACTGGGTTGGAACCAATTTAAAATAGTATGATGTTGGGCCTCAAAGGTCATAACTTCCCTGTGGTGGAGTTGGATAGTGTTCCCATTGTGTATAATTATAATGTGGATGCTGTCCACTTGCGATATGCAGGCAAAATGATGTCCATAATGGTGGTAACAGAACATCTCAGCGTAGTTAGCGTAATTAAGGTATAAATCTTCTGATTCAAACACAGTGTAATATTTTAATTTGGAAAGCATTGAATGCACAGTATCACATCCCAATCATCTGATTGTAATCCTGGTACTACCACTTCACCTAAAGAAATTTTGAGCATATATGGAATCTGCAGGGTCTTCATAGGACCAAATATTCTGTCAGTCACTGGAACAGCTGAATTGTTGACTAGGGACAAGTCTCTTTTCATTTTATGTGAGGAGGAATGTGGAGCCAGCACCCCATCAGCCAGTTCTGAAGCAGAACGTTCTGGAAGGTGATGGCTGTTGATCAGAAGGGATAAAACAGTCACAAATCAAATCCACATGAATAAAGAACCAAAGAGAATACGATCCAAATATGTATCCAAGGAGGGACTATTTAAACCAGGAAATACAAACACAAATCCACTCTGGAGCTGGATGAAGAACCGAAGATCCTGAAGAAATGGTCTTGATCCATATAGTACCCGGAGGAACTTAAATGGAAAAGTGGAGGTGGCGATACAGCGTTTAGATTTGAAAAATTTAGCTCACAAGGGATATCCAACGAATATCCAACGGCGGATCAGTATAAACAACATCCGTTGTAGAAGATGAAGAAGTAGAAACAGGTAGCAAGTAAACAGAGGTTTCGGCCTCCACCCCGGGAAGCCAGGGCGAAGCAGCAACGGTGTTGCTTAAGGGCTGTAAAGGAAAGTCTAGAAAAGGACCACTCCTGGGCATACTATGGAGCATTGGCCAAACCGTGTAGCTTGATAAGTTCAAAGTGATTTTCTTTATGTACTGGAAGTGGTGCCACAATCACAGTTTGTGTACCCTGGATAACAAGGACTGGAACAGGAGCACGGTACGTTGGGCTGAATTCCTTCTTGAAGGCTTCCTTTTCACAAACAAGGTCTCCAACCTTGGGAAGCCAACCAGAAACAGGAATTTGAGTATCAGTACTCAATAAAAGAGCTGAAGGAAAATGTGTGTGAGCCAGAGTGTCACAGCATTTTTGTAGATCCTGCAAGACAGTACAGTGGTTAACTATATCAAAGGTTGAGCCTGCCGCCACAATATCTAGACCATCACCTTCTGGAGCACACATCTTGATGCCAAAGAGCATTTTGTACAGGGCCCGCCCATCCAGAGATCTTTTAGGGAGATCATTTAATGCTGTTGAATCCCATGGAGATGATTCAACCAATGACGCCCCGTACCTAATATTCTAGCCATTAAAGATTGCTTTAAGTCACGATTCATTCTTTCTACAACAGAATTGCCCTCAGGCCTATGCGGGGCAGAAAAAGGCACCTGCGCACCCATGGACTTCATTGAATCCCGGTAAGCCTTAGAGGCATAAGTCAAGCCTTGGTCTGAGTGGAATGTGCAACAAGCATAAGTCTCGACAAAGTGTTGCAAATTTTAAATAACAGTTCAAGCATCAGCCAAGTTCTGTGGCAAATCCAGAGGAATCTGAAGCAAGAATCAACTGCAACTAAAATAAACTTGAATGCAGTATCGTAAACTAAAGGACTGCAATGATCTCGATAAACACAGCCAAATGGCTGTTTTGAAATAAACAAATCCATCTGTGGTGGTCTGGACACAGTGGAACATTTAATTTGTTGGCAAATGTCACAACACAAGACATATTTTCTGGTTTGCTGGTACAAACCCTGCAACCAATACTGTTGTTCTAAAAGGAAAATAGTGGCAGGCACTCTGGCATGTGCAGAAGCAACACCCTCAGGCGCCTCAACTATTAAAGAATGTCTGCGGTCAAGATTGGGTATCATGCGGTCTCCAACTGCTGGCATAGTCACAAATGGAACCTGTTGTTCATTTAGGTAATATAATATTTGGTAGGAAAACCTTGAGGTAAAATAGTGATGGCTTAGAAAGCAGTGACGGCAACCATGATGTCATTATAGAGATGCTAGCTGACTTCAATCTGAGTAGACCCTTCCAGCCTCTGCTAAACTCCCCTTCTTGAGTGCTAAGACTTTATAGTTCAAGTTCAAAAAGCTTTATTCGAATTGTAAAAACAGTTCATAAAAGCATACAATAAAATACATCTAATTGAATTTCATCATGATTACAAACAAAGTCATAAAACACATAGTAATTCATTAAGATATTTAGTATCTAAATTAAAATAGCGAGACCATATATCAAACTACACAAAATGAATGAAAATTTTCGGATGGGAGGCCAGTTAATCTAATACGATAGAGCTTCGTAATCTTAGTACTACTTTCAAAAAGGCCGTTACTGTAATAATTGTATGATGATCGGCCAAACAACGCAATTTATTGTAAGCCTCACGGGACTTTCGCACTCCCCAAGTACGCAATAGGGGCCTTAAAATTTGTCTCCTTGGATGTGCGTAAAAGGTACAATAAAAGGTAAAATGAATGTTAGACTGGAAAGAAGACATGTCACATGGGCAGATTACTTTCTCCTTGGACCATTCCTTACGTATTGGGAGCATAATTATCCTAAAAAATGTTTCCAACCTAAAATAAGTTAGTAGTCTACGGTCATAGAAAGGCTGAACTATTAAGAGATAGAGCTGGATAGTGTTATGGAGGATGACAGCATCATGATTTTTTACTGTTATTTTTGACCTCTCATTACCCCATCTCTTAATTCCCAAGTGCTCCATCAAGACCTTTTTTAGGGTTGTCCGCGACACCAGGTCCAATGATGATGGATTTAGGAAATATTCTGGGTGGCCGATGTCATTTACAAAGCTCTTAATATAGGAGAACCACTTTACGTTTTTTACTCCCTCACTTTGTAGACAGTCCTCTATTATCATTCTATTAAGGAAGGTGGCCGGATTGGTCCAGATGTTATGCCAAAGTAATATTGGTGCCACCCTTATGATGTCAGTAATATAGACTACTGCCAGTTCCTCATGAAGTATGTAAGTAGACGTACTAGGCGGTAATGCTAAAAGGTAGCGTAAAAATGTGTTTTCTGTACGTTGAATTACTTCAGCCGATAACCATCCCCACAGGCCAACACCATATGTACCTATCGAAACACATTTTGCTCTGTATATCTGAAGGAGCTCCCTAGGAGGTCTTGACCCTATTTTTTTGGAAAAGTTTAAAAGAGCTCCAATGGCTTTATTGAACAAAAGGGCTCTGGCCTTTACTGCTGGTTTCCAACTGCTGCGACGATCAAAGAGAACTCCTAAATACCAGAAAGTATCTGTTACTTCCAGCAGTTTATTTTCTAAAAAGATGCTACATGGAGCTCTCACTTTCTTTATACCACAGGACATTGTGAAGGTTTTTGAAATGTTTATATTGAGGCCCCGTTCAGTCATAAAAAGTGCAAAGGTATCAACGGCCCTTTGAAGTCCCCTCTTGGTCTGTGAAAGGATAGCCGCATCGCCGGCATAGAGCAATATCGGTATGGGACTTCCCTTAATAACAGGGTAATCGTTATAACTCTGCACCAATTTAGCGCCCACACCGTTAATGTACAGATTAAACAACAGGGGTGCCAAGATGCACCCCTGTCTAACACCTCTATGGATCCGAAAGAAATCTGTACATTCCCCCTTCTTTCCATATCTGACACGGGCCCCCGCACCAAAGTATAGTTGTTTGATGAAATTTAAAATATTTATGTCCAGCCCTATGTCCCCTAGTGTTTGCCATAAAAGATCATGCCTTACGCAGTCAAAGGCAGAGCTAAGATCTACGTATGTAATGTACAAGTTATTAGCTCTGGCGTGCGTATATTTGGCAGTTATGAGGGCTAAATTCAAACCCTGCTCTATGGTTCCCCGCCCACGCCTAAACCCATATTGGAGCGGGGAAAGAACGTCCTTCTCTTCAAGCCATTCTTGGATTCGGGATAGAATGATCCTGCCTGCAATCTTCATAAGGCCGTCTAGAAGAGAAATCGGCCGATAGCAGGCAGGATAATTTCTTTCCCCTTTTTTGAATATAGGAACAAGGACTGACTCCTGCCAGGTTTTTATGAAGCCGACCTTGTTAGAGCAGTTAAGGACGTTGGTAAGAATAGGAGCCCAGAGATCAGGGAAGGTTTTAAAAATATCAATTGGGACATTATCAGGACCGGGGGCTTTGGCAGCCGAACTTTCTTGTAAAGCTTTTTGAACCTCATGTAAATTAAAACGGATATCTATCTGGGTTCTAGATCCCTGCGTTTCTGTGATGGCTCCCGTAATAATGGGAACTAGCGAGTAGGGGGGAGCGCTATAGAGTCGCTCAAAATGGAGAACCCATTCTTGCGCAGAGATGGCATTGTCTATTATAGGGCCAGTGCGCTCCTGATAGTAGGGTGCATTTACGGCCTTCCAAAAGGCCACATTATCCCTTCTTTCTGAAGCCTCCCGTAGTGTATTCCAGGCCTGAGTTTTAAGATCTTGTTTCCTGACCAATAGTGCCTTACGGTAGTTTAGCCTCGCAAGCTTAACCTCTGGTCTGCTCACTGTGGATGAGTGAAGGGCCTTCTTTAGGGTCCTCAGTGCCCTTGTACATTTTGCGTCAAACTAGCCCCTGGGGCCCTTCGAGGAATTAGAAAAAGTTCTTGTTAGTAGGTTTTTTATAGAAGAACAAATTTTACCAAACGCCTCGGTCACCTTCAGCGGGTCACCCTCTAAGGACAGACAGACATTAAACTCACTAAAGGATGACATCACAAGATTTTTTAAAAAGGATTCCGGAACGACTTTGTTCCACTTAATGGTAAAACCATATTTTTGGCCCAAGATTGGGTTAAAGTCATAGTTTGGACATATAGCAGGGGGTTTACTATTTAACTCAAGGATAAGTGTCGCTATTATGGGATAGTGATCACTCATTGGGGAAGAAAGGGTCTACCAATCTGCTACCAGAGAAACGTACCGTGATGAGTATAATATGAAATCTATTGTTGTCTTCACACCCCTACCATTAAAAGTTGGAAAAAATTTCTTGGGTGGGTTACAAAGCTCGTTAAAAAATACAAGCGAGAAATCCCCCATTAATGTATTAAATAAATCCCCATCTTTTGTGTGGGCAAAGTGATAACCTGTTGCCCCCTGTTCATCCTCATCTGTACCACATACCCCCTTAGTACTCATAGGGCAAGTTGAACAAATAAAATCACCTGCCCAAATGACAGCCATATCCCCAGATGTTCGGTATTCTAAGGAGTTTAGTGTATTAAACAGATTTTTAAATGTTTTATCCAGGTCTAATACTGGGATGTTATTGTAAAGGTTGATAAAGGCCAGGTTTTTATGGTGACCCCAAGATCCCAGTAAGATTTGGAAATATGGGTTATCCAGGAATGAGTTCCGAATAATCGGGCCTGTGGTAATAGACACGTATGTGGCTAAACCTCCCTTTGCTCTACCTCTTTCACTGGGGATAGCTGGAGTAAAGAATGTCTGATAGCCCAGTATGTGTAGTGGTTCTATTACCCACGTTTCTTGGATGGCAATAATCGAGTGGGTTGAAATGATCGAGTGCCACTGGGAATCTTGTATTTTAGTGGCTAGACCTGCCACATTCCATGTCATGACCGTACCCAGAGTTTCTAGGTTGGGCAATGGTGACAACTCTGGATGAAAGGGGATAGGAGACTTTATAACAATGCATACCTTTTCTCTCATCAGAAACCTTCCATTGGTTTTGTGAAGCTGGCACCTTACTTTACTTTGCTTCAAATAAATGCCCTTTATGCCTTATCCTCATTAATTTAGATTAGGGTATTTTATTTTCCTTTATGAAACACACTTGCTGCTTATTCTGCATTCCTTTTGTAATTCTTTTCAATGTTTTATTTTATCTTATTTTGAAATATTGACTTTTAGATTATTTGAATCAGTAATAATGACAACTAAAATTGAAATACTTACTGAACTAATGATTGATTTGACATAATTTGTTATTAAACACTATTAAACTCACACTAAATTTCTTTGTTAATTTATGTGAGGCCCCAATTGGACTTCACTGTTCAGGTAGCTGATGTAAATGATATCTCCTAATCACTTCTTCTTGTTGACTAACAAAGGTCTACACAATCAAGGGATGGGGTTATTTGATGATTATGCCTGACGTTTTAGATTTAAATAAATCCCTGGTACAGCATCTGTGACTATGACCTAGTGGAATGGATTGGGTATGACCTGCTCTGAGAATACCAGACTATGCCTTAGAGTAGTCATACTGGCTCCTGTGTCCCTCAGAGCCTTTATCCTCTTCCCATTGAGTGTGACCCACTGCCTGTACTTGGATATATTTGAAGGCAAGTAGGCTTTAGGGATCATCTCTTTGTCTCCCAGGGACACTAGGGTACCATCTGTTCTTTCTCTCATGCCAACCAAGGTCATTTCCTCCCCAAGCTCTAGACAGGCCAAACCCAGAATCTGCTCATAAATGGGGGCTATGCCCTCTTAAGGCATTTGGTGTCTCCATTCCTTTAGTGCCCATACTTGTAGCACACCATACACTGGGGGATCAAACCTCCTTTCTCTGGTCAAAGAACCCCTTTCTCTTCTGATCATATTGGGACAGTTTACCTTCCCCTTGACAGCTATTTTGGGGGCCTGGAGAGAACACTTTGTTTTTATTTTTCGACCCCCCTCTTTCTCCTGATGGGGACCCTGACCACTCTTGTGGGCCCCCACCGCCAGGATACCTTCTTGTGGACCCTGGTGCCGAGCCAGCTGTCCACCTCCTTTGAAAGCCCTTTGGGGTCATAGAGCTTACTATCAACTAGGTATTGGCCCAGCTCTTGAAAACAATTGCTGAACCGATTCTCTCTTGCAAAAAAAAGTATACAGCCCTTTGTATCTTCTCTTGTCACTGCCCTTCAGCCACCCATCCAGTGCCTTGCAAACGTACTCTAAAAAATATACCCAGGACTGCTGGGGCAACTTCTGACTGTCCGTAAACGTCTGTCTATACTTCTCTGGGGTATGCCATACTTCCTGGTAAGGTTGTCCTTCATGATGGGATATCTCATCCTGTCCCCTTTCCCTAGGGCTAACAGTGTATCCCTCCTATCACTGGGGATGTGTCTCCAGAGACTGGCCCACACACCATTTATCTATGTCATTCCCCACAACAAAATTAGGCACCAGATCTTTTGGAATGTGGACCCTCTTGGTCCAGTGAACTCCGGGGTATCACTGCAACCATTGTTGCTGGACTCTGAGGCATGTTTTGCTCTGATGTCTAGCCCCTTCATGTTCACTTAATCAGCCAGTAATAGTTTATTTTCTGCCAAGGCTCTCTTCGCAGTGGCCTCCGTCACTTTTAATTTGGCCATCTGCAGCCTGAACTCTCTCTCTGATTTCCTGTTCACAGTGCCTCTGGGGTCAGGTAATGGGCAGAGATGTTTTGCATGCCTGGGATCCAGCGGGGGACCTCACTCCTGTAGGTCCTCCTCTGTCCTCTGGGACCTCAAGCAGGGGGCTGCCCCCTTCCACCTCCATCTCCACTTCAACATCCACCTCCATATCCTCTTCCACATCCTCCTGTGCTGTATCATGTAACTGGTGAGCCTTCCTCCAGGCTCTTAGGAACATCTGCAGCTATTGTTTCTTGAAGCTCCTGCTTGCTGGAAGCCCCCTCTCATTGCAGAATCTTCTCAGTTCAGCTGCAGTGCAACTCTCCAGATTACTGAGCTCAAACTCCATACTTGCAGGTAGGGTCAGTGGCAATACAACAGGTAGAATAGAAGTGAATTTGGAAATTCAAAAGTAGCCCATGAGGGAGAGTTTAAAGAGAGGTCCAATTTGTAGCCAATTATTTATGTGGGTTTTAGTGTTATACAACATCACCGTATGGCACTACACAGACACAAGTACTGGATCCCACAACTGAGCAACCTTGTGGGAAATTGGGTTGTTAGTTGAGGGGCGTACACCACTCTCTAGCAACAGCATACATAATCCTTGTTAGGGTGAACCACAAAAAGTCACTAAATTAACCTGTGCTTAACACTCTTTTAGCTTGGCACTCAAGCACTCAGGCCTATCTTAGAGGTAATGGGTAATTTATTTAAGCAGCACACAAACGGTAATAAAGTGAAAACACTGCACAAGAAAAGTACCACACCAATTTGGAAGAATCAAGTACATTTTAATAAATTATTCCACACGCAGACTGTCATTGCTGGAGATTTTCATTGGCAGTCATCACAGGTTGTTGATGCTGTTGCCTGACGTGTAGATCTCAAGTTGATGGTCTTCACTGGTGGTCACTTTAGCGTGAAGGGTCGGGTTCACTGGAGCTCCGTGTTGGTGGTCAATGCGGATGGGAAGATCTTGGTGTGAAGGGCTCATTTGCATTTGCAAAGAGCCCAAAACTTCAAGAGTTCTTCTTTTCTTTCAGGAGGAGCTCATCTGATGTCATACCAATGGTCCAGGGGCGGGGAGGCACCTCTTGGAGAACAGGAACTCACTCCATCAGAGGCCAGCAGGACTCAGGCAAGTCTAGTTGTAGGTCCAGGCAGGCCCAGTTGTGGCAGGTCATGTGGACAGTGCAAAGAGGCCTTTGGAGCTTGTTGTTTCCCTGTAGCTCACAACAGGAGGTCAGTCTGGAATGTTCTGCCTCCCTTCCCTGTCCCCAGTCTGGGGGCACAATAGGCTAGTGTGAAGTCCTTTGTGTGTGAGCTGGGCCCTATTGCCTGTGAAGTGCAAGTGTAGTAGGTAACAGTTCCACACCCCATCCTGCCAGAGATGGCCCATTCTGCCAATACCCAGACACTCTATTGTGATTCTGTCTAGGCCAAATATACAAAGACCAACCTCCAATTACCTTTTGTCATGTGAACAAGGAACAGACTGCAGGCATCAAATGGATAGGACAAGAAAACACCAACTTTCTAAAAGTGCCATTTTCTGACTGTGACTTAAAATCTGACTTTACCTTTAAAGAGGGGTTTAGATTGCAAATCCTCAGACTTGACTGTCCTACCTGCTCCTAATCAAAAGTTATAACTTATTAAATGTAATCAGGTTATCCTAAATGAGAGGTAGGCCTTGCAATGGTGTGTTTTTCCACTACCTGGACCTGTAAAACTTAAAAATACATATCCAACTTTTTTAAAATACAATGCACCTTGTTCTATGGGCTACTTAGGGCTTACCCTAGGGGTGATACAAATATATATATTTAAAAGGAAGGTTTAGGCCTGGCAAAAGGTTTATTTTGCCAGGTCGAAGAGCAGTTTAAAACTGCACACCCAGACTGCAATGGCAGGCCTGAGACATGTTTTTAAAGGCCTACTTGAGTGAGGGACACAATAGGTACTTCAGGCCTGCTAGTAGTACTTAATTTACAGGCCCCCAGTACATGTAGTGCCACCTTACTAGGGATTTTCAAGCAAATTAAATGTGCGAATTGGGTGTGAGACGATTTTACCATTTTTAAAGGAGAGAGCACAAGCACTTTAGCACTGGTTAATAGTGATTAAGTGTGCAGAGTCCTAAGGCCAACAAAAAACGAATTCAGCAAAACAGTTGTAAAGACAAAATGTTTGGGGGATGACCACCCAAGTGTTTACATGTCTAACACTAATCGTCTCAATCTCTCACCATTCATGCATCCTATTTACTTAACCACAGCACATAGAAGCCAAACATTTGCTTTGAAGAAATGTAATTCTTGTTATTCTAGGCTTTACATCTGGCAAACGACTGACCCTCCAATCCATCCTGACACAACCCCTGGGGTTTCAGGGCCACAAATGCATGGATTCTGACAGCACTGGTCCCTTTTGATCTGCAGCCCCCAACAATTACAAGAAGCCACATAGAGTTTTTAATGTTTTTCAACACTCGTTTGCATCATCCCTGTCAGAAAGTGGGTTATTAATTTGGGTAGGAGGTCCCTTCATCACTTTAATAAACACATCCTTGATAAGCTAAAAACAGTTTCATGAAGATCTCTACTTAATCATGGGTCTCTATGGCACAAGAAGTGGGTAATTCAACAGAGAAATGTGTATTCATCTCAAGAAACGTCAACCATTTTATTGTCCAGAAAACAGCACTATACATTTCCAAACACATTTGTAAAATGTAATAAGCAAAAAGATTCCGAAATGCACAAAATCTTAAAATGGGAGTTAGAGATATGAGTTTGTAAAGTTTTAAGGCAGAAAGCTCCTTGAAAAAGTAAAGCAACAATTTAAAATATCAGTTCATGCTTTACCTGGACCTTGGCACAATTTCAGGCGAACTACAAATGACCGGAGGTAGGCTACATCAAGCGGGTCACACTGATAAAAGTTTTTACCTTGGGGCTTAGTCTACCTTTTGGAACTTGTGGTGATGACACAGAGACAGGACAGGGTTGAACGTCGCTTTATTCACCTTCAAGTAGAGCACACGGAGCGTGATCCCCCATTCGCCAGCCACATTACCAACTGTCATTGGTGGAATCCACAACTGCAACACAACAGAGGAATAGATTACTGGGTATGTAATGTAGAGCAATACAGCAAGTACTTCTAAGACCAAGTGCTACATTACAACACCCCCCCTCCAGGGACCGGTTTCAGGGTATGTCACCCTTCTTCAGCCAGGCTAGCTTGAATCCAGTGGCACAGTGAGCAAGGGACCCACGTCTGGGCAGACCCATCTCACTTAGGGTAAAAAGTGTTACAGCAAACAAATGATGGATAGAATGCTGACAATGCAAACATTCTCCCCCAGTCAAATCAAAAGGTCTTTATTTCGATGATGAATCATAAAAGACAACAGTAAAAATACAGATTTCAGCAAAGTTAAAAATAAAAACAATATAATCAAGCATATATAAAAATTACTCCAATTTAGGTAAAGCATCCCATGGCATTGTAGCAAAACAACTATCTGTCCCACAGAGTTAAAAATATAAATTAAGTTCAGTTAAGTATAGTGTATTGTGCACTCGTACTTCCATTATACACGCTAGACTAAAGTTAAAATAATAATTTTTATTTAAAAAGAGCTGCAGATAGAATATGTATAAGGCTAAAAATGATCAACTTGGACATGTTTTACTTATACAGATTCTCCATGTCCAATGTAAAAACTTAGCCACTGCAATAACTACAGGTTTGGGGGTATCAGTTTTAAGAATTCTTAGTGCCTCACGGCCTGTTTGGAGACTAAGCTGTAAACAGATAGGTTTCAACCAGATCCGTCTAGGAACTTTATACTCAGGGTAAATGAATAAGATGTGCCCAGTGGACTCCTTTTGGGTAGGGCAGGAAGGACAGGTGGGAAAAAGTCCTTCTCTCCATTTGGAAGCGACGGAATTGGTAGGTAGGGTTCCCACCCTAAATTGCTGGTATCTCTTTCTAGCCTTCTGGACAGTAATATAATCCCAATAACCCTCATGCGCAGGTGAGTGTTTGAGTTCCAAGAAATCCGCAGTCAATGACGGACCAATGGTGGAGCCAAATCTCTTCAGTGTGACCAGTCTCCAGTAGAGATCTCTTAAGGTTTTCTTGGGGGGAAAGATATTAACTGTAGGATCCTCCCATAAGCTAACCAAGCCCATAGCAGAATAAATAGTCTTTACCTCCCGCAGCCATTGGATTTTGTGAGCCTTATCAGCATTTCTAACATCTAGGAAGGCCCTCGCATACTGGGAGAGTTTTGAGGTAACCCACAATCTCCTCCAGTACGCCACCGGTCTATAGTGGGCCTTGTCCTCCAGGCACTGGGTGCCCAAATCATAGAAAAGGGGAGTCAGCGGGGTCGATACTGGGAGGCCCAAGTGAGCAAGATTGCTGAAACCCCACAATTCCGCCCCATATAAAACTGCTGTGGCTATTTTAGCGTCATAAATTTTCAATACAGGCGATATTGGCCTAATGTGGGAAAGGAATAATTCCTTAGTTAGAGCTCCTGTTAGCTGGGCATGCTTAGTAACCAACTGAGTGACGTGTGGTTTCCAATCTAATTTAGATGCGAGGGTAATGCCCAGGTACGAAAAAACCTGGGTCTGTTCTAATCTGACCCCATTCATTGCCACATTACCTCTAACATATTTGGACTTGTGAAGCACTATTAACTTGGTCTTGCTAACATTTACTACAAGTCCATGGTCCTTGCAAAAGACCTCAAACACATCAGTGGCTTGTTGAAGGCCCTGCTGCGTTTTAGAAATCAAAAGAGTGTCATCTTCAAACATCAACAGGGGGATCAGCTTACCATCCAACTTTGGGGCATCGGAAGGTCGATGCATAAAATAGCTGATCACCCTGTTGATGTATAATGAAAAAAGGGTCGGGCCAGAACGCACCCTTGGCGTACTCCCCTCTTTATGGGGAATTTATCTGTAACATTAACCTGTTGGTTCCATCTGATTTGGGAAAAGTTGTCCTCGTGTAATTTTTTAAGAAAGGACAAGATGCTTAGTGGCATGCCCTGCTCTGCAAAAGCTGCCCACATTTTTTGTCGAGGCACCAAATTGAACGCCGATTTAAGATCGACGAACTCCGCGAATAACATGCCACCCCCTAGGACTACCACCCGCCAATAAATTAAGAGAAATCTAAAAACTTGGTCTATAGTACTTGTGTGACTGCGGAATCCTGCCTGGAGAGGTGACAGTACTTCTTCCTCCTCAATCCAGGCTGTGATTCTCTACAGAACAAGCCTTGCAACCACCTTCTGAATACAGTCTATCAAGCTGATAGGCCTGTAATTTCCTGGATCAGAGCGCTCCCCCCTTTTGAAGATCGGTATGATCACCGCACCCTTCCAGGTAGTTGGTATGGGCGAACCATTTGCGATACCATTTGCTAGGGATTGGATATATGGTCCCCAAAGCTCTTTGTTGTGCATAAAGAGGTCGGCTGGAATAGAATCCAGTCCAGGGGCTCTGCCCTTGGGGATGGAATTCAATACCTTTCTCACCTCTATTCTCTCGAAGTGTAAGGGAACTATACCCAAGTTAGAAAACACGGGGCCCTCTGTTGCTTCCATGGTCGTGTCTTGAGATGCAAACTGAGTGGCATAATGGAAGATCCAGAGATCAGGCGAAACATAATTAATTGGTTCGACCCTCTGGATCCCCCTACCCCACTTGACCATATCCCAAAAGTTACACATTGAGTGTTCCCCACTTGCGCAATACAGCTCCCTCCAGTACTCCTCATCCCAAGCACGTTTAGCATCGTATTGTGCTTTTTTATAAAGTGCATGAGCACTTTTAACTCTAGCTCTATCTTTAGTTTTTATTGCCACAGCCAGAGCTTTGTACGCAGACCTGCACGACTTCCCATACCACTGGTCTTCCTTCTTAACAGGCCTATTTAACTTAAAAGGGCCCTTTTTTATGAAAAAGCCCCAAGTTCATTAAAAAAATTTATGTGGATCGGATTTAGATCTGCCACAACCCCCTCCTGATTTATACATTTTTGGAGATAATTTGTCGCCTGGATGGTCAGTTCCCTCATTGCTGTTAACTTGGTCTCACTCGTTAAGCAATTCGCCCATCTAATGCGCCTGGCATCTTTTGTTAAAACGATGTCAACCCTGTCAGGAGGAGTTTCCTCCCTTATGGGTTTCCATAAAATGAATGTAAGGCAGAGCGGATCATGATGGCTTTCAACCCTTTCTAAAAGCACCATGTCCTTTAAATTGGACCAATTCTCTTTATTGGTGAGTATGTAATCAATGCGGCTCTTATGTAAACCATTATTAAAAGTAAAAGCCCCATATTTGTCGGAGGCTGATCTACCATTTATTGCTCTCAGCCCTAGTCCAACACACAGGATCTTAAGCTGTAAAGCAGCCTCTGTCCATTTTTTGATTGGTGAAAGTGTCAACTGAGGGATGTTCCATATGCTGTCTTCTTCCAGGGTGAGGTCCACATCATTGCTATCCAACGGTTCGAAACAGCAGTTGAAATCTCCCGCTACTATAGTATTACCTTTAATGGAATAAAACTCAAGGAGGGTTTCTAATTCTTCAACAGTTTTGGACGGTTTCCCACCCTGCATACCCCTTGAGTAAACATTAAAAACAAAAAGATTACTGCGATCGGGGCAGCTGGTTTGGATTAACAATATATCATTACTTTTGGAGTCTAATTGGGTCACGTTATATCTACTGTCTTGTCTGATCCACGCTAAGAATCCCCCTTTTGCTCTTCCATGATGGTTTGGGATTGCAGGGACACTAAAACTAAGGAATCCAGGTCTGTACTCTGGAGCAAGCAACCAGGTTTCCTAGAGGAGCACTAAATCCCTCCCATCGAAAAATGTTAGCCAATCTGTAGATGTCGCCTTACTCTTGAAGCCTGCCACATTCCATGAGACCAGTGATGTTGAAGTATGGTCAGCGGCTCTCTTAGGCAAGTCTGGGGATCCCCCTACCACAGGGTCCCCGTCTTCTCTAGCTCCCAGTTGACCTTCTACTCTATGGGGAATATTAGTATCCCTAGCACCAATGGATGTGGCGCTATCTATCACTGCGGTAAAAATAGAACCCTGTAACCCAAGTTCAGAAGGCGAGCACGCTCTGTGATCGTCAACTGGACTGACCATTCCCTGGTCCAAGATTTTTCCGCCACAGAGTCAGTCATTAGCATCTAGTGAACTTAGAGCCTCATATCTGTTGCTCAATGCAACAGAACTTGTAGTGGAAACTATCTGGGTGCTATGTTCTCCCTTACTATTGACTCCAGTATTATGCGGTGGATAAAAAAACCCAATGGGAGTACATTAACATAATCATGGTGAATCCTAGCTGATCCTGCCTGCCTCAGAATATGGTCGACCAATTTGGGGCAGCCAAAACTCACAACAACACAGTCTCCCTTCATGATCTTCTTCGTCTTGCCAACCCATGGTACCCTTCTCACCATTTTAAAATTATTAAATACACTGTTTTATTAGCTAAGAAGTGGAGGGCTTTATTTTTTAGTGTAGTCCAGTGTTCCTCTCTACCATCCTGAGTTTTCGGGACATTTGCCAAGATTATAGAATACGGGCATGCCTCCGGAGGGAGATGCAGCGAAGGCTCCCTTGTAGAGGCCTGTGCTAGAGGACTTAATCTCCCCACTGGGCCCCTAGGACCAAACCTTTCTCCTTGGTTAGCTCCTATGGCTGTAGATGGAATGTTAGGTGCTACAGCTTGGGGTACTGAGGTCATCATAGAATCCACCAAATCAGTGACTGTAGTTGTAAGTGCACTCAAAGAGTGAACTTCGGGTAAGTTAATCCCGGGCATTGGAACTTTCTGATGTGAAATGTTTTTTTCAATCACATTAAGTCTACCGTCTATTTGCTCAAGTTTATCCATTACAGGTGAGATAAGTGCCCTCAGCCGTTCGTCCATAAGCCTCATAAACTCAGACATCTTACCCCCATATTGTTTGCTACATCTTGCGCAATATGCTCATTTCCTCCTTCAGCCCTGCCCTCAGTAACCTTATTTGCCTCCCCCAGTTAAAAGATCTGGGTTAATTCCATCGTTCTTTTGCTCACTACGCCAACCCAGTTTGGACTCAGCCATCCCTTCTTCAGCCAGGCTAGCTTGAATCCAGTGGCACAGTGATCAAGGGACCCACGTCTGGACAGACCCATCCCACTTAGGGCGAAAAGTGTTACAGCAAACAAATGATGGACGGAATGCTGACAATGAAAACATTCTCTTCCAGTCAAAAGATCTGGGTTAAATCCATTGTTCTTTTGCCCACTACGCCACCCCAGTTTGGACCCAGCCATATGCAAATCAGTCTTGACCCTGTGCGCCATAGGAACAGTCCAGACCAAACTGCCAGGCCAGGTCCTCCCTGGACCGAAAACAAGCATCCTGGGACCGGTTTCAGGGTATGTCACCCTTCTTCAGCCAGGCTAGCTTAACATTACAGCACCCCCCCATCCCTTCTTCCCACAACAAACATCCCAAAACAAAAGAGGAAAACAGCAAGAAAAGCAAGAAAAAGATGAAGAAGCAATTAGAAGAAGGAAGGCACACAGAGCGTGATCCCAACTTCGCCATCCACATTACCAACTGTTGTTGGTTGAATCCGCAACTGCAGCACAACAGAGGAAGAGAACACTGGGTATGTAATGTACAGCAATACAACAAGCACTGCTAATACCGAGTGGTACATTACAACAGAACTCTAAGTCTTCCAGTGGGTTGAGGTCCATAGCTGATGTTGGTGCGGGTCCCGCAATATCAGGCAGGTCATTATATATCTTACGGTCCAATGCCAGGGCTGGTTTCTGTTCCCAGTCCGGCCGTGTTCCCTCATGCCGGGCTTGGAGCCAGAACATCTAGGAGAGCCCTGGGAATGTACTGCAACAGCTCCTACCAGCCCCATCTTGCATCTCCAAGTAAAATAAAGATTTGTTAAGGCAGCCCTTTGTTCTCACATATGTTCATCTCCCACTCCCAGATGCAAAACGAACCACTTGTTGACCACTTGTTGACAACACCCCTGAGTTCCTAGGTCCAAAGGCCAAAGCATTGTCTTCCAAGAGCAGAATTTATTAACATTCAGCCACGGATATGTATTAACCCTCTAGTTTTCTCTAGTACGGTCGAGAGATAAACTGGCTTTAAACCATTTTAAACCCAGGCAGCACAAAGTGCCTTCCTTAGGGTTACTTTCCATTAAAGTGATAAAAAATCTAATTTCCCTACTGAATTAGAGTTGAATACAAATTTATAAAATAATGCTTTTATTTTTAATTAGACATCTTCATGAACTATGCAGCTTTACCAACACATTGAAAACAGCTTTTGGATAATTGTTTACTTTCCAGGCAAGCTATTCAATATGTAGCATTATTATATATTAGAAATTTAGCCATCGGTGCTTACTGGCCAAGCTTTCGGGGGTGACTTAGCCAATATATAACAAACATTTGCAGTGCAATAGGTCTCACATTTGTGAGACTTTGAGCTATTGGCATTGTAAATGATAATGGCTTTTATTTATGTGTTTTGAAAACCTGCAAGAGGTGCATAAACACACACTTTGTACTTTTAGTCCTTGCTTGAGAAGCAAGGCTGGCAGTAAAAGAGGCGCAGTTACTGCAAGCCTTGCTTCTCAAGCAAGGACTATAAGTGCAAAGTGCGTGTTTACCCCCCGCTTGCAGGTTTTCAAAACACATAAATGAAAGGTATTGTAATTTACTATGCCAATAGCTCAAACTCTCGCAAATGTGAGACCTCTTGCATTGCAAATGTTTGTTTCTTTTCCACTGCACATACAAGGCAGGTCCTGGCCCAATTAGAACAGAAGGCTCTATTCACTGTCATGCAGATCTTGAGGCCCAAGAGGCACATGTGTGATATTTGTGGGCTGTGGACCAAAAGCGAATGTGTGAAGAGGAAGCTCTATATCTCAAAGTCACATAAATCACTACAGACCAATGAGACTGCCCTGGAATAAGGCTGTGACCTTGGGCACGAGATAGTCATTTCTATGTGGCAGGTTAGGTTTGTGACCCTTTCTATAGAATTGACTGAAGTCCATTATTACTAAATGAATGTCTAATATCAATGTTTTCATGCAAGGGAGGTCTGCATTGTGTTTCCTTAAGCTGCTGTCTACTAATGAGGATGTGCTGCATCACAAGGAGCTTCACGCCTGTCAGTCAGCTGTTTTTAGTTAAAGATGAGACTATTATTCTTCATTTCTAAGATTCCTTCTAAGGGGAATCAGGTCTAAATGTGTGATTCTTCGGACATGACTGACGCTGGAAGCATAAGTTAAAACTTACCAGGCCCATTTTTTTGCAGAAACAGGTGCCCCAAAGCATCCATCCTGGACAAAGGCTAATAAAACAAGCAGGTTTGAATCCTAGATTAAAAAGAATGAGTCATGCTTGGATACAGTGGGAGGGCACTCACCCACTGCAGCCTGTATTTCTCAGCTGTGCACTATGCAAACACACACCGAGGGAGGACAAAGGGACGGTATTTGCGATTAATACAAGTATGTGTAAAGTGCCACGAGGGAGAGAAAAGTCAATCTATGAGGCACCCAAATAAAAATATCCTTTTGGACTGCAGGGGCTGAACAAAAACACATATACATGTATGCAGTCGCGTCAACTGTACCAGATAACACATTTACCTGCTCTTAAAACAAAGGCTGAAGGTTAGAACGGCCCCCGCAAGAGCAGTGAAGGCGCTTGTTAATAGTTCAAAAATGGGTGTTTACAAATATCACGTTTTCTTAACCTTGAAAGAAACACAACTAGGGTTTAAATATATACTAAAGCATGTATGCTTCACTTGTTTACCTAATAACAGAAACCATACATCTTATTTAAAATGTATGTTTCCAAAACATCTGTTTATATAGCTTAAGGAACAAATTGTTCAAGATGGTAAAAACAAAGGCTGTATTTTCTAAATATCCTGTGTGGGGCAGCAATAGCTTTTACTGCTAAAAACAAATGCTGCATACTGTAGTAAATGTCCCACACAATCAAAGATAACCAAGATGGAACAAAATACTATAAATACATCATTCAACTCCAAATAAGGTTTACAGTTGGCAGATGCTGCGTACATGTTTCTTTCAGACACATTTTTTATTATTTTCTTCCTCTTTTATAAGGAGCAGGTCAGTGTATGTTTGTGTTTATCTTAACAAAGGTTGGAATAACATAATTGCAGGTGATAGGAGTATCTTGCAGAACGGTGCGGAAAGGCGGTTGTCAGCCGATACGCACACGTGCTCATGGAAAGCTTGGTAAATCACTCCATCTCCCCTTGCCTAAAAATGAATACATCCGTCTGTAATGCAACCAGTGCTTTTGGAAAGCCTCTGATAACTGCAGGTCGAGTTCGTGCTATATATAACTGTAAAAACTAGAACCGAGCAAGGCCTGTAATATATTATTACAAATGCGTTGTGTGTACTCCTCTGTATTGCACGAAGGTGCGCACGACAGCAATAAAGAAGCAACTGTGCTTCCTGAGAAAGCCAGCACAACCTAGGCAAAAGGAAAGGGGGGCCTCTCGGCACCCTCGCATGTATGGCGGGGCACCGGCTCCCCCCCTCCCCAGTCTCCTCGATGGTGTTGCGTGCCCCGCCTTCTTCGCCGCTTCTTGACGCGCCATGGGGGCACCCCACCACCGATTGGTGCAGGCTCACCGTTGACTCGGAAGCAAATGGAGTACTTCCGGGTCAAGGGGAGGGGCCAGGGGGAGGCGGGCCATCTAGAACTGGTCAGCCCCCCTTTCTCAAGATGATAAAAGGCCTAGAGAGCGCAGGAGGTGCTCTCTTGCCCCCGTGCTCTCCACGCCCGCTCCGTGCCCCTCAGCTAGGGGCTGAATAATTTTCCCACCCACCAGCCCTTGAAGCAGAATTTCCATTTGTACGTTGGTCGGTATTACCGTTATGGTGCTATGACATTGTAAATATTGTTTGGTGTGGATTTTTTTTTTTCTTAGGCCTTTTTCCCCTTTTACAGGTGGTAGTATTGGAATATGTACAATTTTGTGTGCATTGAAGTGCGTGTACTTGTTTTGCACTTAGGTCTTTTTTCCCTTTCACAGGTGACATATTTGTCTTATTTATTGTAATCCTTGGTCAGGCGGTAAGGTCATGATCGGTGAGCAGCAATTTAAGGTCCTTAGGGGGCGTCACCATTCTCGAATAGGGTCACCCAGGTGGAGGGGCCAATGGTCTCTCCTAGAACTTCAGGGGCAGGATATCTGCTTAGTTGGAAGGGTGCGGGGGAGGGAGTCACGCTTTCCTTGGGCACTTACACTATGATGTCATCAAACGGCGCAAAGTGAAAGGGCCCTCCTTTTGGTTTAATGGAGTTCACGGAGCATACGGGGTTACCAGGAGAGGGACGTACTCTCCCAGTAACCGGTTAGCGGCCCAAAAATGCTAGGATGCAAAATTCATACGTAGGATGTTAGATTCAGTTAGGAAACACGCTGTATTAGACATTTGTTAAGGTTAGCCCTTTCATACCTGTCTACATTGCTGTAAAATCTAATGTCAGAATTTTGCATATTAATGATTGTGTAACTACTGTTTTATTTCAACAATTCTAATTCGTTTTCATATTTAATCAATACGGCCGGGGGGTCGTGAGACCCCCTACCTTCCAAAGAAAACTCCTTGCATGGCTAATTACTTTAAGGGTTGATGTGGTGGTGCACAGGACAGGGAGGGGGTGGTCGGTAGTCCCAGACCATACAAACGGGAAACTGACCTCACAGATGGTAACAATGTAGCCAAGACCAGTGGCTCGAAGTCTGCCCACATGCACCGCCCCGGTTATAAACGTAAGTAAGTCACAAAGGGCAGGGCAGTGAATTAAGGCACGGAGAGGCAGTTCAAACTCCTGAAAGGTGGCATGTGATTTACACACTTCCTGGGGTTAGCGAACTGCCAGGGAGTAGACGGTGCTAAGCCACATTTAGGGATTGCAGCGAGGGTTGCTGCGTGTCTCCCATTTCACATTCACGGCTCTGCCCTCAACTGGAATCGGACGTTACTTCGAGGACATGCAGTATGAGCGCTCACTAAAAAAGATAAAAAAAATATAGAAAAAATGAGTAGTGAACGGCGAGCTTGTAGACAGAGCAGGGACTTTATCAGAGTCAGGCAAAACGTATTGAAGAGCACCAGAAGATAGAGCTGGGAAAACTGTTTCTACAAATGCAAAGCGTGGCGGATGTAAAGCATGTGTGGCACTGAGGCAGGGAAACACAAGAAGAAGAAGTAAAGTAGTCCCAAATGGAAAGCATAAACACTTAAAGCATGACAATATAGTACATGGTCTGTGCTGCAGGGAGAAAACAGGAAACAAGAAATAGAGACAAAGATTGGGGATTGTCCATTGGCAAGCAAGTAAATGTAAAGGACACTAACATAGGCCAATAAAAAGCATCTGGCAAGCCAAGGGTGGAGTTCAACTCCTAAACTATACACAACAGGTCGCTAAGCGACAGCACAAGCCCTGTACACTCGACCTAAAAGTGACATTTTCTACATGGCACAGGTGATTTCTTTGCCATGTGTTTTTTTATTTTTTACTCATTTTAAACATAGTACATTTGCATGTTAATATTTCACAGAATTTCTCCAAAGTACAGCATTACAATAATTATAAAACATCAATATCAAATAACAATCAGGTACCTTACTTCAGTGCGTCTAAATACTATGGAGGTAAAATGATACATTTATATAATACATCATCACAATCATTGCAGTGTCAGTGACTAGGACATATTGTGTATTCCTGTGGACTAAAAAGTCAGGGTGGGTATGATTAATCTTGTCCCGTATTTCGAGTTGGACAGTTACATTTATGTGGTGGATAATAGTGTGTAAGGCGAGTATTAGAGTGTCTCTTGAGATGATCACGGGTGCAGTTTGGACTACAGTCATCCGGGAGAACCGCATCACGTCCTCTGAGCCAGGTATTGAAAGGCTCCCATATGTCTCTCATGAAAGATGCTGTTGGCATAAGATCCTAAAATGCCGCTAGCTGCTCCTGGCAGTAAGCAATATCACACACCCACTCAGCCACCCTGAGGATCCTAGGAGCACCCCAACGTAAGGCTAATCTGCGCTTTGCGAGTAGCAGCATCATGGCCACCAAACAGCATTTCTCAAGTGGGATTTCCCCCACATAACCCAGCAGTGCCAGCTCCGGGGTATAATCCAGTGACACACCCGTATCAGCCTGAATGATGTCATACACTTCTGTCCAACAGTCAGCTATATGTGGGCAACCCGCAATATGCAAAAAAGCAGCTGCTTCACGTTTGCATTTGCAGCAACGTGAATCCGGACGCAAGTTTGTATAGCTAATTGGGAGTGCGATAAATTCTATGTATGAATGTAAAATGGATGAGTCTCAACTTATAGTTCGGGGATGAAAATCGCAGTTGTGAACAACAAAATTATCATTGCTCATCTGTGGGCAGTTCTTCATGGTAATTTCTCCACTGTGTTAGTGCTTTAGGGGCATCCCAAGAGATGTTAGTTGTGTGAGGTTATATAATCTAGTAATTAATCTACGATTTGAAGGTGTGGTTAAAAAAAGTTCCAGCGGTTTCATTATATCTGGGGGGGGGGGCTGGGAAAGTTGAGTGCAGTGCATTGCAGGTAGCTCAGAGTTAAAAATATAGGAATAGGTGTAGAAGTGGTACTGGGGAGCCGTCCTGTTGTTGTGGCTCTTCGAGAAAGGTATCCTGCGGGTATAAGTCCCTTAGTGTGGAAAGGCCCATTCTGCATGCCTGTGTGATGGAACCCTTATCATTGAGGAAAGGAAAATGTGGATGGCGCACGATGGGAGTAGAGGCCGCGAATAGCAGCGGAGTCCTAACATGTTTTCGCAAACCTTCCCAAGCCCAGCGCAAAGTCTCCACCGTGTTAATTTCGGTTGCCTATCTATGATATGGTTGATGGATAGATGCATGCAGGGGAGTGGGTTCCTCCAGATCTGTTTCCATAGGCACATGTGGCTTGAACGGGACTGGATGTATCCAGAAATGGGGGTATTGTGCTTGCGCACACAGTGCATATAGCTTGAAGTCAGGCCCACCCAATCCAAGGTCCCAACTTTCGCAAGGTTGTTTACTGGCCCATACCAAGGCAATCATCGTGGAGCTTAGGGACTTAAAAAAGGATTTAGTTAGAGATATGGGTATATTAACTAATAGGTATAGAAATTTAGGAAGAACTATTATCTGAGTGATAGAAATTCGTCCAGCCAACGACACAGGCATGGCTGCCCAGAATTTTAATTTGCATTCAAGCCAGTCGATTAGTTTGCCAAAGTTCAGTTGCCAAATGTCCTGCACATCTCTACTCAGCCACTCTCCCAGGTACTTAATAGTGCCATCCACCCGCTTAAGCAGGAATTCTAAATCAGGTTCGAGCGGGGTATCAGTGAGAGGTAGAATAGCAGATTTTGACTAGTTGATCTGTTTGCCAGAAATCCCCCCGTACTGGAGGACTTCTCTTAACACTGGGTTGAGGTTTTCGTCTCGTTTGCGGATATTAAGGGCCAGATGTAGGAGCCCTAATACCGGTCGGAAATGGCCAATTTTGGCCGTTTCCGACCGGTATTAGGGTTTTCAGATGTAGGGGACTGAAAATTACAGAATCGATATATTTACGATTCGGTAAATTACCGAATCGGTAAATATACCGATTCTGTAATTCCAAATGTAGGTGGCACAGTTTACAGTGCCGCAGGCCCTTAAGAGTCGGTATTTTACCACACAATCCTATTGTTATGTTATGTTATGTTATTGGGGTTGCTTATATAGCGCACGGCTACTCCAGGGAGTGTCCCGGCGCTTTCTGACCCCAAACTGAGAAAGAAGATGGAAGAAAACACAAACATAACAAGTTACTGCTTGTAAAGCCATGTTTTCAGGGCCTTTCTGAAGGCAAGCAGATTAGAAGTACGGCGCAGATCCACAGGCAAGGAATTCCATAGTTTTGGGGCAAGATGTGTAAAGGAACGACCACCTATCCTGACCCTTCTAATGGGAGGAACCATTGCCAGGCCAAGACATTCAGATCGGAGAGATCTGGTGGGTTTATAGAAAAGAAGCCGTTTCTGAATGTACGAGGCCCCAACCAAATGGAGTGCCTTGTGGGCTAAAGTGAGAGCCTTGAAAGTAATACGCTTCTTAACTGGGAGCCAATGAAGGGAAGAAAGCAGCTCTGAAGCCCGAGCTTGTCGAGGTAGGCCAAAGATCGCCCTTGCTGCGGAGTTTTGAACTACCTGAAGTTGGTGCAGGAGGTAGTCCGGTAAACCCAGGTAGAGGACATTTGAGTAATCAATCCTGGAGCAAATCAAAGCCTGTACCGTCAGCTTCCTGTGGACTAAAGGGAGCAGAGGAAGAAATTTTCGCAGCATTTTTAACAGACCAAAACAGGTGTTGGAGAGACCTGTGATCTGTGTTTTCAGCGAAAGGGTGTTATCAATTTTGATCCCCAAGTTTTTTGCAACCACAGAGGAGGAGGAAGGGGGTGACATACACACCGGCCACCATTCCTGCCACGGTGGATCTGCTTGACAGCCGAAGAAAAGCACCTCAGATTTATCAGGGTTGCATTTGAGGCTGCTTCGCTGAAACCAGTCGAAGACAGCCCCCAGGCAACCCCGGATGCTCTCCCCGTCAAACTCCATGCCCTTCTTGCAGGTGAAGAGAAGCTGGGTGTCGTCAGCGTATGATATGATCTGGGCACCCATGGACTCCGCAAGTACCGCCAGTGGAGTCATGAAGATGTTAAAAAGGGTCGGGCTAAGCACCGACCCTTGTGGGACTCCAACATCCATAGGCGGCACCTCTGCGGAGTACGGCGGGGCCCAGACCACTTGTCGATGACTCGCTAGGTAAGATCTCAACCAGCTCAACACCGTTCCACGGAGACCAATCTCGTGAAGTCTTCTCAAGAGGGCCTCATGCGGGACGGTGTCGAAGGCCGCCGACAGATCCAACATCACCAGCATAGCTCTTCCCCCTGCGTCGAGAACTTCCTTAATGGCTTCGTTTACTTCCAAAAGAGCGGTCTCGGTGCTCAAATTGGAGCGGAAGCCAGATTGGGTAGAGTGGAGTAACCCCTGGTCTTCCAAGAAGGAGGAAAGCACAGAGTGGACGTGCTTCTCGACGATCTTAGCCAGACTGGGCAGGAGAGATATGGGCCTATAGTTCGCATGTATCTCTGGGTCAAGGCCTGGTTTTTTTAGAAGGGGAACAACCATTGCCTTCTTCCATGCTGGCGGAACCATGCCACTGGACAGGGATGAATTCAAGATAGGGTAAATCAGGGAATTGAAAATCTTGGCATTCCTAGCTAGAAAACTCGCCGGACAGGGGTCAAGCGGAGAGCCTGATTTAATTCTGAGTAGGAGATCCAAAGAAGTAGATTCCGATAAAGGTGGGAACTCCGATAGAGTGGGGCACGTATCAGATGGAAAAGACAACACATTTGAATCAATCATAGGTACATTGGGGACAGCTGGAGGAAAGGAGTCTTGAATGAGTTTGATTTTCATATTAAAAAAGATAGCCAGCTCCTTTACCCAGGATTCAGAGAACTTATGCTGGACTGAACTCGATTTAGGAGAAACAAACTCTTTGACAATGGAGAAAATTTCTTTACACGAGTTTGACGCAGCTTCAATTCTGTTGGCGAAATAATTCTTTTTGGCCTCTAGAATGGCCGCATGATAAGATTTAATAGATGCTTTGTAGGCGGACTTAGCATCCTTATCGTACTGTTTCCGCCAAAGTCTTTCGGCTAACTTACAATTTCGCCTAGCAAGAGTCAGTGATTTGGAGAACCAAGGAGCCGAGCTACGCTTAGTGGATGAGCGAGGCGTAGAAAGAGGAGCAAGATCATCAAGCCTATCCGTAAGCCATTTCTGAAAAGTTTCAAGGTCTCTTTCGAGATGGCCGGATAGGATACAAGGATGTTCTTGATACGCTTGAACAAGGCTCTCCTGAGTAATTTTATGAAAGGGTCTACTGGGGTGCCTCAGTTGGTCAGAGTTATTACAAGAGATTTTACTTCTGCCTTGAATTAAAAAGCTGATCAGGGAGTGGTCAGACCACGAAACAGGAGTGGAACGGGACATAATGAGGGGAATAGTGGAGAACACTTGGTCAAGGGTGTGACCCTTATCATGAGTTGCACTAGAGATGTAGGGAGTTAGACCAAGGGGAGCAGTGATGTCCGTGATTTTAATAGCTTCACTGTCCGATTCGACATCCATGTGAATGTTAAAATCCCCAAGCATTATGCAGTGTTCCACCTTCAGGCATAGAGTGGAAATAGCTGATTGAAGCTCCTCGAAGAAGGCACCACGCAGACCAGGAGGTCTATAAACTAGGAGCCCTGAGAAAGATTGGTGTGGGGTAAGTGTAATAGAGAAGGCGAGGGATTCGCAGCCGGAGATCGGTGAAGAAGGAATGATTGCACAAGCAAAAGATCTTTGAACTGCAAGAGCCACACCCCCACCTTTACCCAGTGCCCTATCCATTCTATAGACTATATAGTCGGGAGGAATGGCTGCCGCAATATCAGGGTTAGAAGACTCATTGAGCCAGGTTTCTGTAAGCATTAGACAAAGTGGTTTCTCAACGGTCAATAGCTCAAAAATGTCCAGAGCGTGTCTATGCAAAGAACGGGTATTTAACAGTAAACACTTAAAATTATTTACGGGGAGTAAGTGGGGTCCCTCAGATACCCGGTAGATGTTAGTGTACCAACCACAACCAGGACAGCGACATTTACCTTTGTAACGGCCTGGAAAAACAGGCCGACAGGACGTAATATTCTGGGCATAGGATAATAAATCCGTTGCAGAGTAGGTAAGCCTATGGCCTGAGTCTGCCGCCACGCCGGTCGCAGCCGTGACGCGGACGGGCGCAGACGGGCAGGACTCTGGCACGACTCCGGCACAGATCCGGCGCTTCCGCTGCCCGCGTCCGCTGCGCGGAGACATCCCTGCCCGTTTTTATGATGCTGCCAATCGCGTCACGACCAACTACCCGACCCAAGATGGCCGCCAAAACCGGTGCTCTGCTCTCGGTGTCAATACTCGGTCGAGAGCAGGACCGGAGCAAGAGGGGAGGGGGTGGAAGGGATCTGAAGCGCTACTGAACGCAGGGGGACACAGCACTACAAATATTGCTCAGATGTAGTCACAGAAAAAAATACACAATTCGATTTTTAAAAACAGCTAAAATAGCTAAAATAAAGTGGAAAGGCAAGAGACCTCCCGGCTTCCGCCTCAGGAGGGGGAAAAGTGCGTTTGCTGTCTGCTATTGTGTGGTAAAATATCGAATTCAGGTGTGCATGCACATCTGTGCATGCACACCTGTGCAATGTGACACACAGACATGCCCTTAGGGCATGTATGTGTGCCACATGTCAGACAAGCCTGTACTTGGGGTGCTAGAGGGTGTCAAAGTGACACCCCCTGCACCCTTGCAGGATTCGGTATTTACCGATTCTGTAAATACAGAATCGGTATTTCCCATTGATTCCTATGGGCTTCAAAGCCCATAGAAATCAATGGGAAATACCGATTCTGTATTTACAGAATCGGTAAATACCGAATATTACAGATTTGGTAATTCTGAATTTAAAATTACCTACATCTGCCTCCTTCCTATTTACCTACTCTTAAATACCGAATCGGTAAAATTCGGTATTTAAGAGTAGGTAAATCGGAATTACCTACATCTAGCCCATAATGTTATATCATTAGCATACATTGATATTATAAGATTCCTGTCTGTAAAGCACCGACACCGCATCTTGTGATGTTGACGAATTCTAGCCGCTGAGGGCTCCATTGCTACTGCAAATAGCAGTGGCGAAAGCGGGCATCCCCCGTTTTTCTGTGGGTCCCCTTACCTAGGGATTCTGTTTCTCCTTTCCTTCTTATTATTTTTTCACATATGGGTGACTTTTGCACCCTCATGCATTTGGTGACTTTCTGCACCCTGCATTAGGAACAGTGTCCCTTTTTTGGAAATAAGTATAAAAATTAAGGAGCACAGACACTGGACCTTTGAATAGCTCCTTGGTCCCCCCCTCTCTTTTGTATAATATCCCTGCCTAGTGCCACGGGTTATATAGAATGGTTTAGATATTAAATTGTGTACTTGAAGTCGGGCAGTGGGCTTAGTATAGAGCAAGCTTATTAGCTTTTTAAAATGGGTACTTAGGGCCAGATGTATGTAGGCGAATACCGGTCGGTAACGGCCGTTACCGACCGGTATAGAGAAAATGAGATGTAGGTGACAAAAATGTACCGAATCGGAAAATATGAATCAGTAAAATACCGATTCTGTATTTACCGAATCGGTATTTACCGATACCTTATTTACCGAGTCCTTATTCACCGAATCGGTAAATAAGAAATCGGAAAAAATGCCCATCGAGATGTAGGAAAGGATAAAAATACCGAATTCAATGAAATTCGGTATTTAAGAGTCGGTATTTACCATGGACTGAAAGCAGGTGGTAACCATGTGCAGGCTATAAAAAAGGGCCCAAAATGCAACAGTGTTGCAAAAATGGCGGCACTCTATGTGATTGCGAGGAGGCGAAGGCTACAGGCTGCAGGTCTGAGGATATGGATAAGGGAGGAGCAGGTGTACAGGCAGAGGATAACTCTGTTCCAATTGACTGAGCCTGAGATACTTCAGAGGTACAGGCTGCACCCCAGAACCATCATGGACTTAATAAGGGACCTCCACCCATACCTGGATCACCCAACACCCAGGGCCCACGCCATCCCACCCCATGTCCAGGTGCTATGTAGCTTACACCTGCTCGCCTCTGGGAGCTACCAGAGTGTGATAGCTGCAGTAGGTGGTGTATCCCAGAGCTGTCTGTCCCGTTTTTTCAGGAAGTTTCTGGATGCCATGACGGAGAGAATGGGACATTACATCCGGTTCCCTGACCCACCTGCGGTACTTGCCAAAACAAAAACGGACTTTTATGGACTGGCACACTTCCCGCATGTGATAGGCTGCATAGATGGCACCCACATTCCCCTATGCCCACCTGCAGCCACCGAACACATCTACAGAAACTGTAAGTCAACGCACTCCATCAATGTGCAGGTGATATGCAATGCAGGCAACATCATCACCGACATAGTGGCCAAATTTCCTGGGAGCACGCACGACTCCTACATTTTCCAGAACAGCGGAATATACACATGGCTAGTTGCTGGAGATTTTGGAGATGGATATCTGCTAGGTAAATAAGTGTAACACACCCTGTAATGAATGGCAGATGAATGCGTAATGTGATTGTAACTCATGTACCTCTCATTCCCTCCCAGGTGATAGTGCATATGCCCTGCGATCCTTTGTGCTCACACCGTACCTCAACCCAACTAACACAGCCGAAAGGCGCTACAATGTGGCACACAGGTCAACTCGCAACGTAGTGGAGCAAACATTTGGACTCCTCAAGAGCAGGTTCCGCTGCCTCCACAAGAGTGGAGGTGCTCGACAGTACACCCCCATCCTGTGTTGCAAGATAATAGTGACCTGTGCCATTTTACACAATCTTGCCACCAAGGAAGGCACAGAGGTGGAGATGACACATCACTTCACGAGAACATTGATGATGACCAAGAACATGCAGAGCCCCAGGTAACATGACCAGCAGCAATAGATGGTAGATTGAGACGGACAGTAATTACACGTCGATATTTCTAGGTAATGTATGACACATAGACAGGTATACTGCTTGACAAGTGTAGTTTAATATTCACTACATCATCATTGTCACATCGGAAAAGGAGTCATACATCAAAGTCTATGTCTCTGGCTGCTCCTGCTCAGTTGCCGTCACTGTGTGCAGTTGTGTCAATCTGCAGCATAGGTCAGTGCTTACGTCCACGCACTACATTGCGCGATTGATGTGCCTGGCTTTCAGATTCTCTGCTGGGGCCTGACTCAGCATGGCTGCACCTGCCACTCCTGCGAACCTCCGGTACAGGTGTGCTGGAGCCACTCCTGCTGGTTGACCCCTCTGTCTCCTCCACACCCGTGTCACCAGCATTGCCTGTGTTTGTGTTGAGCATCTGCTCCATCGCAGAGGTCACTCTTCCCATGCCCTGTGTCAATTCTGTGCAGCAGTGCATAATTGCATCCTGCATGGATATAGAGCGTCGGCACAGTAGTGACGTACTTGAAGCAAATCTGTTCGTTGCCTTAGTTTGCTGGCGCATATACTGCCGATCCCTGCCACACTGTAGATGATCCCTGTCCAACTTATCCGACAGTACACCCATGTATGTGGAGATGTCTGTTATCCCCTTTGATATTGCCTCCAAACTAGATGCTATGTGGCCTATACCCTTGTCCATGTTGGTCATTTTATTGTTCATGCAGCGAACCTGCCTATGCATGGCTAACATTGCTTTGGCCTGCAGGCGCTGTACTTTGACCATTGTGCCCTCCAGGCCACTGAAGACACTCTCCCCTTCCTGCCCCTCCCCACCCTCACGTGCCCTCCTGCCAAGAACACTGGTGCGCGCAGCGCCTGCTGCAATCTGTGGTCTAGCCTTGTCAGCCACAGGTGCATTTGTTTGAGGTTCAACATCCTCATCCTCCGAATCAGAGGTTTGCAGGATCCTCTGAGGGGGCTCCTCATGCCTACTTGCCCCTCCCTGCATGGACACCTTGGACATTGCTATGGGTGTACGCGGTGTGCTTGACAATTCAGGAGATCCAAACAACAAAGGGGATAGTGGGACAGGTGTTGTGGGTCGCTCTGGTGATGAGGCTTCCTGGGTGGTATCGTTGCCTCCAACTACAGCGCTGTGACCTGGTTTTTTCTTCTCTTTCTCCCTTCTCTTAGTTGCTGGTGCCCTCTCCTCCCTTGCTGGTGCTGAACTGCGTGAGGACTCTCCTGTGGAATGAAATTGACATAGGGTCAATGTTGTTGTTCATCTGTGTGTAGTTCTTAAATAAATAGTTTACACACCTTTGCCCAGTGCACAGTGTGTGTTTGGTGATGTGTGTGGCATGCCTTGCAGAGTCATGTGGTGTATGCTTTGCATCTATGTATTCATGACTACGTCTACCATGATGCATTGCTGCCACCAAGTATGAGCTGTAATGCAGTGTGATGATTCTACACAGTGGGGTACGGGGTCAGGTTGATGGTTGTGGATTAGGGTACATGCCTCTTACCTTGTTTCTTTGTAGCTTTTGATGTACTGTCCAGGTCTCCTATCCCATGGATGCATTCTGGCTCCATGGTTGTTTCCACAAGCTCCTCCATCGCTGTCAGCTTTGGTGCTTTGCTCCTGCCACCTCCAGTCCCAGCAGCATCCTTTTTTTGTGCTGCAATCTTTTTCTTTGTAACGATGCGCAGGTCATACCATCGCTTTTTGATGTCCTCAATATCCCGGTGGGTCACACCAATGGCATTCACTTTGATGGAAGATAAAGTTCAGCCCAGAAGAACTACAGGTGGCTGTAGAAGAAATTGTAAGCCACTATAGCCAAATATTTGGGAGACAGTCTCTGCATGTTGCAGAGACTGTGAAGAGGAACATTTGGCTTGGTCAAATATTTGGCTATAGTGGCTTACAATTTCTTCTACAGCCACCTGTAGTTCTTCTGGGCTGAACTTTATCTTCCTTTTTCTCTCCCCACCATCCTTTTGCCCTTCATGTGACTCCATTCTGTAGCACTGCTTGCCTGTGGATGCTCAGCTCCTCTCACTTCTGCTCAATTGTTTGTTCAGTTGGTGTGCACCTGCATGGGTGTGGCCACTCCCAGGTACTGGGGAGGGGTGCTTCAATCTGATTGGTTAGATTCTCAGGGCCTTAGTTGTGGGGTGTGTAGGGTGTCCCTGATTGGTTGGCAGGCTCACATGGCGTTTTTCAAACATCCGAATCGGTGAAACCCATGCATTCCTATGGGCCTCCTGGCCCATAGGAATGAAGGGGATTTACCGAATCGAATCTATCCGAATCGGATTTTTCCGATTCGGTAATTACCGATTTGAGATACCGAGTCATACCTAATCGGTACGTTTTACCGATTTTTTACCTACATACCATTTACCGATTCTGAAATACCAATTCGGTATGAGTCGGTATTTAAGAATCGGTAAATGGGAATTACCTACATCTGGCCCTTAATCTTAATCTCAGTAGGACAGTAAAATTAAAGGCCACTCCAAGGAGTCAAACGCCTTGGTGGCATCAAGAAACAGTCAATCCGGGGTCAATTTGGTGTAATGTGGTGAAAAATGTACGCAGATTGCGGGCCATTAGCCTTCCTGGGATAAATCCTGATTGGTCTGGCCTAGTGATGAGCGGTAATAGCGGTTGCTGCCTGTTTGCTATTAGTTTGGCTAGTATCGTAGCGTCTACATTAAATCACGACAGAGGTCTATATGAATCGCAGAGGTTAGATGCTTTGTCTGGTTTTAAAAGGGAAATAATTGCTGCCTCGAGCATAGATTGAGGAAGAACTCCTGTTTCTATCGACTCCTGATAAACGTCTAAAAGACGAGGTGCCAGCTCCTCCGCATAGGTCTTGTAAAATATATTGGTCAGGCCATCCATCCCTGGTGCCTTCTTGCCAGGCAAACCGTTTATAACCTATGTAAAGTAGCCTAATGAGAAGGCCACATCCAGGTATTCTCTATGAGCGTCATTAAGCCAGAGTAATTCAATTGATTCTAGATATTCCTCGAGGTCTAGGTGGGGTGTATTCTGTGTTGCTGTATACAATGAGGACTAATATTTTGGAGTGTGTGTATTTGTGGCCTTTTGGCCTCTAATGAGGGTATCGTCCTCATCCAGTTGCTCGGATATAAAGTTGGGAGAAGTATGTTGTCTGAGTGCATTAGCAAGAGTTTTGCCTGGTCTATCTCCCTCCCTGTAACTACGTGCCCTGGAGTTCTTCCCTAAGTATCTAGTTTCCCTATCTGCCTCTTGTTCAAATTCAGTGATTTTCCCTCCTATGGTTGCCAGGTGTCTAAATTCCCTAGTCTGAAAAAACAATTGTTCCACTGATTTAATTTCTTGCTCGAGTTATACCATAGTAGATCTAATCGACTTCAGCACCCCTGATTGTTTAGATATGCAAGCTCCTCGAATCACTACCTTGAACGGTTTCCACAATGTCGAGACTGAGTCCACCGAACCTTCTTTAGTCGAGAAATATTGTGCAATGTCAGCTCTAATCTACTCCTTGAATGCGGCATCCAGTAGCGCGTGTGGTGGTAGGCGCCAGCTGAATGCACGTGGTATTCTTAACAGCACTTTCCAGTGTAGCATGACCGGGGCATGGTCGGATAGTGTGCGTGCTAGGTGTAGGGTGTCTGTGGTCCACGATGCAATATCGCCTATGACTAGCCAGTAGTCTATCCTGGCCCAAGCATTATGGTGGGAAGTGATACATGTCCCCCTCTGATGGTGGGATGCCTGCTGCGCCAGATGTCAATAAGATCATGTTCAAGAATAATCTCAGTTAGATGTATGTTTGCCTTGAGATATGGGTTGAGAGCATGTACTGACTCTGTCCCAATCACTATTCGGAGTAACATTAAAGTCCCGGCCTTAATGATCGTGTCTCCCCCTAGCGCTACTATCTTAGGCCACACAATGAGAAAGAATTGTGGGTCATCCACATTTGGACCATATATCGCCACCAGCGTGAACTTAGTGGTCATAAGCGTACCCATGATAATAATATAGTGTCCTTCAGGGTGTGTCTATAGGTGTGATGTTGACCAGCCGAGACCACGCCTAATCTGCATCAAGCCCCCCCAGCACAGTTAGAGTATGGGGCTGAGTGTATTTCACCCCAGTATATCTTTTTTTGTTTAGAGTCAGAGTTATATTTCAAATGAGTTTTTGGGGATAACAGATGTCAATGCGGTGTCTACTTAAGTATGCATGTATCAACCGTGCTTTCCTAAAGTCATTAAGACCACGTACGTTCCAAGTAAGGAATTTGGTCTCAGTCATTTATCAAGCCACAGAGTGTGTGATATGTACGTTTGTAAGACCAGAGAACACCAGAAATCGAAAAGTAGTCAGCGTTATTATATTGACACGCAGTGAAACACAAAATGATCATTAAGGAAACCGAGATGCTGTACACTTCAGATGCAAATGATACAGGTAGTGACCATACACCTGAATATATCCTGGATCCCCTAGCTTCTCCCCCACCGACAGCAACCTCCAAATTAGGCTGTGTCTGGCCCCCACCCTCTCACCCTTGCAGAACCCTTCTAACAAAACAAAAGCACATGAGAGATCTCCATTTGGGGCATGGGACGCCGGCAATAACCTGCGGTGTAGCAGGGTGACCAAGCTGTGGCATGTGTTTAGGAATCTGCCATAAGTAAAAACTAACATGAATTTTAGAACCAGGAATAATGAGTCACACTCAATAACAGATGAAATGGCTAGCCACATTTTCCTAATTCACACCTCAATAACAATCTAGAGTATATCTATGCAGAGTTATGCAGTCGTCATATCAGCATATCAGTCATTGTCGCTTAGGTTCTGCAGTTCTGCAGTTTTTTGCGAGGAATGCAAGGGCAACTTCCTTGCACCTATGTGTTTGGCGTATTTGAGGGCCGACTTAGCATCTGTGAAGAACTGCGATTGACCGTTGAACATGATTTTAAGTTTGGCCGCATATAGCATAGCATAGAAAATGGAGGCATTCTGTAGTATGCTTTTCGCCGGCACAAACTCTCTGCGCGCTACCTGGACTGAAGGAGTATAGTCCACAAAGAAAGACAGTGAATTTCCTTGATGCGTTATAGGACTCTTGTCCCTGGCTGCTTTAAGGATTGTATCCATGCCCCTTTAGTCCAAGAGGTGCTCAATTATTGGTCGTGGCGGTGCCCCAGGTGGGGGTCTTGGGCCCAGGGAACAATGCGCCCTCTCAATTATCATCACCGGCGAGAGTGCAGCCCAAACAGATCACGTAATAAGTCTTCTTTGTATGGCTACATTCTCGGGAAGGCAGTTAATTCCGACAGTCCAATAGTGCGTAGGTTATTGCACCGAGAGCGCGCCTCCAAATCCTCATTTTTAGCTTTGATCACAGCAGGCACTTTTGCCATGTTTAGGATGTGCGTTTTAGATTCTGCGGTAGCATCCTTGGTGTCCGATAAGCTGTTCCCCAGAGTATCCAGCTGGTCCTCATGAACATCAATGCATTTTTTAACTACTTCTAGACTTTCTGTAAGATCGTCTATTTTATTGTCCACTGTTTTTATGCTGGAGCGCACATCTAGCAGTATAGTATGGAGATCTTCTTCCTGTTAGTCTACGTGCTCGTTGGGACCCTGGGCTGCATCCAGTTTCGTTCTTGTATCATTGGTACGGGTCAGGCATTTGTTCTCGAAGGGTAGCTTCGCCTGCTTGGGGTCAGTTTTCCCCATTGTGACTTATGATGCAGTCTCAGTGTACAGCAATTGTAAAGTGGACATACGAGAGGCCAATGCGTGGTAGCAACACTGCTATGGTGGAGTCACTTATGCTGGATTTACATCAGGTGCTTCATCTGCTGCAGCAGCGCGTGCCAGGCAGGGCACACAATATGCAGTAGCTTTATGCCAGTTTGATATATCACTCCCCACTTCTTAAGTGGGGTAAGAGGCCACAAGTATGCAGGGGAGTGCTCAGGAAAATGGCCCCAGGTGGCAACTTTCACCCAGGCTGGCCCAGAAACAACGGTACCTCCACCCCCCAAGCCAGCCCCCGCACCCTTTACATGAGAGTGGGATACATGAAAGGGAGGGCAGAGGCTCACTGAGCTTCCTCGCCACCCTATTCCCCTATAAACCCACAACCCGCTACAGAATTAAATTACGCAAAAATTAAATACCATAAAATTCATTACTTAAAATAAATTTTAAAATATATACTAACATAATAAACTCTTTTAAAAATTCGATTTTAATAAAAAATCAATATATTTTACATCTATATTAAATACTTCGAGATTTTGCCTTTCTATTTTTATGTAAATCGATATTAACTTACTTACCTCAAATTCGATATTTTTTGTTGTCAATATTCTGTCCATTTGATATTTTGTCCATTCTATATTTTTTCCTCGATATTAAGGTAATTTCTATATTTTTTACTCGATATTATGACTGTACACCATTTTTTACAACTACTATGCCTTTACCATTATTGCCTTTCCCCCTTAATGTATCTATTTTCCGGGTAAGTATAAACCCATGTGTGTGTATGCAGCAGACAGGTCATTGTTTAGACCGGTTGTTGTTTAGACTAGTTAGTTATAAATGCAGTTGCGGGATCGTGGTTCAGGCCCCTCATTGTTTAAGAGTAGTGGAATAGGTCGTTTCCCAAAGTAGCGCTTAGCACTATTTGCCGTTACCATAGCGCTACTTTCCAGGACAAACCAAGATTAGCCTTGGATAGTAAATCCCAAATACGGACCTCTTGATGGCCTGTGTCACTTTTTGACACACTACACTGCTGCAAAGCCTTGATATATCTCCCCCAATAATTTTAGGGTCCACAAAGAAACTGTGGAAGAAACAGACATATTCGGGGGCAGATGTATCATCCGTTTTTTTTGTCGCAAACGCTGCGATTCGGAAAATAGCAGTGTTTGCGACAAAAAAAACGGGGTTTGGAATGTATCATGCAAAAAGCCTCGCAATATTAAGGAATCGCAAATTTAGCGATTCCTTAATATTGCGAGGCTTTTAAGAAATGGCAAATTGCGATTTCTTATTTGAAATGTATTAAGCATTTCAGTGTTGCGATTTTTGACTAAGAATTCGCAAATTACCACCAACTTGTAGTTGGTGGTAATTGGCGAATTCTTTTCAAAATGCACTTTTTTAAAATTCTAAAGGTGCCATATGACGCTCATAAATGCCCTTAGGGCATGTATGTGCGCCATATGCGCACACATGTCAAATTCAGGGGTGCAGCAGGGTGTCCTTAAGACACCCTTGCACCCTTGAAATTATTCTCAATTTGCGATTAGCAAATTGCTAATCGCAAATTGAGAATAATTTCACATTCATTCCTATGGGCCTCCTGGCCCATAGAAATGAATGGGAAATTATTCCTTAATTGCGATTAGCAATTTGCTAATCGCAATTAAGGAATTTTAAGAAATCGCAAAAAAATAGCTAATTTCTACATACATACCATTTTGCACTTCTCAAATAGCGATTCCTTAAAAATCGCTAATTGAGAATCACAAAATGGTATCTTGATACATCTGCCCCTTGGTGTTTTCAGATTCTGTTTTTATTTTCCTTTTAGAGGTGTTTCTTCCACGAGGAGAGTGAGATTTCAGTTAGTTGCTTGTTTGGGACACTGGTCCTTGCTTGTGTAATTGGCAATAAAAGAAAAAACCTTGTTTGTCAGTCGTGTGTTTATGTTACTGATTTCTGGGGGATAGAACCTCTTCCGCTATCCACTGTATCTCCTTTGATTTCTTCAGCTACTTTATTTCTGCTTTTAGCTTGTTTATCAACCTTCTCTGGACTAAGATCAGTAGCTCATTCTACGCAGGGGGGGAAAAACATGGCCCCTGCTGCCCCTGTACTGCAGGGGCGTCCCCATCCTTCAAAGGCCTTCATTCAGCCTCGTGACTATGACTATTGGTGAAATATGAGAGTCTCAGTGGTCCTCAACACATTCTGCAGGGAGCCCCATCATTTCTGTTACATCACTTAGTCTGTGCTGAAAATGACTACTGTAGTTAGGGCTCCCATTGTTCAAGG
The DNA here is from genome assembly GCF_964261635.1 of Lissotriton helveticus. Lineage (NCBI taxonomy): Eukaryota > Metazoa > Chordata > Amphibia > Caudata > Salamandridae > Lissotriton > Lissotriton helveticus. Next base: position 1,584,340,737 of record NC_136067.1, on the reverse strand, counting down.
TATTGCAGGTATGGTCTATGGCTGCAGCCTATGTCCTCATCAATTGTTTCACCTAACGCACTGTGTCTGCTTATCACTGGCTGAGCCTCCATCGTGCTCAACCAATGAGGAACAGAAACAGGGACCCGAGGCAGGGCTGAGTTCTTTTCAATGTTTGAAGTTAGTAATATTACCACCACAAGTACTATCAACGTTGCAACTTTGGGCAGTGCTCCCTGTCCGCAGGCACACTATGGTGTGCATGTGAGTAAATAGCAAAATGAAGGTGTCTGTCCCATAGTGGCATTTGCTGTGCTTTGCTGCAATTTCACTGTCATCTGTTTGTAAGGCAGTAGTAATGCGAGGACATACAGGCAGACGGTTTACCAGGCGGTCCTCCTTTCCTTCCGCTCTGATGGGGCACCATCAGTGGTTGAGGAGTCGTTGTTTAGACTGTAGTTGTTCATGTGGTAGTTGTTCCATCATACAACCGCTACTTTGCGTAAAGAGGGCATTCAATTTACATTATGGGGGCATCCCTTAGGTGGTACCTGGGTTTTCCCATGTAACCACTCGCAGGTTTCGGCACAAAACCCTAGGTACTAAAAAAGGTAGACATGAATTTGTGCTTAAAAACTTATCCTCTTTTAGGTAGGTGTAACATTTGAGAAAACTTCTAATTCTTCTAACTTTGCAAATGTGCTGTAATGTATGCCGAAGCATAGTATTTTGTACAAAAGGGTCTACCTCACATACACACACACACCACTGCACAATGGTGTAAGGGTGTGTGTGGCACAAGGCAACATAAGGGGTCCATTATGATGTCGGGCGGATTGCCTCCGCCAGGCTGGCGGTAGCCACCGCCGGCCTGGCGTAGGCAATCCGCCCGACATCCATTGCCCAATTCCCCCCCACCACATTAGGATGGCGGGGGGGACCGCTGCGGTGAGAAACACCGCCCGCCTGTTTTCCGCCCCGGTCGCCTTGTGGCCGGGGCTGAATGTGTTTCATATGGTGGCGGTGTCTGTTAGACACCGCCAACCATATTACAACAAGCATATTGTCAGGCAGGTGGTCTTTGGTTTGGGGGCCCCCTGCGGGCCCCCCTGGTGATGGCCGAGGTAATTGGTGCAATGGGGGGGTACCTGTGGTAAACTCCCCGCATTTGCATACACCAAGCAGCAGGCACCGCGGGGTGCCTGCCGCTTCGTGTATGCAAATGCGTGCATTTGATTGTTAGATTGTGGCGGGCGGTGCAGTGAGCACCGCCCGCCACAATGTTAAAATGAGGATTGCGCCCACCACTGTGGCGGCCACATCCTAATGCACATTTGGGACGCCCGCCATCCTAATGGCCCCCTTAGTGTAGGTTTACCTTAGTAGTTTTTGCACTGTCCTGCTGTCTCCTTTCACACAACACAACAGAGCAACGTGTAATGCAAAAAATAATAAATTTGGCCGTTTTTATGTATCAAAGTCATGAGGATGAAGTGCTCCAATGGTATTTGAAAGAAGTGGCCCTGCAGACAGATCTCTGGAGTGTGTGTATCACCATATCGATGTCAGCATGCATACATGGCTTTGCTGCATAATGAATCTATTCCTTCAGCTAAGAGGGCAGCATTATGTCTTTGTACACGCATGGCGTTGTAGATGTTTATTTTATATTGTTTTAATGTATTCAAAAATGTTCTCTGAATGTTCAACGGTCTGGTTTCAAATTGCAAGTGATGTGAGGCATGGAGCTTTAATTTCCTAGTGCTGCAGGCTGGATGTCACTTGTTCCCTGACTCTCACTCAAAGCTTATCTTGAATTTACTTTTGTACAACGTGTCTTTTGGCAGCAGTGTAAGGCCAAATATTAAAAGGACATGGAGTAGGACTTTCCTTTCCCATCCTGAGAAGACTTGGTGCATGCTGGTGGGCTGCTCTAAAAAAATGTTGTTTGAGCACCACATAGGGTGTTACTGAAGGCCCCAAAGAATGCAGGTTTAGCTGTGACATTGAGGCAAGTCTAAGCTTACTAGAGACAGGATGGGATAGAGTCAAAGCGGATTTTATGCTTGGCAATCATAGAGTAATTATTGAGAATACATCAAGTGTTGAGTGTACATTAGCAGGCAGGCGAATAAGGCTTCTGTTCGGGTTGTAGGTGTCAAATGTAGGTTGAGAATGCTGGATTGCGTTAGAGGAATTAGGTCATGAGTTTTCCATGGGAATTAGCTTTACCCTAAGACACGTATACAACAGTGAGGAGCACCTGATATGTGGAGGAGGAAGGAGAGGTATCTCCGGGCCATAGAGTTGATGCCTACCCCATTAATGTGCTTGAAAGTAAGAGGCAGGCAAAGATCTCCCTACAACCCCTTACACAACTGGCTGTTGTTGAGGCTGCCATGATAGTTAACCGAGAGGGTTGTTATGTTATTAAAGTAATAACTTTACAGATTTCCAGGATCTCTGACCCAGGCTCTATGGACATGGTAGTTTACAAATTTCGAGCAGACCTAACGATTGAAGATATGTTGGCCTATTACATGTTAAAGAATACACATTGATCTTAGCAATGCACACAACTAAATACTGAATGATACACTATACCCTGAAAGGCAGATGGAACTGCACTAATGTTTAATATGTATGCATAATATTACACTTACTGCAAAAATCAATACATTTTTTTTATTAGTTCGCCAAGGGAATGTTAAGAGATGTGTAGTGCAATTTCTGAGACAAAGTAGTCAAAATGGCGATGCAAGTAGAGGGTGCTTTAGATATGAATAGTATATGCTGAAGTGAATATCGCCAAGGATGGTCACTGTAAAAGATAGAGGCATTTTGTTTAGGATAGTGTCAAGGTCATTGAAAATTTGTGAATGTGTCTAGGCGACCACTGAGCCTAGGCATTGTCGGCCCCACGCTCCTGCTACCTGCTCCAGCGAGTCCCTGCGAGTTGACTTGCTTCGCTGCAGGCGACCCAGCCGCCGCTGAGCTGCCCGCCCGCCCGCACCCGACTTTCCCGCCGCTGCCTCCCTGCGGCCCCGACCCCCGCCAGCCGATTGGACCCCCCGCTCCCGCCACCCAGCGGACCCTCCCTCCCGGCTCCCTTCTTAAGGGGACCACTGCCTCCACCTCGGGAGCAACCACTGAGCCTTGCCTAGGCCTGGTCGCCCCCATACTCCTCCTGCTACCTGCCCCAGCGAGTCCCTGCGAGTTGACTTGCTTCGCTGCAGGCGACCCAGCCGCCGCTGAGCCGCCCGCCCGCCCGCACCCGACTTTCCCGCCGCTGCCTCCCTGCGGCCCCGCCCCCCACCAGCCGATTGGACGCCCCGCTCCCGCCACCCAGCGGACCCTCCCTCCCGGCTCCCTTCTTAAGGGGACCACTGCCTCCACCTCGGGAGCGACCACTGAGCCTTGCCTTGGCCTGGTCGTCCCCACGCTCCTCCTGCTACCTGCTCCAGCGAGTCCCTGCGAGTTGACTTGCTTCGCTGCAGGCGACCCAGCCGCCGCTGAGCCGCCCGCACCTGACTTTCCCGCCGCTGCCTCCCTGCGGCCCCGCCCCCCGCCAGCCGATTGGACCCCCCGCTCCCGCCACCCAGCGGACACTCCCTCCCGGCTCCTTTCTTATGACACCCACTCCCACGCGCAGCGTTGACGCGCAGCGGGCGTGCCGATTGTGCGCCGAAGGCGTGCCAAAGGCAAGCCCGTCTGTGCCCGTCCGCGCACTGGCCCGCGCCCAGCGCCAGGAAACCTGGCCCCCGATGGACCTACGATGTCGCCACCCTCATCGCACTCAAACCAGACCGAACAAGAGCCTGCCACCGAGCCACCCCGAGACGCACCCACGGACCCTTCACCTGTCAAGCCTGCAAGTTCACCTGCCTCTGGACCTGCAACACAGCTACCAAGCCGAGCACCATTAACAGCCACCTCAAGTGCATCCTGCTCAACACCCGCTCCATCCACAGACACGCCATTGAACTTTGGAACCTGCTCGGCACAACCTCACCAGACGTCCCTTCCTCACAGAAAACTGGATGAACGCCTCCTCAGCACCCGACATCGCCATCGCCATCCCAGACGGATACAAGATCATCCAGAGAGACGGCGTCAACCAGACTGGAGGAGGCATCGCCATCGTACACAAGAACACCATCCGCATCACGACCGACTCCAACGACACCTTCGCCGCCGCCGAGTATCTCCACTTCCAGATACACACCGACCCAAAGACGACCCTCAGAGGCACCCTCGTCTACAGACCCCCGGGACCACGTACACAATTCAGCGAAGACATCACGGACTTCATCAGCCCGCACGCCCTCCGCTCCGCTGACTACATCCTCCTAGGGGACCTCAACTTCCACCTGGAGAACAACAAGGACCGCAACACCGCCGCCCTGCTGGACAACCTCGCCAACCTCGGACTCAAGCAACTGGTCAACACCCCCACCCACTACGCCGGCCACACGCTTGATCCCGTCTTCTTATCCAGCAAGCACATCACCTTCAGCCACTCCACCAGACTTCACTGGACCGACCACAGCTGCGTCCACTTCAGCTTCAGAAGAACCACGACCCACCGCCACCCGCAACAGGTTCCTCACAGGAGCTGGAGCAAGATCACCGCCGAGCAGCTCACCACCTCCCTCAGCCAGAACCCACCCGCCAGCACAACGGACCCCAACGAAGCAGCCCGCAACCTCACACAGTGGCTGACCGCCTGCGCCGACGACCTCGCGCCACTAAAGAACCCTCCCAGCAGACCCAGAAGCAAGAAAGCCTCCTGGTTCACCGACGAACTCAAGGACTCCAAGAAGAACTGCCGCACCCTCGAGAAAGCCTGGCTCCTCGACCAGACCACAGACAACATGACCGCCCTCAAAGACGCCACCCGCAAGCACCACCAGCTTATCCGCACCACCAAGAAGAAATCACTGAAGGAACGACTGGACAACAACGCCCACGACAGCAAGGAACTCTTCAGCATCGTCAAGGAGTTCTCCAACCCCAGCACCGGCATCAACGACATCACTTCTTCACAAGATCTCTGCGACTCTCGCGCCTTGTTCTTCCACCGCAAGATCGCCGACATCCACAACAGCTTTGGCGCACCATCCACGCACCCAACTGTCGAACCAATGCCCCCCACCGCCGCCCTCCGCACCTGGACCACGGTGACCACCGAAGACACAGCACGCACGATGAACACCATCCACTCCGGATCTCCAACCGACCCCTGCCCCCACCACGTCGTCAACAAGGCCGACTCCATCATCGCACCCCAACTCCGGGACGTCATCAACACCTCCTTCAACACCGCCACCTTCCCGGAGAGCTGGAAGCATGCCGAGCTCAACGCCCTACTGAAGAAACCTACAGCGGACCCCACCGACCTCAAGAACTTCCGCCCCATCTCGCTCCTCCCTTTTCCTTCCAAAGTCATCGAGAAGACCGTCTACAGACAGCTTGCAGCCTTCCTCGAGACAAACGGATCCCTCGACCCCTCGCAGTCCGGTTTCCGTGCCAACCACAGCACCGAGACCGCCCTCATCGCAGCCACCGACGACATCAGAACCCTGCTCGACAACGGGGAAACAGCGGCCCTCATCCTCCTGGACCTCTCTGCAGCGTTCGACACCGTTTGCCACCGCACCCTAGTTCAACGCCTCAGCAACATCGGTATCCAAGAGAAGGCACTGGAGTGGATCATCTCGTTCCTCGCCGGAAGAACACAAAGAGTCCGCCTCCCCCCGTTCCGATCCGAGGCCACCGAAGTCATCTGCGGCGTACCGCAAGGATCATCACTCAGCCCCTCCCTCTTCAACGTCTACATGAGACCTCTTGCAGCCATCGCACGCCAACACAACCTCAACATCATCTCCTACGCCGACGACACCCAACTTATCCTCTCCCTCACCAGAGACCCCGCCACCGCCAGAACGAGCCTACACGAAGGGATGAAAGACGTTGCCGAGTGGATGAAGAACAGCCACCTGAAACTGAACTCAGACAAGACGGAAGTCCTCATCCTGGGACCACCGCCCTCCGCCTGGGACGACTCCTGGTGGCCTCCCGCCCTGGCCACCGCTCCCAAGCCAACAGACCACAGACGCAACCTGGGCTTCATCCTGGACTCTTCCCTCTTGATGACCAGACAAGTCAACGCCGTCTCCTCATCGTGCTTCTACACCCTGCGTATGCTCCGAAATATCTTCCGATGGATCCCGACCGAAACCAGGAAGACGGTCACCCAGGCACTCGTCACCAGCCGACTGGACTACGGGAACACCCTCTACGCGGGAACCACACCCAAACTACAGAAAAGACTCCAGCGCATACAGAACGCCTCCGCCCGACTCATCCTGGACATCCCCCGACGCAGCCACATCTCCGGCCACCTGAGGGACCTGCACTGGCTCCCCGTCAGCAAAAGGATCACGTTCAGGCTCCTTACCCATGCACAGAAGTCTCTCCACGACCTGGGCCCCAAGTACCTCAACGACAGCCTGACCTTCTACACGCCCACCCACCAGCTACGTTCTACAAGCCTCGCCCTCGCCGCCGTACCACGCATCCGAAGAGCCACCGCCGGAGGAAGATCCTTCTCCTACCTGGCAGCCAAGACATGGAACTCCCTCCCCATCCACCTCTGGCTGACACAGGACCATCTCGCCTTCAGGAAACAACTCAAGACCTGGCTGTTCGAGCAGTAGCGGACACCCCCTCCCCCAAGCGCCTTGAGACCCTTCCGGGTGAGTAGCGCGCTATACAAATGTTATGATTGATTGATTGATTGATTAGGTGTGAGAGCTGACAACTATGGGTAATTTACAGAAAACTGCAACAGTAACAAGCGGGGTTCCTAGAGGGGTTGGGGAAAGATTATGACAGAGGTGCCCAGAAAAGCTGCTGTCCTACAATGGCCTCTGCTGGCACTTTTGCATTACTTATGTGATAACATGCTCCAATCAAATACCCTTGTGCCTACTTCATCCTCTAAAGTTTATAAATGTTAATTCAGCTGTGTTTCATGAATATTTAGTTTCTATTGAGACCTCAAAAAACAAAAGCTTTTAAACAAACAGAGCCTCATAAACTATTGGGGCATCATTAGGATGGCGGGCGGACTTTGTTTGCCCGCCATCCTGACGGTAAAAGGGACAGCCTGCCATATGTGCGGGGGTCCCGTGGGTGACATTAGGATGCGCCCGCCACACTGGCGGGCGCATCCTGCATATTTAACATTGTGGTGGGCTGTGCTTTCCGCACCGCCTGCCACAATGGCAAAAATGCATGTCCTGTATGTGCATGCACAACGTGGCAGGCACCGCGCGGTGCCTGCCATGTTGTACATGTAGGGGGGTACCATAGGTACCCCCCATATGCCTCCCCCACCCCCCCAACATCCCGGGGGCCCTCAACATCGAAATCTGCATGCCTTTCTATGGCGCCACGGAAAGGCTCCCACCCGCCTGCATCCTGATATGGATGGTGGTGTCTAGCAGACACCGCCACCATATGAAACCTTTTCCACCCGGTCGACTTGTCGACCGGGCGGAAAAGCGGTCCCCCGCCATACTAATATGGTGGGGGGAAATGGGTGGCGGACGGGCTAGGATGTAAGGCGGATCGACACCGCCATGTGGGCGGTGGCGATCCGCCCTACATCCTAATGGGCGCCTAAGTAGGAAAGAACAATGGTATCTCTATGATATATAAATTATATATTATTGAATGATTTTGTTTCTTAATAATTGATTCAAGTTTACCCGAAGTATTTATATAGGAGTGGGGCCTATGTTCTTTCCTAATATTTTTTATTACACAGGCTCCTCCTTATACTCCCCCCCAAGTTTCATGGAAGCAAAAGTTACTGTGGCAATTTTAAAGAGGAACTGCTTACTTGTTACAGCATCATGAAATTCCCGACATATATTCAGCCCATCTGAGCACCACTGATTATTGTGCTGGCAAGGTGCTAGATTGGTTAAAGTGCTCTGTCCCTCAGCAGGCCATATGCCCTAGCTATGCACTTGCCTCCAAAGCACAGGAAACAGAGAACTCTGGAGTGCAGTTCTCTCTTTGACGGCGCATTTTTTCAGTTGCAGGGGGAAGGAGCACGTTCTGCCGAGTCCATCGTGGATTCCATCAAGTTCGGACCTACGGGCTAATATCAGGCACATTGCCTTTGCATCTGTTACCTTGCCTAAACTGTGAGAACATCGACGCTGTCCTGGTATCTTTTACGGACACGACCCGACCCTGTTATTAAGGTTACCCGAATACAGATTCCTGGTCCCTCAGATCATATTCTTATCCACTGGGAGAGGTTTTATCAGACTTGGTGTGGAACAGTTAAAAAGACACCTGGATGGTCTGCTCTGCCCCTTTGACCTATATTGGTGGTCAAGCTCCCCCCATGAAACGTTGTTTGGATACTCTACAGGCCCTTTAAAATGTGATGCTCCAAATTATGATCGTCTATTGAGCGCTCTCACACACTGGACACTGCTTTTTATGGAAAAAAAATAAATTCCCGGAAAGTCTATTTCCTATCAAGTATGTGAAATTCGTCCACTGGTCCTGCCGCTAAGGGCCCTTAGAACACCTACCTTCAGTCTCTGATGCTACTAGGACCGCCTTCCAGCATACTGTGTCAGACGTCCTTCATTGTGTCTGTCTTGTTTCCATTACAAGTGCGCCCTGATGAAGGAAGCCTTTTATGGCACTTGTCCGAAACGCGCGTCGGCGCTTTTCTGTGTGTGGCGATATGTATGTGAATGTTTGTGTATGAATCTGATTGTACAAAAGGTTGTTTGAGTGTTTGAGTGAATGGATTCTGTGCCCCCTTTTTTGAAATTATTTCTGCGTGTCCTAGTTTTTATACTGTTTGTTTGTATAAAAAACTCAACAGATACTTTTTTACTGACTAAATGAAATTAATGTTCTATGAAAATTATATATATAGAAAAAATTAATAATACAAAGCTTTTTCTGAATAAATATCTTTTTTCTCTTTGTGGTGTTGTGGGTAAGCTAAATGCATGATCAGATTTTTTGCTCTTTTGATATTTAGGGAACACCCCCTTCCATGTTGTTCTCTAGTGTTCTCTCTCTTGAGCCCAGAGGTCAATGCCCTGATTGTGAGTGTTGAAGGTGAGGCTTGAAATGTGTTGGGAAGAGAACAGGTACAATGATACTGTGTGCAATACAGCATCTCTGAATTCGCTTTCTGTTATTTCCCCAATATATTTGCTCACCCCTTTTCAATGGTACCTATGATGACTCCCTTGGATGAATTAGGTCTGACTGTGACTTGACCCGATCTGGTCGGACCCGGTCGCTCCTCCCGTCGCGTGGCCCACCCCGAGTGCGCCCGGCCTCCTCCTGCTGACCAGAGAGTTATGCCCCTGCTGGTTTGGCCCCCTGACCCTGCCTGCCCTCTGGTAACTGTATCGCCGTCCGTCGTCCTCTGTGCCTGCCTCGTTGATTGTATTGTATTTTGTATTTTGTACCCCCCGTCGTTTTCTGCATTGTACCTGATTATTTGTCCCTGCTTGTTCCCTGACCCACCCCGCTCCCTTCCGCTGCTCCCCCGTGGCCCCCCCCACGCTCCCTCCAGCATCACTGCGCCACTCCCCCCACTCGCCACCCCGCTCCCACCTCCCAGCTGCTCCTCCCTCCCACAGGGTTCATTAGGCGAGGCTCACGGGCGAGGAGCTGTGACCTGACCCGACCTGGTCGGACCCGGTCGCTCCTCCCGCCGCGTGGCCCACCCCGAGTGCGCCCGGCCTCCTCCTGCTGACCAGAGAGTTCTGACCCTGCTGGTTTGGCCCCCTGACCCTGCCTGCCCTCTGGTAACTTTATCGCCGTCCGTCGTCCTCTGTGCCTGCCTCGTTGATTGTATTGTATTTTGTATTTTGTACCCCTCGTCGTTTCTGCATTGTACCTGATTATTTGTCCCTGCTTGTTCTCTGACCCACCCCGCTCCCTGCCGCTGCTCCCCCGCGGCCCCACCCACGCTCCCACCAGCATCACCGCACCGCTCCCCCCCCACTCGCCACCCCGCTCCCGCCTCCCAGCTGCTCCTCCCTCCCACAGGGTTCATTAGGCGAGGCTCACGGGCGAGGAGCTGTGACCTGACCCGACCAGGTCGGACCCGGTCGCTCCTCCCGCCCCGTGGCCCACCCCGAGTGCGCCCGGCCTCCTCCTGCTGACCAGAGAGTTCTGACCCTGCTGGTTTGGCCCCCTGACCCTGCCTGCCCTCTGGTAACTGTATCGCCGTCTGTCGTCCTCTGTGCCTGCCTCGTTGATTGTATTGTATTTTGTATTTTGTACCCCTCGTCGTTTTCTGCATTGTACCTGATTATTTGTCCCCGCTTGTTCCCTGACCCACTCCGCTCCCTGCCGCTGCTCCCCCGCGGCCCCACCCACGCTCCCTCCAGCATCACCGCACTGCTCCCCCCCACTCGCCACCCCTCTCCCGCCTCCCAGCTGCTCCTCCCTCGCCCCGCCCCTCCCATTCTCCATTTATGGCACAGTGCATGCTGATGCGCAGCGGGTGCGCCAATGGTGCGCCGAAGGCGCGCCAAAGGCAAGTCCGTCTGCGCCCGTCCGCGCCTGGACCGCGCCCAGCACCAGACCCCCTGGCCCCCGCAGATGCCATCCTACCCGCCGAACTTACGACGCCACCACCCTCAACGCACTCAACACCGGCCGGATCCCCGGCTGCCACCGAGCCACCCCAGGACGCACCCACGGACCCTTCACCTGCCAATCCTGCAAGTTCTCCTGCACCCGGACCTGCACCGCGCCTGCCAAGCCGAGCACAAGCAGCAACCACCTGAAGTGCCTCCTGCTCAACACCCGCTCCGTCCACAGACACGCCGTCGAACACTGGAACCTCCTCGACTCCACATCTCCAGACGTCGCCTTCCTCACAGAAACATGGATGAACATCGCCATCGCCATCCCGGACGGATACAAGATCATCCGGAAGGACCGCGTCAACCAGACCGGAGGAGGCATCGCCATCGTCCACAAGAACACCATCCGCATCTCGACCAACTCTGACGACTCCCTCACTACCGCCGAACACCTTCACTTCCAGATACACACCGACCCCAAGACCACTCTCAGAGGCACCCTAATCTACAGGCCTCCAGGACCCCGCGCACAATTCAGAGAAGACATCGCCTACTTCATCAGCCCGCACTCCCTCCCCTCCGCTGACTACATCCTCCTAGGAGACCTCAACTTCCACCTGGAGAACAACAACAACCACAACACCACCACCCTGCTGGACAACCTTGCCAACCTCGGACTCAAACAGCGGGTGACCACCCCCACCCACTACGCCGGCCACACGCTTGACCCAGTCTTCTCCTCCAGCAACGACATCTCCTTCAGCCACACCACCGGACTCCACTGGACAGACCACAGCTGCGTCCACTTCAGCTTCAGTAGGACCACCACTCACCACCACCCGCAACAGGTTCCCCGCAGAAGCTGGAACAAGATCACCACCGACCAACTCACCTCATCCCTGAGCCAGAACCCTCCTGCCAGCTCAACGAACCCCAACCAAGCCGCCGACAACCTAACAAGATGGATCACCAGCTGCGCAGACGACCTCGCCCCACTAAACCCCCCCCCGTCAGACCCGGCTGTAAGAAAGCATCCTGGTTCATCGATGAACTCAAGAGCTCCAAGAAGAACTGCCGACCCCTCGAGTAAGCCTGGCGCAGGGACCCAACTACAGACAACATGACCACCCTCAAGCACGCCACCCGAAAACACCACCAACTGATCCGCACCACCAAGAAAACCTCATTCAAGGAACGACTGGACAACAACGCCCACAACAGCAAGGAACTCTTCAACATCGTCAAAGAGCTCTCAAACCCAAACGCCCGAAACAACGACATCACTCCCTTGCAAGACCTCTGCAACTCGCTTGCCTCGTTCTTCCACAGCAAGATCGCAGACATACACAACAGTTTCAGCACACAGCCAACGCACCCTACTACCGCACCAACGCCACCCACCATCACCCTCCGCACCTGGACCCCGGTCAACACGGAAGACACCATCCGCACGATGAACTCCATCCACTCCGGATCCCCAACCGACCCCTGCCCTCACCGCGTCTTCAACAAAGCCGACTCAGTCATCGCACCCCATCCCTGGGACATCATCAACGCCTCCTTCGACACCGCCACCTTCCCAGAGAGCTGGAAGCACGCCAAGCTCAGCGCCCTACTGAAGAAACCATCAGCAGACCCCACCTACCTCAAAAACTACCGCCCCATCTCGCTCCTTCCTTTTCCCGCCAAAGTCATCGAGAAGACCGTCAACAGACAGCTTGCCGCCTTCCTCGAGACGAATGGATCCCTCGACCACTCACAATCCGGCTTCCGGGCCAACCACAGCACCGAGACCGCCCTCATCGCAGCCACTGACGACATCCGAGCCCTGCTAGACAACGGGGAAACAGCGGCCCTCATCCTCCTGGACCTCTCCGCAGCGTTCGACACTGTCTGCCACCGCACCCTAGTGCAGCGCCTGAACAACATCGGAATCCAGGAGAAGGCACTGGAGTGGATCACCTCCTTCCTCACCGGAAGAACACAGAGAGTCCGCCTCCCCCTTTCAGATCCGAGGCCACCGAAGTCATCTGCGGCGTACCGCAAGGTTCATCACTGAGCCCCACGCTGTTCAACGTCTACATGAGCCCCCTCGCGGCCATCGCACGACAACACAACCTCAACATCCTCTCCTACGCCGATGACACCCAGCTGATCCTCTCCCTCACCAACGACCCCGCAACCGCCAGAACCAACCTACACGAAGGGATGAAAGACGTAGCCGAGCTGAAACTGAACTCAGATAAGACGGAAGTCCTCATCCTGGGATCATCACCCTCCGCCTGGGACGAATCATGGTGGCCCACCGCCCTGAGCAGCTCACCCAAACCAACGGACCACGCACGCAACCTGGGCTTCATCCTGGACTCCTCCCTCTCGATGACCAGACAAGTCAACGCCGTGTCCTCGTCATGCTTCAACATCCTACGCCTGCTACGCAAGATCTTCTGGTGGATCCCGACCAAAACCAGGAAGACGGTCACCCAGGCCCTCGTCACCAGCCGTCTGGACTTCTGCAACTCCCTCTACGCCGGAACCACAGCCAAACTCCAGAACAGGCTCCAGCGCATCCAGAACGCCTCAGCACGACTCATCATGGACATCCCCCGACGCAGTCACATCACCGGACACCTGAGAGACCTGCACTGGCTCCCCGTCAACAAGAGAATCACGTTCCGACTCCTCACCCACGCACACAAAGCTCTCCACAACCAAGGACCCAGATACCTCAACGACCGCCTGACCTTCTACACCCCCACCCGACAACTACGAGCGACCAGCCACGCCCTCGCCGTCGTTCCCCGCATCCGAAGAGCCTCAGCGGGAGGAAGATCCTTCTCCTACCTGGCTGCCAAGACATGGAACTCCCTCCCCATCCACCTCCGCCTGACCCAAGTCCACCTCTCCATCAGGAAGCAACTCAAGACCTGGCTGGTCGAACAGTAGAGGACCCCCCCAACCCCCCCCGAAGCGCCTTGAGACCCTCCAGGTGAGTAGCACGCTAAACAAATGTCTGATTGATTGATTGATTGATTGATTGATTGATTGATTGACTGACGCACTGAACATGCCATTGCTGCTCCAGAATGCTAAGACTGAGGAACAGGAGAAAGCAGAAGAATTTAAGAGGGCTATCTTGAGAATACCCTGGCAGTGACAAGAGGAAAGGAGGCAGGAGAGAAAAGAAGAATGGAAAGAATAGGCCTAGAGGGAAGAAAAAATTAAAGAGAGGAAAGGAAGAGGAATAGAGAGAAGGGAAGGCAAGAGAGTGTGTGTGTGAGAGAGAGTGGATATCCTTAGAGAAAGAGAAACTATGGATGGCATCGGAGACTGCTAGATCAGGGAAAGGCGACCCCCCTCCAACTCAGCAGGATTTCCTGTGAGGGTTCCAAAAGAGATTGTGCAATATGTATGTGGATGATCATGATATTTTGGAATCGTTTGTGAGTTTTAATATTGTTTGTGGACAATGGGCCATATGTATGAATCTGTTTTGCGATCGCAAACACTGCGAATCGCAAAAAAACGATGTTTGCGGTCACAAAACACAGCTTTGCTATGTAAGAGACACATTCTGTACGCAAAATTGCTAATCGCAAAATCAGCAATTAGCAAATTTGCGATTCATACTACTTAGCGATTTTTCTACGAATTCGCAAAAGATGGCTCAACAATAGCGCATATCGCAATTCTTGAGCACGCAATTTGCGAATTCCCAAAATGGAATGCATGAAAATATTGCAATTTGCGATTTTACAAAATTCGCAATTTTGAAAATCACAATTACCACCAAGTCTGAGCAGGTGGTAACCCGGTGCAAACTATTTAAGGAGGCCCACAATGCAACATATCTTTTCCACAATGGCTGGGCTGTATGTGATAGCCAGGAGGCTGCGACTCAGAGCTGCTGTACAGAGAAGGAGACGCCAGGAAAGGATCTTTCGTGCGCGCATAACCCTGTTCCAGCGGACTGATGAGGAGATCCATACATACCACAGGCTGGATGAAGAGAGCATCCTTGAATTCATTGAGGAGCTCAAACCTATACTTGAAACACCCCACACGCAGGACACACACCATCCCCTCCCACTTCCAGGTCCTGTGCTCACTGCACCTCTTGGCATCAGGTAGCTTCCAGGGGGTGATAGCCTCAGCAGGAGGGGTCTCACAGAGTGCATTGTCGCACTTTTTCCACGCTCATTTTAATGCAATGGGACAGAGGCTGCATCACCACATCCACTTCCCCAGCACACCACAGGCACTAGACCAGACTAAGCAGGAGTTCTATCAAATTGCACAATTTCCCCACATCATTGGATGCATAGATGGGACACATGTCGCCATATCACCCCCCTCCCAGAACGAGTATGTGTTCAGGAATCGCAAATCGTACCTGAACATACAGGTGGTGTGTAATGCCAAGCACATCATCACCGACATTGTCGCAAAATACCCAGGCAGCACACATACCGCTTTCATCTTCCGCCACAGTGGGGTACACCGTCGACTCACAAGTGGGGAGTTTGGTGAGGGATACCTACTAGGTAATTGCATTTGTACAAAGGACACACTAGTAAAGGACAGCATTGGCAGGACAGTGTTTAACCATATTCCTCCCAACCCACAGGTGACAGTGCGTATGCGGTCCTTGATTTCATACTGACTACCTACCTGAATCCTGCCAATGCCGGGGAGCAGAGGTACAACAGTGCCCACATAGCAACCAGATGTACCATTGAGCAGACCTTCGGGATACTCAAGAGGAGATTCAGATGCCTACATAATAGTGGAGGGGCACTACAATACAGCCCCCAGACCTGTTGCAAGATAGTGGTAGCATGTGCCATGCTGCACAACATCGCCACCAGGAAAGGCACACCAGTGGGGCTCAGTGAATCGGATTCATCAGATGTGGAGGGGCCAGCGCCAGGACACATGCCAGCTGGTGTAATTGGTGCAGCTGCTGGGCGCCAGAGGCGAGATGAGATTACACAGAACTATTTCTAGGTAAGAAAATATGACACAATGCTAAATATCAGTTATGAGACTGTGTTTTATTTCCTTTACTTCAACATTAATGATGGCACACAGCCTGTGTAGCACACAATGTATCGTCCAATTCCCAGCACATGTTAGCATCACAGTGCGATTGAACAATCAGGAGCAAGTGTCCATGTACACTGGGTTGATGCACCCATCTCCTTGTTTAAGTTTGTGCACCTCAAATGCGGCGCTGTCAGCCTGTAGCCCCTGGCTGGGGGTGCACAGTGCCCTCCTCACCTGTCCAAGAAGCCCTACTGTGACGTCCACTTCGGTGCCTATCTGGGGGGCGGGGGTGTGATGCTGCTCCTGCCAGATTGGGTGTCCTCGTCTGTTGGAGTGAGGACTCCTGGGCCAGTAGTGCGAGCTGCCCGCAGCTCATCCACAGCAGATGTCACCTGTACCATGGCCCTTGCCATGTCCTGGCTGTTGTGTGCCGCCTCACACTGCAAACAGATGCTGTGCCTTGATAGCCCATTGGTTGCTGAGGAAAGGCAGTTGACCGCCCGGGTGTAGAGGTCTAAATGCTGCATCTCCCTGCGCCTAGCAGCACGATCCGCCTATAGTTCCATACAGAGTGCCTCCAGGGCACATGTCATGCCCATGAAGCCAACCCTGACTTGCCTCTGTAATGATTTTATGTTTTTCGCCTGCAGGCGCTGTACTTCCAACATGTGCCCCTCCAGCCCGCCGAAGACTGTGTCCTCTCCTGGGACTGCGGCACTGGTGGATGCACGTGCCCTGCGCCTGGATGGAATTGGCGGGATTGGATCAGCACATGCTCGAGCACAGTTTTGTGGCTCTGGCTGTCCCGGGACTGATTGGACATCGCCATCAGTGTCCTGGCCTTCATCCTCCAGTGGGGGCAGTGGGGGCACTAAATTCTGCCTGCTGCGTTTTGGAGGGATTACTGGGCTGCCCTACTCCTCCGTTTCCTCCTCTTGCCCTGTTGCCTCTGGGTTAGGGGATTTATTCTCTCCTCCACTAACTGTTCCCTGTGTCTCTGATAGTGCTGTGGACGTAAATGCACACATTAATTTTCTGTCCTGACTTGCACTTGTCATGCATTAAATATCACTGTTTGGAGTTACATGGGTCCTGTCTGTCTGTAGTTTGCCTTTCCTGCAGCGCACATACTGTTAGGGACTGGCTGGGTGTAAATGCACCACTGTAATGTGCATGTGACTACATCTCCCATCATGCATTGCTGTGTGTGCTTGCGTACCTGCACTGGACTTTTAGTTTTGTCTGCCCCTGGGTCTCTCCTGGGTGTGTGGGGGTACTAGTGGGGTATCAGAGGTGTGATGGCATGCTTCTTACCTTGTCTTGGTATCGGGGGGTCGGAGCTGTCCAGGTTGCCACGCCCATTACACTCTCTGCAAGCAGGGTCCCCTCAACCATTTCCTCTAGTGGTGTGGAGTCAGTGGCAGTAGAGGTCCGACCACCAGTCTTCCTGGCCTGCTCCAACCTGGCAGTGACCCTCTCCTTGGAGCGCTGGTGCATATCGTACCAGCGCTTCCTGAGATCTTCCACGCTTCGGTGGGTTATGCCAACTGTGTTTACTTTGCGCTGGATATCAGCCCAAATCCTCCTCTTGTGTGTCTCAGGCACCCGCAGGGACTTCTTTCTGAAGAGGTGCTCGTGGCTTACAACCATTTCCTGGATCAGGACCTCCAGCTCAGTTTCAGAAAACTTGTATTTTCTTTTTCTCTGTGTTTCCCCCTGCTGCTGTTTGTCCTGGCTGCCCATGTATCCAGTGTCTGCCATTGTTTGTTGCACTGCAGAGCTCCCTCACTTCCACTCCTACTCTCTCACTGTGCTTCAGAAACTCAGATGCAGCATGGGCAGTCACACTTCCTGGTTATGATGTCATCAAGCTGCACCTGAGTTTCCGATTCTCAAATTTGCAAATTACGCAAAATTGCGATTTTTTGGAATAAGGAATCGCTATTTGAAATGTCGCAATGAAAATAGCGATTTTTACTGAATCGCTATTTTTTAGTGATTTTTTATTTACATACCGATTTGCGATTCTCAATTTTGCGATTCGCAAAAAAATCGCTAATTGGGAATCGCAAAAGGGGGGTTTGATACATATGGCCCAATATGCTTTGATGGATGTGTCTAAGGCAGAAAATGAGTGACTTGTCCATAGGTAGTAATTTAGAGGGTGTCTGTGGTTGATCAAATGAACTATAAGTGAATGAAGGAAGTTATAAGATAATCTATTGAGCTGAAGTCAATCCAGTACTGTCAGAAATTCAAAGGCAGCAAAAGAGTGGATGATGTTCCGTTTGAACTGCAGCTTTATGGTGTGCTGTGTGCCTGGAATATGTGAGTAAGAGGATGGAGGCCACCAATTTTCATGCCTCCAACAGGCTAATGGTAGCAGATGACGTCCAAAAGGAGTTGGAGAAGCTTAAAGGAGAGTGCTCTACCCCACTAAGCAGTACCTGTTTGACTTGAAGGAGAAAGATTCTGGGAAACTTACAGTGTTGGGTGTCACTGTCGAGTGGTTAGCTAACAGGATTAGCAAAATGCTGACGCAGCACTGTCAAAGTCAAAGGGAGAGCAGAACTGTCAATAGTCTGGTTCCAAAGCTGAAAGTAAGGGCCTGGGAAATTTCCGATGGTTTAAATGGAAGACACAGACAGGAAAGAAAAAGGGACCCAGATGCCCTAAAGCACACCCATCCAAATACAATGGGATTAGAGCTGGAAACAAGTGAGAGGAAGGTTCCTGCATGATGACAAGGAGCACCCAATTGGCCGAGCGGAGGTAGAAATGAATCTGAGTAGATAAGCATCTTATCTACTCAGATCCATTAACCCTTGTAGTATTTTATTGTTTGATGTTGACATTTCTGTGTCCTATTTTTGTATTACCGATTTGATACAAAAATTATTTTATATGTTGTGATATGTTTGATTCTGTGATTTTTTTATAACTTAGTTTTTCATACATGTAATAATAAAATGATAACACTTTTTTTTTACTTTTTTGTCTGTCAGTACACTGAGCCTCTGTTTATCAAACTGTATGTGTTAAACCTGACTTTAGACAGGTAGTTAGTTGCCTAGGAATTGTTACTACTCTAAGTTTAGGTTCGGGCTTTGCCTTTTGGACATAAGAATTCTCCTTCCATTTTGCAGTGTTTGGTGAGCACGACTTGTTAGGGCTTAAAGATTTATGTGTGGCCTAAATTGACGACACTGACATTTTTAGCAACTCATGGAAGAACCAACTGAGGCAGTTGGAACAGGTTTTGGTCAGCAAAAGTGGCCATCAAGGCAACTGAATGCCAGGTGGGGCAGTCCTCTGCAGTCTACCTCAGGCATCATGCCGCAACAGGAAGATTCGATCATTGAAAGCCAAAATCCAATCTGTTTTAATGTGGAAGAGACCTATTTCCCAGACTCAATTAAGAGCCTTTCTAGGACTGATAGGATATTACAGAAACTTTGCGGCCACCTCTGGTTCACTAATTGCGGCCAAAAAGCCCTGACACCCAAAAAGCAACTTAAGAGATTTGGACTACATAGTGTCAGAATACTTGCGAAGGCAACACTCCGCAGTGACCTGTGTTGAAAGAACCTGACTACAGGCAGCTCTTTGTTGTAGACACTAAAACCTCACACAGTACTGGCTCACAAATGTAGTGAGTGTCCAGGAGTCTTTATGAGCAAACAACTGCGTCCTAGGGGCAGAATTGGATTACCATTAAAAATGAATGCTTTGTAAATAGATGGCGCTTTGAGGAGGTTCTGGCCTCACTTATTTGGTACCAGATTTTTGGTCCAGATTACTCCCAAAGACACTCAAGTGGTTGGTGGCAATGAAGGGTGAAAATTCCAAGTTGTTGTGATGGTTATCTTATTACAAGGGCTAGATTTCTCTGTAGAAAAACAAGCTTGGAGCATGGAAATACAGATAGAAGCTCTTTCCAATTTCACCAAACTGATGACCATATTTCTCCAATGTTATAGTAAGGTTATGTGTAGTCTGTTCTGGAAGAGGCATCTGTTGGGACATGAATATATCATGCATGGTGTATGAATGTTAACCCCTACTCTGAGTAATGTGACTGCATTTGCAATGTATCCTTATTTTTAGCTGACACAACTAGCACACTAATATATCATGCACATTGAGGCTTATGCCTGTCCATGGTAAATCCAAAGTACATAATTATTTTATGTGAAAGGCAGGGCACACCAAGTATATGTACCGATACCCTGGGCAGTTGACATGAAGCGGTGGTAGCTGTTTATTGACTTTTAAGGATTAATTGTAAGAATGAGACCTTTTTTCAATTCTAGTACAGAGTGCAACTGTCCACACTAATGTAAAAGTTCAACTTCAGTGTAATGCCTACACTTTTGCAATGACATCCCCTGTGTGTGTGTTGAGTGTGTGTAGGCGTGGCACAAACAAGACAGTGAGACTGTGTGCAATGTGAGAATGTTTTCTGGGACCATTAGGGTCCATTTAGAATGGTCCCTGATTCAGCATTGCACAAGATGGAGGATGGATACAGCTTCTTCAGACAGTGAAAGTACATTGACTATATTCTTGAAGCTGGATTGTGAAACCACTAGACACTGAAGTGAGGGAGGATGGAGACAAGGCAGGCCTTACAAATTCTGTGAGGACCTGTTAGGAAGGGATTGCTGATTTGATTTTTCTGACCACTGCTATTTGATGGATAGTAGGGGAGAGAGTGTCAGTCAATAGACTGTGTTAAAGGTGATAACGTTTTCAAGCAGAACCTAGCCTTTTGTCTTTCTGTGAATTCTATTTCAGGAATTCTGAAGATAGGCAGGTGCAGAGTCTTGAACCATTATTTTACCCATGTTTTGGATACTTTTGCTTGGAACCAGTACTGTTACTACTTTCTGTGAGAGGCATCACCTTCAACAAAAGATGAGTCTTCACTAGAGCCAGAAAATGATATTTGAAAGGGAAATATCTCAATTCATTTTGAGAATATTAGACAGTAGATCAAAATTCTCTGGCTAGAAAATGAGTTTAAAAGTTAGTGTTAAATCACCGCACCTTGTTCAAGTCCCTAGTTGCTTTACTTACCAAGGAAGGAAGTGCACTGTAGAGTACTTGTAGTACTGATGTGAGACCAGTGTTTGTGTCTGAATGACAGCCAGTCTCCCAAATATGAGGGGACATCCCCTGAAGTCTGCACAACTTGCTGGAGAAGGTGGGGATCTGTCTAGCACTGTCTAAAGCCTGCCTGACTACTAGTAAAGGGAAGGAGTGGTCCTGCAGGAGAATAGTGTTTCCAGGTGGAGAAGCCCAGCTGTGTTCTTGGCATGTGGAACGCATGCAAGAAGCTGACTACTATCCAGAGAGCAGATGGGACAGTCCAAGAAATGCAAAGTCACCCGATCTCCCTACATGGCTTATGTGGCAAACTGTATGAAGAAAACTTACAACTCAAGACCACCATGAAGTTCTGGAACAGTAGCAATATTGCTAAGGGACTAGTAATGTCACTGCTTACTGTGCGACATGCCAGAAAGGATTGACCAAATTGCTGTAGGGAGAGCCTACCCCCATGGCTCGGGGGTTGCAACACCCCAGAACAAAGCAACTGACAACAAGGCAGCCACACTGTGCACCTGAGTTGCTCAAGAGAGGAGTGAGGCTGCTTTCTGTGGCCAGTTCTGATGATGACATTGGTGTAAAACAGACAAGCGTGCTGGGCAGAGCTGCTATAGCAGTGTCCGCTGCAAATAGGTTATGCGGCTCCTTGAAGAAAAAGTCTGCTTCTTTATCTTGAATTATAAAGGCCAGCCTGCCATAGAAGCATAGAATTATTATTAGAAACTATTTTAGTGCAAGATCACATGAACTGACATACAATTTGCTACCTCATGATAAAAGTGAATTCGCACCTTTGCTGTTATTGCTGATACCCTGCCATCCTGACCTGGGGGAACCCCTGAGGAATGGGGAGGGGAGAACTGGAGGTGATGGGGTAACTAGCAGCATTCTGCTTTCCGGAATACAGAGCCCTGTATTGAATCCAATTATCATGTGTAATTTTTTGATTTACTTTGGCATTAAAATGCTGATTGTTGAGATCTGAGTCTTTGCACCCCAC
The DNA here is from genome assembly GCF_964261635.1 of Lissotriton helveticus. Lineage (NCBI taxonomy): Eukaryota > Metazoa > Chordata > Amphibia > Caudata > Salamandridae > Lissotriton > Lissotriton helveticus. The sequence goes on along the minus strand of NC_136067.1, from coordinate 1,584,318,948 downwards.
AATACCTTCCAGTAAAGACTTTGACTGCTGGTCCTAACTACCTTGTTAGTCAAGTGAAGAAATGTGTCCTTGGTCCATATTGAAGAGCCATATTAGATAACCACTCCGACCACCTTGGGATGGCTCTTCTGGAATAGCAGTTGATTCAGAAATAGTGAGGTGCATTAGTGAAAATGTGTCCCTGACCCATTTGCAGTAGCAGGTGGATGATGCAGATCAGGGTAAAATGTGTTTAAAATTCTATATTTTGGCTTCCTATGGGCTAGGAGGAGTAGTTGGAATTTGGATCTTTCAAAGATTGCATGGTTACTGCTTAGGTTGCTAGCTTTGACAGTACTTCAACTTCCTTCCTTGTTCATGAGATGTATTTATTCAGCTGTAGACCATATCCTTGCCATTACAAAAGTGAGAGACTACTGCTCATTCAATCCAATTCCCATTATTGCTCTTTTGGCATCATTTTACTGATTCAGCACCATCTCTGCCTGGTGCATGTTGCCATATGGATTACTGGGAGTTCCCTGAGTACTCTCTTTTTCGGAGTAACTGTTCTGACAGCCTGCTGTCCTTATGGCCAGGCTGGTGCAGTGTAGCTGTGTATATGCTTTAGTCCTTGTTACAATTATAATTAGAGCTTTTACCTCTCACATATCCTGACACGATAGCTGTACCTCGATGGGCGTAACACATGAGAGAAAAACATTTTGCAAGTCGACTTAGTGCCCTTCCAACCACACACCATACACAGCAAGTGCTTCAGCACCCTACATGGGGGTAGTAAGCGCTATACAAATGTTACAGCAGTACAATTCAATGTATGTGTATATTGTCCATATTTATAAGCATGTCACTTTTGATGGAATTTGTTTCCTGTGCAAGAATCTATTGGGACTGTTGCTCATTTGCAGGTGTACAATTCCACCAGCAAAGGGTGGACTAGACCACTCGACCCGAGATTTCGGGTATCAGAGCGCTTTACATGAGCACCAGTTTCGTTACAGATTAACACATTCATTTTTGTTAGGCACAGGGAGATTAAGTGATTTGCCCAGAATCACAGGATGTTGAGCGTCGTTGCCAAGCCTCAAATCTATTTTCACTGGTTCGAGGTCGACCGCTCTAGCCGTAAGGCTACACCCTCTCCTCTGCTCCAATTTTCCCCTTCCATGGGCAATTGCTCTGAGGCCTAAAACAACACTGGCAATGGAAGGTGTGCACCAGTCCCCTAATTCAAGAAAGGAAAGAGTAAAACTACAGCTGCAGCACCAATGATGCCCACAACTCTGCAAAGCAGACTGTTTACTCTGCCCATTGTATGGGGACTTGATTCCTAGGCCTGATGCTCCAAGCAGGCTTTCTGCTACTCGGTATAAAATAAAATAAAATAAAACAAAAAACACATATACCCCCCACTCTCTCTGTTATTTGGGACCTGTTGTGTGCAGCAAGGGTGACCAGGGCCCTAATGCTAGCATGGCAACTTGACCAACACACCCCGTTTCATAGTAAAACAGCAGAAACTGGTGTTTAATGGCCACATACATCCATAGCACCAGTGCTAGAGCTTCTGCTGCGCTACTGGTAGTTATTGCCCTTAAAAAAAAATAACTTTATATATTGCTATTATCCCCAGGAGAAACTCTCCGAGTACGCTGTCTGTCAGTTTATAAGCAAAAAAATGATCCCCCACATAGTCCACCCTCTTCTGGACCTTCTCTTTGACAATATCATTGGATCTTTCTCCTCTGCTCATTTCTCCTGGGCCATTACTCTGAGGTTTCAGGGAGTTTGGCCGCTCAGGGATCATCATCTAAATTCAACCCTGCTTGCCTCCACCCTTCCACCACCTTCATCCACCTTTTTGCAAAAACATCCTGCCCAGAGCAGTTAATGCTTACCTTGAGGTGCCTCTGTGTGAAAGAGAAGGATGGGGCGTGGGTTGCGGTGAGGGGGGCTCTGTGCTGTGAAGGAGAGAGAGTTAAAAAAAACATTCTTTCTTACTAGAGAGTCTGCTACCTTAACTGTGAGCAATGGCTTCATCGTCAATATAAAGGCTGTTTTGGAGACCGTAAAAACATTATTTGATGGAGTCACTTGCAGCTTCATGGTGACAAATAAAGGTAGTATAAAGGTGGTATCAACGGAGTTCTGTTTGCACTAGATTATTTGTTACTAAAGTGTGCATTTTTAAAGAACTTGTTTTATCTTAAACACTCCATCATTTTACCGCAGTCTATTTTATACGGTGTAATACAATTTAAACATTACGGCATCCACACTGTTTCCTGTGAGGCTTGGACCTCATAGCACTAGAAATATAAAAGTTACTATTACTCCTTGCACCAATCAGGATTTAATACTGCAAATCTGTGGTTTGTTGCACAGACATCTGCAGTGAACACATTAGCCAACTGAGGATTCCTAATTCATAAATTCAAAACAGTACATTTCCCATTGATTAGTTTAACTCGTATTTATTTTTCATTTAAAAGTTGAGTGTGTGTTATTTTATATGCATTTAACTATAGGTGCAAAGAACAACAAAATGCAGCAAATGTTGTTCTTTTTCCCCATGTCTTTGACCCTGTCTCCACACTCACTGGCCCTACCCCATGTCACTCAGTATTTCACTTCCCACACTTTTTTGCACCTCAATTGCTAGATGTAAATAAAGACAACCTGGAAATGCACGAGCCACCTTGCAGGCTATCTTCATTTTCACCCACCTTGGTAAACAGTCACGGACCCCTTGGGGAGCACGCCCCACAGTTTGAAGACCTCTGACTTATAGTTTAACCAAGAGGCAGTTGTTTAGCTGAACAGTGAGGGGGCCTTCAATTTGTCTTATTTAAAAAAAGAAAAAAATGTAATAAAGAATTGAGATAGAAAAAAAGGCTTCTTGCAAGTCCCCATTTCAAGTTTTCTTATTATGCAAACATATAGTGGATAGGCCCTTAGGCACTAATACTCAGTCAGGGGTTTGAAGCTATATTAATACTTAGCTCTAATCCTTGTGTCTTCCACCGCAGAGACCCGTGCCAAGTATGCCTGCACCCTGACCTGATGAGTAACTGATACAATGTTCAATGTTACAATGATACAATAATACAATGTTCTTCCTGAAATAGCAACCTCTTTAGCAAGTTCCTCCCCTAACGTCACCCTTTTAGGAGATTATAATTTACACTTTGATGATCGCAACAAAACTGATGACAAGGACCCTATCCAAGACTTATTAGCGATCTAATTAATACAGAAAATTAACGGCCCTACGCACAGTGAAAGGCCACACTTTAGACCCTGTTTTCACCAACAACAATGAGCTGTCAGTTGATGTTCCTATCCCTCTGCCCAGGTCAGATCATCCCTATCTTTTTTTAATTCTCGAAGACAACCCATTGTTTCAGAATCTATCAATAGGAAAGTCTGCCCTTGGTCTAAACTTTCTGCGGAATCATGGATCTCTGTGCTTAAAAATTCAAAGACTAACTTAGATCTTAGTCCCATTTTAGCCTCCAAAAAATTCACTGATTAGATAGAGTTCTCACTAGATACAATCATCCCTGTTAAATCTAGCCATACAAGGGTGAGAGAGAAAATGTGTCTGTGGTACTCGCCTAAATTCCGGTTACTCAGGCAAGCCTGTAAACAGATGGAGAGGAAATGGAGGAAGGACTACAATGAGTTGAGTAATCTGAAATATAGAGAGTCCATAAAACTTTATCAATCTGAATTAAAAAAGGCACTGGAGATTTTCTGTGAAGGAAAAATTAGCTCAGCAACAAACAAAACCAGGTAAATATTCTGCAGTGCAAAGAACCTCCTAAACCTCCCATCTCCTGGCACACCCTCTGATTTCTCCTCTGATCGCTGTAACGAACTTGCTGAATTTTTTCATGGAAAAATTCAGGACATATATAACGCGTTCCCTGGATCTCCACGTACCAGTGACCTTTTAGCTATGAACAGGTCCTAAGATTACATTGAGCATTCATTGGAGGAAGTTCCAATTATGGAGCTGGATACGCTATCGAAAAACTCTGTCAAATAAAATCGGGTTCCCCACTTGCTCCAGCACCTCCTCACATTCTACGTAAAGTCAATGACATTGTACTCCCCGTTATACTGGAAGTGATAAATCTGCCTATTTTGACCAGCCAAGTTCCACCTCCTTGGAAACATGCCATGGTGAAAGCTCTACACAAAAAGCTGAGCCTAAACCCAGATGTCCTGGTCAATTATGATCCTATCTCCTTGTTTCCTATGGTCTATAAGGTCTAAGAAAAGTATGCCAACACAATTCTCTCTGAATTCTTAGAAACTCATAAACATCTGCACTACTCCCAGACTGGTTTTAGGCCTCAAACAGAAACCGCTCACGTTGCCGTAGTTGAAGGACCTAGGAAAATTCTCGACCAAGGAGCAGTAGCTATCATCCTCCTTGATCTTAGCTATGCATTTGATACGGTCAACTTTGACATACTTCTTAACAGACTTAGTAATGCTGTTGTGTCAGGGGGAGCCATCACCTGGCTCCAATCCTAATTAAATGGTAGAACATTCCAAGTTTTTGCAGGAGAAACAACTTCTAGGATCTTGACTGATCCTTTTGAAATCTGCTCAAGAATTGGGCCTCTTAGCTTCCCTTCTTCTTTTTATTATCCCTTTTCTACATTTCTTCCCATGTGTCCCTCCTCAATTATTTTCATTTTCCTCTTTTCCATCTTTTGTTTTTCTTTCTTTTTTTCCCTTTCTCTCCTACTTCATTGTGGGTTGGTGGAGCATTGTTTTGGTAGATAAAAGACCTGGACTACCATGGATTAAGTAAGCATGTTTTTTTTAAATCACACGTGATCGGTTTCGAGTTAGTTTGGTGAAGGAAATAAGATGCATGAAAAGTGAGGGATTGGGAGCACTAGAAACTGGCGTCCTCACCATACATCAAGCCTGCTTATGTTGGGAGAGGGAAGTTCTGGCACCACACCCATTCAATCTCTGGCCTCTCTGAAGCGACAGTCAGTATAGAATTGAAAATGTGTTCCAAACGTAATTATGGTTTCATGAAAAGGTTCTTACATTGCTGCCAAAGACAAACAATTCAAAAGTGGAATGAAACTAGCACATGACTGAGAGTCAGGAAATCATTGAAATTCAACCTGCTACACTAGGAAATGAAAGACCCAATGCCTCACATCAGTTGCAGTGTGAAATCCATCAGTTGTTCATTTCTCGTTATGCAAACATGAGCAGAATGCGCATCAATCTATGCAGAAAGAACAAGGCCAACACATTTAAAGAACAATTTCAAGTAACATTTTTAGATAAACACAGACATTTTGAAATTATATTCTTCTATAATGCCACGGGTATGAGCAAAGACAAAATTATGTCACGTTACTTTAAAGAATAGATTAATTATGCAGCAAGGTCAAGCAGGCATGAGTATGCTAACGCGCACACTGCAAAGAGCTGTGCACAGGGTCAATGTTTTCAAATACCACAGTGCTCCTGCCAGAATTTCATCCCCTGACGCTGATAAATACCAACTCTGTTGTGTTAGGTGAATATGTCATTCACTTATGAAACCTTAAATCGAATCGTTTTAAAAGAAGAGAGCCAATGCCAATTCTTACCTAGCGGTACCTGGACATGTATTTACAATCCGCAACTGTCTTACCTGTTACATATACTTTGTACTGCGATGTTTTGCTGTGCTTTCTTTTGGCTCAATAAAAACCATTTAAAACTAAAAGAAGAGAGCCTCATACATTTCTTGGATATTTTATCACAGCGGCTTGCGTTTCTTGACTTGTGCTCTGCCCAGCTGAGCTACGCTTAATGTTGGGGTGGCTGGGTGATGCTGAAAGAGTTAAAGTTCTCAATGTCACAGTAGGCCACGTGACGCAACATTGCGCTTGGCTCCAGAGCCCAAGAGCCAGACAGCCTGGAATTCAGGGGTCGATGCATAGATATTTACGAGATTTGGGCAGCTACCGAACAGGACGTTTGCTGTGTCGAGGCAGGGCAGTTTTACTTTTAATACATAGGCAAAGAGGGAAATAGCCCAGGACACTAACTTCTATAGGGCCCGCTGGGAAAGTGAACTTTCTCTCTATGTCACTTCTGAGTATGTATCTTAACCTTTAATGTATACTTTATTATAGTTAAACAGTATAGGGCTTTAATTAGCCCAAAACGTTTAATACATTTCAAAGTTGTTCCAGACAAGCAACCCTAAAATATTTCTTGCACAGGGTCCCCAGAAACCGTAAGATGGCGTTGCACCGGGGACTGAGGCAAGGTTTGTTAAACGCTTTGATGGATGTCAGGGCCGGACTGGGAACTGAAAGCAGCCCTGGCAAATTTTGCCAGACCAGCCCCCGTCCGGCACGTAGCCAGCGAGCGAGTCCGAACGCTACTAGGGGGGTTTGGGGGTGTTCTCCCCCCAGAAAATTTTGGAAAAGGACAGACCAAAATGGTGAATTTTGCAGCACAATTTTCATTACATATTCAATTGTATCAACTTTCAAAGCACAGTAAATAGTAGATGATGACCTTAAAGAGCACCAGGTTACCCAGCCAGTCATATGTACCCATAGGCATTCTTTCAAAGAACACCAACAATAGACAAGTAGTGAATCAGAGAGAACAAAGTAAAAGTGAGACCAACCCCCACATGGTGTGTAGCGAGCAAGCGCAATGAGCAACCACTACTGGGGGGAGTTGTGGGGTTGTTGTCCCCCCAAAGAACATTTTGGCGACAGAAAGGCCAAAACAAAGCATTTTTCAACACATTTTTCATTACATATTAGATTGTATTAACTTTTAAAGCATAGTAAATGATTACCTTATGGAGCACCAGGATACCCAGTCATAAATCACAGGCATTCCTACAGAGAATACTATAAAATGAAATGTCACACAGGAAACATGAATTTAAATATAACCAATTTACTCTTCATATAAAATAGCATAAAGACATTTAACAACACACTTAACTTCAAACAATTATGCAAAGGTTCAGAGTAAAAAGGGTACAAGACAATGTGCAAGCATTAAATTATTTTTATATCCTGGGTTTTGTAAACTTGCACTGGTGGTGACAACCTGCTGAGATATGTAGTAAAAGGGAATATTTTTAGGCCTGGCAAAAGGTTCCTTTTGCCAGGCCAAAATGGCAGTTTTACAACTGCACAGGCAGACTGCAATGACAGGCCCTGGCCTTGACACATGTTTGAATAGGCTACTTACGTGGGTGGCACAGTAAGTGTTGCAGGCCCACTAGCAGAATTTAATTTACAGCCCCTTGGTACATGTAGAACCACATTTCTAGGGACTTACAAGTAAATTAAATTTGCCAATTCAGTCTAAGACAATTTTACCATGTTTAAAGGAAAGAGCGCAAGTACTTTAGCACTTGTTAGTGGTGGCAAAGTGCACAGAGCCTTAAGAGCCAACAAAAATGGCTTTTGATGTAATAAAGCACATCAAACCTGAATTTAATTTGGAGGAATCTGAGGCCGACAAGGACTTATCTAACCATGTCTCAGCAGTCAGTAAGAACAATGTGTATCTAAAAATCACTTCACAAGGGAGGCCTGTGGAAGACTAGTGCTACAGCTCACCACCCTTGAAGAGCATCTCCCCATGAAGTCCTAGTATCATTGTGAATGTTTAACACAGGAAAAAGTTTAGGGATGCATATTCTTTAAAGTTCTTTTAAAGTATTCTGAGTGTTATGTGAAGCAGATTAGCAGATACGTATATGTCCATTTACTTAGAGGAGTAATTGGCATATCCCACTGCCATTGTATCAGCAGCAAATAGTTACAGACCCAAACAACCATTTAGCCCAACCGTGAACATGAAGCATAGATTGTCCTCAAGGGCACTTATGTGACAAATCACTTGTGTGACAACTTGCAGGACACTTTATGACAGGCATGTGCTTTACATGTGCATCGCATGTGTGCAGCCTTTTGAATCTCAAAAGAACCTGGAGGGTACTACGGAGAGTAATCGCATTTACATGGATGGATGGATGAATGAATGGATAGATGAATGGATGGATGAGCTTTGATGAGAGGGCAAAGATGTATGCAAAGGACATTGTAAGAGTTTGGCCCAACAGCTTTATCACAGTATGCCTAAGTTAAAGCCCTTGCAGGTTCAAAATACAAACAATGCAACATTATATATTATAAATGCACGGCCTATGTACATATTGTGTTAATGCATTCAATTAAAAACTCTGGGTTTACAATCAGGCAGATCTGTTCCATCTTCCACCAGTACAAAGCCAAATAAAAACGTAGTAGCCATCTCCACTTCTTGTTAGGCCAGACACAATGCCTGCGCGCAAACATTTGTAATTATGATGATTGTCACATTGCCAAGGTATTTAAAATGATCATTTGCCCTTAGAAGGGTAGACACTTCATCTACGTCTATATGGTCACCTGTTATCAGCATGTACATTGTTTTGTCCAATTTAACTAAGAATTCAGACATGTCCCCACATATATCCCATATATGCATATCTGGGCAAAGATCGTTCAGGGTCTTCCATGCATATTGAAACATTATCTGCATTTAGCAAAATCCTGTCTTCCTTGGATGACCCCACACCAAAATAACTGATCTACACCATAGCACCGGACCCATGTGACTGATTGTTTAATATTAATAACCTGTGTAAACAGAAGAAGCAGGAGGGGGCACCAGTGGCAACACCAGAGTTCACAGATCTACGTCATACTGCATGTACATCAGTCTGCTTCTGCTGGTACATCATTCACACCCTGCACTGCACTCCATCACTAGCAGCAATGAAAGTCCTGAATGTGCACTACTTTGCAAGTGTTTTGTGGCAGAGTTTAGTGCTGTTGTCCCTCAAGGGTGCGGATGCCTGTGTTCACTGTAGAAATCTGACAGTGAAGCAACCATCTGGCTGCACCCCTGTGAATTGCATCTTTCAGCAGATCTACTACAAGGAGAGAGACTTTATGCTCGGAGGGATAGTACATGTGCAGGTTACACACAACTGATAAATGGAAGGCCACAAATGATTTACAGTAGACATGAAAGAAGACAGACATGAAAGACTGTCTGGCTTTGAACAAGGATCTGACAAGGAGAGCAATGTGCGGAGAAGAGAAGACAGCCCGTCTATTAAAATTGTTTCTCAATAGAATCAAGGCCATTCTTGAGCTGAGTGAGAGTGGTGAGTAAAGTATGTGTAGGACTTGTCTGTTCCGATCACTCTGCATATGTAACGGGTCCCTGAGCCCAGAGCCCGCCCCACCTGGGACAGCAGGTATACAATGCACAGAGGGGCTGGGGCTATTGTGGAATCTAGAATATACCTATTTACATAATTTGGAATATACAGATATGGGTGACATATGCTGTATATAGACAGACTGGCTGGATTTAGATTACACAAATTATCAAAGGATAGAGAATGACACAACATGTAAAATACACAAAGGTGAATAATCTGGAATGTACAGATTATTGGAAGTCGTAATAGTTAACCTAGAGACACAGAGACTTTCTGTGGGTTGAAGAAAGTACAGTATTTGCTCAGAATGCCCAACTCTCCCGCCTTCTAGGCGCATTGGGCTTTATTTTGGAGGTTCTTTCACAAAACCTGGTCGATGTTTCTCAAATAATGAGACAATAATTCCCTAGGTTTTGCACAAACTCTTTAATTTATTTACTTTTGTTAAATCTAAGTGTTTTAGCAGGCCAGGTGTTTGCGTGGCCACGGCCCAGTGATTGTTGTCAGTAGCAAAAGATGATGGGGAACCCCTGCAGGATGTGGTGAGGGGTCTTTGACTCTCCCGCACTTCACAGATATTTATAGACCTGAGGGCTAAATGGGAGCCCTGTGATGGGTGCCCCCCCCCATAACTGCGCAGGCCTGTGCTACACCCTTGTTTGATGGCACAACAGAGTACTGTTGCACGCCTTGCTGTGTGAGATGCCCAGTCGCAGGCCAATCTGCACTGCTCCATTTTCGAGTCTCCTGTAACAAACATAGTTTAGTTGAGCCCAGGGATGTGGGAGCCCTGAACCACCAATGATCAGCATTTGTATCATTGTCTTTTGAAGGGTTCCTGATGGATCCGGTCAGAGGAGCTGGATTTGTGGCCTGTGTTCACTGTGATCTAAAATGTCTTGGCACACATCTCGATCGAGGATTTCTTTCCGACTGATGTAGTTCTGAAAAGGGACTCCTGTCCTTCAGGCAGTTCTAGTACTTCTCAGCTACAGTTACTAAAGTATTTATTCATATTATCATTTCTTTGATTTATTCATGATTTCCACGCTTCAACCCTTGTGGTACCAACACTTTTGCAAAGAGTTGCTACTCTTTAGAGCGGCCGGAAGTAACACTTCTAAAGAGGACGGCTTTCCTTTCTTGGTGCAGCACGTCACTGTCAGGGTGTAACTGTCAGGGTCAGTGACTGCACTTCTGAGGAGAATGCAGCAAATATGGGACAATGAGCAGAGGACCCACTTTATTTATTTTAAACATTTTCTTTACCCATTTGCAGCAATGCTATTTGTGGGCTGAGGCATTTTTTATCAGCCAGGCTGAGCCTGAGGCCAGCCACCACCTCGCCCACTCCGCCCCTGCTCATAACAAACAAAATCCACTGCACTGCGGAACTGGGCCATGGCCTACCCCTGTTGCCCCTTTCCCCTGGGCAGCCGGACTTTCTGGAGAAAAGCCCTCACACACACAGCAGAACACGTGCCTCCGGAACAATGGCTGAAAAGGGGAAAAAAAGTAGTGGAACTGTAGGCGGAGACTCCGAGGGCGGGGATAACCCAAGGATTAGATCAGTGGGCCGAGTCAGAAGTGTGGCCAGAATGTGCCAAACATCCCAATTTTTTGTATTTGTTTGGCATTTCACCAACTAGTTACAGCTTATTGTGTTCTTTAATTCAACCAATGGATTCACTTGATTATTTAAGGTTTAATAGGAGTTATTGGCATTTAAATACATTCACAAAGTGGGATATATTTACATTCACACAATGTCCTAAATACACTTAAAAGTGGAATCACAAGCCATTTGTCTCCAAGCCATGTAATTTCTTTCATTAGCACTTCTCCTCCCTTCTTCCACAAGAGCAGTTCAAACATGAATGGCAAAATATTCTAGTTTGCAAATGTTTTCTATATAATTATGGCTTTGCCATATTTGCCACATAATACATATTCCACTGCATAATCTTACAGTTTTAACTAATCATTTCCGTAGCTCAAACAGCTAAAAAGTGTCTAAAAAGCGTGATTTGAGTTGCTGCAAAGTGGACGGCCCTTTGCAAAGGTTGACTGATCACCTTTATCACTGCTGCATTTGTATGTTATACTGATACTAATAAGGCAGAATATTTGTAGAGACTTAACATGTGTAAAAATGCCTAAATAATAAAGTGTAAGAAAATATACTGCATTACGCTGCAGCCTTTTTTTGTTGCATAATATAGTCAACACTGCGGCATCATTTTGTCTCCCTTTGCTGCATAATTCCATTGGAGGTACCAATGGGTGAGGCGGACTGGTCTCAATAGAAGTCAAAGCTTTAGTGCTGGCTTTAGTGCTAGTGGTGCCCTGTGCAACAATGTTTGTTGGTGCCCCCAATGATCACCTACGCCTCGGCACACCCTTTAACAGTCCCCCTCAAGTCTCCATAACCAGTGATTGTGGTTTAGTTTGATATTTGAATGCATTATATATATACCAATCTGTATTGAAGATTGAGTTGGTATATAACTGTATGGCTGGAGGATTTAGTAGTTGTCTGACTGTCTGTTTAAGTGAGTAATTAAAAGTGTCTCACCTAATACATGGATTAGTAACTAAACTATGTGAATGTGCGTATAACATGCTGCATCAGTTGGTCACTAACTACATGAGTGTGTATATTAGTTATTGATTAGTTTGGGTGAGTATTTGTATGGGACACTGAGTTTGTGTGTGGTTGGATGGGGTGTGTGTAACTCCGTGCATAGATATGTGAATGGTTGATTGACTAGGTGTATAGGTTTAAGAGAGCATGTGGAAACAGTTGTTTGGGTGACTGAGTGTATTTATTTGGGTGTTGGTGAGCGAATATATGTTTTAGTTGTACATCTTCAACAAAGTAAAAAAATAAAAGGTATTGTATGTGAGAGTTGGTGTATATAAATAAGTATTTGTAAGAGTCAGTGATTGTAAGAGTAACTATATGAATGAGTTTATAATTGTAATGGAGATTTTTGAACATATTAACTTTGAGTTACTATGTGTTTGAATAAAAGAGGTGTTGTGTGTATAATTGTGTAAGTGAGTAAATGTAAGTGTGATTCATTTTTTTCATGAGTGAGTAGGATGACTGCATAACCGACTAAGATGACTGCTGATGTATCAATGTCTCAGAGGCATTTAATTTGATTTACTGCGCTACTCCTACCAGTGTATGGTGTCAGAGCACTTTACACCACACACACACAGAGGCAATCATTTATACGTGTGTAAATCACTGTATAGGAAATGTTACATAAGACAAAGGACTACAAGGTGTAGAAGCCACATGACAACCATACTAGTAGGCAGTATAGTTTAATAGCTCACTGTTCTATGTTAGGATTTTAACTTATAAACTGCAGGCAACAAAAGGATCTCTCTGACAAAAGCAGTAACCTACTAACCTAGTTAACATTATGTGCACTTTGTGATCTGTATGGTACATGTTTTTTTGCAGCAGGCACATTAAACCTCTGTGCTACCTTTCCATGAGTCAACCCTTCTACTAGACAAAACTCCGATCTCTCTCTAGGAAGAACATTAATCACCGAAGTTATCATGACATTTTTATTGTTGCTGAAAATTGCTGGCGGCCAGGATAGAGGCAGCAAGTTTTTTTAAACCGTAATATATTTGCAAACACTACGCACCCACCCGAAATAGATACCAAGTGTGGTCACACCGTTCGCACTGCCCTAACCTGCTCAAGGTTCATGTGACCTCAATGACAGAGTCACAGTGACTGGATCACTGTGCTCTAGGGTGTGCTGCTTTGTAGGCCTGCCCGCAAGCCTGGAGATCAACTTCAGTATGGATTGTGGTGGACAGGCCTTCAAGGTTAACCCACAATTGACACCACTAGGGTACACCTGTTTGTCCTAAGACATCAGGTCTTCTAAGGTCTAGTGGAGCCTTCTAAGGTCTAGCATTGGACTATGCTCCCTCAAAAGAGTGGGCTGGTGGACTGGTCATGAAGGCTGAACCCTAACTAAGGGGCCTATTAGGATGGCGGACGGACCTGCGTCCGTCCGCCACCCCGAGGTGGAGGGACCGTCCGCAGGGGCAGCGGCGGTCCCTCCGTTGCAATTAGGATGTGACCACCACCCTGGCGGTCACATCGCGTATCTTTAACCTGGCGGCGGGTGCTGCTTGAAGCAGCACCCACCGCAAGGTTAAAAATGCATTCTTTACATTTACATGCACAAAGCGGCAGGCACTGCGCGTTGCCTGCCGCTGTGTGCATGTAAATGCTGGGGGGTACCATAGGTACCCCTCATGTGCACCCCCAACCCCGTCATCCTGGGGGCCCGCAACGGGCCCCCTAATACCAAAGACCACATGCTTTTCCACGGCGGAAAAGCCGCCGCGGAAAAGCATGTTTTCTGCCACATCCTAATATGGCTGGTGGTGTCTGATAGACACCGCCACCATATGAGAGCTTTTCCGCCACGGTCGGAAGGCGACGGCGGTGGAAAAGCGGTGGACGGTCTTCCCATCCGCCGATGACCCCCCAGCCATCCTAATCTGGCGGGGGGGTCTTTGTAGGCACCGCAGCGGTGAATCCGCATCCTCCGGGCCGGCGGTGGCTTCCGCCGGCCCGGAGGATGCGGATTCACCGCAATCCTAATCAACCCCTTAGTTAGGACTCCCAACTTTACTACTCCTAAACTGAGAAAAGTCCTACCTTTAAGACTTTCGGTATTCACAGAATGCATTTAGGAGTCCTAAGGTTAGGAGTCCTAACTTTACTACTCCTAAACTGAGAAAAATCCTAACTTTAAGACTTTCGGTATTCACAGAAGGCATTTAGGAGTCCTAACGTTAGGACTCCTAACTTCTGTGAATACCGAAATGAGTAAGTGCCTTCTGTGAATACCAAAATGAGTAAGTGCCTTCTGTGAAATACCAAAATGGTAGTAAGTTTACGATTTTGTCTTAAGTTAGTTCTGTGAATCGGGCCCTAAGATCTTGTGCTTCAGTAAAAAGAGGAAGATTTTCAACTGGTTCCTTGGCTGCATAAAATTGGAGATAGTTAAGGAGTACACATGCCTAGTTATTTGGTTTGAAAAATCTATGATGTGGAAAGTACATTTGAATGGATTAAAACTACAGGCTCTATCCTCAGTTAGTGGCCTGAGGAAATGCAATACTACTTATTGAGAAATGACTAATTGACCAGTTCTGAAGGCTTACACAGATATGGTACCACCTCAGGTTTTATATGGGGTTGAAGAGTTATTCCTAAGTGGTAAGAGGAAGTGGGATGGGGAAGAAGGGAATTGTGTAAAAAAACATTATTATCCCTACCAAGATCCTCAGCGATCCAGGCAATAAGACTAGAAACCGGAATGGTTTCTTGGGAGGAAATGGCAAGCATGGCATTATTAAGATTTTGGCAACGCCTGGACGGTGAAGAGGAGCAAAAAGTGTCTTCTTGGTGTAAACGTGAGATTCTACAGAGTGAAATGAAGTGGGTAATAGGGGTCAGTGAAATGGTTGCTATGGTTTGCAGGGATTTGAGGGCTGAAGTATGCCAGCAGAACCTTTACGCTAGCATAGGTAAGAAGGAACTTAGGACAATAGGGAAAGAAATATTACAGGTCCAGGATAGGCAGTACTTGAATGGGAAAAGGTCTGTAGGTTTTATGAAAAAAGCTTGGCAAGAGGGTCAACAGTTCCCATATTTGGATATTCTTTCCAATCATTGGCTAAGGAGAGAATTAATAAAAATAAGAATTGGGATAAATCCATGTTATGAGAATGATAGTATTAAAAGGGCCATGATTGACTACGAAAGGAAATGTACTTGTAACCTAGGCACTAAATGAGATATTTGCACATCTTATTAGATTGACAAGATGTTCTTGATGCACGTAAACTGTGGTTACGACCAATCTTCCTAAAATATGAGGTTAAGAATCGTACACAGGCAATAGACCTGTTAACTGTTATGCACTCATTAGATGTAGCATGAGCAATGGGAAAGTTCATGCTTAAAGTTAAAAAAAAATTATAAAACGTGCTGAATGGATTTTTTATTACTGAGTTAATGAATTGTACTCCAATTTTATAAATGTTAACTGGAATCTAAATAGTTGTTATATAAAATATATTCTTATATTGGATTTGGTGTTTTTTATACAGGTATTGTATAGCTCTTAGCTTAAGATGGTTTTTTAAAACGAGATTTTGTTTTTTATGTCTGTATATGTTTAAGGACCTATGGTTCAAATAAACAACTGTTTGACTGACACTACTAATATACTACTTCAACTTAAAAGGTTCTTATATTGGATTTGGTGTTTTATAATAGTGTTGTATAGCTCTTAGCCTTAGAGGTATTTTTAAATCGAGATTTTAGTTTTTTATGTCTATACATGTTTAAGGAGAAAAAACGTAAACAATGTGGACGGACCCATTCTGTGTGTGTGGTTTAATCACTGTATGTAGCATGAACTTGGACCGATTAGGTGGGTCCCAACCAGGCGGCCAAGTGCCCCCTGGTTGTGCTACGAGGCCTGATTACAGCGTAACTAGTGTTGGCGGGTAAGTATCTCTGAGAATCCTTGCCTCTAATTTTAATTTTGGCGGCTCAAGATATGTCTAAAAACAAATATGTGTAGTGCAACTATTCCGGGATAATTACCATTAAGTTGACTATGTGTGGCGATCTACATGTTTAAGCCTGTTGGGAGAAGTTATTGGGGCTTTCTTCAGGACCAGGTGAGTGATGGGTGAGTGGCAAAGGTGAAGGGTGCCACGGGAAAACCTGTGCGATACCTACACACACGCTAAGATGTGTGGTGTAAATGTCGGCGTACTCAATGACACTTTAAAAATACAAAAATTCCTGGTGGGAAAAGACAGACAAGACAAAACATATAATATTGCAACATAAAATGCAATCTTTGTGGCTTTATCAGTGTGCTGTAGTCATTGTCTAAAAGGCTACTACAGTGATTGGTGTGTTGCCCATGCAAATCGTGACATGCAGGAATACTTTATGCATGCTGCACCCATAGGGAATGGGCAGTTGGGTTCAGAGTGCGCTTTACTGGGAGGCTGCAAGGCGCTGGTCAGTGGCTGCACGAGTATACATGTTTAAGGACCTATGGTCCAGATAAACAACTTTTTGACTGCCACTACTAAAATACTACTTCAACTTAGACTACTTAAGTACCACTACTAATATACTACTTCAACTTAGACTATTTAAGTACCACTATTAATATTCTACTTAAACTTAGACTACTTAAGTACCACTACTAATATACTACTTAAACTTAGATTGCTTAAGTACTATTACTAAGATACTACTTAAACTTACCTAAATTAAATCTGGATACTTCAAAATCAAACTATGAGAAGCATATCAATCTGAAAGCAAAAGATTGATTTCTCAAGTGGAACCATTGTAGAAAAGATACACTCTGTTTAAGCCAAATTTCAAGGTACATTTGTTTAGTGTCAGTAAGCACCGTGACTGCCATCTCATTATGCTTTCCACGCTGGAATTTGCTGCACTCAGTCGTTTATGTCTCCATGTTAGAGAAGGATTGGCTTCAACAGCTTCCTTCAAATAATTTTCTTTGCTGGTGCATGATGAGCATCAGTGTGAAATTTTCCATTTTCTAGATTGTAAACAATGGATGGGATTAATTTAGTACTTCCTGGTTAAAAAGGGTAATCCTCTAGAAAACAGATCACAGGAACCAACAAGCTCCACCCATGTCCCTCAATTTGTGCAGAATATCTATCCCTTCTTTCTCAGAGGTTAAAGGAGAAGAACCCTGGGTAAATGAGTCAAACTCTGGGTACAACACACTTTCTGACAAAGGAAAGAATGATACGCATATATTACTATCACTTGTAAGTTTGTTCTTGTTTTAAGAGGGAATTTGGTTTAATTGCTACTTTCATCACACAGAATGAATATCTGGGCCGATTTGCATTTCATAGACTCATACAATGCATGGGAAAACTCAATGAACTGCATTTCATGGAATCACATAATCTGTGGATAAACTCAATGAAATGTATTTCATAGATATGCGCAATGCCTGGTAAAAGGCAAACCCACACAACTCGGACATCCATTTATTCTCCGTCGTCCTTTCAAATGCAGGAGGCAAATCTCCAAAGATGTGCCTGCTACTAAGATGCAGACCGACTGGGTAATCTAAGGTTGTTGTCTCACAGCCCAGACCCTGAGGGGCATATTTATCAATTATTCATGCAATGACATGCAGTAAGCCAACTTGCTGTGCTGCGTGGAACGGAGAGGGCAGGCATGTGTCATATTTTTAATTTATACAGCACATTCCTGCTCTCCGCCTGTGCTGGTGCACCAACCGCTGTGCAGCAGCTATGCAGGCCCCTTTCCACCATAATGCAAGGATACCTGCATTGTATGCAGGGTTGTTTTTGTGCAGGAAGGGATTCTTTTAGGCTCATTGGGCCTGGTCTGTATAAACAGTAGGATGGAAGTAAATCGCCCAGCAAATCAGATATTCACGTTTGGCAATCAACTGTGTCCTATAGGTTATATATTTATTCATGCTTGGAACTTCAAACTTATAAGAGCCTTTGAGGTAAGGAAAGAGGAGGGAAGTGATCATTAGCCGCTAACACTCAATATTGTAGGAGGTACAAATAACTTAAGAGACGCAATTATACCTCTAAATGTGAACTACCCCAGAAGGTTTTCCACTTGTCCAACAAAGGAGTGTTTAGGAAAGTTAGCGGTGTTCCAGCAGGCAGAGACACTAGAGAGCATCCCTTATACTGAAAAAATAGGATGGTATGAAAGTCTTATTTCTGAAGTAGTGCGATGTATAAGGGTGGACCTAAAACGTCATAGCTGTAGGAATCAAAGAAAGGGCGGACTCATGTAAAAACAAGAACTAGTTGAACAAGAAATGTAGAAATTTTAAATTTAATATAAGGAAAAAGGAAAGACATCTGAGATTAAAGTATGATTTGTACACGTTCATTAGCCTACAGAAAAAAAGAAACTATATAAAACCATTATTCAAGAGCAAAAAAGAACATATAAAGTGAAATGGTGAGGAAGATTATTGGAAGCTAAAGAATCAAGAAATGCAAAAATGTTTTGGAAATTAGTCCAAGATGACTCCAGTAGGGAACAGGGGGCTATGAACTGTGTGGTGATGATATACGCCTTGGAGAGTCACCTGGGGAGAGTTATATGGAAAAGGGGTCAGTCTAGTAAGTCAGGAAGCTACATTATGGACAGAGGTGGAACAAGATATTAGGTCTCTTTTCACAGTATGTAATGTGAGAAGTATCATATCTAAGTAAACACTAACTCAGGCATGGGCTCAGATAATCTCCCGGCAGAAATTATATGAATTATACCAGACTGGTGGGCAGGTTTTTTCACCAAAATTTTCAAGTGTATCCTTAATTTGGAGAATATGCTGATGAATTGGAGAGGGGCAACAATTAGACCTATCCTTAAATGAGGAGATATAATGAATCCCAAGAATTACAGGTTAATTAATCTATTGGATATCAGTGAAATGGTGTTTTCTAAATTACTCTTGGGAAAACTTAAGGAGTGGGCTGAGGAAACCATTGTTGTACCTTCAGAGCAGAGCGGCTTCAGGGAGGGCCACCTTACAATTTATCACTGCTTTGTGTTGTGGGAAATGGCCCAGAAGTCGATGGAACAGGGGAGTAATCTGTTCTGCTGTTTCGTAGACTTCCGGGCAGCATTTGACCTGGTAGTCCGAGAAAGGCTATGGGAAATGCTAGGTGACTTGGATATTCCACTGGGTCTTCTGTCCATAATGCAAAGGTTATATTCTCAGATTTTGGCCAAGGTTGTTTTGGATACAGAAAGAACACTTTCACTTAAGATACCGATTGAAAATGGGTTAAGGCAGGAGTGTGTCTTGGCCCCGTTACTCTTTTTCTTATTTATAGAGGATCTACCAGCCACTCTGAGAACAGTGCAAGGTACCCACCCAAAAATAGATGGGAAGCATGTCACACGCTTACTTTATGGAGACAATTTGCTGATTGTGGACCAAACAGAGATAGGTCTGCAAAGAAAGCTTTAAGTTGTAGAAGGAATCTGCTCCTACACAGAACTGTGCATAGAGACTTGGAACCTCAGTAAATTAGGGTGTGCCAAAACTCACCTTAGTACCCAACATCCCCTACCAGACTAGCATCAGTGTCTCATTGTCTCTTCCATAACACCAATGATTAGACAACCCAGAACTTGGAACTTAGATTACCTCAGGCAATGTGGAACACATGAACACTCTTTCGTTATACTAACATACTAGCCCAAAACAGGGAGTAAATGAAGACACGTGCAAGTTTGAAACATTTATTTCTAATGCCGTGTTCTCATGCGCAGTATCTTAGCTAATACAAGCAGACATATTATAAGCAACAAGATTATCACCATAGTTACTATTCCATAAAATAGAAAGGGAGAAAGCATGTTATAATGCTAAATGGAAACAGGTTTAAAATATACCTATATTTCACCCTCCCTTGCTAGCAGGTTATTTTATATCTACATAAGGTCTCTTTGGGATTACAAACATCGGCCCCATACCTCTGGTATTTAGCAGAAGTGGATCACATTAAATTCTGCACAGGCTCTCAGCATACGAATGTTCTCCAAGTTAGTGTGAGCATGCCTACGCAGTGCATTTTTCAACGCGCCAATCACAGAGGTGGCAAAAAGCTGCAAATATGTTATGTCTAGGACGTGCGCTGATCAGTCTGAACAACAACCACTATGTTGAAGTAACCTTGAAGGCCTCGGTACTCACTGTTCAGACTAAGCTTACCAAGCAAAGCTGCTAATATAGAAAACATGTTATTCTCGTGTGAAGCAAAACACTCTGCTAAACTCTAAACATTTAATAAAGTGCGTGCCGTGTGCAAAGGCAGCAGAAAGGAACAATGGCATTTAAACTTCTAATAAGCTCATGTCAATTTAACACTGTGTGAATGCAAGGCTCATCCCCACGAAACCCTCCCTTGATCTGAGCACGGATAAGAAGGGGGCAAATTTGGAAAGCAGAGTTCAAGAACAATAGTCAGAACCAAGTTCAAATTGCCACATGTGAAAAAACAGGAGCAAACTCCAAAATAGAAAGTACTTCAAATCAAGCAATTGTATCCACAGGCATATGCAAGTCAACAGACCTGGGTGCAATTCCAATTCAACCGCAGCCTCAGGTCCGTGTTCATCTTGAACACATTTAATGACCGTCGGAAGGACAGCCATTTACGAAGTGCCGAAGCACCTCTTGTACACCGCTGCAAAAATCCTACCCCATGACTCACAGTCACGGGCTTCCGGTACCAAGTCCTTGGGTAAACTAATTGTAAGAATCCTGTGTTTTTCAACGAGAGTCAAATTAGGAAAAACTGCCTCCAGCTGGTCAAATTTCTCGGCAAGCCAAAAAGGCATATCATCCTTATCTTGGGGTCGCTTTCCCATAACTGCATTACCCATCATGGGACTAAGCTTCGTTCCGCTCGGTCCAGCAGGAAGCGCTGCAACACCAGGGGCCCCGCCCTGGAAATTGCGGGTGATATATTGAACTAGGGCCCTAATAACACTGATCGCAGAATTATATAGGGGCCCTAATTCAGCAACGGGGACTGCCCCGCTCGAGGATGCGGGGTGAATCCAGCCAAAACCGGACAAGAAGTGCCTGGAATGGGCAAAGGACTCAATCTAATCGCCGTTACACTGTGGGGAAAGGCGCCATTAAACCAAACATGGTGCTGCCATGCAGAAATCGGAATCTCCTGTGTCCTATAAGGAACATACTCCAAGGGCACAGCTGTGTGAGTATAAGTCTCAAATACCTGAGTAGCTGCCTCCACAGCGGGAAATGTCACCCATGAGTAGAAAATCTCAAACGGGTAGGCAACCTCAGCACTCACCAACAAAATAACTGCTATGCCATCCAAACCAACGTTATAAGCCTGCAAATGATTGCGGACCCCAATGCGACTATGCTGCGGTATGTCAACGTTAGCCATAGCGACACAGAGAAGAAGAGGTACAATGTAAAACTATGTAGCACAACTTTGTAGCAATTCAAAAGGAAACCGTTTTGATAGATTCAAGCTTGAAAGACCTATATAACTATAGGTAGGTTTATCCAACACAACCGGAAACAATAGGGAAGGGGCTAAAGTCTGATAGAAGTACTACTCAAGCGTTATGCAATACGACCACTAACGTTGGGCGCCGTGTAGCAGGGATTCTGCTCCTACACAGAACTGTGCATAGAGACTTGGAACCTCAGTGAATTAGGACGTGCCAAAACTCACCTTAGTACCCAACATCCCCTACCAGACTAGCATCAGTGTCTCATTGGCTCTTCCATAGCACCAATAATGAGACAACCCAGAATATGGAACTTAGATTTTCTCAGGCAATGTGGAACACATGAACACTCTTTCGTTATACTAACATACCAGTCCGAAACAGGGAGTAAATGAAGACACGTGCAAGTTTGAAATATTTATTTCTAATGCCGTGTTCTCATGCGCAGTATCTTAGCTAATGCAAGCAGACATATTATAAGCAACAAGATTATCAGCATAGTTACTATCCCATAAAATACAAAGGGAGAAACATGTTATAATGCTAAATGGAAACAGGTTTAAAATATACCTATATTTCACCCTCCATTGCTAGTAGGTTATTTTATATCTACATAAGGTCTCTTTGGGATTACATAGGGGGCCCCATACTTGTGGTATTTAGCAGAAGTGAATCACATCAAATTCTACACAAGCTCTCAACATACGAATGTTCTCCAAGTGTGTGTGATCATGCCTACGCAGTGCATTATTAAATGTGCCAATCTCAGAGGTGGCAACAGCTGCATATATGTTATGTCTAGAACATGCACTGATCAGTCCGAACAACAACCACTTTGTTGAAATAACCTTGAAGGCCTCGGCACTCTGTTAAGACTAAGCTTACCAAGCAAGGCTGCTAATATAGAAAAACATGTTCTTCTCGTGTGAAGCAAAACACTGTGCTAAACTCTAAACATTTAATAAAGTGTGTGCCATGTGCAAAGGCAGCAGAAAGGAAAAATGGCTTTTAAACTTCTAATAAGCTCATGTCAACTTAACACTGTGTGAATGCAAGGCTCAGCCCCACGACAAAATGTTTAGTGAGTACTGTAGTCGGAAGATGTTAACAGTAAACCTGGAAAAAATGAAGATCTTGTGCTTTGGTAAAAAGAAGAAGATTTTCAACTGGTTCCTTGGCTCCATAAAAGTGGAGATAGTTAAGGAGTACAAATACCTAGGTATTTGGTTGAAAAATCTATGATATGGAAAGTACATTTGAATGGATTAAAACCGAGGGCGCTATCCTCGGGTAGTGGCCTGAGGAAATGCATTAATACTTATTGAGCAATGACTAATAGACCAATTCTGAAGGCTTACACGGCTATGGTACCTCCTCAGTTCTTATATGGGGATGAATAGCTATTCCTAAGTGGTAAGAGAAAGTGGGATGGGGAAGAAGGGGATTGTGTAAAAACATTATTATCCCTACCAAGATCCTCAACGATCCAGGCAATAAGACTAGAAACCAGAATGGTTTCGTGAGAGCAAATGGCAAGAATGGCACTATTAAGATTTTGGCAACACCTGGGCGGTGGAGAGGAGCAAATAGTGTCTTCTTGGTGCAAACATGAGATCCTACAGAGTGAAATGAAGTGGGTAAAAGGGGTCAGAGAAACTGTTGCTATGGTGTGTAGGGATTTAAGGGCTGACATAGGCCAGCAGAACCTTTACGCTACCATAAGTAAGAAGGAACTTAGGACAATAGTGAAAGAAATATCACCGGTGCAGGATAGGCAGTACTTGAACGGGAAATGTTCTGTAGGTTTTTTGATAAAAGCTTGGCAAGATAAAAGCTTGGCAAGGGGGTCAACTGTTCCCATATATCGATATTCTTCCCAATCGTTGGCTAAGGAGAGAATTATTAAAAATAAGGATTGTGATAAATCTGCTATTAGAATGACAAGATTAAAAGGTCCATGATTGACTATAAAGGGAAATATACCTGTAACCTAGGCCCTAAATGCGATATTTTGCACATCTTATTAGATTGTCTAAATGTTCTTGATGCATGTAAACTGTGACCAATCTTCCTAAAATATGAGGTTAAGAATCGCACACAAGCAATAGACCTGCTAACTGAAATGCACTCATTAGATGTAGCATGTGCAATGGGGAAGTTCATGCTTAAAGTTAAAAAAGTTTTTTAAAACGTGTGAAATTAATATTTTTTATTACTGATATTGAGTTAATGAATTGTACTCCAGTTTTATAAATGTTAACTGGAATCTAAATGTTTGTTATATAGAATATATTTTTATATTTAAAAAGGTTCTTATATTGGACTTGGTGTTTTATACTAGTATTGTATAGCTCATAGCTTAAGATGGTTTTTTTAATCGGGGTTTAATGTTTTTAATGTCTGTATATGTTTAAGGAGCTATGGTTCAAATAAACAACTTTTTGACTGACACTACTAATATACTACTTCAACTTAGACTACATAAGTAACACTACTAATCTACATCTGTTTAGTGTCAGTAAGCACTGTGACTGAAATCTAATTAGGCCACTCACCGTGTGGAAGGATCACAGGCATTGCAGACTCGCTGACACTGTTACTGGGGCCTTCTTGAGGTTTTGTGGAGACGCGGGATCCGCTCTACGGGTGTGCCGCTACCGCAACCACTGATTCTCCTACTACCGCTGCGGGACTGCGAGGCATAGAACACACCTGCAGTCTCTTCCCGCAGCGGCCACGCCCCCCCGCCTGCCGCGACTACAACTGGTCGCGGCACCCGCTTCGCGGGTGCCACTCACCGTCTGGAAGGACCACAGGCATTGCAGACTCGCTGACACTGTTACTGGGGCCTTCTTGAGGATTTGTGGAGACGCGGGACCTGCTCTACGGGTGTGCTGCTACCGCAACCACTGATTCTCCTACTACCGCTGCGGGACTGCGAGGCATAGAACACACCTGCAGTCTCTTCCCGCAGCGGCCACGCCCCCCCGCCTGCCGCGACTACAACTGGTCGCAGCACCCGCTTCGCGGGTGCCACTCACAGTGTGGAAGGACCACAGGCATTGCAGACTCGCTGACACTGTTACTGGGGCCTTCTTGAGGATTTGTGGAGACGCGGGACCTGCTCTACGGGTGTGCCGCTACCGCAACCACTGATTCTCCTAATACCGCTGCGGGACTGCGAGGCATAGAACACACCTGCAGCCTCTTCCCGCAACGGCCACGCCCCCCCGCCTGCCGCGACTACAACTGTTCGCAGCACCTACTCCGCTTCACGGGTGCCACTCACCGTGTGGAAGGATCACAGGCATTGCAGACTCGCTGACACTGTTACTGGGGCCTTCTTGAGGATTTGTGGAGACGCGGGACCCGCTCTACGGGTGTGCCGCTACCGCAACCACTGATTCTCCTACTACCACTGCGGGACTGCTAGGCATAGAACACACCTGCAGCCTCTTCCCGCAGCGGCCACGCCCCCTCGCCTCGAGACTTACAAGAGTAGCCCGGGCCCTCCGCGAAGCGGGACGTGCGCGGGACGGAGCACGGGGCGAAGCCCGGGCAAAGGGCGGGCCGTTTGAGGCCATTCGAGGACGCGAGAGACCGGACCGGGCCATCTCTCCAACTCCCACCTCTTGTAATCTACATCGAAACGTATGTACTGAAAAATCACTGACTCTGCACCTGCGAGCTCTGAAATACTTTGTCCCACAGTCCTTTTGTCTATGTACGATCCTATTATCCTGATTTGGTCTAACAGGAATAATGGTGTTAACTAGAGGAAACAAAACTAAGGTAGCGGGGGTGTGGGCAAACTATTAGGCCCTATGGACGACTTCATCACCAAGGCAAACTCATTTATTGACCATAGTATATCTTTGATGGAAGATAGGGTCTCTTTGGACTTAGCGTTCGCTAAGAGATCCTCTATGGGTACCTTGGCAGACGCTAGAACCCCTGTATTAGTTAATAACTCCGGCCAACGGACACTCTGTGAGGGTAGGCGTAGCCTACCAAACAATGTGGACCTGTCGGCTTCCCAGCTTTCCGACTTCCAGATAAGCTCAGATTTAGAAAGAACACCAGAGCTGTTACCCCAAACTATACCAGAGGAAAGTAGGCAAGCAAGAGGGAGGAGGGAGGGTGCCATAAGAAAACGAAAGAATGATCCCAAAAATCCCACCCCCAATGTGATCGGGGAAACGCCCTGCATGATAGAGAACGCACCCCCTAGAGTAGATCAGCTAGTAGTTTCTGCAATTATTCACCAGACCGCACACGATACTCCCGTCCCCATTAGTTTGGAATCCCCTATTCTCTTATCCTGTAGCAAGGAAATTACCGATAGTAATAACTCATAGCTGCTAAACAAGATCGCAGACCTACTGAAATTATTTCTTGGACCAGTAGAAGCAAGATTACTGAAGATAGAGAATCAGCTATCTAAGATCACACACCTCACACAATCCAAGCAAGTGCCGGGGGCCAAAAAACGGGGGGAAACACACAGAAAAAAAAAACAGACCTTCCCCAAGACCGCAGTCACACAAAAGAATGTATTTACACCCTCAGATGTAACACCTAACATAACACTCACTGAAACACTAAATAATAACACAACAGTAAATCCTTCCACTAATGTTGCCATAACTTTACCACAGGGAAATCCCCTGTCAATAATAACACCTGCATCTAAGACATTGGCGCCAAAGAAATTGGTACCTAAAACTCCGGCTTCCAAAACTCCAGCCTCTAAAACTCCGTCCCCGAAAATCTCAGCCGTAGCATCCAACAGAGGTGGCCCAAGGGGACCGCCAGAGGTAAGATTTCCTGTCGATATGCCACCAGAAGCATGCCCCTTTGTAGTGCTAATGACAGGTGTGCCCGAGCTAGTGGATCACAACGCAGAATCGTTGTGGTCATTGAAAAATAAGACCCAACACTGGCTAAATATCAATCGCCCCATTCCACCATCTTGGCAATGTAGAATTTCGACGGTACGCAGGACTCCATGGGTGGGAAATGGCAGAAAAACAATTGCGGGAGACTGCGTCGTGATTACGTTCGAAGACCCCCGAGTAGTAGATTATATTTGCTCCTGGGACTACTCGAGTGTAAATGGAGGTATAGGCACCAAACCACTTTCCTTTTTTTACCCCTCAAGACATTGCAATGGTCCTTTTAACGATCATGACACCCCTTGGGCTGCAGCACCCCCCGTCACTTTGAATATGGTAACACAAGGCAAACAGGGGGCCCTCGCCACTATGACTATGACAGTTCTTGGCACACAGTGGGGCCACGTTATCAGGGAGGAGGATGGGGTGACTGGGGTTCGCACACACAGAGGACGGCTCATAGAGAGCCACCTCGCTGGGATGCTTGGTTCAGCATCCCGACGAGGAATAGATTTAGAGGCCTCGAAATGGTCGATTGACCACTAACGGAGACCAAATCTATTAATCATAACCTACCCCAGATAACGCCTAAAATAAAAACACTTTGTTCAGTAAATAAAGCTGTGGCGGTTAATCCAGAATCACAGCCCCTATCTATCCTCTTCTGGAATGTTGCGGGTTTACGCCCTAAAATTGAGGATGGGACTGCCATGTACTTCCTGGAGCCAGGTAAAATTATATGCCTCCAGGAGACATGGTCCATGACGGAACTCCACCTCCTGGGCTATAAAACATACTTTATCCCAGCCCTGGGCAGTAGTATAGGTAGACCTAAGGGAGGGCTAACCACATATATTGCAAACACCGTGAACCAGTTAAAAGTGTCCATAGTCGACTCTGACCCAAATTTTCAATTACTGTCGCTTTCCTTTAAGAACAAGGAGTCCATCCTCTTGATTAACCTCTATAATAACTTAGAGGATGACCAATTCCTGACCCTTCTCTCTAACATCCAAGAGAGACTAACTCAGTTTTACCAATCTAAGGCAGGAAAAGGTGCGATTCATCTTCTATGGGGAGGGGATTTCAATCTACACCCATGCCGACAAGCTGAGAATAATTGCTGCGGGATAGTGGATGAACATGATGCTCCACTCATGCACTTTGCCCATACTAAGGCGGGTATCGCCATGAATAATCTATTATCTGACCTAGATCTCGCAATAGCCAATAGATCAAGCTCAGACTCAAAGAGCCTGCATCCAACATATGTGGGTAGGGGACACCAAACGACGGTCGATTACATCCTCCTGTCTTCTGGATTGCTACGTATAGTTAGATCATTTCAGGTTCTGACCAACGTATTAAGTGATCACTCCGCTTTGAGGATGGATCTTTATTTGACTGATCCCAAACCTCTAACTACAGTTATAGCGAAAACCCTTGCTCAGAACAAATTGGAGTTAGGCAAACAAAATGGTTATACATTAAAATGGGCGAAAATAAATCCAGCCGAAATCACCAAAAAATTGGTGAATGCGGCATACCCAAACATAATTAAATGTCTGGATTTATCAGAAACAGATGAAGAAGTCATAAATAAATTTACCCAAATATTAGAGAAAACTAAGGGACTTCTCACAATAAAACCAAGGAGCTCGAACCCAACCACTAAAGGGTGGTTTAACCAT
Source organism: Lissotriton helveticus (assembly GCF_964261635.1). Taxonomy (NCBI): domain Eukaryota; kingdom Metazoa; phylum Chordata; class Amphibia; order Caudata; family Salamandridae; genus Lissotriton; species Lissotriton helveticus. The sequence continues at coordinate 1,584,290,946 of NC_136067.1, read as the reverse complement.
AGTTGCATTGTGGCCCTAACTAACCTAAAGCTGGCCTTGAACAAAACACCTAGAGACTCAGAGCAGATTCAACTCCTTAGACAGCAATATGGGAAGGCACGCAAATTAAGAATACAGGAATTAAAAAAGAAATTATGGGACGACCTACATATTAGTGACGTCTCCAAAAATAGCGAGGCTTTTTGGCGAACTGTCAGATCCCCCTACTTAACAGACAATAACAGTCCCAAGATAGAAGTGGCCATAGAGGAAGATACCTGGGTGTCCCACTTTTCCAAAATCTTCAAAAATACAGTAATATCAGGTGGGACAGAAAACACACATCCAACAGTCGAATACCCAATACCCCTGCATTTCGACATCTCCGAGTTATTAGTGGCACTGGAAACAAGTAAAAACGGGAAAGCTCCAGGCCCAGATGGGGTCCCAGTGGATCTTTTTAAACACAATCTGGATCTCTGGGCCCCCATTCTTACCAGAGTCTGCACTGCAGCCGCAAAAGTGGGACTGATAAAATCTTGGACCCATTCTATTATGGTCCCAATTTTTAAAAAAGGGGATCGTCAGGATGTTAAATGCTACCGCCCGATCTCACTGCAGGACTCTCTGGGCAAGGTCGTTGGCAGGGTAGTCCTTGAGCGACTCCAGCAGTGGGCCGAGGAGGGAGGCATTATTTCCGATCTTCAGTTTGGATTTCGGGAGGGGTTTGGAACGGTGGAGCAGGCCCTCAATCTTAGCTTGATATTGGTCAAATACACCCAAGCAAAGAAGGACACAGTATATATGGTGTATGTAGATCTGTCTGCTGCGTTTGATTGTGTCCCACATGCAAAGCTCTGGATGGTTCTGGGTCAAATGGGAGTGGATCCCCCTCTTCTAGATTTTTTGAGAGAGCTTTATTCTAAAGCATCCGCGAGGGTGCGTTTTGGAGTGAAGGGGGAGTTGACAGCATCTTTTGGAGTAGAGCGTGGAGTCAGGCAGGTGTGTGTTCTGGCCCCCTTTCTCTTCTCATTGTACATGAACGGCTTGGAGGAAGAGATGTTGAGGGGGGGCCAGGATCTCCCGTGGGTAAAACAGCGCCTGATTCCCGCTCTGCTCTACGCAGACGATGCTGTCATTCTGGCGCGTACTCCGTGTGAATTGCAGAAATCCCTGAATAGGTATACGGATTTCATGGGTGAATTGGACCTACATGTGAACGTTAAAAAAACGTTTGTCATGGTTGCAGGCAGTGGGAAAAAATGAGCAAATGACATCTATCTCAATAACCAAAAACTTGAGGTAACTGCCCAATACCCGTACTTGGGTATCATGATTGACGAAAGGCTGAAGTGGAGACCAGCAGTAGAGGCAAGGTGCCATCTTTTTAAAAGAGCCATAGTGGCTCTGATGAGCTTCTCTCAGAGATTGGGGAGGAGAGCACCAGTGGAGTTACTAAAAATTTATAGTGTCAGGCTATTGCACTGTATGGGGCGGGAGTCTGGGGACACGTAGACGTTAGCGCCCTTCAGGTGGCAGAAAACACCTTCCTCAGATTCCTCCTAGCAACACCAAGACGTACTTCAATCTACGCATCTCATTTGGAACTTGGAATCCCCTACTTGGAGGACTTGTTAAAGATTCAGCCATTATTGCTTTGGCGGCGCTTATGGACCTCTGATAAAAATGCGCTGACACAGGCAATTCTAGTAGACTCAATGGCCCTTGACCAATCTTCAAAAATAACATGGCTTCGGTACATCAGAAACTTCCTCAAGGATCTTGGCTTGGAGTAGTATTATCTTCAACCTGAAGGTATCATTGATCTTCCAAAGAGAGCGTTGAAAGAACTGGCCCTGAGACACTTAGAGTCCTTGAGGTTGACTTCTGACTCGACAAAACCCTCGGTCCTTCATGCCAACTTGATTCAGTTCACATACTCCATCCAGCCGTATTTAACATTACAGACTAGTACCCATGATCGAATGTTACTGACAAGATTCAGATTGGATTTTTTCCATAGATTAGTAGCCTTTCCCGAGAGAAATAGATGGGACCTAATTCTCCCTGTTTGTCCCTCTGATGAGGAATCTGCACAGACTAATTTACACACAATATTGTTTTGCAAATTCCATCATCCACACAGGAAAATTTGGCTACTGCCACTATTAGGCATTGGGCACTTAGACAGTGTCGCCCCGCAATGCTACGCCTCCAACTGCTAGAATCGGAACTTGTTTGTTATCTTGTCCTTAATTTTCTAAAATGCGTTATGAAGCATAGGAAAAATCTGTAAAATTCATGCCGGATCTCGCTTCAGATGACGTAATGAAATAATTTCAACGTTCTGTTATAAACATATTAATTTGTCTCTGTCTGAATTTTATCCTGTAATATAATCTTTCGTCTAACACAAAATTGTATTATTAAATGTTGCTTTTATGGTTTTCCAATGTGTAAAGCCGAATAAAGAAAGAATTATTATCTAATTAGGTTTGCCACGCTGGAATGTGCTGCACTCAGTCATGTATGTCTCCATGTTAGAGAAGGACTGGCTTCAACAGCTTCCTTCAAATCATTTTCTTTGCTGGTGCATGGTGTACATCAGTGTGAAATTTTCCAATGGGATGGGATTAATTTGATACTTCCTGGTTAAAAAGGGGAATCCTCTAGAAAACAGATCACAGGAACCAACAAGCTCCACCCATGTCCCTCAATTTGTGCAGAATATCTATCCATTCTTTCTCAGACATTAAATGAGAGGAATCCTGGGTAAATGAGTCAAACTCTGGGTGCAGCATACTTTCTGGCAAAGGAAAGAATGATAAGCATATATTACTATCCCTTGTAAGTCTACGCTTGTTTTAAGAGGGCATTTGGTTAAAGTGCTACTGTCGTCACAGGGAATGAATAACTGGGCTGATTTGCATTCATAGAATCATACAATGCGCAGTAAAACTCAATGAACTGCATTTTATGGAATCACACAATGTGTGGATAAACTCAATGAATTGTATCTCATAGAATCGCACAATGCCTGGTAAAAGGCATACCCGTACAACTCAGACAGCCATTTATTCTGTGTCGTCCTTTCTTATGTAGAATGCAAATTTTCAGAGGAGTGCCCACTACTGAGATCCAGTCCGATTGGGCAATCTAAGGTTGGTGTCTCACAGCCTAGACCCTGAGGGGCATATACATCAAATATTCATATAATGCAATGCAGCAAGCCAAATTTATGTGCTGCATGGAAGTGAGAGGGCAGGCTTATGTCATATTTCATATTTATACAACTCATTCCTGCTCTCTGCCTGTGTGGGTGCACCAACCACTGTGAAGTAGCAATGCAGGCACCTGCGTTGCATGCAGGATTGTTTTTGTGCATGAAGGTACATCTTCCTGCACAAAAACAATACTCTTAGGCTTTTTATTCTTTCCATGTGTGCTGCAGAATGTAGAAGGTGGAAAAAAGGAGGAGAAATAAGCATATTTCTCCTGGTTATACCTCCCCTCGGGAGGCATAGTATTTTTACACACCCCAGGTCTAGAACTAATGGTTCTGATTGGCTAGGAGACTCCAATCATCTAAAGGGTGGACGGAGCCTGTTAGGTCACAAAGCCCTTAAACGTGAACAGCAGCGCAATGGTGCCTTTAATCCTCAACCCACGCCGCTTTTTGATACTTTTTAGATCACTATTGTCTGGTTGTTTGCTGCTAATACTTGTGAGGCACTTTATTTAGAAAATTTCTTACAAATTTAAAATCTTGCTGCATCATCGTCGCTGACGCTCAAGGTTTTCTGATTAACTAGGATACTTCAATCAGCAGAAGGGTGGGCGGAGCCTGTTAGAACTTGTGGCCACTAAATATGAGTAGCAGTGTGGTCACGCAGCCAGTGCCCCGAAGGCCCACCAAAGGCATGCCCATCTGTGCCCGTCCCATCCAGACTGCGAACAGCGCAATCTCCCTTGGCCATGTATCCCAATGTAACCTTCTCTCCTCAGACTTTATGAAATCTTGTGAGTATTTAGCTCCTTGCTGTGCCCACGTGTGGGACCCATTATCTTACATTGTGTGCAAAGGCGTGTTTGGCCTTTTAGTAGAGCCATCCTTTGCTACTTTTCAGGCCCACAGATCCCATAATAAGTGATTATTAGTTGGACTTATTAACCCCTCCCATGCTCGTGACGGAACTGTTCCGTCACGAGCCTCGGGTGGGCTGTGCTGGTGATGGAACGGTTCTGTCATGGCCCACTCGCCCGCCTGTGCAGCGTGAATTCCGCACCTGCGCTGACGTTCTAAAGAGTGGGCGGGGCTGTGATGGAACCGTTCCGTCACAAGCACAGCTCACCCGAGGGCCGTGACGGAACGGTTCCGTCACGAGTACGGGAGCGCTGCGCGGCCCCGCCTCCCCCTTAGCGCTGTGGCGGAATAGCCGCCGCAGCAAAGGGGTTAATGCCTGCTCCCTTAGCAAACATGCACAAGAGGTCCACAACTTGATCGAAGACCTCAATTTCGAATTTCTTTTATTTTACAGAATCCTGGCTTAAAGAATGGTGTAACCTTGATATTGACCTTGCTCTTCCCCCGGGATATACTATCCTTTGGGGCAACAAAGATGGGACTCACGGAGGTGGCCCTGCCTTCATTTTCCGCAATTCATTTCAATGCTGCACTTTTGATTTAAGCTATCTAAATGGAGCAGAAAGCCTAGGCTTTTGTTTTAAGAAGAGTTCCACTCAATCTTTTGCAGGTGGGCTAATCTACCGTTCTTGGGCCCCAGGATCTACTTTTTTAGTGCCCTTGGGAGAACAGTTCCTCTGCAAACAATTGGAATGCAATTGGGGCAGGCATACAACCCCAAGGACCTGCTTCACTTTAAAACCGTGGGGAAAGCTTACCAGGCCCAAATTAAGGCAGCCAAAAAACATTTATACAACTTAAGGCACTAGCTAGGACATTCAGCCTCCAAACTCTATGCGATCAGATCTCTTCTTTTGTTGAAGAGAAAATACATGCTTTTCAATGATTCTTCTCAAACACCATGCCTCCTTCTGACTGTGTTTTTTATTAGATACCCCCTTAAAGGCAGGGACTGCAATCTTGGCATTCTTTCAGGAGATTGCACTACCACAGTCACGACAGGCCATCCTCTCATGTAAATCTGGTTCCCCCAATGACCCCTGTCCCTCTGCCATTCTTCATAAACATTGTTGACATTGTCAACCCTTTTATTGATAAAATTCTTAACACCACATAATCAATGGTTGAGGGCGTAGTTCGCGAAGTAGTGCTATGCATAGCTACGCAAAGTGCACTTCGCGAGCTACGCGTAGCGCTACGCGCTGTTTACGATGATTGCACAGTGCCAGATGCTTGTCCGCACTGTGCAATCCATGAAAATGGCATCTTGCACTGTGCGAGTTGTCCTTTTCTGCCGCTTGAGTAGATTTTCACTCAAGCGGCAGCTTTCTCAACGTGGACTGGTAGTTTGTCATCGCGTGCGGTCGCTAGCATACGTGACCACTCGCAATGAGAAACCTGACCTCACCGCGTTTAGAATCTCGCCGGGAGGTTTATTTTCCATGCTCACGATTGCCAATTTGATGTTGCTGATCGCGAACGAGAAAAAAGTCTTGCCGGGTTGTCATTTTGCTTGCTCGGTGTTGCTAACTTGACGTTTAGGACCACGAGCAAGCAAAAAATTACCACTATGCTACGCGTGTTCTCACTGTGCTACGTGCAATTTCCATAGTGCGAAGTAGCGCAAACTTCGCAAACTATGCAAGCGTAGCATAGTTGTCCACCCAGGGTTAGTTCACTCAGACTGGGAACTGGTAGTCATGAAACATCTGCAAAAAAAATCTCTTGCAGACCCGTCACACTGTCTAAACTTCGCCCCATCTCACTGCTCCCTGCATTAACCAAAATGCTTGAGAAATTTGTTAATGGGCAATTAATTTTGCTTTTGGAAAATGCACGTTATCCCCGGCAATCTGGCTTTTGCCCCAAACATTCCACAAAATCAGCCATGCTGGAAGTTTTTAACACCATAAAACTGACCCTGGATGTGGTAAATAATGCTGTGTTGATTTTAATTGATCCCTGCTCCACGTTTGACACCATTTCATGCTCCATACTTCAACAAATCAAGGACTGGAATTAAATCATTTTTAACCGGTGGCAGACAAGCAGTCTCACTAGGACCCTTTTCATCAACAGAAAAATCAGTAGCATCAGGAGTTCCACACAATTTATCTCTCAGCCCTGCACTATCCAATATATTGATGGTGCCCCTTAATCTCCTTGATAGCTTCTTTCTGAATCACCCTTATATCATACACTGATGATACGAGACAATTCTTTTGCTGTAAAAAAGGTCCCTTGTGTCTGAACTAAACTTCGAAAACTGCCTCACCGAATTCATCCTATGGATGCAATCAAACCATCTATAATGCAACAAAGATAAAATGTCGATCCTGTTTTTCGTAAATCAATCCTTTTTTCCTCAACCAAATGGTGGCCGAATTCTATGCCCCTAACTTCCACCACTTTGCAAGAAATTTAGGAGTAACATTAAATACCTCCCTTTCTTTCAGCACCCAAGCTCTTGTAGTGGCAGGAATGTGTTTCAACTTAATTAAATATTTTAGAAAATTCTTTGACTTTCTCCTATGCTGGATCCTCAAATCCAATGCTCAGTAAACTCCAGATGGTGCAACATGTGGTGACCAGACTGTGCTAAAACTCCTCAGACGGAGTTCAGCCCTAGAAACCTTACACTGGTTACTGGTACACAAAAGAATCCTCTTTAAGATCCTTATACTGGTCTTCAGAGCATTCAGAGCCACTGGACCAAAATACTTGACTGCCAGATGAATAGGACACTTTACCCCGCATGAGTTACTCTACAGTCCCATTACCCCGCAGTTTTTACACCACAAAATCTTTTACAATGCAGGGCTTTACACTGCCAACTATTACAACGCATTCCCCATTAGAACACAAATTACTATTCTAACTCCACTGTGGCATTACAATGGGGAATGCGATGCAAAAACTGCGGGGATAATGGCACTGTGGAGTAACGCATGCGGGGTAAAGGATGTTTTCCCTGCCAGATTCACTCACTACACAACCAAAAAAACTCTAAGATCCTCTCACGCTAATCTTCTCAAGCCCCCTCTATTCAGACTTAAAACCCGAGGCTGCAAATCCTTCTCGGTTCTAGGATTTAAGGCATGGAACCAACTCCTCAGCCCTTTGCGATTCATAGAATCAGAAGCCCTATACAAAAAGCACTTGAAGCCTTGGCACTTCTTTGCCTCTGGTGCACTCTGTTATCACCTTATTTAGTAATTCCCATTTTTCTCTTATCTTCCATTTCTTCTGAGTATCAAATTCAACCTTTGCGCCAGGACGCTCCATTGTGAGTGACAGTGCACTTTATAATCTTTAAATTCAAGTAATTCATTCATGTGTACACAGAGGTGTGAAGTATACCAATGGATTTCTGTATGAATAAAACATATGGCAACAGCCTGCTACTGTTGTATTGACTTGATACACATTCTCCAGTAAGCCATCTTTTTGCTCCCCACAACGAGGTAATAACTCAAACTCTTCACTTTCCTCGGTGGCTTAAAAGAGGATTATCCACACAATAACATGGTAATAGTGAGCTTTGAACTGATTTAACATTAGCACATGTGTTTCGAAGGGAGGCTGGGCCATAGTCTTGAACGTTAAATGTATACATGCAAACATCAATGTGCAATAATGGCAGTATTTTCTTAATTTCACCTACCAAACTGTTGAATAGGTAAATTTACTATTACTGCTCAATGCCTATGAAACTTAGGGGCAAATGCATATCAATAATTGGGTAGGTGATATGAGGTGCCTATGGACATTCATGCATGTCGAGATTTTGGCGATAAAATTGGTATATGTAGAGATTCTTGCCTCTCTATTTACTCTTTCACTTCTGGATATAGGATGAATGCAACAGCTGCCCAGCTATCCTATTTATTCCCCCGTGTGTCATGTTCAATCTGTAAATACTGTTAGAATGGATTACCCAATTTGAATATAACAACAGATGAAAGTGCATTCAAGTTTGCAGTCTACTGCCAGTGTTTAAGGATGGGCCATGCACTCTGATGGCCTGCTCAGCCATGAACCTTGACAACATAGTCTGCTATTAACACTGATAGTGTGTGGAGCTGTCAAGCTTTATAGCACTCTGTGGTGTGATCCATTTCATTTTACTGTTTAAATGATCTCTGACCCATACACCTCACTGACCTTTGAATCTTGACAGCATGCTGATTTTGAAATCATGTTATGTCTGGGGTATTGCAGCATGGCATAACAGAAAGCAGGATTTTGTCAATTAGAAGAAATTCATCTAATGATCTTCTCATTTTGAGGGATTTGTTAATTCGTAACTTTACTCCTTCCAAATAGGTGAAATAAAGAAGATCCAGAGGGAGGAGATTTTGTACGTGTACTTCCAAAATGGAATTATGTTTCAGTAAACACTGTACACATTGGATAATGATGTTACATATGAATCAGTCAGTGAAAAAAGAGTCTCAGGGGCCACAATTGGATGGCGAGTCACCACTCACAAATAGGATATGCATCACGAGCAGAAATAAACATAGGTCTATGCTACAGTGTTTTTTTTGCCTTTTTCTGGTCATGCAAAAAAACCTTAGAAGATGGTCACAGTTCATGTGAGTGCACCCACGTAGATCATCTTTGAATGATTTTTCTTAAGTTTGATGAAAAGCCATCAAAAGATGGCTGGTGTGTCTGCACACACATGCAGGATGGCCAACTTGTAATGGTTTTTGTTTTAATAAAGCATAAGTAAAATCATTCAGATTGCGGCAATTTGAGTGGGTGTGCATGGGTGCATCTTGAATGGCTTTGATATCATTTGAAAATGGCGACCTGTCTCCATATTAATGATGTGCAGTGGTTGGAATGCAGGGAATGATGGCTGGTAAGAAGGTGCTGGATGGTGGGTAATTATAATTAAAGAGAGGGAAAGAAAAAAATCACTCAGGCACTGCAACGTAAGGCAGTACATCATTTGTTGATGGAAACAACTCCAGTTAAAACACGTGGGATCAAACTGCTCCTTGGGAGGGGCAAATACAAAAATACAGAGAAAAGCCATCAAATCATGATCGAAAAAATTTAAAAGACAAGCATACCATCCAATAATGAACAATGGGAAGATGCAAAGTCCACTCTAAGGCCATGTTGGATACAGTTGGACTTTTGTTAACAGGCAGCTAAAGATGTCCTTATGCGAGACCTATAAAGGGAACTATAAATATAGAAAGAAGTTGGGTTACAAATCAACCCCAAATTAACCTATGCTTAAAACTCTGGTAGCTTGGCAAAAAGTAGTCTGGCTTACCTTAGAGGCAATTTGTAAAGTATTTATGCCGTACTTCAAACTTTAATAAAGTAAAAACACAGCACATGAAAAATCCTTCACCAATTTAGAAAAATAGAGTAATATTTAATAAATGATTTCACATCAAAACAACAAAAATCTAATCAGTAGATCTAGAGATACAAAATTTTAAAGGTTTAGGTAAAAATAGTGCTTAAAAGGACAAAGTGCCAACTGTGGTTATCTGATCACGCCGGAATGGGACAGAGTCACATGTCCAGGCTGACCGTGATGGAGCAAGGGCCGGATACGGGGACCAAGTTAAACATGTTGAAGAAAGTACCTTAAATCCTGATTGCTGAGCAATGGGAGATTCTGATTTGAGGATGCGTCGCACAGCTGCAGTTCATATGAGCTGCAGTCTGTGATGTGAAGCCCTGCATCGAGGATGCATTGCGCGGTGGCAATTCTGGGGAGCTGTAGGCCTGTGATGTGAGGTTCTGTGTTGAGGATGCATCGCACAGCAATGGTTGTGAGGAGTTGCAGGGCTGTAATGCAAGGTTCTGAGTTGAGGAGGAATCGCACTCCGGCGATTGCGAAGAGCTGCAGGGTCCTGCATGGGGGCTGCTTTGCACAATGGCTATTCCGATGTGGGGGTTTGAGGAGAAGCATTGCGCAGTGTTAGTTCTCCCCAAAAGACTACTGCTGGGCTGGTGGAGCACCTTCAGGTCAATGTCCGAGGGTTGAGGACTGGGGTGGCACCACTTGGGGGATAGACTCACAATAGGGATAGTCCAGGTGCAGGGTTTGAGGTGACTGGAACCTTTTCTGTCCCTGAGGCTCTGATCATGAGGCCAGACAAACCGCCCTTGGAGTCACTCTGGTGGTCCTGGGTTCGATTCCTAAAAAGCCAACCAAAATGGGTTTGGAAAACAGGAGGGTGAAGCCAAAAGGTTTGGGGATGACCCTGTCATGAGGGCCAAGTCCACCAATATATATCTGACTAGTCATCAGTATTTTGAGAGGACATTTGATATACTGAATAGTAGAGTATAATATCATTTATAATGACAAAACTGCAACTCAGGTGGAGATGTTTAGTATTCACAATACGTTAAATGGGTTTATTATGACTTTGTGAGCTCTTCGGCCAGGCAGGGTCCCACTGTGTTTGGTAATCACACAAAACTATGGGTTAAACCAAAGCTCCAAAGTGCTCCATGTTCTGGCAATAACCATTGCTGAATCATGTGGAGACAACCTAGTCACCTGTTAAAATCCTAGCTTAGAAGAGCCTGACAGAACAATTTAACAGTAGAAATGATGCATGACAGGAAGGTGTGCTCCTTCCTTCCTATTTACACTGTATAAAGAAAGAAAGAAGTACCAGATTAATTCCGTCCAAACTGGTGATCAAGAAAATTTCGACAATTATTTTTTTCTAACATCATGTTCTTCTTTGGGCTACTGCTTGGTTCTTTAATAAATATGCACAGGACAACAACTAAGAAAATCAAAGGATTGTTAAATCATGATAAACAATAGATTCTATTGGCTCCCAAAATTGTCTTCTCTTACAGCTATGCATGGGTTTGAGGGTTTTTATGACGGATGAGGTGGATAAAGACGTATAATTCTATAGTTATCTCTCACTTATAGGGACTCTCTTTTGTGCCCATTAGTGGTTTCTGGTTAATCATATTGATTACCTTTTATTTTCAAACATTTTGGATGTCAAAGGCTATATTATGTGAAGCGCGCTTAGAATGAACTTTCCTGAAATTCAGCTTTGGAAAAAGTTCTTGACATTGTTAGTTTGTGGCAGTCCAAGGTGGATTATTCTCTTTCAAATGTTCTTAAAATACTAACTAAGTAGGTGTTACACACAATTCCAGTGTGCCACTTCTCTGGGTTATCTGAGTTAACAGATTAATTGAGCAGTGGAGCACCCTTATATTGGCCTTCTACTGCTAAATTCAGATGAAGGGTGATGATTCTTATATCAAAAAGCTGTAGAGTGGCAGATATACAGTAATTGACTGGAAAACGTGTTTACGGCAGATGTCCTTAACTTTGAACAGGTTGAGTTGACCTTACCAGAAGATTAAACTGTAGCTGATTCTAACACGGATTTACATAGAATTTATGGTAAGGGATTTTGAGCCACATGCATCAAAGAATTTTGATTCCTTAATAGCCATTTATTTAGGAATCGCAATTTCTCATGCATGTAGGAATCGCAAAAAAATAGTGATTCCTACAAATTCATGAATAGCGACTCGCAAATTGCGACTCGGTATTAAGGCATGTCTATCCATTAATTCCCATGGGCCTAGAGACGCATAGGAATGAATGGGAAGTCATTCGCAATTTGCGAGTACCAAATAGGTACTCGCAAATTGCAAGTGCTATTTGAAAGGTACCAGGGGGCCAAAAGACCACCCTGCTGCACCTCCAAAATTGGCATGTGTGCACATGTGGCGCACACATATGCCCTAATGGCATATATGTGCGCCACATGGCACTTAGAAAATGCAATTTTATGCACTTTTCCAAGAAATTGCAAATTACTATCAATTTGAAGTTGACGGTAATTTGCAATTACAAATTACGAAAACGCAATTTGCGAATGCATGCTACATCACATTTAGGGAATCCCAATTAGCGATTCCTGAACTGCATTCGCAATTAAGGAAATTGCAAAAAAATGTGATTTCTTTAATTGCGAATGCCTTTGGGCTTGATGCATTGGAAATAGCATTTTACCAATCGCAAACGGGCCGATTCTGCGCCTCAGCCCGTTTGCGACCGGTAAAATGCTTGATGCATGTGCCCCTTTGCCTTTGCAGGACACTATAGGATCAAGATATGGTCTATCCAGTCAGAGTAGTCTTGTTGTGATGAAAATGTTATCCATGTTGGTGTATCCTCCACACTGATTATCTATTATTGTATTTACCACAGCCGTTTTGTTTGCACAATTATGTGGCAAAGATAATTGGGGCAAATAGGTATTTTAGGTTTGTCAATAAATTTAGACAATGTGATAGTTATTTGGAGGGGAGTTTAAAAAAAAATACGAATATGTTATGCATTTTAAGATGTAGTATGGAACTAGAGGGTGCTTTAAAATAATTACAGAAAACTGATAGACTACACCTAATTGTGGTCTTGTATTTGTAGGGTTTTGCCAGATGGCAAATATTGCTTTCCAACTTAGAACATGGAGTGTAGACTGTAAGAAATAAACGTGTTATATGAAATATAAACAACACGAAATGTTCACCATGTATCATGATATTTCTAACTCAAAATGCGCTTCCCACCCACAAACCAATAAAGAGGTTGTAACTCATGCATTTTTAACATCTTTTTTCCTCTTATATTATTATGTATTTGGTTTGAATGGAAACAACCTCACATCAAAATATTTGTATCTTGTAGTTGCCCTTGTAGGCAGTACACGTGTGCTTCTGGAGGGCATTTCACTATATTCATACCATTATTCGCTACACAGACATAGTTGCTGTTCTAATATGTTTGCAGTACATCACAATCTCTATCGCGTTACCTGTGATTTAGTTCAGAGTATTATTTCCTACGACATATTTGCGCTGTTTTGTAAATAAAGTGACATCTGCCATAATTTCTCTCTCCTCTACGGATTCCTTCTCAAATAATTTATGTAGCCATCTGTAGACCAAATAATTTAGGAAATTGTGGGCGCATAGGAGTTTCCCACGTGTTTTCCTTCTGCCTCGGCATCTCTTTCCCAGTGACGAACAGTTTTATTGATTATTTTGTAGGTATGTGCTCGAAGGATGACATAATAAAATGTATATGTTGTGAGCTCTGCAAACCATCCTAATACATATGGGGCGCTAATATGGGATCCATTATGTAATAATAAATTAGGGGCATTATTCGGAACGATATATCAAAGTTTACATTATGAGAGCTGGGCAGTTTTACCTCGAATATTAAAATAATGTTAATCATGCCATTTGCAGTTGTGTAAACCATATACTCATAAAAAGTAAATCACAAATTCACAGAGCTTCCGAAAAACAAGAGTATTACACGCTGGCATGTAGTCGCAATTTTAGTAATTTGCATAGAAATAAATGCTGATTGTTTTGAGAACAAGTCTTGCTGTGACTCATTAACAATAAACTTTTTAAAAACAGTCAATACTATTACTGCTAAACTTGTTGCTTGCATGGGATACAACTCTGTCCTCCTTGCTGTGAAGCTCAGTGTAGTCTATGTATCGAATGCACCAATTACTTACCGGTAATCCTTATTACTCTGATTACCTTTTATTATCTCGATACTTTGTAGAATGAGGTGAGCCCAGCTCCCAACCGGTACCTGGTGACTAAGCTCAAGCTATAAGATACTCCATACCTTTCGACCCTCATTCACCAGGACCAATCATTTTACTATTACATCGTGAAGCAACCGACAATGGATCAGAGGAAATAATGTAAGTAATGGGAGGAGGAATGTTCATCGAAGTAATGAAGATTATTAGTAAATAATCACTGAATTAGCTCTTCAACCATTTTTCATCCCAGTTCTTTCTAAGATGCCTGCAACTCAATACCCAGCAAAACACCCATTTCCAGAGTAACGCAATCTTTTGCTATAGCCGGGAGGGTAATACATCTGTGTTTCCCTGCTATCTCTTTTAGGTTGTTTTAGGTTAGATCAGAGCTAAATATCACATTAAATTATCACAATATCTATCTATATCATACAATAATGAGAATTTGTTATGAGTTAAAAAAATGTAATATTCAAATATTTTAGTAAGTCATCTTTAATTGATCACAAGTTAAATTTCATCAATATTAGTCATTAGAATCACATTAGAAATTGATTAATCAATAAGCAGTCAATAAATCACAATAACATGCGTTTAGCAATCTCCATAAAGGAATGAAAATCCCTAATCTAAGAAGGAAGGAAATAGGAGTCAGTCTCAGTAACCCCTAAAGAGTTCTGATATTGAGAGAAATCATAAAGGATAAAGCTTCAGCTTCAAAATCAGCTCAATAAATCATTGACCAATCAAAGCAGAACTTGCAATAAAGAGAGGTTTGAGAAACTCAGTAGAGTCTCAGAGCAGTGTGGAATAAGGGTAAATGGAAAAAGTGATAGGGGCAACTAGTAAGAAGCTGACCTACTCTAACAACATGCATTATTATAGACAAACAAAAATAAAGTTTCAATCTTCATGTTACTTCTTCTTCTGTTGACCAATCAGCTGTCGATGAGTGCACGAGAACATGTTCTCTCCCTGTTTTTCCACAGGAACAGAGCATTCTTCAAACAGCAACTTCTAGGACTGTATAAGATGCGTCATTTCTAAGTTTCTCTCGATTCAGCCTTCCATCCTAGTCTACTTTCCCACATGTGAAACTACATGTTTTCTAACAACATCTACAATTACCTGGGATATCAACAGCGCATTCTAGCGCATAGCAGCGATTTACGCAGTAGTATTTTTAATGGACCCCGTTTTGTATTTCATTTTGTATTTGGTTGCATTGTACCTTGTTTTTATCCTGCAGCGTCGTCCCTCACTCGCACGATAATTGTTTGTACACCGCACTTTGGCGGGTCCCTGGATTCCCCGGCACTTCCTGACTTTGGCCGCCATATTGGGGGTAGTTTTCTTGTACGCCGGGCGGCGCCAGTTGTGCTAGCAGACCAGCTGTCACAGGGACACGCTGGCCTGCATATAAGGAGGGCATTTTAGGCGGGCTCCCTTTCTAACAACATCTACAATTACCTGGGGTATCAACAGGGCATTCTAGCGCATAGCAGCGATTTACGCAGTAGCGTTTTTAATGGACTCCGTTTTGTATTTCATTTTGTATTTGGTTGCATTGTACCTTGTTTTTATCCTGCAGCGTCGTCCCTCACTCGCACGATAATTGTTTGTACACCGCGCTTTGGCGGGTCCCTGGATTCACCGGCACTTCCTGTCTTTGGCCGCCATATTGGGGGTAGTTTTCTTGGACGCCGGCGCGGCGCCAGTTGTGCTAGCAGACCAGCTGTCACAAGGACACGCTGGCCTGCATATAAGGAGGGCATTTTAGGCGGGCTCCCTTTCTAACAACATCTACAATTACCTGGGATATCAACAGCGCATTCTAGCGCATAGCAGCGATTTACGCAGTAGCGTTTTTAATGGACCCCGTTTTGTATTTCATTTTGTATTTGGTTGCATTGTACCTTATTTTTATCCTGCAGCGTCGTCCCTCACTCGCACGATAATTGTTTGTACACCGCGCTTTGGCGGGTCCCTGGATTCCCCGGCACTTCCTGTCTTTGGCCGCCATATTGGGGGTAGTTTTCTTGAACGCCGGCGCGGGGCCAGTTGTGCTAGCAGACCAGCTGTCACAAGGACACGCTGGCCTGCATATAAGGAGGGCATTTTAGGCGGGCTCCCTTTCTAACAACATCTACAATTACCTGGGATATCAACAGCGCATTCTAGCGCATAGCAGCGATTTACGCAGTAGCGTTTTTAATGGACCCCGTTTTGTATTTCATTTTGTATTTGGTTGCATTGTACCTTGTTTTTATCCTGCAGCGTCGTCCCTCACTCGCACGATAATTGTTTGTACACCGCGCTTTGGCGGGTCCCTGGATTCCCCGGCACTTCCTGACTTTGGCCGCCATATTGGGGGTAGTTTTCTTGGACGCCGGGCGGCGCCAGTTGTTCTAGCAGACCAGCTGTCACAAGGACACGCTGGCCTGCATATAAGGAGGGCATTTTAGGCGGGCTCCCTTTCTAACAACATTTATAATTACCTGGGATATCAACAGCGCATTCTAGCGCATAGCAGCGATTTACGCAGTAGCGTTTTTAATGGACTCCGTTTTGTATTTCATTTTGTATCTGGTTGCATTGTACCTTGTTTTTATCCTGCAGCGTCATCCCTCACTCGCACGATAATTGTTTGTACACCGCGCTTTGGCGGGTCCCTGGATTCCCCGGCACTTCCTGACTTTGGCCGCCATATTGGGGGTAGTTTTCTTGGACGCCGGGCAGCGCCAGTTGTGCTAGCAGACCAGCTGTCACAAGGACACGCTGGCCTGCATATAAGGAGGGCATTTTAGGCGGACTCCCTTTCTAACAACATCTACAATTACCTGGGATATCAACAGCGCATTCTAGCGCATAGCAGCGATTTACGCAGTAGCGTTTTTAATGGACCCCGTTTTGTATTTCATTTTGTATTTGGTTGCATTGTACCTTGTTTTTATCCTGCAGCGTCGTCCCTCACTCGCACGATAAAAGTTGTGCTAGCAGACCAGCTGTCACAAGGACACGCTGGCCTGCATATAAAGCGACCCTTTTACGTGCAGCGTTCTCGCGCAGCGTTTTCGCCGTAGCGTCGCCGGAGTCACGCCAGAGTCCAGCCCGTCTGCGCCGGTCAGCGTCCCGGAGGCGATCGGTGCGACGGTCTGGGCTGGTCTATTTGGGGATATCTACTCCTGCCGCCACTATGGTCTGCTATACATCGCTGGAGCTTCGGTCCCTGCAAAAGGTTGCGTGCTCCTGCTATAAAGTTTTTCCGGGTCGATATAGGGGTAAGAGGTGGTGCCCTGGCTGTGGGTGGTTGCCAGGCAATGCCCCGGCTACTATATCTGACAGGGAGGTAGACAGTGTGAAGCATCTCTGCCTGCTCTTAAATGCTCGATCATTGAGCAGACATGCTCAGGATATTTACAATCTCCTGGTCACGGAAAAGCCTCTATGTCTGATGTTGACAGAGACGAAGGTTAGGTGAGTCGTCTAATCCCGATATTACTACAGCAATTCCCCCTGAGTATAATATCTACAGGCAAGATAGATTGAAGGGGAGGGGCGGTGGTGTGGCACTTGTGGTGAATAAACTTGCCACATGTTCAACTATCCCTACGGATGTTATCACAGGATCTGAATCTCTTGCCTTTTCCATAGCATTAGCGCCTCAACAATCCTTTAAAGGACTTCTAGTCTACAGGCCCCCTGGACCGATAGGCTCCTTTTTTGAAGAGCTCCAGTCGGCAGTTTCTGCTTTGGTGTTGAGGTCCGAGCATTGTGTATTGGCCGGGGACTTTAATTTCCATATGGACGAGGGTTTGGACCCTGACACGATTAAAATGATTGATGTTACGGCTCCTCTAGGCCTCTCCCCTTATCTCTTTGGACTGACGCATGAAAGAGGCCATACCCTGGATCAGGTCTTCTCTACGACTTTTATAGAGGTGCTGCCACTTTTGCCGGTGCTCTGGTCGGATCACAGGCTGATCAAATTTCATGAGTTGGGTACAAAGAAACCATTGAGTGCTGCTCTTTGGCAGCAGGGTCAAGCACCTAGGGCGTATCATCGGGTGACTCCAGAAATGCTGGCACAGGCATGTCTGGATAATCCCTGTCCTCTGACAGGAGACCTGGAAAGGGATCTAGAGTCTCTGCAGGCGTGGCTGACGGACAGGCTGAACGACCTTGCCCCTGTGATGGTCCCCCGAAAAACAGCCAAACGGGTTTCTGCCCCTTGGTTTACTGAAGCACTGGCGGCATCTCGTCGGCAGTGTAAGGTGGCTGAGAGGGCCTCGCGCTCACAGTATGATTCCGCGGCCAGGTTTGCTTACAGGACGGCTGTGAAAGCTTACCATCGTGACATCCTCCTTGAAAAAAAAGGTTATTTTGCAAAAAGGATTGAGACTGCCTCTAATTCGTGCAAAGAGATTTTTACTATCGCTCTAATTCTACCCAGGGATCTCCTTCTGAGCCGTGGGTAAGTGCCCTTGCCAACTTTTTTACCACCAAGATAAAATTGATCCAGGACTCTTTCCCCCTGAGGGTGGCTGGAGTATTTCCCAGTACTGAGGGTGGGCCAGATCTAACGGCCTGTCTGGATCCGGTCCTGGCAGACTTTCCGCCACTCTCAGTTTCCTCGTCTCTGGCACTTATGGCCAAACTTAAATCTGGGTCGCCTCTTGACCCGTGCCCTGCCAAATTTCTGGCGAAAATGGCGGAAGTCATTAATCCTTTGGTGAATCCAATTCTGAATCTTTCCTTGAGTGGGGGGGTGGTCCCGCAGGCCTGGAAGCAAGCGATGATCATTCCCCTTCTCAAGAAGCCTGGTTTAGATCCTGAGGTTTTGGCCAATTACAGGCCCATCTCTCTCCTGCCTGCTCTTGCTAAGATCTTGGAGAAGCATGCGCATATTGTGCTCTCCAACTTTTTGGAGTCCCACAATTTGCTGCATTCCACCCAATCCGGCTTCCGCACCAACCTAAGCACCGAGACAGCGCTTTTGGAGGTGTCGGAAGCTATCAAGGAGGTACTGGATTCAGGAGGCAAAGCTATGCTTGTGATGCTTGACCTGTCGGCGGCTTTTGCCACCGTCCCCCATGAGGGTCTCCTCGCCAGACTTTATGAGATCGGTCTGAGGGGGACGGTGCTCAGCTGGTTTAGATCGTTTTTGGCTGGCCGCCGACAAATGGTCTGGGCCTGTCCTAGCTCGGCCGTGATGCCGCCATTGGGAGTCGGAGTCCCGCAGGGCTCAGTGTTGAGCCCGACTCTTTTTAACATCTTTATGACCCCTCAGGCGGCACTGGCGGAGTCTTTTGGGGCCCAGATCGTATCCTATGCAGATGATACCCAGCTCCTCTTTACGTGTGGGAAAGGAGCAGATTTTGATGGAGAGAGTATCCGCGGGTGCATTGGGGCTGTTTTTAACTGGTTCCAGCTTAACAGCCTCAAGTGCAACTCAGATAAATCTGAGGTACTCTTCTTCGGCTGCCGGTCTGACCCAGATTGGCAGGAATGGTGGCCTGTCAACATGTTTCCTCCAGCGGGCTCTTCCCAGCTAGCAAAGAATCTGGGGATTAAGATCGATAATGGCCTGACATTGAGATCACAGATCCTGGGTCTAACGGGTACATGCTTTGGCCTCCTCAGGATGCTCCGTAAGTTTCTTCCTTTGCTCTCGGAAGATCATAGGAAGATCACGGGGCAAGCCTTAATTGGCTCGAGATTGGACTATTCCAATGTCCTTTATCTCGGCCTGCCGGAGTATCTCCTGCAATGGCTGCAGGTGGTCCAGAACGCGGCTGCACGGGCCATTTTTGGCCTTTGCGGGCGAGCGAGAACTTCTGGCCTTCTGCAGTCACTTCACTGGCTGACTATCCGGAAGCGGATAGTTTTTAAGACCTTGACCTTGGCCCACAAGGCTCTTCACGCTTCCGGAGCGAAATATCTTCAAAAGAGGTTAGCCTTCTACCATCCTGCCCGATCTCTGAGATCTGAGTCTCTGTTCCTTGCCGTGGTCCCTCGAGTAAAAAGGGCTCACATTGGGGGCCGGTCTTTCAGGCTGTTGGCGCCACAGCTCTGGAATACTCTGCCCTTGGCATTGCGTAGTACTCCCAATCTGTTGACTTTTAGGAAGGGCCTTAAAACTTGGCTTTTTGCTCTTTAGCTATACTCTTTTTTTTGGTTGTCGGGGCCTCTTATTTTCCTTGTTGTGTTATTTGCTACAGGTTTACAATAAAAGCGCCGGGACACTCCTTGGAGTAGCCGTGCGCTAAAAAAGATTCATATAGCATAACATAACATAAGATAACACATATCTAACCTTCTAAATAAAAAATCTAATCATTAGCTAACAATGATGCATGTAGAAGTCGAAACATCTATGCCAGTGAAAGAAAACGTTTTGCACAGCAACCATCCATTGGAAAAAGAAGTATGTTAAAAAGGCCAAGTTCAAGTTTAAATGCTAAAATTACAGTTCAGTTTCTTAGCTCTTCGTAACTTTAACATGGCAGTGTCTCAGCATATTAGGACTAAGATGTTGAAGTATGATTGCCTAGTGCAGTTTTTGCATTAATTTGTGTTTTGAGTCTTGTTAGCTGTGTACAATAATTTAACATTTTCTCTTGATATTTTTAAAATGCTTCTCCAGGTCTGTTTTAATAAAGATAACCTGCACTACAGGAGAGGCTCAGTAGAAAACAAACAGCTGCAAGCACTCTATTTTCAAAGTCTATGTCCTGCCTATCCCCGAAATCCAAGCAGCAGTGGGAGACAAAACTATCAGAAGCAAGCAAAGTTGCAGCACAACAGAATTCCTGTATGATATCCTAACCGAGCTCGGTCAATGGGGAAGCCATCATACGCGTGGGTTACCCACAAACAAAACCAGGCAAATAAGTACTGTGTGGCATAGAGAGACCACAGTCTTGATTCAAAAACTCATAGAGGAAGCGGAGCGATACACCCCCACCATACAACAACAGCATTAGAAAAGAGTCTCTCACAAAGCCGGAAGAAAGCATAATTGAAAAGATAGAAACACACATTTTATGATAAAACCAGGTGATGCAAAGCTTTCCCATTAGCCAAAGAAAGAGTAGAAAAAAAAAGACTTAGGTAAATTTCCTGTTTATGATGGAAGGAAGACACCACTTTTGGATGAGCTTCCTTCCCAAAAAGTAAAACCAACGTTTAAGGGAAGATCAGCTACTAAGTGGCCCAGGTAGATAAAGGCTCAAATCCTCAGTCTGGCAGACAGATTTAATTGTTAATAGATTGGGACCTGTGCACTGAAACAGCTTCCACCACAATCTGGAATCGGAATCCAATAAACTCCATATTCTGGGATGGTATCTAGCTGGATTTTGTGGCATTGATGAGGAACCCCTGACACAGCAAAATATGACAAACCATGGTCTGTAAGACCCATACAATCGAAGGTGCATGAACTAGCCAATTATCCAGGTAAGAGAGAAAGATGCATACATTGTGGAAGATAGTCGCTAATGGAGCAAGCGCATTGGTAAACAATGTCAGGGCAGATATCAGACTGAAAGGCAAAATTTGGACCTGCCAATGGTATTCCCAGCACATAGAATTGTTGAATTTCTTTCTAGTTGTCTGGGTGCATAGGAAAATGCAGATAGGCATCCTGAAGATCAATGGCCATCAACAATTCCTCTTAGATACCATGGAATGATACTTTGCAAGAGTTCCATCTTCAAATGTCCCAACCTTATGAAGCAGGTTAAACCATGGTTACTGATGATTAAATGGCACATGTGTTGGAGTGATTTCTAATTATCAAAATGATGACTATTTAGTGGCATGAACAATTTGCTTTTGAAACAAATTTGCTGCACTTAAAAGAACCATGTATTTTTAAGTTGGTCGGACTAGGCCCTAACTCTATTTTGAAACTTTAAATATGACGATGTTTTCATTCCTACTGCTTCCATATGCAGCAACATGTGCACTAAAACAATATTGTCTAGTGTGATATGCATTGCAATTTCAGCATTTCATTTTATAAGATATTAATCTTTCTAATCTCTTGATGAAGCTTCCCTCTTAAACTGTTGCAGTTCCAGGTTCATTCTGTTCCTCCTGCTTGTAGTTCACTGAGCCTATTAATTTCATAAGTCTATCATTGTTTTACATGTAATGAGCCTTGTATTGTCACATTTAGCTAAATGGGGACTCATTTTTATTCATTTAGATATTTAGAAGGTGGTATTAGTTATTGTTACATTTTAGTCTGTGATGTGACTTGCTGAGCCTATGTATTTGTATTTGTATTGACTAAATACATAAATAAATAAAAAATACAAATGCTGAGCCTCTGTATATTTTTGCTCATCTTGTGCTGACAGTTTGATTTTTACTGTATATTTTGAAGGTGAGAACTTTGAGAAGATTGTGAGAAAGTAGACCCATACCACTCAGTCTCATACTTAGAACGGCATATGGCATTATTTAAGTGATTAACTATATTTTTGCCTTCTGTATTGATCTGAGCATTTGAATAAACCTTTATCGTTTCTGACTTATATCTGATTCAAGAAGCTAATTTATCTGATTATGTTTCTTGATTTATTGTATCCTTATCTATTCAGGGGCACATTTCCTCATACATTCTAGAGGACAACACTGCCCATAATTGTGCATAAGGCATCATCAGCGATTATCCTAAATATAGCGCCAATACTCCCCAAAAGCCTTCAGAACCAGGAACATAGAATAATATACCCACAGTCTGACCTCCTACAAGGGAACCGGGAATGAGATCCTTTGACTACACCCATCTGTGTGTGAATGCCATCTGTGTGTATATATTTTATATATGTAATAGGATGAATAAGGAATATGGGTGCGAGGAATTTCACGTAATCCACTTTTACTTAATTATGCACACTTTTGGCAAAATTACATATAATTACACATATTTATATGAAATTAAAATCTGTTGTTTTGCACTATATTTCAGTGAGAAATGCATTCTCCGTGCTGGATAAAAAAAAAGAGAGAATAAAACCCATTGCGAACAAGAGATGCTCGCGTTCTGTTGCTCTCATGCATTCGAGGTACACTTTTACTACAAAAGGTGCATTTACAGAAAATGTATACTATTAATTGCACATAATTAAATGAAGTGGCATAATTGCGTAATTTCAGGAATTTTGCGACATATTTTTAACGCAAAATACACTCAATCAAGCAAATTGCACCCACCGTTTTTCTGAGGACTAGTTAGAAATGTGTGTTTCATGATTGACTGTGGATACAGAGAACAATATTCTGGATTTCCACTGTGGGGACATTGTAGAAAATGTAGGATAACGGTAGCCTACCAGACAACCAATATATATTGCTGGGCGCCTTCATTACATCCCTGAATCCTTTGTGAGAAGCCAAAACTAAGATATGGAGAACAGGACACAGTGATTTCCTTTGGCCAGCAGAGTTAGTCTTTGTACATGTCCTGCTCTTTTGTTATCTCTGAAGTGTTACTCCGTTAGGTAAATAGGTGTAGAGGGCGAAGGCTTCTCCCTCTTTTGTGCCTGCTTTGTGGTTTTCTGTGAGTGACAGATTCCTAGCCCCTTCCCTCTTTCCTGCTGACACTCAAAGACACAAACTGTGGCTTGCCTTTCGGGAAATAATAAGCAAAGGGAGCAGAACCACCACCTATAACCAATCAGAGAACTGTGATTATGGACTCCACAAATGCTGTCTCAAAACATGTTAGAAGAATGGTTCTGAAACCCTAAGTCACCATTCCAGAACCTCTTACTGCTCAGAGTTCAGGCAACATCCCTTTAGGCTGTTGAAAATATGTTTGTGATCCAGAGCTGGTGTCACTGACAGCATACTTCTCGACAGGTGAGAGGACGTCACCTAGGGATCCAATGAATCCTGTTGGAAGCGCAGAAGCGTCTGCCCTTGCTGCTTAGAGAGAAGAGCTGGAGGTATGTCTGCGGCATTAGACTGCCTAAGAGTGTGCCTGGACCAACTTCTTAGATGAAAAGGAGAAAGGAAAATATAAGTTCAGTGAGAGAGACCTCCACTACCTTGGCAGGGGTAGGTTGGCAGTGCAAAGTCTAGTGGTAAACCCCTGTACCCCTGCATGATGTGTGTGTTTACGCTCAACTGGGCATTGAGATTGTCCCGCCCCTACTCCCTGGCATTGAAGAGTTTGGTTGCCAGTGTGGACTCTGCATATACTCAGAGCAGGGAGCCATTCTGCTTTGGGACATGCCATTAACCCTCTGTGTCTTGTATAGATTCCGTAAGCACCATGCAGTAGAAAAAAGTGAAATCATGACCCACGTTGTAAAAATGTTTTTAGAGTTGTTTTTATTTGCATTTATCAATAATAAATAACACAACAACAACAGTCATGCTGAATTGAAGAGTAGTCACATGTTGCACCTATCTGAACCATATATGTTATGTATGTGGTAACCACACATTATTGCAGTAAAGATTTGACAAAGAGCAAACCCTAAAGCATCATGATAATGGTAATAGGAAGACAGTATAGTATCAAACTGACACAAACAAACAGAGGCAGCGGACACCTGATTTTAGGATGCCCAAAAAGGCAGAGGGCATCATGCCAGCAGTGTGAACCCCAGGGCCCCTAAGGCTACAGAGCGGGTGATGGCTGGCCAGCAACCTACCCCTCCAGCCCCAGCAACCGGTGAGTCAGAGTCCCTCTGGTGGAGGAATGAGATGAAGGGTTCCCTTATGTCTTTGGGTTTGGATCTGATCAGCATGAGCTCCCAGTAATTGTTTGATTGCTCCTGACAATAGGACACGTCGCTCAGCCATACTTTGATGGTTGGGGCCGGCTTCCTGCCCCAGTTCATCGCCACCCTGTGTTTAGCCAATAGAAACAGCCTGGCCGTACGTCAGCTGTGCATAGTGGGTGTAAATTTCACGTAGCCGAGTAATCCCACCACGTGGGTGTAGGGGGCTGAGGAACCAGAGACCCCGTGTATGATAGTGTAGACCTCCCCCCAACAATATGCCACTTTTGGGCAGACCCATGCCAGATAGATAAAAGTTGCTTGAGGAGAGTGACATCGCAGACCCCGGGAGTCGAGGACCACCCCTATTTTAAAAAGTTGTAGCAGCGTGCGATATAGTCGGTGTATACATTTGAAGTGTATGAAGTACAGCCAATAGTTTGGTAATAGCAGTTGTAATTGGCTGCAGCAGAAGGACCATTGCTCATCTGACAGGGAAAAGGCTAAGCCTGCATCTGCATTCCATGCCTCTTGAGGCTTCAGGGAGAATATTGGTGAAAAGCTTTGCATATGATTATTTAGGTGGGTGATTAGTTTATGTGGTGATGAGCAGCTGAGCATGTGTCCAGTGCCAGGAGGGTCGGGGTGGGGAGGCAGGGAAGGTGTCATGTTATGCGCTGCATGTATCACGTGATTAATAGTATAGTAATGTGTCCAATAAGGCAGAGGTCGGGGATGATATGCAATTGAACAGTGGGATGAAGTAATTCTTGGGCTACAAGTACGAAAAAGCTCTGATATCTTGTCTTAAAGTGATGGCATGGTTGTTTGCCCGTCCAGGTCATCAACACCAAGTTTGATCTGACACCTGAAGAATTGAGTGGTAAGTGGGAGGAGAACGTATAACAAGAGATAGAGTAGTTTAGGGAGTGTGATCATTTTTGTATTGCAATGCAGCCCGCTATGGACAGGGGCAGTTTAGATCACGTTGGGGTTTGGTTTTCCAGCTAGTTGACTGTGCAACCATAATTAACTCCGTATCCTTGCTGAGCCATATTCCCAAATATCTGATCAGTCTGCTGCCCATTTAGGAGGGTACTCAGTGTTGAAAGGCTAGTTAGTATCCGTGAGGGGAAATAAAAAGGAATTGGACCAATTTATTTGCACACCTGAATAGCCTTTGAAATGCACGACCGTGAGGGGCAAGGGGGCCAAGTTCTTTTGCAGGTCACACGCATACAGGGTGATGTCATCTGCGTACATCAAGACCACCAATCCTTTATTTGCGAAGCAAATATCCCTGTTCACCTGGCATTACCCCTTCGCACAATCAATGGCAGAAGAGGCAGCATGCGGTTATTGAGCACCTTAGCATATATCTTATTGTCAAATTTGATTAATGAAAGGGGCCTATAAAAATCAAAAGTGCTCAGCTGGTTTGTCTAGCTTGAGGAGTATTATAAAGATTGCCTCTCTTAACAAGGGAAGAAGTGAGCCCATCACAAGAGGATACTGGTACATCTCGAGCAAGTGAGGGGCCAGTAACGTGGCGTACCCCTTATAGAAGTCAGTGGTCAGGCCATCACACCTGGGTGCTTTTTCCCCAGGTAGTTCCTTAATCACTTGCACTATTTCCTCTGTTGTGATGGACGAGGCTCGAGATGCACGATGGGCTTGTTCTAGCCAGAGCAGTTGTATAGTGTCGATATATGCCGTGAGCTGAGCTGAGCCAAGAATCGAGATGGCTTTATAAAGTTGAGAATAGAAAGAAGATATCACCCCCAGTAGCCCATATGGGGAGAAGAGGAGTTGGGATTCGGCATTCGAAGCTCCGCCACATAAGTGGAAGCGTGCAGTTTGCAGAGCATCCCTGGTAGTGTCTTACCCAGGTGATCTCCCTCGCCAAACCGGCGAACCTCTGTTCAGATAGTGTGATTCCCAGGGTCCCTCCACCTGGTACTCCAATATTTTATCTTGGATGCCGGCCAGTGTGGTGGCATTTATGGATGTTGTTCTCTGATCTGGATAGCATCCCACGGATAGCTTTGATGACTCCTGATTGCCTAGCAATACTAGACCCGGCATATTACTACCTTGAATGCCTCCCACAGTGTGGATGGTGAATTTACAGATCCTCATTATGCTCAAATTATCCTATTATTGCAGCACAAACCTCCCCCTGAACGACCACATCATGTAGTGCTCTTGATGGTTGGTGCCATGTGAATGCGTGGAATGTTGTTTGGGGGATGCTTGACTGGTGCATGATCCGAGAGGGTACTAGGTAGGCGAGTCACCGAAATGGTCCAAATCTGGGCATCCTTGGATGGGAGCCAGAAGTCAAGTCTGGATTATGCAGTATGCTGTGCTGAAAGACATGTGCCCTCATGAGCATCCAGATGTGTGCGCCGTCATATGTCCTGTAGGTGGTTATTTTGGGTTATTGTGTCGAGGATCTGTGCAGTTTGGAGGTGTGAATGCTTGGAGATTCCAGAATGGTCTACCTGATCCTTCACCGCAAAATTAAAATTGCCTCCCCATATAATGACCTGGGGACCAAGGTCAGATAGCAGTCTCCAAACCCCAGAGAAATATTTGGGGTCGTCTGTGTTTGGACAATTTACAGCAACAACGGTCACTGGTTGTTTGTGAAGAGTGCTTGCGAGTATAACATATCGGCAAAGTTAGGCTCAGCCACTCACCTGTGCTCCTTTTGCTCTGCCTGGCGACAAATATTTCCCAAATCCCTCAGAGAGGTGACAAAGAGGCAGTAATATAAGATACTCTACCCATATGAAACCTCCCAGGGGGAAAGGGGGAATGGGAAGACAAGAGAAAGAAAATCCAGGCAGGCGAAGACAACGTCTTCATTCACTTCTAGGAGTTATGTGTCTGGGGTCTGCCGGGAATCAGGCCTCAGCTCTGTTATTCTGTGTTAATCTGTGTTACACTGTTTTATAAATAAACAGAATTAGCATCAGCAATATATCAGTGTGTGTGATACAGCAGCTATTCAGTCACTCTGTCAAAAATGCTCTACCTTTTATGATTCTAAACAAGTTTGATTATGAAGGCTGGTGACGAATTTCACAGACTTCTTCTTTCTGAGTATCAGTATATTGATTAGTTCTTTAAGCTAATACTTCCAATACCTTGCTTCAGTAAACCATTAAAGACACTGTTTCTGATTTTAAACACCAGCAAATAATACTCAAAATGGTAAGGAATGCCTTTGGCAATTACATAAAGTTTGATTGTCTTTAAAAACGAACTGCAGATCCTTTCAGAGTTTCAATTCTAGAGTCATTAAGGTAGTTCAAAGCACACCACACGCAATTCTTCTTATCAACATAAACAGCAGAGTTCTGAATCTCCGATCCTTTAACCAGTAGGCAAATATCCAACCTGTCTTTTAAAATAAGTCCACTCTCATTGATTGTTCCGTGATCGTATGTTACCTTAACATAAAGGATTGTCCGATTTGTATTCCTTTTGTCTGTGCTTTGTTTCTCAGGATTACTTCAGAAGAACTCAGTTGAGACCGGCAGAGGCAGGTGAAGCCAAAGAAGACGGGAACAGGAACAGATGCCAGACGAAGAAGGAATCCAGGTGGGGAGCTGCCAGCGAACACAGAAGACAGGTAAGCTCTGAGCATTCAACGAGACTAAGCAATGTTTTGGGTGTGCAAGGGGTTTAACCCCTTGCCTTCTTATGACGGAACCACACCGTCATGAGTCATGGTCGGCGTATGCTCATGATGGCGTGGTTCCGTCATGCCGATGCCGATCCGCCCACGCAGCATTAATTCCCTGCCTGTGCGGGCTAATTAATGAGTGGGCGGGCTGTGACAGAACCACGCCTTCATGAGCATATGCTGCCCGTGACTCATGACGGTGTGGTTCCGTCATGAGCACCGCAGCACCGCGCTCACCCCCTAGCCCCCACGCAAAATTTGCACCACGGCGAAGGGGTTAAATACTGTTTTCTGCTCGGGTATGCAATTAAAGACTCGTGCTCCATGTGTTTTTTATTTTATTTTTTTATACATTTTTATTGAGCAGAGCAGAAGACAATAAAAAGAACACAGAAAAATACATTTGTACAAATAACACTACTCCAGGGATCATTGTAAACATTAGAGCGAAATCGAGTAAAATCCAGTAATTCATAACATTCAGCAATAATCATTAATATACATTTTGGTGCCAGTAGAAAAGAAATGCATTAAACAGCAAATACCAAGAACCGAATGCATTCATTTACCAATCACAGTTTAACAGTTTAGCAGTTTCACTAGTTAAAATACAGGTAGTGCAAAATGTAGTAGTCCAGTCGAACCTATTTATACAAGGTCCCAACAGAGAAAGAGTGATAACCTACCTGGCCTAGACTATGATCTTACTAAAGTGTCATGAGTTAAAGTGCTCAAGTGCTAAAGTGCTAAAGTGCAAAGATTCTAAGGTGCTATAGTGCTATGCACTATGTGCTAAAGTGCTGCTTATCCGGTAAATAGTGTTACTTTCTATAATTCGTACCTCTTGTATTCTTAATATATTACCTTTTAAAGTGCTATGTGGTAGTAGTGGACTCACTAATAATAAAATATTTCCAATTTTTTATAAATTTTAGCGTTGACCCTACTCTTTTGGCATAAGCCTCTTCAACGTTTTTCGTCCGTCTCATTTTGTTTACCCATTTAAAGTAAGATGGTACTTCCTCTGACCTCCAGTTTTGGAGGATTAGAGAACGGGCGACTAAAGTGCAGATTGCAATATAAGTTTCTTCTGCACTGGACAGATCCTTTCCCTTTGTTGAGATGGCGAACAAGGCGATTTCGGCTTCTGGTTCAATTACCTTGTTTGAAGAAAAGATCTTACACCAAAAATCCTGCAATTTCGAGCATGTATAAAAAATATGCAGCCAATCGCCCCCCTGATGCAGCTGACATCTAAAGCATTTATTTTCTACTCCCGAAAAACGTTTACTTAATGCTTTGGGAGTAAGATAAGCCAGCCAATGGGATAAAAACGACATCCTTTTAAAATTGGCTGCTTTGAGAGACTTCCTACCTCGGTGATCCGCTCCCACTCCTGCCTCGAAAAGGAGCAATTGATTTCCTGGGATATTTTGGCCAAAATTCCATCAACTAAAGGAGAATCTTCATCCTTTCTGAGAGATCTATACCAATTTCCAAGTCCTGTTAATTTCCCTTTATACAGGGCAGTAGCCAGGGGCATTACCCCAGCCGACAAGTTATATTCATGTATAAAGTTTATGATTTGAAGAAATTCAAGAAACCCCATTTTTAATTTATTATCGGACATAGCCAGAACCTCTTGCTTCCCTGAAGTAAAAAAAGAACCTAGATCCCCAAAACCTGCATCTATCCAATTTTGGAGTTTACTTGAATGGATTTGAAGCCTGAAACTCTTACACTTCTCTAATTTCAGGTAGTGAAAGCTACCACCCACTTCCTGTTTAAACAATGACTGTAATATGTATGCAAAATCTCGAATAGTGTTATACCTAGTCTTCTTTGGCAATTTCGCTGTTTTTAAAAATACTGGAAGTTGCGAGCCTGCCTCGCGCAACTTTTTTTCGTAGAAAAACATGTTGAGATCTCTGTTAGGCTCCAATAAACGTGCTGTGAGATCCATTTTTGCTGCCATATAATATATACATATATTCGGTAGAGCTAGGCCCCCTTGTAAATTTCCCAGCTGTAATGTACTCAATTTCACCCTTGAAACTTTCTTGTTCCAGACAAAATCCCTGACCTTAGATTCAATCTCTCTAAAATAACACGAGTTGATCTTTAATGGGATGTTTAAAAAAAGAAAAACCAGCAAAGGCAGGATCGACATTTTGATAAGTTCGACCCGACCAATCAAAGTTAAAGGCAATAGAGTCCATCTTTCCAATAGAGTTCTGATTTTATTTCGCATTGTTAGATAGTTTAAGATAAATATTTTATCAAATTGATTGGAGACAAAAATACCTAGGTATCTGATGGGTTCTTTTTTTAATGTTTGTAATCTTAAATTTAATGGTAAAAAGTTACAGTCCAAATTCAGTACCAGTACCTCGGTTTTATTCTGATTAATTTTGTATCCACCAATCAATTCAAACTGGTAAAAATTCTTGAAGAACTTTATCGAAATGTAATTTATCGGGATGAAGGTAAAAGATAATATTATCGGCGAATAGTTTAACTTTTGACATTCCTGCTATGGGTGGCTTAATTTCAGGATTACCACGTATTCTGATTGCTAGTGGCTCAATGAAAAAGGTAAAGAGGATAGGGGACATCGGGCAACCTTGCCTGGTACCACGATTGATGTTAATTGCCCCTATTGAATTGGCATTGACTTCTACCTTTGCCTGCGCATCCTGATATATGTTTTTCAACATACTAATTATCTGTGCGGGAAAGCCAAATTTTTGCAAGCCAATAAAGAGTGCATCCCAATTCACCAGGTCGAAAGCTTTTTCAGCATCGACCATTGAAATTAAAGTTGGAACTTTATTGATCGAAACAAAACCTAACGCCTGAATTAAAAACCCAGTGTTTGAGGACATAGACCTTCCTGAGATGAAACCTGACTGATCAGAGTGAATTAACGCCTGGGTATTCGGTGAGAAACGCTGGGCCCATATTTTCATTAGGATCTTCAAATCAGCGTTGAGAAGGCTGATCTGTCTCTATGAGTTGACATCTTTCTCATTTTCCCCCTTTTTAACAAAACTAACAATAATAGACTCTTTAAAAGCTGAAGGAACAGCTCCTCCCAATCTAACAAAATTAAATAATTTAACCAAGAAAGAACTCAATTCTTTAACAAACGTTTTATAGAATTCGATTGGGAGCCCATCTGTGCCACACGCTTTTGCCCCGGCAATTAGTTTCACTATATCTAAAACTTCCAAAGCTGAAATTTCCCTCTCTAATTGATCAGATGAAGGACCAGGTAAGACAGGAAGATTAACTTCTTCAAAATATTTATAGATACAATCTGTCCCTACCTCATATGTCGTAGAATATAGCTGAGAGTAATGGTCCAAAAATACTCGAGCTATATCATTTTTATCTCCAACAATATTTTACGTTTTAGGATCAATTATCTCAAGTATTGTGGCTTTCTCCGGTTTGGTTTTAGTTTGCCCTGCTAGCATTTTTCCCACCATTTGGCTCTCCTCATAAACTCTTTGTTGAAACGTTTTAGAACTATTTATTTCTTCAATTACAAAAAATTCATTTAAGGCTGCCTTTGCCCTTTCCAGTTGCAATGCCGCATCCTCCCTCCCCAAATCACTAATATTTATTGCGTTAGACACATTCTGTTGAAGTTTTTTAATCCTATCCCACCTCTCTCTCTCCTCTGAGCAGCTGTGCGCGCAATCATCTGGCCTCTGATAGCTGCCTTAAACCCTCCCCAGACTGAGAAGATTTCTACAGTGCCTTCATTTAGATTAAAAAACTCTAATATCCATTCTTTTGTTTGAGCCACCCAGTTGTTATCTTGGAGGAGTAGACAATCCTTCTGCCACCTGGATTGGGCCTTTCCTCCCCCTTCAATCACAAACTCAAGTGTAATTACAGAATGGTCTGAGAAGGGATTAATCCCTATGGTAGTGTCTGACACCATCAGGGATCGTGAATTAACAAAAAAATCAATCCTCGAGGCCGTATGGAATTGGTTAGAATAACACATAACCTCATCCGCTGTCGGATTACTGTTTCGCCATTGATCAACTAATTGATGTTCCTGCATTAGGGCTTCCAAGACTTTCCTAGTTTGGGGTTTCAACTCTTTTTTGTTTTTATTTGAAGTACCTTTTTTAAATCTTGAATGAAATTGAAATCCCCACCTAAAACTATTTTTCCCGGCGACCCTCTGAGTAACTCAATTATCCAAAGCAACGGCGTGGTATCATCAATTATCGGGCCATAATAGTTTATTAAAATTTAAAGTCATCCCGTTTAACATGGCCTCTACCCAATTCCATCGCCCCAGCGGGTTTCTCCTAATTTGTCCAAATTCCCAGGGAAGACTGCGACAAAAATATATAGTGACTCCTCTTTTGGCTAACCCAGCCGAGGCAAAAAACGCATGGGAAAAACACATCGAAAGATATAATTTAGTGAAACTTGTTTTCAGGTGGGTTTCCTGAAAAAAATAAAGCCTGTGGCGAACAGAAAGCCAGCCACCTAATTAAAGCTCCATATTTGGATTTATTTAAAATCCCATTAACATTTATAGATAAAGTACGACACATGTTATTCATTTTTTGTCCTGATTTTCGAGCATCTTTATAACCGTACTCCACCAATGTTTCACTGTTCTTGCTCCAATGTTCCTACTGCTGCTCTTTTTACTGCTTGACACAAACCACCATTTCTTGAAATCTTTTACTCCAACGCCCCTGCTACTGCTCCTTTTACTGCTTATCTTTTTAACCTCCCTAACCCTTCCGCTAACCTCTCCAACCATCCCCCCAAGAGGTGAACTCCCAAATTCTCCACACACTCCACCTCTTACCCCCCTCAGCTACTTTGAAGGGTGCCAAGGATCTGCACCCAGGTTGATCCTCACCCAACGTGGTATATATATATATATATTTATATATATTGTAGACAATCTGGCTAAAAAAAGACAACCTTTAAGTCATGTTTGGTTCCTATTTTCATCGCCAACCAAATTCCTAAACAAAAGAAAGAGAAAGAAGAAAAAATAACAAAAACGAGAGAAAAGACCGCTTCAAACCATTCAGCACCATGAAACAGCTGTCTACCAACTTATTGAGGCTCTGACATCTCTTTGAGAAGCTCCCGTGCATCCTCTATATTAGTAAACATATGGAACTTCCCCTTAACAAGGACACGTAATTTAGACTGTTGGGCAATTGATGCCTGCGCGCCTTGTGCCTTAAACAGAAAAAGCAGTTTAACAAATTCCTTTCGCCTCCATCTACAGTCAGAAGTATTGTTCACTGGGAACTGCTTTTGTTGTATGGCCTTGGCCAGGATCTTCTCCTTAATCTGATAGTCTGAAAAGTTAACTAGGATTGTACGTGGACCACTTGAGCTTGGCAAAGGATGAAAAGGAACTCCATGGGCCCTTGTGATTGTCAAATCCCCACTGAATTCCGGGAGAGCTTTTTCCTTAATGAAGGACTCCACCCATTGTGGCGCTTGAGTCCTCGCTACCCTCTCTGATACACCCACTATGCGCAGATTTGAATGCCGTGAGTGGTTCTCCAACTCCTCAAGTTTATTTTCTAATGAAACTTTGTCCTTGGTTACTTCACGCACTTTGATAAGCAGCCCAGACATCTGGTCCTCCAGCTGGGAAATCCTTGTCTCAGCTTTCTGTATTTTACCTGGAAGACATGCGACTGCCTCCTCTATTTTGTCTAATCTTGAATGAAGAGACGCGATCACGTTCTCCTCCGATCTCTTCATGTAATGTGTAAATGTAAATGTCTCTAATCGCCTCCAGAATAAGGTTGAGCACTGTTTTAATTTCCAACTGTTTGGTAGTAACAGTGACTGCTGGATCCTCCGCTTTAACTCGGTAGTACACCAGGACACTAATAGCCTATTGCAGGGTATATCATTTTCCCTGCAAAGCCACTACAATCCATTATTGAAGTTTGGATTCCAATTTTATATATCTCTGGCACCTATTTGAATGGTTTCAGACAGCCTTATGTGAGCGGAATTGATACCGCTTTCAATATACTTCATATCTTCTGATGAATTCATAATTTTTCTTGGAATCAGTCCTTGAAAGACTGTTATGACTTACCTAGTCCTGATGATGACCGCGCAATTGATTAGCGGTTGAAACGCCGTCGACGCATAAGTGGCTTTTAAAATTCTAGGAGGACACATAATCTCAGTATATGTTGTACCCCCATTTTTTCAATAGATTTATTTGTTGTTTGCCCCTTGTCTGGTCTTTTATGTGATATACTGTTATGTAAACCAGCTATTCCTTTCTTGAGCATGTATATTTATAATAAATGTGAAATATATTTTTCTATACTTTAGTGGTATTTGAATTGATTTATGTATCCTCCCTTTGTTGTTTTTTCCTTCTCTTTTATTCTTGTCTCTTTTTTCTCCTCTTCTTTTACTACTAAAGTTAATTCATTTACAATAAGGTATTCAGTGTGTGTTATTTGTTAATTGTCTCCTGAACTGTTGTTAGGATTATTCATTTACTACCCCTGATTCAAGTCGTTGGGTTGCCCCTGTGGTTGTTAGGGATCCTCTATTAGAGCATTAAGAGATTCTAGATTGGGCTCTGAGGCTGGCACTTGCTGTTTTTGCTGGCCCTGTGGCCCCGGGGAAGGTGTCAGGTTACCACCGCTTGAGATCTGATCTTGGTTTGACTGGATTAACTGAGCCGATGGATGAGCAGATGGCTGCAGTACAGAGTCTGTACAGGGTGGAAGGACCGAGTTTGGCAGATTCGATTTCAATTCTTGAAGCAGAGCGGTTGAGGTTAAGGGAGAAGCTAGAGGATTTTGGATGAGCAAGACGACTGGAATCTCCAAGGAATTGCCAGGTGATGACGAAGAGCTTAAGTCCTAAGGAAGCTGTCGGGGGAGGCAAGATCCAAAACCGCACTCTGGAATAGATTAGGCTGTGGAGGGATAGGCTGCGCTGATCTTTTCTCAAAAAGGGGAAACTTCTTCATACTTTTTTACTCCTTTTTACCAGTTTTCCCACTTTCAGGTGTTCCTTCATGGCTAGCAGTATCACCTGGACTTGAAGATACTGCTGGGGAGGTTCTAACTCACTGGAGTGTCCCAGACGACTCGGCTGTTGGTTCCGGCACTGGCTCTTCTTCTGAGCTCTCAAAGCTGGAATTTAACTCCTGACGATTCCCCAATAATCCTGTTCTGCCTCCTCCCACAGACAAATTTTCATTCTGTGCCAGAGCCAAGCGAGTTTTTGCTTTTAGGCCGGTGGCAGTCTCCACTCTGTTCGCTGGCTGGTTCAGTCTGTTATGCCTCCCCATATTAGCCTCAGGCAAAGGATATCGATATAAAGAGGAAGTAAAGGCAAGTGAGCAATAATGCTACGCCAATCCAGATTTCCTCTGCCCAAAAAAAACAAATGTCCTGATGGGGCTGCTTAATCTGTTATATCTCCTTTATCTGTGCTTTATTGTTTTTAAGTCCTTAACACACGCTGCCTCTCCTCTCCTCTCCTTTCCTCACCTCTCCTGCCCCTCCTCACCTTTCTCTCTCCCTTCTCTGTGCATTTCCACTCCAGGTGTCCCGAACCTCCTCGGCAGCGCCTAGGTTCCAAACGCCGTCTGAAATCACTCCTCCTCCTACGAGTGGAGATGTCGAGAAGCAGGCAAACACCGCTCAATTCAGCCGTGCAAAACAGCCGCTCTCCCGTACTTCCGTACTCGCAGCACTTTTCCCCTGAGAACCGCGATGTTCACAGTCGCGGTTGCCGGTGCACGCCAGGTGTGTCAGGGATCGTCGCCATTACCACAGGGGGCGTGGTCACCTTCGGCTATCCGGAGGTGTGGTTCTCCAGAATAGCCCTCCCTGACATGCAACCATTTCTGGTTCATGTGTTGACAGTTTACATGTGTTTTCCAAGTAACAATGCCTGCAGCATGTATTTAAATTGTTCTGGCACGTTTCCTTTTACTGTTGAGCAATGTGCACTTCATTTACATCCTGCAGCATGTATTTAAATTGTTCTAGGATGTTTCTTTTCCTTTCATGAATAATGGACTTAATAAACCCATGTGGTAAATAAAAGTGTGGTATCTGCAATATTCAGGACCACGTGAAAAGGCACAATAATCCCAACTAACCTCTGAAGTTGTTACACCATTTATGCCTTAATATTGTTTTTTGAGAAACTTATGAAGGGCAGGGAAATTACCTCCAACTGAGCTCAAGAAAGGTATCAGAGGTATAGTTGTTTACTTGCCAGTAGATGTTAAGGAAAATATTGAAACTATTGAGTTACAGAGTAATTTGGAAGAGGGACTTATAATTCTAGTAAATGGTGTGCCAAACAAAATTAAAAAGATATGGCAGGAGTTAGCAGATGTTTGCAAAGTTAAAAATGCAACTTAATGTCTGGTACAAAATAACATATATTATACAAATGCAGAATATCTTGAATATATCACACATCTGGAGTTCAATACATCATCATCAATAGGTCAGATAGAAAAAGTGGATCGGTCCAGAGTACAAGAAATCTATGAACATTACAGCAAACATGCTCCACATTCAAAAGACATTGTGGGTGATGCTATTGATGTATATCAACTAAAAGAATCCAAAGGAAGTCCGTTAAGTGTACAGGAAAAATAGTTTATAAGCTTGCTGTTTTTCTCATTACTTTCCTACAGGAGTAGGTGGTAGGTATTATGATTGGTCTGCACAAATACCTGTGGGCAAGTACAGATCTACTAGACTTTATTCAGAGAATCCTAGATTTTGTCAATGCATCCCTTATATGTTTAATCTATTATTTGTCATTGATGTGCCTGCATTTTCTTATGCTGCAAATCACATTTTGAAAACAGGACTACATTTGAAAAATCTATCTGCAAGAGAATTTGTAGAGTAATTTCACAGAAAAGATGAACAACTGGAACATAACTTAATTAATCGCATGCCAACGTGGCACCAATGAATATTGGTATAGTCGTCACAGTGAACTATAATGCATGATGAGAAATAAGGAGCACCGACATGGTTCTTAACACTCAGTTGTGCTGAGTACGCATTGGGTGACCTCCTTCAATTTTTACGTGAGGCAAATTCAAACATGAAAGACATCGATCTAAAGGAACCAGGAGAACTATGTTCATTGTATCCTGCAAATGACTGCAGATACTTTAACCACATATTTCAAGCCATGATGACTTTTATCTGCAATAAAAGTAATCCACCTCTTGGTGCAGTGACTGATTTATTTTCGAACAAAGAATACCAATCCAGAGGTGCTCCACATATTCACATGCTATTTTGGGTAAAAAATGCTCCAAAGTTTGGGACAGAAAATGATGAGTCTGTGTTGTCTTTCATAAAGCAGTATGTCACTTGCATCATCCCAAAGGAGAGTGATGACAAAATGTTAAGACAACAAGTTCTACGATAACAAAATTATAGGTGTGGGGAATACTGTTGTAGAAAATATACATCTAAAGGAAACTTTTATACCAAATTTAATTTTGGATTTCCACGACCTGTGATCTCAGAAGGAAGAGTTAACAGCTTTTTGTTTGCAGTCAGACACACTCTCACATGGAAATCACCAAAGAGCACATACAAGCTCAGAAGAGTAGAAGCTTCAAAATACATTAATGACTACAATCCTATCATTTTGAAGATGTGGAATGTGAATATGGATCAACAGTTTGTTGCAGAGAATTCAATTGGTGTTGCTCGGTATGTCACCTCTTATATTACAAAGTCAGAGAAAGTAGAGATGAAGGAAATGTGGGAGGAGATTTCAGCAGAAAAGACTCTTACAAAGAAATTGTACAGTTTTAGTTTGAAAATGCTTTCTCACACAGAGAGAGGTTCCTATGAATGTGCAGACTGGTTAAGCTCAGCTAGTTTGTTTTTTAAATCTAGAGTTCTATGGGTGTTTAAGGCTTACTAATACTCATAACAGGGTAGTAAAGTATTTTCCTGAAATTCAACATAGTGCTGAATTCGAGCCACACAGTACAGACATTCTGAAGACTAACATACTGAATACATACTATCCAAGAAGGTGTCCTCATCTAAAAAAAATGTGCCTGCATGAAATACTTCAACATTATACATACAGAAATAATGTTAGTGAAAACATAGAAGAAGGAAAGTTTGCTGTTGATGGATGTGAAAGATGTTTGGTAAGATATAACAAAGGAAATGTAATCAACCATTGACAGCTAAGTTGCCAAATTTGCAGCAAAAGAGAATTTTTCTATTTAGCCCTGTCATAGTGAACTGAAAGTTATCTACTTGGAGGATTTGACTGTTATGAAGAATCTTTCAATTCTGTGAAAGACACTATTGAGTGTTCTGTGTTTCCAGTGTATCTTCAAATGTTGAGAGATGAACTTCAACAAGAAAAAACAATTGCAACTGAGAAAGCAAGAGAAAGTTCTCAGCATAGTCAAAGTTCAGCACCTAGAAGTCAAGATCCTCTTGGAAAACAATCATTCAAAATGAAGCTGCAATTGCCATGAGTGAGTTGGAGAATACAATGCAGCAAGCAAGACAGGAAACTGTGGATTTAGAACAAGTAATTCAGCAATTGAATACAAATCAGAAATACATTTTTGATTAAGTGAAAGATAAATTACAACATGCATTTCTACATGAGAAGAAAGAGTGTGCATGTTCTATTGTACATAAGTGGTCAAGCTGGAACTGGAAAAAGCTTCCTGATTAAAGTACTGACAAGTTATCTACAGAAGAGAACAGATTCCTATTTTTTGTGTGTAGTTACTGCACCAACAGGCTTAGCTGCACATAATATTAAAGGAGTTACCCATCATTGATTATTAATGCTGCCTGTTGAACATGATAACAAATTAGAGTGCAACAAATTATCTGGTGATGCTTGTTATGAAGTGGCAAGAGTAGTGAAGAAATTATTGATGAAGTCAGCATGGTATCTAACCTAATGCTAGCTTTATACATTTATCAATGCAGCAAATATTAATAAACAAAAACTGACTACGTCGTCCTTTTTGGAGGACAATACTTAATAGTCTTTGGAGACCTCCTACAACTAACTCCAGTCAAAGGACCCACTGAATCATCAATACAGGCACTCGCTTACCCACTGATTCATTAATACTTCTTGGTATATATATTTAAAGCTCATAGACTTTTAAAAAACACTCGGCACTAGATGCTGTCATCAGTGATGTCAACAATGATGTCACTGACCATGACTTGAGTGATGTAATTTGTGAATTTATAAGCAGTGCATTGCGGGGATGTGAGTAATAGTTAGCTCAGCTAACTATAACTGCTGAATTTCTCTTGTATTGTACAAGTGAAATGTCAAACTAACTATAACATCCCTGTAACCTTTGTTTTTTTCAGTGTATATGTATAAATAGAGGGCCTTAGTTCAAAGACATCTAATGCAACAAACTCCTAGTTGAGCCTAGTGTTGTGGGTAAAAGAAGATATAATCACAGGTAGCCGGGTAATGTGTCCAAGTAAGAGGTTTATTTGTAGTTCATTATAAGTTCCATAGAAGATATAGTTGTAGTTAAGAAGATGAAATAAAGGGTCCCACCAGGAGCTAGATGGTTGTTGCTCAGCCCACTCTCATCAACTGTCATTCTCCACACACAACCAGGCACACTCACATTCTACTCTCTCTGTCATCAAGCACTCCAACATTCCACGCAGACATCACACTCATTCTGGCTGAGCAACTAGGAAGGAGATGATTCTAGGTACAACATATCCCCTTTCCTTCAATAGCAATAAAACACAATAACTTGCAACAAAGCAATTTTAAAAATAGAATGATAAAACTTGCAATAAAGCGGACAGTTCATATTAGCAAGCGGACAGTTTATAAAGGCAAGGAAGGAAGGAAAGAATAAGTAGAGAAGAATAGCTAGTAGTAAGTGACTAGAATAATGGAAGAAGGAAACAGTGTAAACCAATACAATAAGGCACATATCCCCTTCCCTTAGAGAAAACAAACAAGTGAACGTAAAGAAAACAAAGTTGTTTACAAGCGTGAAATAACGCAGTACTGGAAGAGTGAAAAGAAAGAAGCAAAGAAAAAATTGTAAAGCACAAGAACTCAAAAAAAATGTATCGCACTAAGGCGTAAATGTAAAGGGTAGATACTTCTACCGCATCAATAAATGTATAGGGTAGATACCTCTACCGCATTAATAAATGTATGGGGTAGATACCCCAACTCATAAAAGCATAAACACAACAGTACAAGACCCAAGAATAAGTGCAGAAGTTACCTCAAAATAGCATCACTAAATGTATAGGGTAAATACATGACCCAAAAATAAGTGCATCACCTTCACGCACCTTAAATATTAATAATAAACTAACGCGTCTTGATAGCAAAAATAAGTGCATCACCTTCACACACCTTAAATATTAATAATAAACTAACGCGTCTTAATACCTGCACGCTTCTTAATAATAATGCTAACGCATCTTAATACCTGTGCGCTTCTTAATAATAGTACTAACGCGTCTTAATACCTGCGGGCTTCTAAAAAATAATTATGGCATAATAGCATCAATAAATGCACTATAAATGTATAGGGTAGGAACACCACCCCATGAAAGCAAAAATGCATTGTTACATGACCCACTACACTATACGAGTAGAAACAGGAGCACAACAAAACAGCCTGTGTAGGTCAGAAACAGTGAAAAGGTGTGCGCACCACCCACACCGAAGAATTGAAGAAATGCAAAGAGACCAGCTCACAAGCAAAACTACACCACAGGAAAAGAATAAAACTAGTGCCACACCAGAGTCTAGGTCAGAAAATTTACCATATATCATACAAGCCAAAACTATAGTGCACCTCCTAAAACTTGCCAAATGCCAACATGTCAAAACGTTGTTTAAATAACTGTATATATCATTTGAAGCATATTAAAAGGTAGAACTAAACAGTTAGATATTACAATCTATGTAAGGAAAACACTTTTCATTAATTTAAAACACCGGTGAGCGAACTCTCACCCGAGGTGTTTCTCAATCCTGGACAGAAGAAAACTGCATAGTTAATTTAAAATTCATTTCTAAAGCACCGGTGAGCGAACTACTTCACCTGGCTTACCACAATAAGTGAGACAGAATACTTCAATGATGTCTTGAGAACCCACCTAGTACAAACCTCACTTGAATCACATGCATTAGACGGGAAATAACTCTTTTTAGCCTATTGCCTGGATATTTTGCAAGGATTTTTGTGGCAGTGTTGAGGATTGGTCTGCAACTTGCACAGAGTATGGGATCTCTCCATTGTCTTGGCAAAAGAGTGATAATGGATTTGTTACATTTTTAGATGAGTATTCGAGGCCCTTCAGTTTCTTTATACACCTAGAGGGTGGATAGTAAGGCACTGTTGGAAAGTGAATTATTAGTAGTGACTTACCACTAGTAATAAGGCCACAAACACAATAAAAGGGTCAGTCAATGTCTCAATACATTATTTCCTTGCTCAGCCCTTGGGAGCAGCCAATGAGCAGGCAAGCATAACTCAGGCAACAGGTATGTAAAGCATTAAAAAACACCAATACATTAAATAAGTAAGACACAACACACAATAAAATTCCAACTCCAATTTGTAAACATAGATTATATTTTTATGAACAAACAGACACCAAAAGGACAACAATCCAATGTAAGGAACAACAGATACACATTTTTAAAGAATAGATTAAACAATAAACATATTGTGCCAATTTGGGACATCTGGTCTCACTTGATCGGGGCAAAGTCAAAGTTTGAGGCTGACCGCAATGGAGCCCTGGTCGCTTACACTAAGCTGGAGGCCTCTGTCAAAATGTTACCTTCTGACTTAGAACCTTTTAAGGAGGATTTTCTCTTGATGTTGAGCAGTTTCCTCCAGCAAAGTCATAGCATTGCTTCTCTGCGAGGCCCTGGTCAAATCTTGGAAGCCTGGAGCACCGGCGATTTCAGCAGAACAAACCTGAAATCCAGGCCGGGTCACGGTTAAACGTAGCCAGCCTGACTCTCGACGTCGAGTCGGTCACCTTTTGGAACTTTTATCAAAAGTTGCTCCAAACTTCTCCAAACATCTGGAGTTTCTTCCTGAAGTTCCTCTTGAAGGTTCAAAGTGTCCAAAACACAAACCCAAGGGTCTG
The DNA here is from genome assembly GCF_964261635.1 of Lissotriton helveticus. Lineage (NCBI taxonomy): Eukaryota > Metazoa > Chordata > Amphibia > Caudata > Salamandridae > Lissotriton > Lissotriton helveticus. The sequence goes on along the minus strand of NC_136067.1, from coordinate 1,584,248,590 downwards.
GAATTTTCTAGATGGTCCTTGGGATGTCTGGACTACAATTTCCACAATGTACCTGACCAAATCATTAAAAGTCCACTGGACGCACTGCAGGATGGAAATTCTTGGTGTAGATCATGCAGGTAGTCTCTGTTAACCTGTAGCTTTCAGAGAGCCAACTCCTTAATCCTTCTTGAAGCAAGGCAAACTCCTTATGGTTGTAGTACCAGGTTGACCAGGTTGTGCAGCAGGTGCAGTCCTTCAGAGTGCAGTCCTTCAGGTGTAGATCCAGATTCCAGCAGGGCAGTCCTTCTTCTCCTTGTAGTTTTAGGAAGCAGATCTGAGGAGCTATGCATCTCTTCCATATGTATCCAGTGTTTCTGGGAGTCAAGAAGGGGGCACCCCTGACCAATGGGATGCAGGGTGCCATTCAGGTAAATGGCCACTTCCTCCAAAGTGTGGCATATTCTTGTACCAGAAAGCACTATTCTTGCAAACTCCAAAATGGGGAAACGCTCTCCAGAGAAGCTGGATCAGGCTAATCCAACCTACTGGTCTAGCTATTTTTTCCTAAACACTCCCATTCCAGCCCTCTCCCCAATCTAATTACAGGGACTGCTGTGTGGCTGGGGTGGCAGGATGTGGGGGTCAGCCTGTGTTATCCTAAAGTGTAATTCTCCCTTTTGAAGACCAGTTTGGCTAACCCTCACCCCCTTCTTGCCATCTGCTCTGAAGCTTGTACTTCTTCACAGACAAGAAACTCACTGTTTCTCTAAAAGGGCTTTTCACACCTCATTAGAACAGCCTGACCAGTCTGGATAGAGGTTTGCCAATCAGGAGAGAGAAGCTGAAAGGCTGGATTTTGGCACGCAGAAAAGAAAGTTTAATAACTTATTTACTGTAATAGTGTTATAAATCTAACTGTAGCAAGTTGCTGGATTTATCCTAACTATTAATTAGATACCTTGAAGTATATTTTTAGGTGGGCCCTTTCAAGGGAGAGGGTGTGGCTTTACTGATAGGACGGCTGACCTTGAAGCTGGGGAACCAAGTTCGAGTCTGGCGGGAGGCTCAAACATCCTGTGATCGTGGTCAAATCACTTAATCTCCCTGTGCCTAAAAATAAAATATGTCCATCTGTAATGCAACTGGTGCTCATGTAAAGCGCCCTGATAGCTTTGGATCAAGTTAGCGCTATATATATATATTTATACTTAAATAAAATACTTCGAGGTTAGCCCATGGCGCCACTCACTACAATGGGGAAAAACAGAATTGGCAGTTTGTCCCTCACCAGGGCTTATAAAACATATTTTATAATGTCCCTGCTTATAGTTACAATGCACCCTACCCTGGGTGCCTAGGGGAGACCTTAGGGTTCATCTATATGTAAAAATATGGTAGATTAATTCTTTAGAAGTACCTTTAAATCCAAAGTTGAATTTGCATATAATTTCAATTTAAAATTAGCCTGCAAGGCTGGGCTGGATTTTAAAATTACAGCAGGCACCACAGTAGTGCACACCCCAGTGCCGGAAATCTACTGGGCCTATAAACCTTCCTGCCCTATTCTATTCTAGGGATTTATAGGTAGTTTGAATCCTCTTTGCCTTATTATATATTTGGGACTTATAGCAGTCTGTCATTGCCAATTGTAACTATCCAAACTATCATGTACTTTTAATACAGAGCGCAGACCTTGGGGTCTCACAGAATCTAGGGCACAGTCGGAGTCACACAACCAACACCTAGTAGTCAAAATGGGGGCAGAAAGTTGGAGGGCACTGCAAACAGGTCCTGATCTTTCACAGGGGCTACCAATCTAATAACATTACAGAGGTAGACCACCATATTCCAGAGCCTTGGTATAGGGCATGCGTTTGATGATTTTCAAATGTCTTATCTTAATTTATTTTGTTTTGAATGTCTCACGTGTCACCTTCTTGCTTTAGCATTTAAATCCGCCTGATGAAACATTCCCCAACAGCTAGGAGCAGTACTGTTTGAGTCTTACATGTCACTGAAAATTGTGTACGGTATCTTCAAGTGTTAGAGTGAAATCTTCTGTGTTGATCATATATTGCCGGTAGCCCTATTTGTGATTCCTGCTGCTTCAGTTGCATTGTTAATATATGACTTGTTATTTTTGTCCTTTTCGTAACGATTCCGTTCCAGTCTGTTTAAAGCATTTTCAACTTCAGGTATGAATAATGTATACAGTTTCATTTTTTTCCTAGTGTTTTAATCATTGTGGGTGTTGATTTCCTGCATATTCCATAGTCAGTAGAGGATTTTTTTGTTCTAGTGTAGTTTGATTCTACTTGGCAGATATATTTATATGTGCAGTTTCTCTCGTCAACATTCCTCTTAGGATTACCATCACTGCCCCAGGAGAGCTTCTGTTTTCTTGACTTGGCCCTCATTGTCAACAAGCAGCATCTGAGTATGAGGCTGCAGATTACTTTTGGATAACTTGCATCATGATGCCTTGAGATGGCATTGCTTTAACGGGATGAACATGGTCCAGTGATATCATGAGCAGTGACTGAGGCTGGTCAAGCTAGGGAATGAAGTAAGAAAATAGCTGACATATGAGCACGAGGCATATGGACAAGAGGCCTTTATTTGTAAGGTAAAATTGAGGGTCAGAGCTTCAGTTGCCACTCAGTATGACTCGCAGTGAGCCAAATTCAGTCAAAAACCACGGAAACGTCTTGAAAAAGTTGCCATGGAAGAGTCAGCATCATATACAGTGGCTATGACTAAAGTGGTATTAAGTGTATTAATTTAGGTGAATGTATACCCGCTCTTGACAGTATAACTTTTTGATCATATCAGATCCTGGGCAGTTGAGGAGACTCAAATGTGTAAGATCTCATTATATAAAAATGGTCTTTCCACTCATCATTCTGTGGGATCCCCAAACCTCAGATATTCAGCTCTACTGGAGTTTTCCACATTTGCTACTTCCCATCTAAGACCCTCAAGAACATCAGTAAGATGCTGCAATGGAGAAATGCCAGAGCACTTTCAGTATGAAGCCTCAGTTCTTTCAAGCAGATGCCTGTAGGTTTTGTTTTACTTTCTACTAACTCTCCGGACTTCTCCAGACTCTCCGGACTTCTTATGTTTAAACCTGGCTTCCAAAGGCAGGTCAGGTTTATGCACCTTCTCCAACTTTCCAAGCTTGTAGCTGTTGCTGTTCTTTTCATCTCAACCTCTATATTTTCCAGTCTGGTTTCCAAAGCCAGGACAGTTGTATGCACATTGTCCAACTGTCAAAGCTTGTATCTGTTGCTGTACCTTTCTACTCAGATTCATTTTCAAGTCTGGTTTCCAAGCCAGGAAAGTTTTACTCACCTTAATCAACTTTCTAAGCCTGGCATCCATCTACCCTTACAGCTCTTTTTGGCAATGTCTTTGGGCTTTGGCAGTCATAGTGACACTTTTTTCCCTTTCTTACTATCATTGCCTGAACATTTTTTATCCATGCCAGTCAGGACCTCAGATACAACATAATCCATTGCAGAAAATCAATCAAGCTTTTTGTTAGTCCTGTAAATTAGGCATCTCCTCACCAAAAAGAACAGCGTCTGGAGTAAAACACACATATTTATATGCACGCGCACAGCCACACATGTACACACACACACACACACGCATGCACACGCGCACACACACACACACACACACGAATGACTGGGCACACACACATGGACTGATTGGTAGGTTTCTATATGTAGAATCCATTAGCATTCTGGGACCATTCTAAATAAGTGCAGAACTAGAGAATAGAAGTACACATTAACATTTAGCATATAGAGCATTGAAATTAAAATGGCCCCTTCACTTTTTTGCTTGTCATCGACAAACAGGTCAGGCTTTGTTGGCCATGTCTGATCAATGAGGGCCATGACCATCAAGTGGCGTCCTTCCTCGGACATTACTTCCAACATCTCTGGTGCTGAATTGTAATTTCCTTGTGTCAATTTTCACTTTGCTCTTCACATCTGTACGTCAAATTGGCAGCACTGACGTGCTCTTCTGTGGCTCTTATTATAGCCATAATGACCTCGACATATGCCGCCCACCTGCATTAAAAGTTCATACTGTCCGCGGAAGTGAAGAATCAATGTACAAATGACGCCACCGACCGCGCGCCATGTTGTCAGGTTGAAGCTTTTGACATTTGGAATAAGCAATGAGTTCAAAGTCGATACTACGTGCACCCTTTAGAAAAATGCAAACTACGCATTGTTCTGAATTTCAAAGCCTGCGTGTAAAGTGTAAATTCCTCTTGAAAAGCACGTCAGGGAAAACCTTACCAAGGCTGACAGATGCTAGAACAGGTTTGCAGACCGTACATCAGTGTTGATACCATTATCTGTTATTTTGAAGGCTTTTTGAATTACTGAAGAAATAATACACAGCACGCATTCCTCAGGACATCGTTGTCAAAAGCCATCTGTCCTATTAACAAGCATACTGTGCATCAAGGAAGAAGCTTGGTCACCTGTTGCCACTGTACCTGGAGCCTGGCTGTAAATGAACGCAAAGAAATCCAGACGCCCCAGGATCTATGCCTTTCAGTTTTATGCTTTGTTACTGAACAAAAAAAAAGGCAAATAAATTGTTAAACTAGAGCAGTTTGTGAACGTAGAAAAAGAGTGTGAACTTTCTATGAATCCTTTTCATATGCAGGTGGTGGGAGCTCATTACTGCAGCTCAGGCGCCTGCAAAGGCCCCTCATTCATATGTATGTTTAACATGTAAATATATTCTGCAATACTCGCCTTGTTATCATTTGTACATGCAAGATCACGATTATACAGCAGAGGAAGGAACCGTTCCCAACACTTTTTTCCTTGTATGAAAGAGGAAAAAGAAAAATTGAAAGGGTTGCTTTGGTGTGATTTTTTTAATTTGAAATAATTATCATGCACTTTTTTCATTCCTTGCAATAGTCTCTGTGTGTTCCCACTGACAAAAGGTGAGGTACTTCTAACATCATAAATGTAACTCCCGGATCTGAATTGCATATAGGACGCATTGTGTTCTTTTCTGCTCCAGCGCACAATTAACTAAATGTGCCCTGGTCAGATCAGGGCGGCGCATCACTTATGTTACGTTATGCTATGTTGTGTTATGTTATGTTATGTTAGGCAGATTTGTAGAGCACACTATCACCCGGGAGGGTACCCTGGCGCTGAGCAGGTGTGAGTCTAGCTAAACCTAGAGGGGCAGATTTACAAGCCCCTTGCGCCACTTTTGCGTCACTTTTAACATGGGAAAAGTGACGTAAAAGTCGCGCAAGGGGCTTATAAATCTGCCCCAGAGCCTAGAGGCACAAACAATGAACTGTCCTCAGCACAGGCACTATCAAAGTTTGAGCGCAGTATTGAAATACAGGGCCACAGTAAGAAACCGTGGCTCCATCTCTACTGATGCCAGATTGGCCTTTCTTTGAGAAGGGAGTAAGGCGTTTCCCTGCAGGTGGGTGCCATGCATTAGGTGTGGTACATACATTCTACTCCATGTTTGCACAGGAAAATGAGGAATTCCAAATAAATCTAGGGCTTTGTCCACCAAATTCTGTATGTATCCGATGTTTCTGCAAGGTCTGCACTCAGCACGTTTCAGCAGCTTTGACCAGACAAGTTCCACCAGGAGAAAACTTGGGCAGTGATAATTATTACAGCAATGCCAGGAACTCTGAGCCCCGGCAAACACAGGTTTGGGCCGAGATGGCTCTTCTAGAATCATAATCATGGTGTTAGCCATGCAACCTCTAAGTACAAAGGTGGGAGAGTATATGCTGCATTACCTTAGCATAAAAAATATTTTAAAACAACTTCTCAAACATTAGGAAAAGCTACATTTCACAAGTCCTAAATTTAATGTTCAGGTGCAGGTTGCCCAAAAGAACGGTTTTTAGAGATAGAAGCAGTACAGCTTCAGGGGCATAGTTATGAAATTAGTGGCACAGGACAGCGCAGCAAGTCACTTTGCTGACCCGCCCTGCATCACTGGGAAAGGGTAGAAATGGACTGTATTCATCCAATGTGGTGCTTTCCCGTCCTTTCCCCTTGTGCTGGCGCTGTTTTAGCAGCCTAGTGCAAACACGTGCACCCTCGCATCATGGTGCAAGTGTGCCTCTGTTGCATGCAGGATTGTATTTGTGTAGGAAGGAGCACCTTTCTGCACAAAAACAATCCTGAGAGGCATTTTCCTCTTTCTATGTGTGATGCAGAATGCAGCACACTTAGAAAGCGGATACAAAGAGGAAAAATACAAATATTTGTGGCAAAGTAGTTTGGGTGGCTTCCTAAATCTGACATACATGCTTGTGTCATGGTGTACCACTTTGCGTGGTAAAAACATGACACAATCCTCTCATAAATATGCTCCTGAGTGTCGGCTCTGAATTCAGCATCAGTTACTTGGGCTTCACTATGTTTTACAGGCTTATAAGTGTTATATGGACGCGTAGTAGATGTTTTGGATTAATCACTTTTCTTCTCATCGGTGCAACCTCACATCTCATATCAGCCATCTTCAGCAGCTTGGATTCTCCACGGGTTCATTTGCAAATTAGCTTCATCTGTTTTCTTCTCTGATAAATGTATTACAGACTCTTCCCAGTTTGCGGCTCCTCCTGCAGTACCCTCTCCTTTCTATCTTGGTCTACCAGATATTGTGCTTTCTACCTCGGACAATTGGTACAAAAACAACCAAACAACTGAGTCCTTACCTTTGTAAATTAGGCCCTCAGTGTGTATCAGAGATTTCTATCCTTGTCTTCAGTCCATCTCTATCACAGCTTATTTAAGTTCTCTTTAGTACTATCTATCATTACCCTACATACCAATGCAATCAACCTTTTCCCACTTCCGATCGTAAGCACATTTTGCGAAACCTTAAATGTATGGGGTTCTCCCTTTTCATGATCCCAGTTTAAGTGCACCAAACTGAAAATGTACCCATTAGGGAGAGGAGTTGGCCTAACTGCTGGGGCGTCGACCTCGGGCTGGGAAACTGGGTTCGAGTCTCGGCAAGAACGTGCAACATCCCTTAATCTCCCCGTGCCTAACCAACAAAAAAAAATGAATGCGTCCTCATGTAACGCAACTGGTGTTTGTGTAAAGCGCTCTAATACCCGATACCAGGGTCAAGTTTACACTATATAAATCTCTGTAAAATAAATAATAAAAAAATAATAATTAGTTAGGAAGTGACCAACTGGTAAGTTGCATTCAGTTCACAGCTCAGTAAAAGTTTGAAGGCAGAATTTACAAGTGTCCCACCATCTTCTTCCTCACTCTTATCAATATTGTCATCCCCCCAGCCACGTCCACCTCATTTAATTTACTAGTGATTCATAATGGTAGCTCATAGAAACATATGCAGTTGCAGTCTTTCTTGTCTTCAAGTGTTTATCTCAGCTGTAGCAAGCATTCTGAACCAAACATTGTGAACCAATCCTGGATATTAGTAACATTTCTTCAATTCCCTATATGGTTCCTGGCTATGGTATATCACCTAACAACATATTGCTCTGATCAGTATCAGTATCATTCTGCCATCTGTCCACCCATTGAGGTGAACTGCCAAGTAGTACAATTCAAAGTCTGGTACGCCCAGACTCCCCCGTTATCACTAGTCAGAGGGTTTTCTGCATAACCCTGGGTAGATCTGAGTTCCATATCAATGCAGCCATCAATTTACAGACATCCTTCTACACAATAGAACAGAAAAAATGTTGGCTTAAAGTTACAGTATGGAGTATCAACAAGATGCAATTAAGGGTCATTCGGGTACTATATATAGACACCTGGGTCGGGGTAAAAGTGGGAGATGGTTCAACATTAACTGACAAGAACTCCATGACCATAGGCCTTAAGAAATGCTGCGTACTCGCTTCACTGCTTTCCAATATTTATGTAGCAGACATTGCCATCAATCTGCACAATATTAGAGCCTGCCCTCCGAAACTTGATGGGAAATCAATGAAATTATAAATGTAAGCGTGTCACACCGTAATATTTGATCAATCATGCATTTGTCTACAAAACACTTCAAACCAGCTTGAATTCCTAATGTACCATCAACCAACTCACAGTAAAGATTGAAAAATCCAATGTATTGCTTATCTTCAATAGGATGAGCAGGAAGAACAGTTAGTACATAAAAAAAGATAAAAATCAATACAGCCAATCACTATACATATTTAGGTATATGGTTTAACAGCAATGGCTCCTTTGCTAGCCAAAAAGAAGACATTTCATTTAAAGAAAGCAATACGCTTTCCTGAAGTTGGCAATAATCTGACAGACCCATCACTAAAACCCTATTCAATGTAATAAATCAAAACACATGACCTCTTTTTTTTTTCAAATGTATTTTTTATTGAGTCAACAACCGACATATCAGCAGATCACCATCACATACAGTAAAAGACCTTGTGCACGGTTCAATGATCAGTGTCAGAAAAAAAACAGGATTAACCAGTACTCAATGTTTTCCCCCCTCCTAACTCCCCTATCCCTTCCCCCCTACCCCCGTCAGTGTGCCCTCGAGTTTCTTCTTGCTGCAAAGCACCTATAGGCCTGGGTTCCACAAGGGATAACACAAATCAATGTAGAATAACATCACCATGAACCCCAAGAGAGTAGATTCCATCTGTTCGTTCATGTGCGCTCCAATTCGCCCTCCTGAACTTTCAAAATTTCTAGATGTGCCGTGTAGTGCTTAGCTCCTTCCTATATATGCACAAGTGTCCCCGTCTAAGACATTCCCCACTGTGTTCCCGGGATCCTCTGCTCAGGCACTCCCTCCCTGAACTACCACTGCCTGTACCTCGTCTTCGTCATCCGGCTCATCCAGTGATTGGAGTGCCGTTACTAACGCTCCCCAAGCCCTTGCAACTTCCAGCGCCTTATCATTAGAGGAACGCCTAGCCAGCTGGAGCCGAAGGGTCGCCTCACTCCCTGCCCAGTGTTGGAAACTCGCCTTCCATCTTCCGAAGCTAGGACCCGTCCTCGCCTTCCAGTGCATAGTAAGCTTCATTTTTGCCATTATTAAGCCCAAATCATAAAATTTGCATGTCACTTTAGTGTTAGGGGTGTGTGGAAACCACAGCAGAAGGCAGGTTCCCATCTCAGCTTCCAACTCTCGCTCCGTCACTCGGTTCAAACATGCCATCACATCCACCCAATAAGAACCTAACCCCACACAAGACCAAAACATGTGAGCAAAATCAGCGTCCCCTGCCTGGCATCGGGAGCACAGCGAATGGGTCCCCCCAAAATACTGCCGAATTTTGACCGGAGTTAAGTAAGGCCTGTGGAGAGTATAAAATTGGACCAATTGGAACCTGGCATTACGCGTGCCCTTCCAAGCCCGCCTCAACAACTGTGGCCACGTCGTCTCAGGAATAAGCCTGCCAAGGTCTTCCTCCCATTTACCTCTCAAGCTATCCAGAGGGGAAAGGTGTTCCGTGGACAATCGCCGATATAAACAGGTGATGGCCTTATACGTACCCGCCGCCATAGTGATGTATTGACACCCCAACGATGTTGGGGGTACCGACAATCCCTTCTTCCAGTACTTCTGGATACCCGCCACGAGGGCAGCATGTAATAAATAGTCTCCCCTTGGTAGGTCGAAGGCTTCCCGCAAGGCCGGGAAAGGCATCAAAACCGTCTCTATACAAATCTCCAACCATGTGGAGCCCGCACTCCTCCCAGCCAGCCAATGCTGACCAGTCTCCACCATGAGGGAGTGCCGTGCACATCCCCAAAGGGATTTCCGGGGCATAAGGGCTCACGAACCCCGCGCGCCTCTGACTTCGCAGCCAACATGACCGGAGAGTGCGCTCCTCGAGGGTGAGCTGGTCCAATCGGAGCTTCTGCCGAAGAATAATGAACGACAGTACGTGTCTTGGGATGACCCTGCCCTGTGGACCATCCGGCCCCCTGAACTCTCGCGCCACTGCCTGCGTAAGCCATAGCAACTGTGCCGCCAGATACTACCACTCGAAGTCCGGAGCCGCCAGCCCCCCCTCCTCCCTCGGCATCATCAGGGTGGCTAATGCCACCCGCCGTCTGCCGGATCCCCAGATAAACCCCGTCATCATCGCCCGGAGTGTCCAAAAAAAGGAAACGGGGATCCATATCGGCAAAGTACGAAAGAAGTAGAGCAAGCGTGGGAGCGCCACCATCTTCAAGAGCGCTACACCCCCGCTACCGATATGGGGAGAGTACGCCAGAACGCTATAATGCCTCTAAGCCCTCTCAGCGCGCCACCCACGTTCCCTTCAAACAGGTCGGCAGGTGCATGAAATATGCGGACACCCAAATACGGTTGGCAGTTGGATTCCCACCTCAGGCCATCAAGTGCCGGGGGTGGCCGACCCCCATGAGACAGGGGGAACAAACAGGTCTTGCTCCAATTCACCTGGAGACCAGACAGGCGGCCGAATTCCCCGAGCAATTGCCTCGCGCCCCGCAGAGAGCGCCCTGCGTCAGCCAAATATAAAAGGAGATCGTCCGCATATAACGATATGTGATGAAGCATCCCGCGCAACAAGACCCCCTCGTACAATCGTCCCCGACGGGCATGTGCTGCTAGCGGTTCAATGGCCAGCGCAAACAGGAGTGGGGACAAAGAGCAGCCCTGACGAGTACCTCTCTCCACTTGGCAGGCTGCCGAGATAGTGCGTCCCGTACGAACCCGTGCCGTGGCGGAACTGTATAACAGACTGGTCCAGCGTACAAAATCATCTCCCAGGCCAAATCCCTTCAGCACTCGAAACAAGTACGACCACTCTACACTATCGAACGCCTTTTCGATATCCACCGATAGCACTACTGCCCTCGCCGAGCCGTTTCCTCCATCCCCCATGATCCGGATCAACCGCCGTATGCACGTCACAGTATTTCTAGCAGGGATAAACCCCGACTGGTCTGGGTGTACCAGGGTGCCCATTTAGACCAAGAGGCGCGTGGCCAGAATCTTACTGAGGATCTTATCATCCACTGTGAGCATGGAGAGCGGTCGGTACGTGGCCCTGGACTCGGGATCTCCCCCTTTTTTCAGCAGCGGTACAATGATCGCTTCTCTCATGGTGGGTGGCAACCTGCCCAATTCCCACGCCTCTTGGTAAACCGATTGCAAGTGTGGCACCAGGATATCCAAATACGATGCATAGAACTCCACTGGGAGTCCGTCAGCCCCCGGCGTCTTTTTCCGAGCCATGTGTTTGACCGGCGTCCTAATTTCTCCTGGCGAGACAGGTTCACCCAGTTTGGTGCCCTGGTCCGGGTCCAAATGTGGCAGCCCCACGGCCTCTAGATAGTCGTCCAGACCCTCGGGGGAGTCCCTCATCCTGCTCTGGTAGAGCAGCGTGTAATATTAAAAAAATTGGGTATTCACTTCCGTTTGTAAGAAGACCAGGTCCCCTGCGGGCGTGGTCATAGACATTATAGGGGAACCTCGGTCCGCCGGGTTAGCCAGCCAGGCTAACAGCGTTCCAACCCTGTCCCGTTCAGCATGAGTACGGGCCATATATTCCCTATAATCATGGCAGCGGAGCCGCTCGACCTGCGTAGCCACTTCCTCGCGCGCCGCCGTCATCGCATCTGAGCCATTCCTATCCGTGTGGCTATCGATTTCTGCCTGGCGTAGGTTAGTCTCCGCCCGGTCGATATTCTGCAACAGTACCCTGCGCGTCCCAGCGACGGATGAGATGCATGTCCCTCTCACCACTGTTTTAAAAGCGTCCCATTCATGTGCTCTACTCGACGCTGTCCCCGTATTGTCTAAGAAGTAGCGCTCTATGCCCTCCCCGAGCTCCGCCGCAAACGTGGGGTCCTCCAGCGTCGTGGGATTTAATCGCCACGTCGGGATCGCCTTCCGCTGCCGCAACCAGCGCACGGTTATAAGGCATGGGTTGTGGTCCGAGAGTGTCCTCGCTAAATACTCGCTATGGCATGTGAGTTCCAGTGCCCCTGGGGTACACAAAATACCGTCAAGCCGCACGTGTAAGTCATGTGGCACCGAATAAAAGGAATAGTCCCTGTCCAAGGGATGCTGTGCGCGCCAGGCATCCACAAGACCCCCACGCTTCCTGCCATTCCCTGCGCACCTTGGCCACTCGTCGTACAGCCGACTGAGCCAGCGGGGGGTGAGAGCGGTCAATGTCCACGTCAGTGATGGAGTTGAAGTCCCCCCCCCCATAAACACCGTGCCAACCAGAAATGATGCCAACTTTCCAGACAGCCGCGCAAAGAACGCGGCTTGGTCGGAGTTTGGGGCATAGACGCTGCTAAAGGTCACATCTCTGCCGTCCAGGCGGCCCAACACCAACACATACCTCCCCTCCTGATCTATAATACTGGTCATAGGTTGGAAAGGGACCCCTGATCTCACCCAGATTAAAGTCCCCCTGGCGAAGGCAGAGTAGGTAGTATAAAACAATTGTCCCCGCCATCTCCTTTGTAACGCCCGGCCGTCTGCCTGATCAATGTGTGTTTCTTGTAAAAAGGCCACCTGTATCCCCCTGCGAACTAAATATGCATGTACTTTATAGCGTTTCCTCATGGAGTTCAGCCCTCGCACATTCCACGTGACACACTTTAAGTCAAGTCGGGTCGCCTTAGGAAAGGACGTCACAGAGCACAACCCAACGCAGTCTGACGGGCACACTGACAACCCTTCCCTGAACAGACCTTCCCCAACAACCCCCCACCCCTACTTTCCCCAGAACAGGTTCTAAACCGTAGGTACCCATCCAAACACAAACCCACTAAGGGAAATACCCTGGTAGCTACCAGAGTCTCACAGTAAGTGTGAGGTAGAGGAGGTAGTTCAACACTAGCACGAGCCGGACAGCAACCTCACTTGTCCAGACTAATGGTCAGGCCTCCTACCTGAAGTTCCCCCCCTCCCGGCAATGCCCCACGCCCAGGGGGACCCCCCAGTCAGATCTCCCCCCCAAAAAGGCACCCCCCACTCAGGTCTGGGATTCAGCCCCCTGCCCACTTCCGCTACACTATGTCCGCCCCTCGCAATGGCGTGGCCCTGCTTCCTGGATATGCCCCCTTACTGTACACAGGTTGGAGTCAAAGATCAGCATTCGTCCAGCAGGCCATCGGCAGTCCGTGGAGTAACCTCAGGCAGATGGTTACTGTCCTCCCCAGAGCCCTCTGACCCCACCTCCTCCGACCCCTGGTGGGAGGTAGTTTCCACCAAGGATGCCGCATCCGCCGCTCCGAAAATGACAGCTACCGCCTGTAGCGCCGCTTGCCTCTCCAGTCCCGTTTGGGAGTTCGTTGGTGATCGTCCATGTGCCCCACGATTCCTGGTGCGTTGGCTCCTTCGGGATCTTGGCTGCACGTCAGCTTCCGAACCCAGGTGTCCCGGACCGTCCTTGCCCGCACGATATTGTTCGAGCCAATGCCAGGCATCGTCGGGATTGTCAAAAAAGGTGGCAGTCCCATCTACCATCACCTTCAGGCGTGCTGGGAAAAACAAAGCATACCGTATACCCTCCGTGCGGAGCTCCCTCTTGACTGTCATAAAAGAGAAACGACTACGTTGAACCTCCTGGGAATAATCAGGGTAGAGGGAGACGGAGGCATTGTCCACTCTGTAGGGGCCGGATGTCCGGGCATTCCGCAGTAGAAGATCGCGGTCCTTGAAGTGGAGCAGACGTGCGACCACCGGTCTGGGGGGACGGCCCTGGGCCGGGGGCCGGGCCGGCACCCGATGAGCTCTCTCCAGGGTATAGAACTGAGACAGGCCCTCAGGGGCGACCACCTCTCGCAGCCATTTTTCCAGGAAGTCAACCATATTGTCCCCCTCGCATTATTCGGGAAGGCCCACCACCCTTATGTTGTTGCGTCTGTTGCGCCCTTCCGCGTCTTCGGCCCTTCGTTCCAGCAATTGCACTCTACGTGAGAGGTCACTCAGCGAAGCATCCGTCGCCTTTTGCGCAGGTTCCAGCGTTGCAAGCACGATTTCTGTGCTCTTGACGCGATCCGCCAGCTTGCCGTGGTCAGCCCGCAACAGTCCGAAGCTGGGCGAGACTTGCGTTATGTCGTGGTGCAACGACTCTTTTGTGTCCGCTATGGCCTTGAGAATTTGGTCCATTTGCTGTTGCTGTAGTCCCACCGCCGAGCCTCCAGCCGGGTTCTGGTCCTGAGGGTTGTGCGAGTCATCAACGGGGTCCGTCTGCATTACCTCTGGGGTGCGCCGCGTTTTCCCCATGGCCCAATCTCAGAGTCAGCGGCCCCACGTGAAAGCCCAAGGCCAGGTGCTCCCAGTCCTGCACCACCAGCAGCGCCAGGGGTGTGCCGGCGGGTCTCCCCGATGTCCGTCATCCGTGGCCCCCTCCGCCCGGCCTCACCACGTTGGTAGTGCTTTAGATTGGGGGTCCCGCACCAGCCACTGCCTGCTAGGGATAGTGCTCCACCCGGCCACTCCGCCGGGACCGCCAGAAGTTAGGCGCCCTCTGCCCCACCCACCACGGCGGCCTCCTTCACCACCAAGAAGTGACTCCCACAGGTGCAGCCCCCACGGCTCCAGCCGCCACTCAAAATATGCCACAGCTCACCTCTCAGGGCGCATACCCCCGGCAGAATACAGCGCCCTGCGGCGCCGGGGCAGTCCAGTCCGGGTGCCGGGTAGGTACTCCGGGGGTCTTCCTTGCAGTAGCCCCCCAAGGACGCGATCACGCCACAAAGCTGCAGGGCAGGGAGTCGGTAGAAAATCCTGGGCTCGTTCCCTCCCGCCGACGGGGCTAGCTCTCCCCCAGGTCAAGGTGTGAGGGAGCAAGCGCCGCAGGGGGGAATCCGCACAATGCCAGGTCCCCAATGCCCCCGCAGCCGCAGAGAGCCCCCGCCGCGTCAGCACGACAAGGCCGCCAACAAATTTACTCCTCGGGCCCCCAGTGGAGGTTAACTCCAAACACCGCCCCCGCCGATGTGGCCCCGGGGCTGCTCCGAGCAGCACTGTGTCTCCAGGCGCCTCTCACCGCCTCAGTATGGCAGCCCCCGCACACAGCAACAGCGCCTCCGCCGGACCCCTTTCCACGTCCGGCGGGGTCAGAGTCATGCAAGGCCGTGGGCAAAATGGCCGGGCCTCCCTCAAGGCGGCAGCTTCAATCGTCGCGTCGGTGGCCCCCGTCGTCTGGATCGGGGCTCAATCTGGTCGCAGGCACTCTACGGCTCCGGAGGGCCCCCGCTGAGGGCTCGGACGCCGCCGAGGGTGTCACAGGTCAGGAGAAATGCCGAGGCCGACACGGAGCTCGGAGCTCACACGTCCATGCCTGGTGGTGTCGAAGCCACGCCCCCCATCAAAACACATGACCTCATTACGTTACAGCTGTGAAGTATTTTCTACTTCTTTGATCGAACAACTGGAAATTGCCCAATGCAATCTCTTTCAACGGCTATTCACCTTACCTTTGTCAACTGCACAGCAACATATTTGGTTGGAATCTAACTAGATAAATAAGTCAATATACCAAGCCAGATGGTTAGTGTGTTTTTTTAAGAATTGTAAGAGGGCTTAGCAGAACTCACTGAAAATTCGCTTTTTGGGATAAATTACAGGATTGTAAGCACCTAAAACACGCATTGGCAATGCCAATAGTTCTGACTTCAAAGGAATGTTTTTTTTTTTTTACTTTTTTATTGAATAGAGCAACAGGTAAGCCAAAGGTACAAAACATGATATACTTTAGAATTCAACAATCACAAATTTCCAATAATTTTCTCAAATAACAAACAAGAGATAAAAAGTAAAAAATTTAAAAACGATATGCCAAGATAAAAGGAAGGTTCAACGAGATAGAAACAGACAGCCTACTACAGCGTTAAAATTTTTCCCCAGGACATTGAGTACAAAATATGCAATTTATAAGATGCATCAGCAAAAACGTGCAAAACTGCAATAAAGTGCTAGTGCAAAAGTGCCAAAAGTACAAAAAAGTACTATCTTAAAAAGTGCTAAGTGCACTCTGATATAGGAAAAAGTGCTAGTAAGTGTAAATGTCCTGGAAATCAGATAGAAGGCTATAAAAGAAGAATCATCGCCTCACAATTTTCTTCACGAATCATCCTCCCTTAATTACTTCTAAAGTCTCAAAATATTTCCAGTTCCTCTCAAATCTCCCAACAGCTCCCACTCTACTAGCATAAGCCTTTTCAAACAAACATGTTCTCCTCATTTTGTTGAACCATTTTAAGTGCGATGGGATCTCGCTGGACTTCCAGTTTTGAAGAATTAAGGAACGAGCAACTGCGCAAGATATAAATATAAATACCTCTTCTGCTTTATTAAACCTGCTCCTATCTTTGCATATACCGAACAGGGTTACTTCTGCTATTGGTAGAAGAGATTTCCCAATAGCCTGTTCAATATCGGCAAATATTCCCTTCCAGAAAGATTCTAACTGGTGGCAAGAAAAAAAAATGTGATGCCATCCTCCCTGGCTACTAGCCAAACATCTGAAACATTTATTCTCAGCTCCGGGAAACATCCTTTCCAAAGCCTCCGGTGTATAATATGCTAACCAACGAGACAGAAAGCACATCCTTTTATAGTTGGCAGCTCGCAATGATCTGTTCCCCAACTGACAAATGACCTCCCAATGCTTTGTGGAAAAGTTACATTGTGTAGCGAGATTTATTTTCTCAAGATGACTATCTACTAAAACATTTTGATTACAGGAATGAAGCATCTTATACCAGTATCCGATACCTTTACTCATTCCATCGTACAGGGCTGTTAGTATGATATTTGGGGGATTAAACAAGCCACTTATCTCTTTTCTAATAAAATTAAAAATCTGCATATATTCAAAAAAAGTCGGGTGTAGTGAACCATTTAATCTAGCGGCTACCTCCTGCCAACTAATTACCCTGTTTTGGATTACAAAATGTCTTAACTCTCGGAAACCACAAAGTTCCCAAGATTTAATACGATTCAGGCTTAGTGGGAGGCCTGTTTGAGTACATTCTTTTAAACTTAGATAATGAGAACCATCAGTACCCTGTTTTCTGAAAAGGAGCGACATTCTTGAGGCATATTCTCTTAATGTTTTATATCTTGACCTCTTTGGGAGCCTTGCGATTTTTAAAAAAACTGGAATTTGGGAGCCTACCTCTTGTAGCATTCTTGTAAGACAAAAAATATCTCTTGTTTGATTGTTCCTTAATAATCCTGCTAATATATCAAAAAATGCGGCTTCATATTATGTCCCTAAATGGGGTAGGGCTAAGCCTCCTTGTTCAGCTGGAAGTTGTAATACTGGAAGTCTAACTCTTGAAGCTTTGTTACCCCATATTAAGCCTCTCATCATTGTTTCAAGTTCTTTAAAAAATGTTAAATTATTTTTAATGGGCACGTTACTGAACAAAAAGATAAGCAAAGGCAACACCGACATCTTGATCAACGAGACTCTACCAATAATTGATAATGGAAGAAGAAGCCAGTGATCTAAAAGGTTCAGAATTTTGTTCTTCATTCTGATGTAATTCATAGAATAGAGCATATCATATACGGTGGTCACATATATGCCCAGATATCTTATTGGGTCGCTTCTTGCAGCTTGGGCCTGCAGATCGGCAGGGAGAAAATGAGGATCAGTGTTTAATGCAAGGACCTCCGTTTTTTTTGGATTTACTTTATAACCCCCTATCTTTTCATAAATATTGAACTCCCTCATCAAATTTTCGATATTTTCTTTAATGGGTGATAAATATAAAATAATATCGTCGGCAAACAGCTTTAATTTAGACATACCGACTAAAGGGGGCTGAATAGCCACGTTGTCCCTAATCTTAATTACTAAAGGTTCGATAAAGAAAGTAAAAAGCAACGGGGACAACGGGCAGCCCTGCCTTGTGCCCCTGTTTACCTTGATCTTACCAGCCTCTTTCATATTGATTATTACTTGGGCTGATGCTCCCTCGTAGGAATGTTGTATGATAATGTGAAGCATTAGCAAGAACACAGCATGGAAATTGATATATATTTGTGTGGAAGAAAAGAACTGAAGAATAATATTGGTGTAGGTTAAAAGGTCAGGTGATAGTTGCACTTCCAAGCTAGACCTTACCATCCACGTAGGTTAATGACTGCCCTTCTCCTATCTGCGCTGCTGCCAGAGAAAACACCAAATTATTAAGTTATCTAAGACACTTTATTAGCATTACACTGTTATGTGTGTACCACACTAAAAGTTCCGTCTCAGGAAGGTGGATAAATAAACAAAATTAGCACAGCTGTGTGGAGGGAAATATCTTTTTTGTGGAAGGACACAACCTCTGCCCAGTTAAAACATGTAGTCCTAGCTCCAACATGAAGGCGGAACCAAAGCCCCTCTCTAATGATTCCCGTGTAAATGTCTGGTGACAGCTCTGCTATCAAGCCAGAGCCAAAAAAATGACATCTGCATGCTGACATATGCGTGCACATGCCAAGTGACACCCACCCACATATATGTCATCAGTGGTGGTACGCTGTACATCCTCATGCATTACTGCATGCGTAATGATGTATGCATAAATATACAATATTATGCTTTTTGTTATGATGCTCTTCATCTGATATGGTTCTGGTCTGTAGTTTCTACTTGGAAACCTTTTACTTCATAGGCAGCGGGTGAGGACAGAGATGCTTATCATCACGCATTGATGAAGTGTGAGTCTCTGGCTGCTGGGCACAAGGTGTCCTGCACGTCTTGAATGGCCCAGTGATCTGTTGTGAAATTAATAATGAAGGCATGTATGTTAGTCCACTTACCTCAGCATTAAGACAACAAAATGAAAAGAGATCTGATGGAGAAAGGTCCTGATGAAGACCGCAGACCCATAGAGGCACATATGGCCGAAATATGTTGACCACCTCTGTTGATGCTAAGGATTTGTAATGCGTCTGAACAACATCACACTCTGTATTTAATCTTACCCCTATCCCTTTATTCTACATTAAAGGACCCCCTCAGGTGTAGGGGGATTTTTTTATGATTGCATGGATCCCACCAGTATCATTTACCAGACAATCTCCCTCCAGTTGGAGGCGTTACTCACCTGGAGAAGCGAGTACACAGGTGCAGAACCAGATGATGACACCACCCACTAAAGCCACCCCAGTGGAGATGATATACACTGCTGGTGGCATTGAAGGGTTGAGGGTTTCCTGGATAACAGCAGCGGACAATGGCATTGAAACTGGTGTAGTTCACTATTCTGTGATTATATAAGTATGTTCTCTGGAATCCGAGTGAAGCCTGTCATGATACCTCCTCTCTTTTCGATTGATGAGGGCTGCACAAGTATTTACACAAATACCAATCTATGTACCACTTATTTTTTATTTCTTTTGTAGTGCTTCTCCTCTCAATGTAGGGTATCAGAATGTTTTACATCACACGCACACAGTATAAATTTGCAATGAATCACAAAAGTGTGTAAATCATGTACAGGGTAGTTACATAAGAAAATGAGCCTTGCAAGGTGAAGGAGTCACATATACTCCTTCACGGCTCACTGTGCTATATTAGAAGGATTGCATTTTATAAACTGCAAGCAACAAAATCATCCCTGTGTTAAAAGCAGTAACCTACTTCCTATTTACATAAAATACAAGTCTGTCAGCTCCATGTTACACCATGTGCTTTGCAGGAGACACATTAACCCTCAATGCTCCTTTGAGTCAAACCTGTGATTAGACAAAACACAGATCTCTCCAGCAAAAACATTAACCACCAGAGGTATCCTACCATTATTAATATTCCCTGATATTTACTGGGCACAAAAAGATCTCTGCAACAGGTGCATTAACCCAATAAGATATTTAAAAATGCAGCCTTTGCAACTAATTACACCAGAACATATTTACTGTCATAGTTCTCATTGTTGCCAATTTCTTGGTGGTGGAGTTAAAAAAAATATATGTATAAGTTGAGACCCAGATTTAGTAAGATTTGTAAAAAGAAAGTAATGCAAGGCAGCACATAGCGCCTCCTTTGTTACCTTGTGTCAGGTATGTATTACATAGGTGATGCATGGGCTTTCCCTTGCATCCACCCACAGATTTTGATGTAATCTCATATTTACAAAGACTTGTAAACATGGGTTCCTGCAAAAATGGTGTGCCTCCCTGAGGCTGGTGTAATGAGGAGCAATAGCTTTATTTCTCCTCGCTATTTTCTCTTTGCATGTGTGCTACATTGTGCTACATGTGTGCTACATTGTGTGTTACACATACAATAAGGAAATCACCTGCCTCGAAGGATAGCTATTGGAAAGGAAGGAATGCCTTCCTGCACAAAAACTACCCTGACCACAGTGCAGGCACCCTTGCACAATGACCCAAATGTGCTTGCATTGGCACTAGGCAGCCAAATGTACTCCATCTCTCGGCGTGAACTGTGCCATATCTTTGAAAATATGGTGCTGCGCTGCTCTCTTCCTTTCATGCAATGCAGCACAGCAACTTCACTTGCTGCGCTGTGTGAAATCTTTG
Source organism: Lissotriton helveticus (assembly GCF_964261635.1). Lineage (NCBI taxonomy): Eukaryota > Metazoa > Chordata > Amphibia > Caudata > Salamandridae > Lissotriton > Lissotriton helveticus. Next base: position 1,584,228,079 of record NC_136067.1, on the reverse strand, counting down.
AAAATCAGGGCCTTAATATGAGACAGCTTTTTATGCCACACCATGACCCACAATTTATGTGTTCTGGAATAAAGGTAATTTTCTAATTCCAGAATTGCTGTAAGGATCACACACAGGGCAGTAGCAAGACTGTAAAACCGTTTCAAACCTACCTGGAGTCAACCCTGTGGTTTTCCCCGCATGTCCAGCTCCAGCACCAGAAACCTAGAAGAAACCAGCTGGAAGAATGTAGAAGAATGTCTACTTGCAATTCTCTCAGCATTAAGTGCAATAGGGAGCTGGAAGATCACAATAAATTTCACGCCATTTCACGTCCAAATGTTGGCCTTCTTGTTCCTATGCCCCTACACAGGTCTTATTTCCAGCTTTTGGTGAGTACCACTAGCCAGACTTCACCCCATTCCATTTCAAAAGACATAGTGCATCTTATCTTTGGACAAGATGCTTACCCTGTGTTGCAACATCTGCTTGGCATGCATCCAGATTACAAGGAAATGTGTCAGACTTGAAAGATTGGGCCCAAGGGTGTCATTACAGTCACCCAGGCCCCTGCCTTGCTTTCAAAGGCTAGCCTCTTTAGAAGTGGGTGAGCGAGCAAATTGACAGGGAGAGCCCGTGCACAAGCAGAGCCATGAAAATGGCAAGTAATTCATGTAATAAAATATGCAGTCAGTTCAAAAGAGTGTATTTCGTTAAAATGCAGAAAAGTTTCACCAAAGCATTTCAGATTATATCATTACATTGACGGGCATTTACTAAAAGTGAAAGCTTGAATTTAGTGTGAACTTAAAGAAATGTGTGCTTTGTGGGCCTGACAACAATGCTATTAATGAACTAATGTTCCCTATATTTGGCCTGGATTCTTATCGTACATGGAGCAATATTATAATCTATGAAATCAAACACTAGACTAATATCTGCCTAGGATCACACAATTTGTCAAGAGGGGAAGTCGGGATTGATTCCATGTTTTCTTCCTTCACTTTGTGCAATTCAGCCACTAGATAAGCATCTATTTATTTCCTCTTTTGCACACTAAAAGTAAATTTTTTGTTGAATGAGGTTATATTGTGGCTGGCAGGCAGGCAGGCAAAAGCCTATTAAATCAAACAGAAAAGAGAGATTTGCCTAGGATTACACAAGTTGGTCAAACTGGGAATCCAGGATTGATCCCAGGTTCTTATCTTTCATGTTTTTTAATTTCTCCCACTCAATGGACATCTCACTGTTTCTCCTGTTTTATATCAAAGGTTGAGGCTTTACCTTTTATTCTTAAAACAAACCAAAACAAGTGCCAGTACTGAACACTATTTGCCACTTACTATATTACTGATACCAATGCAAGTCTGTCACAGGTTCCATGAAAAATCAATTTCAGAAAAACTTTTTTATTTTGAATCTTTAACCTATTTTTCAATAAATATATACACATACAAATAAATGATCAATGAAACAAATACAACAAATACAAAAAAAAATTCCTTCAGAATTGCACAACTTATCAAAAGACACCACAACCCCTCTGTTTTCTCTTTCATCCATTCAACATTCATTTCTGACACTCAGATCCCCCAGGATGAGGCAATAGAGGTGCTGACACATTTTTTGGGAACAAGGACCAATCCAACCAGGGTCCCAACGTGTTTTATCATTCAATTGGCTACATTTGCCCTGACACGAAACTATTTTAGCTTCAGCAGTGACTTTATCTTCCCAATAAAGGGAATAGCCATGGGTTGTCCATTTGCGCCAGAACTAGCTATATTGTATATGGGGCTCTATGAAGAAAAATTCATCTACAACAATAATCCATTCCAAGAGTGCATCTCCAATTGGATGCGCTATATAGATGATGTTTTTGTAATGTGGTCAGGAACCCAAGAGCAGCTTAATGACTTTCACAGTTGGTTGAATACCAGGACAGAGGATATCAAATTCATCCTCAACTCCTCCCGGCATCAAATTTCCTACCTGGATGTGGAAGTATACCTCTCTGAAGGGAAACTGGCTACTACTTTATTTAGAAAGCCGACGGATAGAAATAAGGCCCTGCACTTCAACAGCAACCATCCCAGGAGCCAAAAACAAAATCTGCCCTTTGGGCAATTACTAAGAATTCGGCGCAATTGTTCATTCAAGGACAAGTATTGGCTGCATGCTAACAGGCTAGTGAATCTTCTAATGGAAAGAGGCTACCCTAAAAAACTGCTGAAAAATGCCATGAAACAGGCATGGTGGATAACACACGAGACACTCCTTGAAAAAAGAGGCAAACCATATATGGACAGACTCGTGTGCGTTACCACTGATGGAGCAAGGTGATGAACAACATTTTGTTAAAACTTGCAAAGTTAAACTTCCATAATAACCGTAACTGAATTAACAAGAATGTGATGAAATTATTAATCAACTTAGTTTTAAAAATGCATCTATCAGAAAACACGTGGTATTAACTTATGTGCTTTATGTTGCAAATGCGAAGAGAATAATAAACTAACCTTGTCTATTGTCTTTGTCAGTATTAAATGCGGTTGTTTAACTAATGGCATGTGCTTATTATGTGTGCTTATGTTATGTCTTTTTATTCTGTGATAAAAGCTCGTGGAGAATCCTTGCGGTCCAAAAGAAGAAGGTAGATATGAACGCTGCTTTGTGTGCTTAGCTAGGTAACATAAATTAACGGGTTTTTAATTAGCAAAGGGGGTGGGTAACAGAATGGGTTTCAATACTTTAATTAATTAATGTCTTGTGTTTTTTTGAATAATAGTTTCCAAGTGAGGTCTAAGACTGAGGCAAACAAATGGCTGACAGAGATGCAGTCGCGAAAACTTGTCCAGAGTGGAGTCTTGCACATGCGCTGAAGTGGACACTTTTACCACGTTGACATCTTTGACAGAAAAGCAGCTTATTAGGTGTGCTGAACGTGCTCTTGGAGAAAAAGGCTCAAGGACAGGAAACCAAACGTGACTGCCAAGGCTAGGAAGTCATAGGCTGTAACCCGAGTGAAAAGTATCTCTTTTGAGGAAGCTGAATGACGCGAAAGCAAAAGGACAATAGGGCGTATGTCTAAGCCTGTAGTTGGACTAGAAGCGGTGTTGAGCTAACTATATTATCGTGGACTGACATAAAATAGGAAACTCGGATTTCTAAGAAGGAATGCAGAATGTAGATAGATTAGCTAGACAGAAAGGTATAAAACATGACCTCATGGGCAGGAGGGTGCTGCTTGCTGTTCCGATTCCTGATTGACGTGACATGCTGTCGGACTTTTGGCGCACGTAAGGACAGCAGTCTTTGAAATGATTTTTCTTTCTAGGTGATGAGGGAAATAGACAGGGAGATAGATTTAGGGAATGGAAACCGTTATTTTTGCTTATAATTCATGATGCTGTGTTTGCTTTAAAAGTGTCAGTTTATTAAATCACTTCCTTATTAAAATGCTGCTTTCTTATTTGCTTATAAAATAAAGATACTAAAATGTAAATGCCTTTATTCTTTGAAAGTAAAGCTAATAAAAATTAGATTTGAAGTGACAAGCTGGTCTTGTTTATTCATGGTCTAGTTTCCATCAGTTGATCCAATCGCCTTAGTGGCCTAATTAAAATGATAAATGTTTAAAACCATGGTAAGAAAAGTTAAACTGCAGTTGTATATAATTTGTAAATAGTTTGTGAATAGTTCTAATTAATTAGGTCACATGATTCAGTTGCTCAAAAATTGTCTCATAGGTGTTATGGGCCTATATTTGCGTTTCATGATTAATGGTGAGTATTGTGGTGATAAATAGTGTTATTGAGACAGTTTTTCAAAAGGAGCGCTGGATCAATTCCTTGGTAGCAGAGTTACGGTTACTATGGTAACTGAAATGTGACATGGTAATTACATAGGATTAATGTCTAAAACATGTTAAGTTTGTTTAGTTGTTATATGTAGTCGAAAGGTCTTTTCCAGCAGTGTGAAAATTCCTGGTTGGTACCGGTACATGAGTAGTGTGACAAGTGAAGTTACACAGTGCATTTGTTCTGTTTCAAAATAGTGGTATTGACATGTATCACTAGTGTTGTGGACGTACAGCACGAGTTTAGGGATTTTAGGTGTGTAAGGTAGAATGCATAGTGAGGATTGTCTATGAAATCGTAGCTTTCGAGTATAGGGACTGGTGCCCTGTTCTAAAACTCACTGTGAAAAGAGTAGTAGAATGTATCTGAGCTTGAGTGAAGGGTAAGGAAGCGTTGTCTATCTTACTGGCAAGTGAGGAGTTCTATTGGTGGGTTAAAGTCCTACTAAAGATTTCTGTATGCATGGTTAGGGTTTTCTTTGTATGGACGTGCGTAAATGCATTTGTAATATACGTTTGAGTGAAACTCTGAATTGTCTCTAAGGAGATGTAAAATATCTCTGTATGTGCATTTAGAGAGAAATTAGTTTGTTATTACCTGCTAGAAGGGTAGAGTAGCCTTACTTTATCAACGAATCAAAATAATTTGTGAAAATAGCGTTGTCTATTTCACGCAAAAAGAATACCTGAATGACTGTGAAAGCTATCACTTTATTTTAGCGAAACAGACAAATGGTTTGTTTTTGTGGAGTTACTAACTGAATTCAATTGAAAGATTTGTAAAATATTGTGCTGTGAATTATGTAAAGGAGGTGTCAGAGCAGAGCGAGGGACAGAGAAGCTGCAGCGGCAGTATACGTCACTAGTGTCGCGCTGTGATTGGCTAACATACGTCACAGTGTTCGCGTACCGATTGGCTCACATGACTAAGGCAAGCTTACAGCTGATTGGCTCATCCTGAAAACAGTAATTCTATTGGTTGAGCAAAGTAGTGACGTAGTCCAACCTGATTGGCTTGCTGGTGAGTTTCGCACACGGATTGGTTGGTGTTGCGGAATAACAACTTCCTTGTTACGATCTTAACCGAAGTAAGGGAAATAGTTTAAAAACATGGATTATTATTACATGAAAGAGAAAAAGAAGCTTTCATGGTTTCAGAAATTGAAAAACAAACTTAAACCTGACAAGAAAATTAAAACGCGAGGTGGAAGATTACTTCATAAGTACAAAACACCTGCAGCTTATATGTTGGGTGAATATGGCTATCATACTTGTCTGTGGATTGAGAATTGGATGGAATATACCAAAAATGATGGTGTATTAGCATGGCCGGAAGATGGATCATTTAACATTAAGGCTTTGAAAAACTTAAGAGAAAAGATGATGAATCTTGTACCAAAGCCCAGACCTACACAATTTAAGGCTTTAGCTGATTGGGAGGATGAAATGTTTGAATTAGAATGAGAAAATAGAGGTGCAATACGAGGTACCAGATTAGATATTAATAGAGAAACACATGAGGATAGAATGCGTCGATGGAGACGTGCAGACATGTGTGATGGTTTGTACCCAGCGAGATTACTTGGTGAGGCAAATGGTCAAAAGAGTGCTCAAAAGAAAAATAATAACGGTGAAGAAAGTGATCAAGAGGATGCGGTATTAGAAGAAATTATTTTAACTACAAAACTGCCGCCTTATCAACCAGTTTGTTCATGGTCTTCCCCAAGAGTTCCACCAGCAACTTCCCCAAGTGCTCCTCCAAAAGAAATTATTGATGAGACATTCCCTAGATCAATTTCGAATAATGAAAAAACACCTGAAAGAGTAGAAACAAGATGCAATTCAAGTATATCTGGAGAAAATAGAAATTATGCTGAAACACCTGTTCAAAGAAATGCAACCCCAAGAATTAAAATGAGAACAGAAAGATGTGAGGATTTACCAAATACCTCAGAATACTTCCGATCAAAAGATGAACTAATACAGCAGTTAACCAAAAGCATGGAAGCAGTAACAGTACCAGTAACGATTGGGCCTGTTCTTCCAGTATTTGATCAAAGGGAAGTTAGACATTCAGCTTTGACTGTTCCGTTAAATGCAGAAATTCAGAAAGTGGCTGAGAAATTTTATTCAGATTTATCAGAAATTCACCAAGATGCCTGATTTAACTTTTAAACAAAGTCTGTCATGTAAAACTCCATCTGCTGCAGAATCAGACTCTGGAACTCCGGAAAAGAGTCTGAATAAAATAGATTTAACGAACACCCCACAAACCCCAGAAAATAAATTACTTGATGTTGCAAAATTGACAGCAGATTTAGAGGAATTAATAATTGGAACAATTGGAACTGACAATTTGAAGCTATATCAGGATGATGAATTGTTATTTATTTGTAAAAGCCTAACATGGAAAACGAAAACCAAGTATTATCAATTGGAGAAAATGGCTGCTGAACTAGAAGTAGGTTTGAGTAGACAGAAAAATTTGCAGAAACATTATAGGGTGGATTTCTCCGAAAAAGACATTGAAAACGTGAATACCACAGGAAGAAATATTCATATAAAAGATTTAATTGTGTTTCTAAAAAGATTGGGTGAATTAAGTAAATGGAGAGTAAAATGGACAAAGAAAAGAGAGGAAGACAGAAGAGAAAGAGGAGAAGTAGTAAATGAGTTTCCAATGAGAGAAATACCGGGACGAGGGTATGTGCATGTCCCATGGACAAGACAGGACATTTTACTGTTTACAAATGATTTTCCTCAGCTTAGAGAAAAACCTGTGGAATGGTATCGACAGGTAGATATATTTGTGAAAGTTTCAAAAGTTCTGTGGGTTGATCTTGATGGATTCTTTGACATAGTTGTCCCATCAGATCTATAGACAGAATGTAACATTTCTATAGATTGGCCTAAAGAAGAACCTTCTCGAGATAAAGTAACAAGTGCTCATGCATCAGATGTTATGAATGTGTACAAAAAGGTAATTGTGTGGTTGAAAAACAAGATTCCCCCAAAAGAAGTAGATTGGGTTAAAATAGATAGAACAAACCAAGAGCCAAAAGAATCAGTACATTCATTCTATGAAAGATTACTGCTGGTATTTAAACAATACAGTGGTTATGAAAAATTGAGTGAGAAGGATATGAGCCATTTCATATACAGATTTGTTTATGGCTTAAGACCTGAAATTGGTGAAATTATAAGATCTGGAATAGTTGGCTGGCAATCGCTCACAGTAGATGATATTTTGAGAAAGGCAAAATATTGTAGTGATGAAATAGATGCTAAACAAAAGAAGTTAAAAGAAAAAGCTATGTGGGCACAGGTGAAAGTGGCTGAACAACAAATAGCAACATTAGGAAATAAGGGTGTTGATCAGAATCAAGGGAAATTCTAAGGTAATTATAATAAAACGAAATTAATGGGAAATTTAGAAGAGTTAAAACAGAAACTCCCATGTTTTAATTGCAGCGAAATTGGACACTGGAAGCGTGAATGTAAGAATCCGCCCAGAAATTTAAAAAATGCATCATTAAATCCACAGATGCAGAATGAGATAAATCAGCAGCAACGGCTACAGCGACAGGTAGTGTTTCAGCAGAGTCAGATACCACAACAGCAGCAGAGTCAGATACCACAACCACCACTTCCAAACTGTGTAAATGTGCAGAGATACAGTGCAGAAACAGGATTCAGCGGAGGTGAACAGGTAAACAGACTGCCAAGAGTGAATGTGTCGAATGTGTCACAACAATTTTGGATGAAAGAAGATGGAGGGAGTGAATCTGATGATTACTTCTGACGGTGCCTGAGAGAGGAGGAAGTGTGTGTGCTTGGAGCCATTCTTGAGGTATATCAGTCTGGTCCATTTGTAAATGGTAAAGTGAATGATGTAGAAATCACTTTTCTAGTGGATACAGGTGCTACCCGTTCTATTGTTAGATCAGTAGAAATAGAAAACCTCCCTCTCTCTGGTGAAAAGATCCAAGTAGTAGGTGTAGCTAATCAACAAATAAAAACAGATTTAACTGAACCAGTTGAAGTTGAAATTGGTAAATTCAAGGATATGCATAGATTTGTAGTTTGTGACAGCAGTCCTGTAAACCTGTTAGGAAGGGACATCCTTTTTAAGATGAACTGTAAAATATATTGCTTACCGGATGGTATTGAGCTCCAAACTCCAGAAGAAGATGGGCTTTACAAGTTAACAATGTTAATTGTTGAAGCAGAGGAAAGTAAATTATTTCCTGTGTTTGACAAGAATAATCTACCTGAAGAATTAAAAGAGACAGTCAATGTTAAAATTTGGGATTTCACTGGAGATGAAATGGGTCTGATGAAAAATGTAGATCCAGTAAAAATATCAGTAAAACAAGGAGCAGATTATCCTAACATTCCTCAGTACAAAATGAAAGCAGAAGTGATTGAAGGAGTAATTCCTGTAATTGACAAGTTCATAAAGCAAGGTGTCCTAAAAGAAATTGAGAGTAGCCCATGTAATTCACCGATTATGGGAAATAAAAAGTCAAATGGAACTTTCAGAATTGTTCAAGACCTGAGAAAGGTTAATAAAATTGTAGTTCCATGTTGCCCAATTGTGCCAAACCCAGCGGTAATTCTATATCAGATTCCGCATGATGCAGAATGGTTTACAGTTATTGATTTATGTAATGCATTCTTTACTGTTCCATTGCATCCAGAGAGCCAGCAAATCTTTGCGTTCTGGTTCAAAGAGCGCATATTAGCATGGTGTCGTATCCCTCAAGGGTATACTGAAAGTCCATCAATCTTTAATCAGTTGTTAAAGAAATCCTTGGAGAATCTAGATTTGCCTGGAAAATCTACATTGGTGCAGTATATTGATGATCTCCTTGTGGCTGGAAAAACAAGAGATAATTGTGTGACTGATACCATTACTATTTTAAATCATCTGGCAGATGAGGGACATAAAGTATCTCCTGCAAAATTACAGTTTTGCAAACAAGAAGTGAAATATCTTGGTCACAGAATTGCAAAGGGAGTCAGACAAGTGACAACAGAGAGAATAAAAATGATTCAAGCAATGCAACCTCCAAAAACACAACGACAGGTTAGAATGTTTCTAGGAATGGTTGGTTATTGTCACCAATGGATTAGTGGATTTTCAGTAATTGCAAAGCCACAGCAGACACTGACAAAAGCAGACATAAAAGACCCGATTAGTCTATCAGAAACTGAGTTACAAGCTTTTGAACAGTTAAAAAGAAGTTTGTGTGAAGCTCCAGCATTGGGAATGCCTGACTAGGAGAAAAAGTTTGAGCTGTATTGCAGTGAGAGAGAAGGATGTGCATTATCAGTTCTGATTCAAAGACATGGAAGACTGAGAAAGCCAATAGCATATTTCTCAGCTGTTCTTGACCCTGTTGCAAAGGCATTACCAGGTTGCTTAAAAGCAGTAGCTGCAACTAGTGTAAGTTTGGAACAAAGTGAACGAATAATAATGGGATTTCCTGTAAATGTATATGTGCCACACTCAGTTGATATTTCCCTCACAAGAAGCAGAACACAACACATGACACATAGCAGGCTAACAAAATATTAAAAGGTTATCCTTGGCTCAGGTAACATTTCAATTGCAAGATGTGTGAATTTAAATCCTTCCACATTACTACCTGATGGTACTGAGACAGAAATCAGAGATGAAGTTGATCATGAATGCCTGTTTGTGTTGGAATATTGCACTAAACACAGACAGGACATTAAAGATGTCCCATTGCCTGAATCAGATTATGTTATGTTTGTTGATGGTTCATGTTTAAGAACGGAAGAAGGTGTTCTGAATGCAGCATATTCCGTTTGCACAGTTGCAGATGTAATTGAAGCCTCCTGTCTCAAAGGAATTCGTTCAGCTCAAGTAGCAGAATTGATTGCTTTGATTCGTGCATGTGAATTGGGAAAAGAGCAAAAAGTTACCATAGTGACTGATAGTCAGTATGGATTTGGTGTAGTCCATGACTATGGCCAGCTCTGGTCTCAAAGAGGTTATTTAACTTCTGAGGGATCACACATCAGAAATGCACAGTTGATCAAAAGACTGATCGACGGAATTCAACTTCCAGAGAAAATTGCAGTCGTAAAGTGCACTGCACACAAAAAAGGAGAGGATTACATAACAAAAGGAAATGCATATGCTGACCCAATAGCAACATTCTGTGCTAAAGAAAACATGGCAATTAATCGGGAAAAAGTAAATGAACATGTTTTGAACTCACTTATGCTAACAATTGTAGTTGAGACTTGGCAGGGAGTAAAACAGTTGCAAGATGAGGCAAATGATGAGGAAAAAGATACATGGTTAAAAGCAGGATGCAGACAGAGAGAAGAAGATGAGGTTTGGGTTTACAAAGATGACAGACCAGTAATGCCAGACAGTATGATTTCTGACATGGCGCGCATGTACCATGGTCCAGGACATATTGGTAGAGATTCAATGATCAGATTATTTAGGCAGACATGGTACAATCCAAAATTCAGGATAATTGCAGAATCCCTTTGTCAGAGATGTCTTACCTGCCAACAGATAAATCCAAATAGGAAAACTGTTGTGAGAATGGGAACTATAGGATGGGAGGGTGGTCCATTTACCAGATTACAGCTTGACTTCATTGACATGCCACCTCATAACAAACTTAGATATGTCTTGGTGATAGTCTGTTTGTTTTCAAGATGGGTGGAAGCATTCCCAACACGCCGCAATGATTCAATTACTGTGGCAAAATTGCTCTTGAGAGAAATCATACCGAGGTACAGATTTCCTGTGACGGTCGAGACAGATCGTGGCACACATTTTGAAAACAGACTGCTACAATTGGTTTGTGAAGCTCTGGATATAAAACAAAAGCTACGCTGTGCTTACAGACCAAAAGCATAAGGTGTTGTTGAACAAGTGAATGGTACAATAAAAAACAGAATAGCAAAAATGTGTTTAGCAACAGGAATGAAGTGGACTGATGCACTTCCACTTGTTTTGATGTCATTGAGAAGCATTCCATATAGAAAAACAGGACTGAGCCCTCGTGAAATTTTAATGGGCAGGGTCATGAGGCAAGCATTCGTTCCAGTTGATAAACTGTTAAGCATTAATGATAGTATCATTATGGATTATTGCAAAAATCTATCTGATGTGGTGACTTCTGTGTTCCATCAGGTGGGAACTGAAGTGATTACAAAAGAGAAGGAGCAAGCTCATGATCTGTTACCAGGTGACTGGGTGAGGACAAAAGTTCACCGAAGAAGAAACTGCCTAGTACCAAGGTGGCAGAAAGCAAGACAAGTGATATTAATCACAACAAATGCAGTAAACTGTAAGGGTTTGAAGAGGTGGATTCATGCTAGCCACACCATTTGTGTGCCAGCACCTGAGAATCCTGATGAAGGTGATACAACAGCTGATTCAGATTCTGAAGAAGAGACTGAAAGAAATCCAGATCCTGAAGATCAACAAGAGAGTCGACATCTGGAAAATTCAATTGCGAATGAAGCATTGAATGATGAAACTGAAGAAATTGTGATACAAGATTCTGAAAATGATGAAGATCTGCTAAATCAAGAAGCAGAAAAAGAAGCTGAACAAGAAGTGATTCAAGATCAAGATCAGGAGACTATTGAAAAGCAGGTTGGAAGCTCTGAAAGCAGGAACAGAAATTCTGAAACTGGGAAGTTGGAAGTAATTGAAGAAGAAGAAGAAGAAGAAATTCCGAGTACCAGCTGTAAGAATGATTTTCCTAACAGAGTGAAACTGCTTAGTAAAGAAGTACCTGGATCTAGAGCTGATATCACAGAAAGCGAATCTGATGAAAGTGATGATAAATCCAAAGTAAAAAGATCAAGGAAAAGAGCTTGGAGAGTAGAGTGTAATCTAACTGAACTGAAAAAGAAATTATCAAGAAAAGGAGATAATTGGCCAAGTGTAAATGAAGGCCTAAAATTCAAAATTAGCAAAAGAACAATTTAATGAGATCTCAAGTCAAAAGGAAGAGGTCTTGAATAAGAAAAAACAAGCAGGAAAGAAAATTGAAGTGATTAACAGCAGAGCAAAAAGAGTAATAAAGCCAAATCAGACGTACAAGTCACCTGAGTGGACCTACATTATCATCCCACCAGTAGTAGAAGTAAATAGTAGTGAAATAAATTTAGATGATGCAAGTGATAATGATTGATTTTATTCTGACACAAGGTTCAAGAAATTGTGTTAGGTGACACAAGGTCGAAGAAAGTGTGTTAGCTGGAAAATGCATTGCATTGATGTATGACATAAGGTCGAAGAAAAGCTGTTAGAAAATAGAATTTTCTGTTAAAAAAAAAGTACAAAAAGAGGGGTGTATATGTAGTAATTTTAAATAAGTAATTTTAAATTTTTGATTTTTTTTAAAGGCTCTTGTTTCAAAGTAAAGATGCCTTCTACTAATAATAATTCGAGATGTTCGATTCTTAGAAGGTGTTCCAAATTGTCTTCAATATGTGTAATCCTGATAATTTTGGTTTGGTTGGTTTTAGCTGTTATTTTTCCTTTTGGAATTGATAAAGAAATGTACAAAACTAATATGACTAGTAAAATTGTGGTTAATCATGATAAGGTAGATAAGTCTGATAAAATAATTGCACACAAACCAGAAATTCACCAAGATAGATCTGTAGGAGATTTTTCTAGTAACACTTTTTCAAGACTTTTATCTGAATATGTTAAGGTGATGGATGTAAAGGATTGCTACATTTGTGTGAAATTACCTACTTCTGTTTCAGAAGGTGTCACTTACAGTATGCTTCCTCTTACTTATGGCATTACTTGTAGTGTAATAGCTAGCTTGTTTTATCAAACAGGACGTTTGAAATATTATTACTCTGACTTTGATGAAATTTTTGCAAATTTTAAAGTTGTAAATAGCCTGAACAAACTGAAATATGCTAAACAGATGAGGGAATTTTTCCTAGTAACTAATGAACTCACTTATGAATATGCTTTTAGAAACAATTTAACATGTAAATTGAGAACTGAAGAATAGTCGTTTTTGAATATGGTGGAGGAGAGAAGGGCTATTTACAAGCGAAATGAGATGTTGAAACAAACTAAATCTAAGTTTTGGCAGATTGAAGATGAAAAGCTCAATGGTAGAAACGAAAATGGTGCTATTCTCATAGATAAACCTGTTAGTGGAAAACTTTGTTTAAGAAGAGATAATACTTTGTTTGATAATTACTTTGTAGGTGCTAGTCAATGTGAAGATACTTATCAAATCTTAGGGGGATGGGGATTTAAAGGAGGCAAAGATCCAATTTGTCCTGGAATTTATTTTGTTTGCAGAAACAAAGCTTATTTCAATCTCCTAGACCACTGGTATGGGACCTGTTATGTTGGTTTAGTTTTTCCAAAACATTTTCATGTAGATAGAAATACAAAAGGTTCATTTGAAATTGGCAAACACCTGAATAGATTTAAAAGAGAAAGCTTCTCAGAAATATTGGGTGACATATTTGGTGCATTAATACCTATGGTAGGAGTAACCCTGAATGCAAATAAAATCAGAAAAATGTCTACAATTGTTGATAGATTACCAACTGATACTGCAAGTGGATTTCAATTAGTGAATACAGAGCTTATTGCTATGAGAAGTATGGTAATACAAAATCGTCTTGCTTTAGACATTTTGCTAGCAAAAGAAGGAGGAGTCTGTGGAATTTTACATGTCCAGCATTGCTGCACATATATTCCAGACAAGAGTCAGAATATAGAAATGTATATCAAGAATATAACAGAATTACATGCTGAGGTTGAACCTTTAGAAGATGAAAATTTTTCAGAACGGTTGAGCAAAAGATTTGCAGCAATCAGAAACTGGTTTCAAGAGATTGGTAGTTCAATCATAGGTAAAATATTTTGTCCTTTAATAGTTATAGTCATAGTGATACTTTTGTTAAAAATGAGTTGCATGATACACAAGAGAAAGAAATGTGTAAGAGAAAAGAAAAGAATTTACAAACTCAGAAAAGGAAATAGAATTAGAAGAGTTCCGTTGAACACAATATGAGAGTTGCAGACAAACAGCTGAATCAAAGGTTTAGAAATACTAATACTGAGAAAGTCCAAAACATGTTCAAGGGTTGAAAATTTTTGGGCGTTATGTGTGGTGATTTTGAAATCACCAGATGAGGGAGTTGATGGAGCAAGGTGATGAACAACATTTTGTTCAAACTTGCAAAGTTAAACTTCCATAATAACCGTAACTGAATTAACAAGAATGTGATGAAATTATTAATCAACTTAGTTGTAAAAATGCATCTATCAGAAAACACGTGGGATTAACTAATGTGCTTCATGTTGCAAATGCGAAGAGAATAATAAACTAACCTTGTCTATTGTCTTTGTCAGTATTAAATGCTGCTGTTTAACTAATGGCATGTGCTTATTATGTGTGCTTATGGTATGTCTTTTTATTCTGTGATAAAAGCTTGTGGAGAATCCTTGCGGTCCAAAAGAAGAAGGTAGATATGAACGCTGCTTTGTGTGCTTAGCTAGGTAACATAAATTAACGGGTTTTTAATTAGCAAAGGGGGTGGGTAACAGAATGGGTCTCAATACTTTAATTAATTAATGTCATGTGTTTGTTTGAATAATAGTTTCCAAGTGAGGCCTAAGACTGAGGCAAAGAAATGGCTGACAGAGATGCAGTTGCGAAAACTTGTCCAGAGTGGAGCCTTGCACATGCGCTGAAGTGGAAACTTTTACCACGTTGACATCTTTGACAGAAAAGCAGCTTATTAGTTGTGCTAAACGTGCTCTTGGAGAAAAAGGCTCAAGGACAGGAAACCAAACGTGACTGCCAAGGCTAGGAAGTCATAGGCTGTAACCCAAGTGAAAAGTATCTCTTTTGAGGAAGCTGAATGACGCGAAAGCAAAAGGACAATAGGGCTTATGTATAAGCCTGTAGTTGGACTAGAAGCGGTGTTGAGCTAACTATATTATCGTGGACTGACACAAAACAGCCAATAGGAAACTCAGATTTCTAAGAAGGAATGCAGAATGTAGATAGATTAGCTGGACAGAAAGGTATAAAACCTGACCTCATGGGCAGGAGGGTGCTGCTTGCTGTTCCGATTCCTGATTGACGTGACATGCTGTCGGACTTTTGGCGCACGTAAGGACAGCAGTCTTTGAAATGATTTTCCTTTCTTGGTGATGAGGGAAATAGACAGGGAGATAGATTTAGGGAATGGAAACCGTTATTTTTGCTTATAATTCATGATGATGTGTTTGCTTTAAAAGTGTCAGTTTATTAAATCACTTCCTTATTAAAATGCTGCTTTCTTATTTGCTTATGAAATAAAGATACTAAAACGTAAATGCCTTTATTCTTTGAAAATAAAGCTAATAAAAATTAGATTTGAAGTGACAAGCTGGTCTTGTTTATTCATGGTCTAGTTTTCATCAGTTGATCCATTCGCCTTAGTGGCCTAATTAAAATGATAAATGTTTAAAACCATGGTAAGAAAAGTTAAACTGCAGTTGTATATAATTTGTAAATAGTTTGTGAATAGTTCTAATTAATTAAGTCACATGATTCAGTTGCTCAAAAATGGTCTCATAGGTGTTATGGGCCTATATTTGCATTTCATGATTAATGGTGAGTATTGTGGTGAGAAATAGTGTTATTGGGACAGTTTTTCAATAGGAGCGCTGGATCACCACGTTTTTCCCCAATTCCAATCAATTGTAAAAAATTATCAATCAAAACTGGCATTTACTGAAAAATCTTGATAAAGCGTTGGCACAGGCTCCGCTTTTTGCATTCAAAAGGAGAAAAGCATTGCGAATCACATCGTTCGGGCTGATCTACCTAAACCACCTAAGCCCACATTGAGAGGATACGTCGGATTGGCACCAGTGATTGGCCATCATAAATGTGGGTCCTCCACCTGTTGCGATCAAACGTTGGAAGGGTCAGTGTTCTCCCATGAGGGTGTTCATTGGAAACATGAAACATTCACCAATTGTAAATCTACAGGCGTGGTGTATGGAATCCTCTGCCCATGCCCCAAACTGTATGTGGGAAAGACAAGCCAGGAAATCCGCCAGAGAGTAACGCAGCATAAATCAAGGATTAAGAGAAATGTTGAAAACGCCCCTCAAGTCAACCACTGGAAGGCTAAGGAACACGTGTTAGGTGATCTTAAATGGACCGTGATATCAAAGATTGAAGCTGATCCACGGGGAGGTGGCAGTCATTTATGACTGTCTCAACGTGAGGCGATGCTTATCCTGAAATTTAATACAGCAGTGAATGGGCTAAATGAGATTTCTGAAATATTTAAACTGTTAATCTGCAGGGCCTTAGTGTGAACCTAGCTCTGCGGGCCCATGCTTAAGCTGTGGCATTGTTAAACTGCCTTTTGGCATAAGCCTTTGTTGCCCCTGTGTATCGATCTTTGCATAAACCACGCACTGTATGAGTTTCATGGCTGGACCCACTGGCCCCATTTGGAGTGCTGTCTACGTTGACTTGATGGGCACTAGTCCACATAGCCGCCATATGTATCCGGCTGATAAGGTTATACATGCTGTTCTTTGCTAACAATAGTGAGACTTACGTGCATGGAGCTCCCAGAGTCAGCCTTTTACTGACTGTTTTTTCCAAATTACAATGCATATGGTGTGAAGTACCACGGATTTGGAGCCTAGGCATTCACATTGAAAAAACTGCCGCTTACAGGAGTGATGACTTGCGGACAAGTAAAGTGCGCAACCGTTTTTTACACACGCCGAGATAGGTAATACACGCCTATTTCGAGGATGCCTACCAGTCCCATAAACCTTTGCGGCACCCCGAACTGCTGTTAATGAAGACTAGGCTAAAATAAAATCCGGATGATTCACGGACTCTCTCCTTCAATTTAAGTTCTCACGCTGCAGAATATCTCTGTTTCAGACACACTGTTTTTGTAATGGCAACGCCGTGGAACATGGGCGCTTGTACTCAGGAACAAATAATATTCAAAGCTGGTAAATAAAGTTTTTTGCGACAGGATATAAGAACATCCTTTCCCATGATGCAAAAATACCCACAATCCTTTGAGGGATTGGTATTACATACGCTCAACGGAGACTTGTGAAGCGTACCCCCTCACTTCTACGAGGTTAGTGTATGTGAAGTTTTGTTTTGGGCTTTTTATAAGCGTTTTAGATAGTGTATTAACCTGTGTAGCCTTTTGACTGAGGCTTAGACGAGCGACCATCAGTACTGTTCTAGTAAGGTTTTGAGCCAATCTTGCAATACATACGAGTGAGCTACTTGTAGGGTGCTCCTTTGTTTGCAGTTATCTGTACTGTCAGTTTTTTGATGCCATACGCTGGGGAAGAGTCGAGATGTGCTTTTTACAAATGAAGTGTAGCAGTTCATGCAAAGCTTTGATTCAGGCTTGGGTAAGCAGCCGTTGATATTGAAGTAATAAGGGATTGATTTGTGTGGGTCTAATGTGTTAAATATATGAGAGGGCTCCGCAATGGGTTCTCCTTTGATCGCAGTCATCTTTACTGTTTCAGATTGATGCCATTAGCTGGGGAAGTGTTGAGGTGCCCACCAAACAACTGGCTGCCACACATTGGAGATCTAACTGGTATGTCTGGTGATATTTAAATTCGAGTAGTCACCACATGGATGATATAAAACGGTCTGGGTAACAGAGCTCCAACCTGCTTGCCTCATAGATCAACGGATGTCATTGGAATCCACATTGGATTTACCTCAAGATTTATGCTGAAGTCGCAAGGATTATGGATTACACCACACTGTAAACCCATTCTTCCATTCATTTTTGGGCTAGCATATTCTGACATAATTTTGCCTTATGAGTTTCTTTTGATTATTTTTTGATTTTCAGACACACTAAGGATTGACTAAAAGTAGAACAGTCTCTCACTTATGAGTAAGGTAAGCAACTGCTGCACCAGCTGGGTGCGGGCATGCCGTTGTTTTACAATTGATGAGCAGAGTGGTAAGAGTATTTGTTTCTCTTTCTTTTTTAGATTGTGATGGTCCTGAGGAGTACCCTGCCATTCAAAAGGGTTCGAAACGCGTCGACCTAGCGCATTGTCTAGTCAAACAAACATATCTAAAATTAAATTGTTGTTTGTAATGCACTTTATTCTTTGTTAACTTTGTTGATTATTTGGTGCATTGCTTTACTCACACTGGTGGTAAAGTTTGTTGTTGTTTGGCTACATGCGTAGTGTTCCCCTTTGGGTTTTGCCTTTCTAAAAACTGTGAATGAATTTGGCTTAACCCTCTGGTGAACTTGGTGAGTGTGTGGAGTTGGTTATGTGTCAGAAATGAATGTTGAATGGAAGAAAGAGAAAGCAGAGTGGTTGTGTTGTCTTTTGATAAGTTGTGCAATTGTGAATTAATGTTTTTTTTGTATTTGTTTCATTGATCATTTATTTGTATGTATATATATATTTATTAAAAAATAGGCTAAAGATTCAAAATAAAAAAGTTTTTCTGAAATTGATTTTTCATGAAACCTGTGACAGACTTGCATTGGTATCAGTAATATAGTAAGTGGCAAATAGTGTTCAGTACTGGCACTTTTTTGGTTTTTTCTATATTGACTCAGCCTTAGTGAGTAGAGTCAAGGCACTTGGTTGTTACTTGATTACCTTTTATTCTTGGCACATGAGACTGGAGCGCGGGTGACAGACAGAAGCCACAATCAAGTCAATTGTCATGTGCACCCTATATATGGCCTATATTCTTGTTATACATGGAACACCGTTTACCAGTTTCAATCAGTAAATGTTGAAGAACAGTTTTTCCTGAAAGGGAGACAAGTTGCTTTTTTTAAAGCGCTGAAAATTTGAGAGTGCTGGATATGGCCATGTTAAAGTTTGTCAAGTTGTTACCCTGCCTCCGTATGCCTGGTCTTGTCTCCCTCTTCCCTAATGCAGCAATACTGCAAAGTTTCTAGTGAACTGTGTTTTAACACAATAATACATGGTAGATTTGCTTTTACAATGCTCTTAAGTCTAGTAGACTGATATAATTCATAATTATGCTATGTCTGAGATAAAAGATCACATGTGCTTACATAGGGCTAGCTCCTTCAGGTGTAGTGTAGCTCCTATCTTCCCAATAGGCTCTGCGCATTGGAATAATACCTACAGCAGTAAAGGCCTAGGCCAGACGTTAACTAGGTCTACTACTGTCGATACTAGACTTAAGTTTTGGGTTTGCCAGCGTAGCTCAGAGTTCGCTAGAAACTTTCTCGAATGTTCAGGAAAGAATTAACTCCCCTGATTAGACAAGAAGGGATTTAGTTTCTGACAACCATAGAACATGACAACTTTGCTCTCCCCTAATCAAGAGTCAATCTCAAGAGTCGTGTGAGCACAAGGCAATTATTTTACTCAGTCAGTACGTGCATTCTTAGTCTCATCAGATTGTAGAGAAAAGGAAGAGACGGGCTTGTTCAATAAAAAGGTGTTATTTATTGATCAGTCTCTTTTCTTGTACAAGAGAAATGGATCGATATTATTGCAATACTTATAGTTAAGTAAAGTGCATACATTAAAAGCAATAGTATAAAATAATACTGTAAAAACATTGATATGGTTTCTGAGCCATATGATGTTTAAAATGATTAAAATATATTTACATACACATATACATTTGACTAAACGTACTCAACTGGTGTTTCTAAATACGCCTACCCCGTGTACCTGACCTAAGTCTAATGCGTGGGCGGGAATAGAAAGTTACAGTTTAAGTTAAGTTTGTTTTTGCCAAGTGAATAACTAAAGAATTCTCTGTGAGGGGTTATTCAGTTCTGTACCTGGAAGTTAGGATGAATGAGGAATGGTATCTCTTTCTCTGCTCTCGATATTCCAGGCTGCCTGCGAGGGCTGCCCGAAAACGCCGGAGCTGGATTCTCGGCAGGAGAAAGCAGCGAGTCTCTCAGCGCGTCAGGAAGGCGGGGCTGCTGCCAGCGGGGTCTGCTTCTGCTCTCGGCTTCGGCAAGTATGGCTGCTCCGTCTCGTCACCACGCGTGTGTTTGCATAGGGCAAGATCGGCAATATTTATACCTTAAAGGTGCCGAGATTGACGTAAGGATGGACATAGATACGTCAATAAAGATGTCATACGACTTGCTCGTTAGCACATTCTTTTACTGAAGTTCTCTGTGAAATCAAAACAATGGGCGCACGGATTTTCCAGGTTGTCATAGGTTTGATTTGTTATGAGAACGTCGTATGCCTTATCAGGGGCTGGAGGAATGTCGCTTGTCTAATTAGATCTCAAGCGTTATGACCTAATCAGATAACACGTTCCTGTGCCGTAGTGTGACTGCGTCAGATAACGGTATCTGCATCATGGGGGCTGTTCTTGCCTCATGGGCTGACTGTTAGTTAACTTGATAGTTAGTTTAACCAGAATAGGGTCAGGAATAGGGGGATTGATTCAGAACCTATAGGAATACATGACACCCACTCCACGCTAACTATGGTCATATTTACTAATCTATGCATAGTATAACATAGTACAACATACTATAGAGTATAGTGTATACCTTACCACCCCAAAATACATAAATGCATTTTGAAATTTTCAAATATACTGAAAAATTGCAGTCATATATAGTGTATGCACTTAAGCTATGAATTAAACGCTAAAGTAAACACGCATTTGTATTCATTATTGCTTATTTGGTATATGAGAAATACACATGAAATGGCTCTTAATATGGCTATACAGAAAGAAAGTTCGAGACCATTTCATCACATAATAAAATATTTGTGAACATACCAGCGGGCAACTAAAGTTTATAAAGTATCTAAAAATAGAAATCTTAGTTCTCTAGGAATAGTTCCTTACTTTAAGCAGAAGATAAGTGTCCCGAAAATTTTGTAAAAAATAATTTGGGGCTGCTAAAAAATTGTTGTCCGTGAACTGGTGGGAAAAATTGTTCAGGTGACTTTATTTTTAAAGTTGAAGGCCGAATTCAGGGAACGCCGTGTGCGAGCTTGCTCAAAAGTCTCTATTTCTGTTCTGGAGAGAACATCATATCATTAAGGCTGTCAACAGCTTCATGGGAAAGTTCCACTAAGTCGGAAATAGGTGTAACCATGCATTCGTGCGCATGATTGTCTCCATTGACATTCTGATTCGCATTGCTGACAGAAGGTCGTACCTGATCGATGCTGCTTTCATCTTGAACTTCACTACTCTTCAATCGTAGTGGTGAAGATTCCACGAATGCCGTCATCAGGATTGGCAGCCTTTGAGGGCAGCACAAAGCGTGAACCTTGGTAGGAACCAACAATGTATCTGCATCCACTGGCGCATCCGATTGTAGCGTCAGACAGGTGTCTAACACGCATTCTTCTCCGCATAGCAGACACCTTAATACAGGTAAAACACACCTTTGCCACATTGGTCGAAATGATAGAAACCAAGTCATGTTCAGGTCTCTAAGCCGGGAGAGTCCCAGGATTTTTGATATCCGGTCCCGGTATCCAATGGCTAGGATCGTATCTTCCATTGTCGCAAGAGTTTGATCTGTGACATGGGTTGCCATAACGAAAAATAAGGACTAAGAATAGGATTCCTGCAATTAGTCCCAGGATCAGGGGAAGTCCGCCAAAAATCGAATGGACGAAATCTGGAAAAATACCCAGTATGGCTTTGAATGGTGTTAATGCCATCGAAAATACTGTCTTAAATACCTTTGAGACCCCAGTGGTATCAGAAATATTTAAGATTTCGCTCAGGATTTCCGCGAAATGTACGGGGGAATTAGTTGATAATAATGTATGTATCTCTGCAGTCGTCCTTGCGACGTGTAGATCATACGTTTCTTTTGATGACGTGAGCCTTGTAGGCGTCTGAAGAAGCACTGTTTTCATTCTGCTTAAAGTATCTATTCGAATAGAAGTAATTTTCAAATTGGGCCATGCCCTTGCCTCCCTGTCTGGAAAGGAGCTGGGGAACAAAGAACGTCCACAGCACTTGACCTTCGCAGTCGTAGTGACTAGATAAGGAGTCCCGGGCATAAGACTACAACATCTGCGGTCTACAATAAGAATGTAACTCCCATTATAGAGTCTTTGAAAGAATGGTTCTATTTCAGTTGCAGGTGCGCCTTGCTGGTGACATGAAAGGTTGTATGAATTCCCTTCACAGGCTCCATGCAAACTAATTCCGTTACACAGAAGCGTGCCGCTTAGTGACATAGCACAATTGTTGCCACTAAGAAACACTTTCTGTCCTTTATTACTGACACATGCATGTGAATAGGGCAGGTTCCAAGTTGTTTTAAGGTACCCCTTTCCCAATTTCTCGTACATGCCAGCCTGTATATATTTTTGGCAGTATTGAAACCTGAAGGTTGAGATTGGAATATTTATGATTCCGTGGATTATCCATTCGCTGACAGGTCGTTCTGACATTGTCATTGGTAATCTTTCTAGTTTTTCAATGCTCAAGATTGTATAATCAGCACCCTTTTGCGCCATACCGATTTGTCTATCAGTAAGGTTAAAGATTTGGAATAGTGACGTTGTGTTGATTAAACGCCAAGGCACATAGCCTGAACGCAGATTTTGTAACGTCCAGCCAAGCTGTACAATAGAACGCAATTGTGACTGACCATGTTGTAATAACAGTAAGTCTTGCGATAATATATCGATTGCTGAAGACACAATGCTGTCCAATGAAAAAATTCTGGAGGACAGAGTCATTAACCCATTGTCCACTACAGAAAGTGATTTTTCCAAATTAATACGGTCAATTTCCCGTATTCTTTCTGCTGTCTCAATTTGAGTAACCTTCCAGGCCTCATTGTATGCTGCATATACAGAGGCTGCTATGAAACGCTTTTGACGCTGTTTGCGTGGTCCCATTATGAAATCACGCAAGTCAGCACCATCAGTAAGTAAAGTTAGGTGTTGCTTAATTTCAGGCAGTGTGGAACTTTGTAGCCATTGAAGGCATAATTTGCCCACACTGTAGGTTGTTATTATCCCTGGGTGATGTCTTTGGGGATATCTAGGGTCTGGCCTGGTCATTTTGAACCCCTGTGTTTTATTCAGGAATCTGTCTTGACTGTTATTTGTATCTGTGGGCCAGATCAACCATTGTTTCCAATCAAGATGTGTTCTGTTTTGGTTTACTATATGGTTTACGTCTATCTCTTCATCTGTATCAGAGCTATTGCTAAACATTGTTGGCTTTGGAATAGACGGTTTATTTAAATCTTTGATTTGGCTAAGCCGAGACAGGTGGTTTGTTGAACAGTGTCATTTAAAAATATCATTTGTTCTGGGATCATGCAGGCTCTAAACAAAGCTTCTAAACCCTGTACTTGCCATTCTTTTGTACCCCAAACACTTTTCAAATCAACATTTTTGTCCCAATAATCAAATCCAAAAGTATTCATTTTTTCGAAGAATGAATCTGAATATATCAATTTTGTGTTGGTTATCATGGTTTTCATCCCTGTCTTGTTTGACATTTTAAAATAAAATGTTTCAGCATTACTTGTGTTAAAACCTGAAAAATATGAATATTTGTCATAAACGGTTCTTGAGCTCCCTTTTGGAGGTGTAGCACAATGTTACCATTGATTATAATTTAAAACATTTCTAGGTTGTGCAGATTTATGTAGAAAATGGTTACCATAGTGGTTATAGCAATACATACTATCATAATTTGTAGAACCTTGCAAATAATCATGTTTGGTAAATTTAGCAGACATTACTAAATCAGACATCATATTATTAATGCTTTCGAAGTCCCAATCATCAGCAAATGAGTTCGGTTTTGCAAAGTCACTCAAGGAGATCTTGATTTGGTGTGGATATTTCAGGATCTCGACCGGACCATAAATTTCATAGTCAGTGTTGTCCCAGGCTACCCCACCAGGTATCGGATTGGCTGTGAAGTTGGCTGAAGAAAGTTCTCTTTTCTCGACGTGTGAAGATGTGTGTGGTTTGAGCACCAAGTTGATGTTCTGACTTGCTGTGTCCATTTTAGCATATTTTCCCTCAATGGAGCGTCCCAAAGTTAATACCATGATGAGCCAAAGTATGAGGATAAATGCACCAAAACCCACCCAAAATTCAATCCATGGAGAAACCAGATATGTTTCTTTCAGTTGTTTCAAAAGTTCCTTAGCTTTGTCTTTAAAGGATTTTGATGATGGCTGTGTCTTTGATTCACTGAGGCTTTCAGAGGAATCATCGAAGTTTATGAAGTAGCCGGATGCAGTTCTGTCAATTGTTCCAATTGCTTCAGGATTTTTGTTTCTTGCATTTTCACTTGGTACTTCATTGTAGATTGGTGTGTCTCTGCTAAATGTTTTTATTTGGGTTTTCAGAGGTCTGAGTTCTATTGCATTGTTGCATAGTCCTTGTTGTTCTTCTGTAGGCGTTTCGAATGTGATGAGCCTCTTTGTTAGGACCTCTGTACTGGTAGCAAACCTTGGTGTTCTGCTACTTATCGGGAGTCCACTTGGCCTACTGTTTGTTATCGGCCACATGTTGTGGTTTTACCAGGTCGATGGATACAACTCGGTTCTCCTTTTTTCCAGCAAGTGGCGGTAGTACAACTGATCTTGTCCCGTTGACCGACAAGACAGGAACTGCTTTTCTGTAAGAAGGCCCAAATTCCTTCTTTACCGCGATCTTCTCCCTGACTAGATCCCCGACTTTTGGAATCCAGACAGGTCTTGCTGGGACAGGTGGTGATTCTTCAGTGGTTGTTGGCTGTTGTTTCAACTGTATGTTGCTCAGGTCTTTTCTTGTTTTGTTTAAGTCCTGCAAAATAGCCAAACAGTCTTTGACATCAAAGCTTTTTTCTTTAACCACTGAAGTCTGACTGTCGAGGTCAGAGATAATCATTCTAGTTCCAAATAATAATTCGTACGGACTGAATCCCTTCAGAGAATTTCTTGGCAAGTTATTTAGACTACGTTGGACACTTATTAGATGTTTGACCCACCCAGCTCCCGAACCTAATATCCTTTCCATTATAGATTGCTTTCTGCCTTGGTTTTTTCTTTACACCATCCCATACCCTCAGGAAGGAAGTGAGAAGATTCCAGCTGGACTGTGCTCATTTGGCCATGTTTCCCCCCAGGCTGGTGTGCTTGAGTGAAAACAATGGTCAAACGTAGCATGCTCTTAGCGTATATGCCATTTAGACCCGCAAATCTTTGTATAATAGTCCGGACGTCAGCCGAGTGCTGGTGATCTACATTATAAGTGGAAACTAGCCTGTATATGTTAATCGCAAGCCATTCTTTTTACTGGTCATATTATCTGCAGTCAGATTCCACCGTATTATATTTTTTCTCTCTCCACTGCGATTTCTGTTGCAGTTTGGGCAGTTTTTTACAAACCTGGTATGATGTAGGCTCATGCCTGGCCACCAGTACCGTGATTGTAATTCTTCCAGAGAATCTTTTAGTTTGAGGTGTCTGAGACCCTCGCCCATATGTGCGTCTGCGATTAACAAGCTTCTGCTGTCCAAGTTTGGAATCACTCTATCCCCCACTCCAGGGATTCGAGCAAAAGGGACGGAGTTTGCATCGATTATGTATGTGTAATTGAGTGGATAGTTGATCGGTAACGCTGAGCAGTCGCCTTTTGATGACGTTTTCACCGCCAGCACTGTTTCACCGTCAATGTATTTTAATGTACGCTTTTTTCGATCTACGGGAGCCGATTTAGTGGCTGCGGCTGCGGCTGTTTCAGCCAATGAATTCCCTACAACGTGAACGCCATCACGCTGATGACTCAGTGAGTGAGTCACGTGAGTCTTTGGTAGTTCTTTTTGTAAAAGAGCTATTTGTTCCCAGAGCAGTTTCTGCTTTATTGGTGCATCTGTGTCATCTTTGTAACCATTCTGAATCCATGTCTGCAAATCCTTGTTATATGATTTGACGCAGTAATATGAATCTGACACTATAAGTGTCGGGAATTCGCGATCCGCATTATCTAGCGCCATTTTCAATGCTATTATTTCAGTTTGTTGTTCTGAATTAGTTTCAACTGAGTGTGTTTTTGTTAATAGAGGTCTTAGTTTACCTCCGTGCCACACTTCTTTTGTAATCTCACATGTGGGGTTGTATGCTTGTTCGCCCCAAACGGAGGGTTGAGCATGTCCGTCTGTATAGATTACACAGGCGTAATGTCGTAGAGGCAGAATGTCGGATGGCAGAGGATACGTCTTTTCATATTTTAGATTTTTTAATTCTTCTAGTTCTTTAGAAAATTGTCAACCAGGCTATACTTGATAATTCATATCCTACGTATAAGACTGTTAAATGAGCAATTCTGGACTTTTTAAAGTTGAATTTGTAACCCTCTGCTGCGAACCCAAGTATTATGGTGTTCACTCTTTTCAAGTGAGTCTCCAAGTCATCATCTGTTAAGTAAATGTCATCGACATAAGATAATGCTTCATCATCATATAGTTGTAGTAATTCTGTTACTCTCGCTGAGAATACCCCCGGGCTGTTCTTGTACCCCTGGGCTAACCGACAGAATTGCTTTTGAGTGCCATTTACTGAGAATGCAGTTAAATATCTGCTCGCTGGTGCTATATTTTGGCAAAAGAATCCATTGGAGATGTCCAAGGTTGTTTTGTATTTTTTGCGCACTATGTTATTCATTAGTGCAGCACTGTGTGAGTTTTGCACTGCAAAGGTTTTGCAACATGTGTTAAGGTGTCGGTAATCCAAAACTAGACGATATGAATTGTCTGGTTTGGAGACCGGAAACAAAGGATTGTTCATTTGTGAGGTGCAAGTTTCAATCACCCCCTGGTATTCTAGCTGATCTAGTATTTCATTTACTTGTTTTTTAGCTTCTTGCTTAATTGGGTACTGCCTTTGTGCAGTAGGTTGTGATTTTAACTGGATTTTGTGAGGAGGAGAATCCTCATCCCATCCTACATGATTTTTATATAAAGCAGGTGCTAAGGCCACTGCCCACTTTCTAGCAAGTGTGTATTTTTTATGAATCGGGATTTGATTCGAGAAGGCAGGCATAATTACTTCTTCGCCATGAGGGCACTCCCTGACAAACTCTGGTGGCCAGTCTTTTTCAGCTAGAAGGATATCATAGCCCTTGGAGAGATTATCCCAAAATAGTCCCCTTATTTTCCTAGTCTTATCTCCCTCTATACGTAATGTTATCTCGTATATCTTGTGGGGCTTGCTAACTCTGGTGTCTGCAGTTTCCACTTGAAGATATTCATTCGTGTCCACTGTCTCCAGATGATTCATAAGGACTTTGCGAGCTATGCTCACCTCTGCTGCACTGTCTAGCATTGTCTGAGCCCACTCTCCGTTTTTCAGTTGTATCCTCAGTATTCTCGGCATTGTTAATTACCTTGATACTGGCTACCTTCTTTTTTGGAAATTGTAATTTCTTTTTTAGTTGAGCAGGTTCCTTGTCTTTGGACTTGGCGTGGTCTTCTCTTTGTTCTGATCGTCCTCTTCTTTCCGATTTCTGCGAGGAATTCTGAAAAGATTGAGAGGGACGTGTATCAATGTCTTGATATCTATCAGGTTTTTTAATATTATCCCTATTTCTAAGGTTATATCTATTCCCAGAGGGGTCACTCTGCGGTGACCTCTGTCTTCGGTTTGGAGATTTTTCTCTTTGCCTAGGAGACCTTCCTCGGGACTGGAATTTCTTTTCTTTAGGATTGGATTGTTTGTTTCCATCCCAGTTCTTTTTTGGTGAATTATTATTAAAAAATATTTTTTCTGGACTTTCAGTCAGTTGCGGTTTTACTGGTATTCCACCTAAACTATCTCTACCTAGTTCCTCATAGGATTTTTCTATGATTCTGGCAATTTCAGCTGGTTGGTCTGCTATATCTGTCTCTTTTAACCTCTGGCGGATCGCCACGTTTGCTGCTTCACCTTTTATGTTGGCTAATAATATAGCCGAGACCTGCTTGAAGTCTTTCAGTAATTTCATACCAAGAGTTAAAGCAGGTTCTGGACCATATTCATCTTGAATTTGTTTTAGCACATCTGGTATCACCGAAATGGATGGAACACCGTGCGTTTTTGTGTAGATGGAAGCAAAGACTGTACCCCTAGTGTCACAGTCCTCAATGTGTGGAGCGATTCCCATTGGGAGACATATAGTCAGAATCCTGTGTTTTTCTAGCGGGGTGGTGTCAGGAAACACCGCCTCTATTTGGGTGATTTTTTGTGCCAACCAGAATGGTATTTGTTCCCGTTTAGCCGGAACTTTACCTAGGCAGGATTGGATGTTCTGTGGTGTGATTTTATTTGTGTTCCCCTGGTGAGGGGTCAGCTGTGGTAGTTTAATCGCTGGCTGAATTGTTGAAGTCCGCATTACATACTGGACTAATTGTCTGTGAATTTTTAGTAATTGTTTTAGCTGTATTAACAGCTCTCCTGTAGACATCCCTTCGATGTCTGGGTGTGGTGTGTATCCGGCTAGGACCGGCCACGTTGCTCCTGGTCTACCTAAAGGACCGAGCCTTGTAATGTGATTGTTATGTTTTAGGGCGCCATCAAATAAGAGCAAATGGTCTTGAAATTTGAGTGGTACTTCCACCTCCTCGAAAGGAGTGTACATTTCAGGAGGTTCCTCTATTTTGTAATAGTGGAAGTACTTTGTTACAGCATTTGCTGCTGGAAAATGTATCCATGAATAGTATACCTCTGTCTGCCGATATTCGTGTGCCTCAATTACGAATATGACTGTGCCACCTCTAGGTGTCAGTCCATTTTCTATAAGTTTTAGAGTTATAGATCTCCTTTTGATGACCGGGATGAGTATTATCTCCGGGTCTGCGTCTTGCATAGTAGCATCCGCTGCTGCGAGTTCAGTTGCTAATCTAACTGCCTCTCTTTCTTCATCACTCTCTGCCATTTTACAGACAGGATGGTATTATGTCCTATTTGCAGATCAGGTTTCTTATGGAAACAGAGATTAGATGCACAATATTTTGGAACAGTGTATCCTTCAACGTTGACTATACCAAGAACCATACATAGGAGTTCCCTCCTGCGAGGTTTTGGAGGATATTACCTTTCACCCACTCCAGACGTCTTTGGAGTATTTGGGAAAAGGGGTCTGAGTGAGAAAGCACGACTGAGTTACTCTAAATGTCTTACGTTAGTTTTATCGCCCTTTCCAAACGCGTTGGGCGCCATGTAGTGTAGCTCCTATCTTCCCAATAGGCTCTGCGCATTGGAATAATACCTACAGCAGGAAAGGCCTAGGCCAGACGTTAACTAGGTCTACTACTGTCGATACTAGACTTAAGTTTTGGGTTTGCCAGCGTAGCTCAGAGTTCGCTAGAAATTCTCTCGAATGTTCAGGAAAGAATTAACTCCCCTGATTAGACAAGAAGGGATTTAGTTTCTGACAACCATAGAACATGACAACTTTGCTCTCCCCTAATCAAGAGTCAATCTCAAGAGTCGTGTGAGCACAAGGCAATTATTTTACTCAGTCAGTACGTGCATTCTTAGTCTCATCAGATTGTAGAGAAAAGGAAGAGACGGGCGTGTTCAATAAAAAGGTGTTATTTATTGATCAGTCTCTTTTCTCGTACAAGAGAAATGGATCGATATTATTGCAATACTTATAGTTAAGTAAAGTGCATACATTAAAAGCAATAGTATAAAATAATACTGTAAAAACATTGATATGGTTTCTGAGCCATATGATGTTTAAAATGATTAAAATATATTTACATACACATATACATTTGACTAAACGTACTCAACTGGTGTTTCTAAATACGCCTACCCCGTGTACCTGACCTAAGTCTAATGCGTGGGCGGGAATAGAAAGTTACAGTTTAAGTTAAGTTTGTTTTTGCCAAGTGAATAACTAAAGAATTCTCTGTGAGGGGTTATTCAGTTCTGTACCTGGAAGTTAGGATGAATGAGGAATGGTATCTCTTTCTCTGCTCTCGATATTCCAGGCTGCCTGCGAGGGCTGCCCGAAAACGCCGGTGCTGGATTCTCGGCAGGAGAAAGCAGCGCGTCTCTCAGCGCGTCAGGAAGGCGGGGCTGCTGCCAGCGGGGTCTGCTTCTGCTCTCGGCTTCGGCAAGTATGGCTGCTCCGTCTCGTCACCACGCGTGTGTTTGCATAGGGCAAGATCGGCAATATTTATACCTTAAAGGTGCCGAGATTGACGTAAGGATGGACATAGATACGTCAATAAAGATGTCATACGACTTGCTCGTTAGCACATTCTTTTACTGAAGTTCTCTGTGAAATCAAAACAATGGCCGCACGGATTTTCCAGGTTGTCATAGGTTTGATTTGTTATGAGAATGTCGTATGCCTTATCAGGGGCTGGAGGAATGTCGCTTGTCTAATTAGATCTCAAGCGTTATGACCTAATCAGATAACACGTTCCTGTGCCGTAGTGTGACTGCGTCAGATAACGGTATCTACATCATGGGGGCTGTTCTTGCCTCATGGGCTGACTGTTAGTTAACTTGATAGTTAGTTTAACCAGAATAGGGTCAGGAATAGGGGGATTGATTCAGAACCTATAGGAATACATGACACAGGATGAGGTTACAGTCAATAGGTAACCCACAGATTAATGTTACTGTAAACAAGTAGACCTTCTCCAGTGCAACCTGTTAGCAGTGTAACATGTCTAGGATGAGCACAGTTCCTATGAGCAAGCGTAGTATAATGTAGGTTCGGATTACTGGACATAGTTTGTGGTGTCTATCGCTGTCCCTACAGCTCCACACTTGTGTTGGTTTTCTATGCAAACTAGCAACATTTCCTTGCTAAGGCCAATATACACTTAAAAGTGCTAGTTGGGACAGGAATTGCATGTTCCCCTTTCTTGTGAGTTAACAATATCATCCTTTCCTTCTCATCCCTGGGCACTGTGTGGCTTAGATTTATTTTGATGCAGAGCTGTTATCTCTTACTGTGAAATTGATGGTCCAATCTTTGTGTGGGTATTCTAGTGACAGTGATTCCAGGGTGAGCTCTCCTTTGGTTGGGCTGGTAAATGTGAGACCCTTTTGAGGGCAGTGTGTAAATTGTAAAAAGATAAATGCAGAGCCACAAACAGGGACCCATTGCTGAATGTCAGGGTTGCCATTATCTATTCCTATCACTACCCAACACTTTCTTTGACTCTATTTTATTCTTGCAAGTTCTTTTTTCATCCTCTTTTCTGCCTTCATAATTGTTCTCCTATCTCTCTTTGTCCTTCTTTCTTCCCTTCTGTCTTTCTCTCTTGCTCTGGGTCATGGTTTGTTGGTGAAAAATAAGCCCCAATCTCCTAAAATGAGTGCAGGTGCCAACTACAGGCACATTAAGTGGTGGTTAGTGCTGGGTTAGCATACTTCGCATAGGAGAGCGGTCTGACCTTTGGAGAGCACACGCAGCTAAAGCAATCACATCTAAAATGGAAGTGTGCTGCACATGGAAAAGTATGCCTGGTGGAGTAGGCTGGTTGCGGAGTTTGTTTGTTCAATCCTTGGATAAAGGAAGTTTTACACTGTTAGCGTACATTCTTCCTGTCTCTTGGCTTCATACTTCGCCAGCATCCATAGATTGGAAAGGATAGAGCTCACTTCATTTCACATGACTTGGCCGTTGATCTGTCTGACATGGTTCAGCACTGTTTTCGGCAGTTAATAGGGACTCAGTCCAGGTAATGTACCACCCTCATAACTTCAGATGTTCCTAATTCAACCTTGTGGTTATATTTACATCAATATTCCATGATTAAAGTTTGAGGTAGCCTTGTTATGAATCAAATGAATCAGCATGCTAGACATAAGTTTCTGCAGTAGTAGACTTTTTACTCAAGCCGCTAAATGATCATTTAACCACCCTGTTCAATATTTAACTTTCTATATTTAAGCCTTTTAGGGATTTACTAATCCCACAGTGTTTATATTTTTTCTTTACCTATGCTGATCACTTAACTATTGGATGTAGAAATGTTCTTCCTATATTATTTTACTACTTTTTCAGAGCATGCAATGGCATGTATGCTTGGCACGTACTGGCTCTGTCCATCTATTTAAGGACCCTGGCTACACTAATGGCTGCAGAACAAATGTCCTAGCAAGCCCCTCTAAGAAATGCACTAGAGAGTACTTTTGAGTATGTGTAGTTTGTGCTAGTGTATAGACTTATGCATGAAATTCTCTCTCAATTATAATCTCATATCAGAAGGTTTCAGAGAATATAATAACAGTGGTGGGGATGAGATTCCAGAATAACTGCAACCTGTTTTGAGGGCAATAAACACACTGTCTCTCACTGCAAGTGACTGCAAAAGAGGTTTTATCACCATGGACTCAATAATATCACCCTTCCAAAATTGCGATTTTATCACAAGCCTTTCTACACTAATGGTCATAGAGCTCATGACCCAACTCTTGTTCTTTTTAACTCATTGTCATATGTTACCAGAAGGCTGTCTGCTCATTGCCATGCGGATAATACTCGGTGTATCAAGGTAGATCCTATTACTCATCAAAACAAAAGATACCAGAGGCCTGGTATTTTTAGGTGATTTTGTTCTTCACATGTTAGGGATTCAGTGATGTAAAAGGTCTCACTAAAAACTCATTTCTTTTGGTTAAACATCCTGTGACAATGTAGCATGATCCTTATTGTCTGAATGTATATATGTGTTGAATATCCAGTTATAATTTTCTTTCATAGGGAATATCGTTTGCCATGTTCGCAATAACAAATGCAGTGTGCAGCTTGCATTTTTTTGTAATGGTCAAAATGTGCTAAAATTGTCTGCATTTCTAATGGTGGTATGTTAACTAGGTTATTGAGTTTTATAGTTATGATATTCACAATTACAGCTGTAAGCATTTTTAATGCAATCCATGAACTGTGCTTTGTTCTTGGTGCCACGTTTGGAATGCCTAGCTTGATGCACTTAGTAGCTTGTCTATTGTACCTGTATACCAAACTTCATCCACATTTGTGATGTAAATTCCCTCAAACAGGGAACTCAAGTCATAGGCGTACATACTGATCAGCTTTCATTTGTTACATCTTGTAATGTGCTCAAATGTGTCCATGATAGACCTGCTGAGCATATGTGTGAGGTCTTAAGATCTGTTATCACTTATTGTGATCTTACTTCCTGTGAAGTCATGGGTCGTGATGCTACTTCCTGTGATGTAACTTGCGATTACACACATCTTGATGTCACACACTGTGATGTCACTTGCATTCTGTCTAACTTTGTTAGTCCCCCCAACACTTCTTTTTTAGGACGTTGTGACCTGGGTTTCAATTCAAGGGAGTGCCAGGCAGCAAGCGCATATGCATTTTACAGAGTTCTGGTCCTGTCTCCCAGGCACAACAGAGCAGCAAGCATGCATTCACAGATTTGTTGTATAGTCACTGGTCGTTTATGCATTGGTTCCCATAAAGAACTTGGGTACACGACTGGGCGTGGTAATGTCAGTAGGCTTCGACATGTGTATCGACATCACTCCTTTGAGCAAATTGGCCTATATGGTCCTTAAATGCCTTTTGCATATAAATGAATCAAATTGCCGTTCTTCCTGCATTGTAGGGATGTCATTGTACTTCTACATTGCACCTCTAGTGCATTACATGAAGCCAAGAGTATGTGGACGGCAATGCTTGTAGGAGAAAGACTGTCTCATTTGTAGGGCACTTTCTCATACAGCAACCCTATGCTAGTTCAGAAGCGCTATAAAAGAATGGTTACTGGGCACCTCTCTGTGACTCAGAGTGCACTGATATCTACCATGCTACAGAGAACAGAGTTGATGCCAAGGGTAGATGTTTATGTGCAGTAGTTTTATGCACGCCCCATTTGTTTGTGAATGAGCACAGGCATAAAAAGCGCATTTGTGATGTGAACAGGGCCAAGGTTGGCGCAATAATGAGTGCAGCTAAAGTTTTACATAAATCTGAAGTTATAGATAATGCTATAAATAACACTAGAGGATAACAGTGCATGAGATGCTACCACGGACCTCTCTGCGTGCCAACTTAGGGGCTGGAAGACTGCCACGGATGACAAATTTCCTTTGCTACTTCTGTAAATACCTTTTGAGGCTAAATTCAGTGCTAGACTTGGAGCTCAAGGTAGCGGTGACAAATGTGTTCACATCAGTCCTACCTTGTACTGAGTGAGTGTAGAAAATGTGTCTGATTGTCTCCAGGAGGAATTTAGGGGGGAAGTGGCAATCTCTCGGGTATTGCTAGCCAAGCTAACCAGCAGATGATCCCTCTTCATTCTCAAAAACCAGGTCCATGGTCACCAGTCTTCCAAGTTATTCACGACCCTTATGGCCAGGACAGGTTATATCCAATTGAATTGATATATCCCTTTATCTTCCATGATATTTTTCTTCTAGATAATATTTAGAGAGAGGGCCTGGTAATGTTCTTAAACATTCTGCAGTCGATCTCGTTTAAGGATAATATTGATCTTTTATACTCATCAAGATTTGGAAACCGTTTAACACTTTTTAAAAAAAAAGTAATATGTTAGTAAATGTATTCCTTCAATAATTTGAAAAGGTAACAGAAACATAACATAAATGAACCAAAACACCTAAGCTAATCGGGTATTATTTTTACATACATTTCAGTTAGGGAAATAAAAAAAAATTGCTTTATTTTTAATATGTTTATTGTGTTTCTGTACTGCAGACCAAACATTACTTCAGTCAGATTTATCTTTTGACAGAAATGCAAAAACAAAACGCGAAGGACATTTTCATTGTAAACCTGATTACTTGTGTTGAAAATAAAATAAAAATGAAATAAAAAAGAAATGCATAATTTCATAAAATATTACTTTGAGATCGTATGTGTTTTCATTAGCATTCATTTCCCTGAGCCAATGTACAATCTGTCAAGATGGTCAGTTTCCCAAACACTATCTGACCGCATCACTGACGCATGCTGCTGACTCACCAGATGGACTTTACCCTACTTTGCCACTCTTCGGCTGCTTGAGGGGCACTGAGGAGACAGCACATGGCATTTATTCCAAGCAAACTGGGTGACATTGTCACTTCTCCACACAGGGGTGAGAGAGAGATTCAAGAGAGTGTTGACAAAAAGACATTCAGGAGAACAGAGGGAAAGAACAGCTGAGACTAATAGCCTCAGCCAAGAAATTGGATAAAAATGTCATGACAAATTAAGCTATGTATTCATTTGCAGCGTATATTTTGTTTTGAAGGTCCATGGAGATCATATAAGAGTTGCCTCCGGAAGAGAAAGTTACTTGTAATCTCATTAAGAGTCTCATGGATTCAAGATGGAGCTATAAATAGAGTTACTGGTCCAATCTGGAATTACAAAGTCCACTGAGTTACAGCTAACCCTAAGATTTCACCTGTAGAGTGAAAGTGAAACCTCTGGATGAAAAAAAGTCAGGAGAAAAAGAGGAATTACCAGGGGAGTCGCGGGCTGCCACTTGTAATCCTCAGTTAAACCCTGTTCCTTACTAGCGTTACCAATACTCCCTGTATCAGTAAGTCTGGTGGTGGGGTTGGGGGATGCGGCCGGACCTAAAAAGAAGAGATCCAGGGCACTGGACGTTGATGTCTTAAGCTTCATTAAAGAATGAACTGTTTTTATTTCTTGTTTCACTAGCAACTTCCAAGAAGCTCTGGTCATCGTTGTTAATTCATTCAGTGACGTTAATTTATAGTTGATTAGGAGCTTTTTAATACAATGCTCTGATAATCCTGTGTCAGCATCTTTTTTTGGCAACTCTTTTTTACAGCGAGATTTCAGTATATTATCCCCTGCCAAATGACAATTTAGGGCTGATGACGTGGGACCACGTCACCAGATAGCACTCGATTTGATTGTTCAATAAAGTTCTTCCGATTCAAAAATAAAGTTCATATAGTCAAACTTGTTCTCATGGTTTTTAGTTTCTTTATTTCATTTCAATTCTTCATGTTTTAGATTATTTCAATCATAATCATTCACGTGTGTGCCCAATGCATTTCGGGACTTGCTCTTCATCAGGGGACTTTTAAATATATATGGTCGCGGGATCCAGATTTGGTCCCGTCATATCACTGACAATAGGCGCAGTGTGGAAAGCAAAGAACTTGCACCGAATTCAATTGCATGCGTTTTCAGTGCGATAAAATATGGAAAGTTATATTCAGTGCCGCAATGTTGGCGTTTCTGCTTCGGCTTCGGCGTCCGCCACCCCCCACATTATGATGACGGGCAGATGGGTGGCAGTCAGAGAGACCGACTGCCACAGATCTCGGACTGTCAGAGGGAACTCCAATCTCCACAATGGTGGTAGTGCCCGCCAGCCGAAGGGAATATAATGTCCCTCTCTGTTTCATGTCGATTTACCCATGGGTTTTGGAGAGCTCCCATGGTGCCCCCCCTTCATATCCCTGCACCATCTGGCAGGCACCACATAGTGCCTGCCACGTAGTTCAAGGATATGTGTAGTCTTCCCTTTTTGTACTGCGGTGATTGCTACAGCCCGCAGCACCTGCCACAATACAAAATATAGGCATTGCGACCGCCGTGGTGGCAGTCACATCTTAATGCCTATGGTGAGACCACCAACAGCCTGTTGGACTGTCCCATCTCCGATAAGAGGGCAGTCAGATGAAAGGTAAACCGCCATCATAATCGGGCCTTAATAATTATTTTTATTAATACAGGTCGGAGCATTAAAGGAAGAAAGAACCAACTCGAGTCCTTGATGAAATTGCGGTGTCAAGTTTCTTGTATTAAATAGTTTCCTGGTACAATTCAGAAACAAATGTTCCTGTTGTATTAGCAGACCAATTCAATCAACCATACGAAAAGACAAGAACTAACAATGGTTTCGCTGCGGTTAAGGTTGGACCAATCGGCCTCCACCGTATTTCACTGCAAATCAGTTTATTGCTCCATTGATGTTGTACGTTTTGAGATGTAGATGTTTGGTGTGAAAATGTCACTTTAGGTTGTTATCCATCATGACACATAATTTGCATGTGATGTATCTATTGGGCGCCTATTGTCCAAGTAAATTGTGGTTTTTGATGTCCAAATTACATTACCTTTGTCTTATCAAAATGAATCTTCAAATTATTTTCAATGTTAAAGGCTTGCACTCTGGCCAGTTGTCACTGTAACCAGTCTGGGTGGTAGAATGAGATTTAGAGGCTGTACAGTAGTTGAGCTAAGATGCAGCCTTGTTTCAGGCCATAGGCAATGTTCATTTTTGGCATCACCCCCATTCATCAGACAGCTTTTCCCTGATTGAGGTGTATGTATATAATTATATAATTTCATATAACATTGCATAATATTGGATATATATTTATATAATTGGATATAATATTGGATGTAGTTGGCCCAGGTCTGGGCTCCATTAATCTAGTTTAGCCTAGAGTCTTGCTGTATTCACATTGTTAAAGGCTGTTGAAAATTCAGTGAAGCACGTAAAGAGTATTTGGGTCCTAGCAGTATGAGGTTTCTGTAGCAAGATATTTAGGGCCACAATGTTATCCTTTCTAAAGCTTTTTAGGTGGAAGTCAGTCTGGTGGTATTTGATTCTAATGGATTGTGTTGACTAGTTTTGCAGATGATGAAGCCGGTGCTTTGCAAAAATGTTCTTATCTGCGTCTTTTAATGCTGGTAGGTGTTTAGAGAGTCTTTTGGATCTCTTTAATAGATGGGTAGACTGATAGAGCCTTTTTATGATGGTTGTACACTGTCTGAGTATATCACTACTGTTGTCAGTAAAAGGCTCAATTTTCTGTGTCGGCTTCGGATCCCTAAAAGCCATGAGGAAGATTTTTCCTTATTTGCCGTCTTCAGCAAGAGAGTCGGTTGCGAGGGCCCTTATTTTATCTCGGCTCGATTATGCCAACTCTCTGCTGTGTGGCTCTCCGGCTTTTTTAATCGCAAGGCTTCAGATTATCCAGAATGCGACTGCTCGCCTACTGTGCAATGTGCCGTGTAGAGAAAGTATTCGGACTCACATGAAGGAACTACACTGGCTGCCAGTAGCGCAGAGGATAACTTTTAAAATTCTTACCATAGCCTTTAAAGCAGTTCATGACCTTGGCCCTTCCTATTTGAGGGAAAGATTTACCCGTTATGTCCCTACTCGGGCATTGCGCTCAGCTGACTGTAACTTTTTAAGAGTTCCCCGATTTCAGCGAGTTCGTTTAGGAGGCCAATCACTTGCTGTCACCGCGGCTAGGACTTGGAATACCCTCCCCCTCTCCCTGAGATTAACGGAAAATTTTGTGCTATTTAAGAAGGCACTTAAAACTTATCTTTTCAGAACGGCTTATTAAACTACTAATAGTAAATAGCAAATTTAGATCTCTACCTTTTTCCTTCGGCCACTTGCTTGTTTATCTCTCTACGCGCCAGGACACTCTGGTAGTATCTGAGCGCGCTATAAAACAGCTAAAATAAATACATAAATAAAATAAATAAATAAATTTCATTTTGACACTGGGAGTGTGCTCGGCCAGCAGCATGCAAAGTGTTACTAGCTTTAATGATCTGTAAAGTTTCGGATAGCAAATGACATGTCTGGACATCTCCCAATTGAAATCAAAGTAGTTGGCTTAGGGAGTGTTTCAATATTCACCTGTGCCAGTATTCTTTCCACATTCCTTGAGGGACAAACTATACCGTGCGAGTTAGTTTCAAAGCCAACAAGATACCAGAATGTATGTGTGTTCTTTGTTAAGATTCAAAACTGTAGGTTTGTCTAAATCTGTTCTCAATATCCTATTTTAATCTTATTGAGTTCCTTTTTCAGGGCATTTTAAAGATTTGTAATGTTAATGGCTTTGACTGGATTTGAATCATCCTCAGGAGTTGTCTTACAATTTTCTGCTAATCTTTTTTAGTGATTTTATTTTGGAGAAGGTTGAACATTGAGACCTGTGTTTACTTATTTTTAGGTTATGTTGAGCATTAGTACGCAAATATTTCAAGGAGAAGGTGCAAGTGATAATGTCCAAAGTTCGAATTACCAGAATATGTTTTGTGACTTCAATAAATTTGAAACTAAATGATTGTTTCCAAGTTGGTTGTATTGGTACAGGTAGAGCAAGGTTTCAAACAATTCTCTTCTTTTCAGTTATTAATATTTACCTGTGATATAGTTTTTTTCTCTCTTTTGGTCCCATATTTTTTGGTTTAAAATGATGTGCGGTGGATAGGGCCACTTTCTGGTCTGTTTATACATTTAGAAACCTGCATTTTGTGGAATTGTGTGGCATACATAAAAGGTGTTGTCTTTGCTGAATTCTTTACCAAATGCATTACAAGTTTTTAAAAGTTGTTTGGGCCAGTTGGTCACTCATATGTCTGCCAATTATGTGATGAAGATCAAAGACTGTAAAATGTGGAGTTGACCAGTTTGGCTTTGCTGCTGTGAATATTGTGTCTGGAACTGAAATGATTTAATCTGCTGTATCCTTGTCTTCATCTTCATTATTAGAATGCTATAATGTGTTGATAAAGTGCCCTGTTTGTAAGATGGAAGTGTTTGTAAATGAACCTATTATAGTTTAAATTTGGTCTGTTATTGGGGTACATTCTTTCCTGTCTTTACCTGAGTCGGAGAGATATAAATGTTGATTATATCATTCTGGATATTGGGGCAAAACATGACCTATACAGCCATGATAATTTTGCATTTTAAGGTGGTTCTGTGATTATACACTATTTCTTAATAATATCGATAGATGACTTCTGGATCTGTCTCTCCATTGTTTGATTTTGGGTAATACATCCCTAATTGTGTTATTTCAAAAACATATTATCTGAGGATTTCCAGGTTTCTTGTAAGCAGATGACATGGTAAGTTTTAAAGAATGATCAGAGTACTATCACTCTGCTTTAGATGCAGATCAAAGCCTGTGATATTCGAGGAGCAGACCTGAAAGCAAAGGGAGGGACTGACTATTTGCTCTGTGCCTATACCAGGAATAAAGTGCTAAGTGTTTTTGGATTCTTGTACCCCTATGTAAATTTGTTGGTAGCAGTACTATCCTCCCAATTTGGTATTTCTTTAAAACAGTAATGGAGAGGTTGTTACCCTCATTGGAATCCGTATTGTCAGGACTTTTAGATGGAGACAAAAATTTTGTTTGACCGTTTTTGTTTACATGCTCTTATTTTAGAAAGTAGGAATATTCCCTACAAACCAGTGCTTTCAAGATGATTCGCCCGTCTGATAACATTGTGTTTTATGTCTTGAATTTAGGGGTAGTGGGTAAGCAAGTGGGAATTTAATAAATATGTGGTTTATGCTTAAGGAAGTGTATCTCAGCATTCCTGAAAAACGAAATCCCTGCTCTTACTGAGCCAAAGACTCTGAACCTTTGACAGAGGTAAGAATTAATCAGAAGCTGCAAGACAGCAATCAAATTACTCACCACAGTTAACTAATTTCAAGAGTCAATGATGAGATTTTGCTGTGTTTAAAGGGTTTTATTCAATATTTTAGTAAGTATTTACTTTATTGAACATCAAATATGTATTCAATACAATACCGAACATATCGTAAAATTAGTTCCATATGAAGTAATTCCCTGTTCTAAATATTAAAACAAGAAAAGTATCTCAAACCCATAAGGAGTACAACATTGGGAGGTTAAAGTACAAAGCTTTAGGAAATCCAAATAATACTTCTCATAAAGAGAAGTTTTATATTCATAGGAGTCTCAGAAGCATAAAACCTGCCAAGTGGGAAATAAATGGGTCTTAGCATATACCTCAACAAAGAGCCTAGATAGGTCTACTCAGAGTACTTACTATAGGGAATCTGGGTGGCTCTGCGCCCTCAGCAAAGAAGCCCCCGGGAAACGAGAGTGTCTCCCTAGTCTATGTTAGGTTCTCTCGCCCCATACCACTGGGTTGGTGCTGTGTGGTGAGAAAATCTGAAATAAAATAATCAGTAAAGAAGAGTCCTTGGAGTGCAGCATATTCTTTGTTTTTGAACATGATGTGGAAACTAGTCTTTCTCTGATGCTGACACCGGTCTAAGAGAGTGCACCACGAGGGACCTTTGTTGCTTCATATATTCACTGAAAAAAACAAAGGTTACACAGATATTATAGGTACAGTCAGATTTTACTTGTAGAAAACCAGTGAAATTCAGCAGTAATAGTTACCTGCACTAACTATAACTTACGCCCCTGCAATGCAAGGCTCAAGACCTCACATATTACATCACTCATGACATGGTCAGTGACTTCACTAATGACTTCACTGATGACATCTCTAATGACATCACTGATGATACCACTGATGCCATCGTCCACAGAACCACTCACACACCCCCTCACACCCTCATACAAACTCTAATACACCTACTCATACACCCACAAAGACACTCACATACCCATTCACAAACCCATACAAGTACTTACACAACCACTTACTTATTCATAGAGCCACTCACATACCCTCTCACCCACTCATAGAGCCTGATCAAACAACCAGTCACTCACTAATGCAGTCACTCACACAGCCACACACTCACCCATACAATTACTGACACACCGTTATTCACCTATACAGACACTCACATACCCACTTACCCACACAGCCTCTCAACATAGCCACTCACTCACCCATATAAGCACTCACACACTCATGCATATACCTAGACAACCACTTATATACCCATTCACACATCCATACAGCCACTCACTCACTCACACAACCAATGCCACAGACACTCATTCTTCTATATAGCCTCTCACACACCAACTCACTTAACCAAACACTCACTCAAAACACCACTCACTCACCAATACCGCACGTTTCCTTGCTCCGAGGACCTGACCCATCCGGTGGCTGTAGTCAAAACAAGCCCAGGAGCCTGCTCTTTTTTTATTTGCTGCTGATATACAGCTAGGCTCCATTGCATTTTTGTGGAAATGTTTTTTTTAAGTGACTTTTGGCCCTGTTGGGGTTGCAGGGGGACTCCACACCTAGAGGGGTCAGGGTATTGCTACCCTTCCCCTTTTCTTTATTTTAAAAATGCTTTTTGTGGGACACTGCAAAAGGCGAGTCCCAAGAATGCTAGCAACACTTCCTGGTTGAAGTGTTGGCAGCCAATCAAATCTCACTATAAGCATGAAGTCTGTGCTTAGGCTCCACCCAATATCCTTATCTGCTTTCCCTTAAACTTCTCAACAACTACTGAACATATTTACACCTGATAACTGAAAGCATGATCTGCGAACCAAAAACGACCGTCTTGACAAATTTGGTATAATTCTGTCCAGTGGTTCAGGCTGTAGGCATGTTCAAAGCTCCTTTAGGAATTAACATAGGAAACCACATTAGCATATATGTAATATGATAAATACCTTGTGCTTATTGGGTATTTGCATGTGTTTGGCAAAGATTATGTAACCGATGCATTGCGCTAATATCATCCAGCAAACACAACTTTTGCCATTTGGTATTTATCATTAATGGGCATGCCAATATGGTGGCCTAAAAAAAAGTATGTAACTGTGATGGCCAGCCCCTCTTCATTGCCTATTGTGTGACCTCAAAACCTTCCACTTCTTGGTTCAGCTGCTGTGCTGAAAAATTCTAGGCGATCCGTCAAGTGGGGGCCGAGTAAAAAGGGGAGTCCCAAAATGCATCTTCTCCATGGTACATCTATGGGGATTTTTCATCTTTACTGCCCGAACCGCTGAACGGAATTACACCAAATTTGGCAGAAAGCTAGATGATGGACCAATAAGCGTGCTTTATGTGAGTTGGTGCAAAGTTTTAAAGATAAATACGTTTAAAAAATATAAATATCTATGGACGAATCCTTGCTGTGGACTTGCGGATCCTACTAAAATTTGATTGACTGACAACACTTCCACCAGAAAGTGTTGGCAGCCATCTTGAGACTCGACTTGCAGCCGAGCCCCACACAAAAAGTAAAAAAATAAAGAAAAGGGGGCAGGGTATGAATATGCAAATTCACATGTGGATCTGTAGAAAAATAAAAAAAAGATGTACAGGCTTCTGCAAGTCTTTTATAAGACACCCATAGGTGTGCCAAATCCTGGGGGCATGTGGGTATATTATAATCAAGAAGGGGGGCTCATAGGGGCACCCTCCTAGGCTTTTGAAAAACCCCGGGGAGGTGGTCGTCCATTCAAATGCAGGTGGTTCACCCAGTCCCCCAAAGCCCGTAAACGCCACCTCCGCAGGGCAAATATAACAAAATAATGAAGGGGTCCATTCGGGACCTTTGACGCCAGGGACCACCGCCTCCCTGAGGCTAAAGTAAATTTCACAGGTTTTGTATGAGGGAAATCTGAGCCTAACTATAATGTCCTGTTACCTTAGTTTTTCTCAGTGAATTTCTAAAATATTTTAAATTCTATGTTATAACTCTAACTTCCCTCTAACCTTTGGTTTCTTCAGTGAATGTATGATACATATTCGCATTCCTGGTTTCCTATGCAAAGCTCGCCGCATCCACCAAACAAGACTGGTGCA
This sequence comes from Lissotriton helveticus, assembly GCF_964261635.1. Classification (NCBI taxonomy): domain Eukaryota; kingdom Metazoa; phylum Chordata; class Amphibia; order Caudata; family Salamandridae; genus Lissotriton; species Lissotriton helveticus. The sequence continues at coordinate 1,584,184,685 of NC_136067.1, read as the reverse complement.
GGGCAATGGGGTACAGGATCCCCATATAAATACAAGCAGCACCCACACAGCAACGCAAGTAGAGGCACGCACTCCTGACAACTTTTCCAATAAGATTTATTAGGCTGGTGCAGTTTGACCTACTTGGTCTTTTTCAAAGACTGACTTCGATAAAGACTGAGTAGGTCAAAATGTTTTAGCCTAAGGAGGCTTCACTCCTTTTGGGGCAACCTGCATGTTGGATTTAAATACGGCTATGCCCAGCCGTGGAGTGTAGCCACCACAGTCATTGCGGGCTTGCTGCTGGCTTCACAACGTTGCTTGCAGGTACGAGAGGAAGCAAGCTACAGCGTCATAAGCAGGATGGTGCTGGCTTGACGCACAGATTTCACATCAACTAAAGCGGGGCTGGCAACACTCAGAGACAAGACTTCCACCCACTGGGGTTCAATTTTGTTTAATACGAAGACATTGAGAAACCGCCGCACTTGTGGAAAACTCTATGCACTACAATGCCCAGAGGACCTTGCGAGGGACACCCCCACTGGGGCCTGCATTTGGAATATAAAGTGTGCTAAGAACAGCGTTTCCAATGATTCTTGACAGCGCCACTGAAGAAGGGTGTTCATTCCCTGAAACGCGCTTGGCCAAATCAATCTAATGAAGTTGTAGTGTGTTTTATCTAGGTACCTGAATCGATATTCCTATTCTTTGCCCTTGTCCGGTTATAAATCAATAATATCCCTACAACGGTATAGAAACCCTTTTCATAATTCAGTCATAGCGCATGCTGTCACATTAAGCAAGCCTATTCCTCCAGCCCCCTAGAAAGCACACCGAGTTCTTAAACAAATCCAAGCCTCCAGCAACCTGGGAAATCCCCGCTGCTTTGTTTTGATTTCGTCCGAGAACTCCTGTAAAGCACTGTAAGAATGACCAGTTCTTAGTGACATCTTTATTGACGTCTTATGTCCAGCCTTACGTCAAACCCGGCACCTTTCAGGTATAAATATACCAACGTTGCCTTAAGCAAACACACGGTGGTGATGAATCTGGAGCAGCTACTACTTGCCCGAGAGCCCAGCTGATGCGAGAGCCCACGGACGCTGCCCCTCCCTTTTGACGTGCTGAGAAAGACGCTGTCTTTTCTCCTACCGAGAAATCCAGCCTCCGGCGTTTCCAGCCTACCTTTGCGGGTGACTGGGATGCCTAGTCCTGAGAGAGATACCAGCCCTCTTGCCTTCTAATACCCAGGTACTGAACTGACTAAACCCTTACAGAGAATTCTTGAGTCAGATTCTTGGCAAAACAAACTTAACTTAAACTGCTACTTACTTACTCCCTCCCATGTATTAGGCTTAGGTCAGGTACATCGCGGTAGGCGTAGTTAGAAGCACCAGTTGAGTACGATTAGTCAATGTATATATGTATGTATCTATTTTATCCATTTTAAAGTATCATATGGCTAAGAAACCATATCAATGCTTTTACAGTATTATTTCATAATCCTACTTTTACTGTATGCACTTTACTTAACTACAAGTATTGCAAATGTAGCAATTCATTTCTCTTGTATGAGGAAAGAGACTGCTCAATAAATAACACCTTTTATTGAAAACGCCCATCTCTCTTTTTCTCTGCAATCTGGTGAAACTAAGTACGCACCTTTGACTGAGTGAAATAGCTGTCTTTTGTTTTCACACGACTCTAGAGATATACTCTTATTCAGGGAGAGCAAAGTTGTCATGTTTTATGGTTGTCAGAAACTAAATCCCTTCTTGTCTATCCAGGGAGGTTAAACTCCTCCTCGCTTCTTCGAGAAAGTTTCTAGTGAACTCTGAGCTAGATGGCAAAAAATGTAAGTCTAATATAGTCAGTAGAGACCTAGTTAACCTCAGTCCTACGTCTAAACTACTGAATATATTATTCCAATGTGCATAGCCTATTGGGACTATAGGAACTACACTACATGGCGCCCAACGTTTGGTAAGGCGATAAATCTAATGCAAGACGTTAGAGTAACTCAGTCGTGCTTTTTCACACAGACCCTTTCTCCCGTAAATACTCCAAAGACGTCTGGAGTTGGTCAAAGGTTAAAATCCGCCGGAACTTAGTAGGAAGAGATTTCTATGTATAGTTTTTGGTTTATTCAACGTTGAAGGATACAGTGTTCCAAAATATTGTGCACCTAATCTTTGTTTCCTTAAAAACCTGATCTGCAACAAAAAAAAAATCTTCCTGTCAGTAAAATGTCAGACAATGAAGGAGATAGGGAGACAGCTAGAATAGCAGCTCAACTCCTAGCGGATGACACAAGTCTCCTGCAGAGTGACCCGGATGCAATACTCATCCCGGTCAACATAAGAAAAACTATAACACTTAAACTTATAGAAAATGGACTGACATCGAGAGGTGGTACAGTCATATTCGTAATTGAGGCACATGAATAACGGCAGACAGAGGTATTCTATTCATGGATAAACTTTCCAGCAGCAAACGCTGTCACACATGAGTTCCACTATTACAAAATAGAGGAACCACCGGATATCTACACTCCTTTCGAGGAGGTGGAAATCCCATTAAAATACCAAGAGCACCTGCTCTGGTTTAAAGGCGCCCTAAAACATAATAATCACATCACCAGGCTCGGTCCACTAGATAGACCAGGAGCAACGTGGCCGGTTCTAGCCAGCTACACACCACAACCTGACATTAATAAAATGTCTAGCGAAGAACTCTTAGTTAAAATAAAAGAATTAACAAAGGCATATAGAGAGTTAGTTCAATTGGCAGCGGAGGATATAACTTTCCTCCAGAAATTGAAAGAAACAGATATAGCAGAACAGCCATTTGAACTTGCCAGAATCATAGAAAAATCCTATGAAGAACTAGGAAGAGATAGTTTGGGTGGGAAACCAGTAAAATCCCAACTAACTGAAAATCCTGAAAAGATTTTTATTAAAAATAATCTAAACACTCCAAAAAAGAGCTGGGATGGAAATAAACAATCCACTCACAAAGAAAAAAGATTCCAGTCCAGAGGAAAGTCTCCTCGGCGGAGAGAAAGATCTCCGGACCAAGGACACAAGTCTCCCCAGAGGGAGCCCTCTGAGAAAAGATACAACCTTAGAAATAGGGATAATTTGAAGAAACCTGATAGATATCAAGATATTGATACTCGTCCCTCTCGATCTTTTCAGACTTCCTCGCAGAAATCGGAAAGAAGAGGACGGTCAGAACACAGGGAGGAGCACGTCAAGTCCAAAGACAAAGAACCTGCTCATCAAAGTAAAAAACTACAATTTCCAAAAAAGAAGGTAGCCAGCATTAAAATAATCAAACATGCCGAGGATCCTGAGGACACAGCTAAAAAACGGAGAGTGGGCTCAGACAATGCTAGACAGCGCAGCAGAAGTGAGCATAGCTCGCAAGATCCTGATGAATCATCTGGAGACAGTGGACACGAATGAATACATCAGGTGGAAACTGCAGACACCAGAGTTAGCAAACCTCATAAAATATACGAAATAACATTACGTATAGAGGGAGATAAGACTAGGAAAATAAGGGGTCTATTTTGGGATAACCTCTCCAAAGGCTATGACATCCTTTTAGCTGAAAAAGACCGGCCACCGGAGTTTGTCAGGGAGTGCCCTTATGGCGAAGAAATGATTATGCCTGCCTTCTCAAATCACATTCCAATACATAAAAAGTATACACTTGCAAGAAAGTGGGCAGTATGTAAAAACCATGTTGGATGGGATGAGGACTCTCCTCCTCACAAAATCCAGTTAAAATGTCAACCAACTGCACAAAGGCAGTACCCAGTTCAGCAAGAAGCTAAAAAACAGGTCAGGGAGATCTTAGATCAACTTGAATACCAGGGGGTGATTGAAACATGCACCTCACAAATGAACAATCCTTTGTTTCCTGTCTCCAAGCCAGACGATTCATATCGTCTAGTTTTGGACTACAGACACCTTAACTCATGTTGCAAAACTTTTGCAGCACAAAACTCACACAGTGCAGCACTAATGAATAACATCGTGCGCAAAAAATACAAAACAACATTAGACATCTCTAATGGATTCTTTTGTCAAAATATAGCACCTGAAAGCAGGTATTTGACCGCTTTCTCAATAATGGGCTCGCAGAAAAAATTCTGTTGACTCCCACAGGGGTTCAAGAACAGCCCAGGATTATTCTCAGCAAGAGTAACAGAGTTACTACAAATGTATGATGATGAGGCATTATCTTATGTCGATGACATCTATCTAACAGATGATGACTTGGATACTCACTTGAAAAGAGTGAACACCATAATACTTGGGTTTGCGGCAGAGGGTTACAAATTCAACTTTAAAAAGTCACGAATTGCCCATCTAACTGTCCTGTTTTTAGGATATGAATTATCAAGTGAAGGCAAAAGCCTGGCAGACAACTTCTTAGAGAAGTGCGCTGTAATCCAAGCACCAAGAACGCTGAAAAACTTACAATCAATTCTAGGTTTCCTGAATTTTGGAAGAACTTACATTCTAAATTATGCAGAGAGGGTTAAACCTCTCTATGAACTAATAAAACCAGATTTTAAAACAATCAATTGGACTCAAAAACACACAGAAATGTTGAGATCATTGCAAACAGACATGTTAGCTAAAACAAAATTGCAAACACGTGATAACACACGCAACCTTGTAATCCGAGTCATCCCAGGAAGATGCGGATTCACGTACGTAACCTCTAATGAGGGAGAAAGGGTATCAATAGCATACAAATCACATTTGTACACAGAAGCTGAAAAAACATTCAGTATTAAGGAAAACATTGTACATGCGGTTCAAACAGCTGTAGCAAAAGAAAGAGACCAAGCTGACGGCAGACAGATTACTGTTAGAACAGCAGAATCAGCCTTTGAGGCATTAACAAGCCCATGTAATTTACCTACTGTGGCATTAAATCCAAAATGGATACAATGGGAAAATTCTCTTGCTACAGACAAAGTGAAATACTATTTTGACCCGGAAATGAAAAAATTAAAAAATCTAGAATATGAAAGAGAATATCCTCTGCCAATCAACATTCTGCCCATACAACAGTACGCCTGTGTAATATATACAGACGGACATGCACAACCCTCAGTTTGGGGAAAACAAGCCTATAACGCCACATGCGAGTTTGTTAAATACGTGTGGCGTGGAGGTAAATTGAGACCTCTGGTAACAAAATCACACTCTGTAGAAAATAATTCCGATAAACAAACTGAAGTAATAGCGTTAAAAATGGCGCTAGATAATGCCGATCGCGAATTCCCGACACTAATAGTGTGCGATTCATATTACTGCGTCAAATCATACCATAACGACTTGCAGAACTGGGTTCAAAACGGTTACAAAGATGACACAGGTGCCACAATAAAGCAAAAATCGCTTTGGGAACAAGTAGTTCTTTTACAGAAAGAACTACCAAAGACTCACGTGATACATTCATTGAGTCATGAACGTGATGGCGTTCACGTTCCAGGGAATTCATTGGCTGAGACAGCCACAGCGGAAGCAACTAAGCCGGCTTCCGTAGCTACAAAAAAGTGTTCAGGAAAATACGTAGACGGGGAAACGAAGCTGGCGGTAAAAACGTCATCAAAAGGCGACTGTTCAGCGCTACCTGTCAACTATCCACTCAATTATATATACGTAATCGATGCAAACTCCATTTCTTTTGCTAAATCCCTGGAGTGGGGGATAGAGTGATTCCAAACACGAACAGGAGAAACTTATTAGTGGCAGACGCACATATGGGTGAGGGTCTAAGACACCTCAAGATTAAGGAATCTCTGAAAGAATTACAATCAATATACTGGTGGCCAGGAATGAGCCTGCAAAACTACAAATTTGCATTTTACTGTAAAAACTGCAACAGAGACCGCTGTGGCGAAATGCCCGGAGTAGTATCAATGCCCTTCTTTTAGATATCACAAGAATATCAATACGAGATACCCAGAAAAAATGCGTCCCTTTAATAATTATTTAAGACTAGTTTCACTTAAAATGAGGACTCCAGCTCTCGGCTGACGTCTGAACTGTTATAAAAGATTTGCAAGTCTATAGCGGCATATACGCAATTGGCATGCTACACTCTGACCAGGGTCCTGCTTTTAGCTCTCGAGCTTATGAGGAGGACGTGACCAGCATGGGCATTGCATTGCGGGAATCTTATCACTTCCTTCCTGAGGGAAATGGGATGGTGGAAAGAAAAAACCGAGACATAAAGCAATCTATAACGGCAAAGGTATTAGGTTCGGGGGTTGGGTGGGTCAAACATTTAATAAGTGTCCAACGTAGTCTTAACAATCTGCCAAGAAATTCTCTAAAAGGTTTCAGTCCGTACGAACTATTGTTCCAGGATCCTCGATAGTCAGACTTCAGTGATAGAAGGAAAATGCTTTGATATCAAAGATCGTTTGGCTATTTTACAGGACTTAAATGAAACAAGAAAAGACCTGAGCAACATAAAGTTGAAACAACAGCCAACAGCCACTGAAGAGAAACCACCTGTCCCAGCAAGGCCTGTCTGGATTTCAAAGATTGGGGATTTGGTCAGAGAGAAAATCGCGGTGAAGAAGGAATTTGGGCCTTCTTACAGAAAAGCAGTACCTGTCTTAGCTGTCAACGGAACAAGATCAGTTGTACTACCGCCCCTTGCTGGTAAAAAGGAGAACCGAGTTGTATCCATCGACCTGGTTAAACCACAATCATGTGGCCAATAATAAGTAGTAGGCCAAGTGGACTCCCAAGAAGTAGCAGAACACCAAAGTTTGCTACAAATCAAGAGGTTCAAACTGAGAGACTAATCACATTTGATAAACCTACAGTGAATCAAAAAGGACTATGCAACAAAGCCATGGAACTTATGCCTCTTGAAACCCGAATTGTAACAATTCGTCAAGAAACACCTGTCTACAATGATGTAGCCACAGACTATGCTAATAAAACAAAGAAAAATCCAGAAGCAATTCCAACAATTGACAGAACTGCATCAGGCTACTTCATCAATTTCGATGACTTTTCTAAGGATCCGAGCGAACCTGAGGAACAGCCAACAACAACAAAAACTTTTAAAGACAAGACTAAAAAACTCTTTCATCAACTAAAAGAAACCTATCTGATTTCCCCATGGATTGAATTTTGGGTGGTGCTAGGTGTACTTTTCCTCCTGCTTTGGCTCATCATGGTGCTATGCTTGGGACACTTCATTGAGGGAAAATATGTTACAATGGACACAGCAAGCCAGAATATCAACCTGGTCCTAAAGCCACACAAGTCTTCACACATCGAGAAAAGAGAACTTTCTTCAGTAAACTTCACAGACAATCCGATACCCGGTGGGGTAGCATGGGACAAAACAGATTACGATATATATGGCCCGGTCGAGCTCTTAAAGTATCCTCATCAATTTAAGGTTTCATTAAGTGACTTTGTAAAACCGAGTACATTCTCTGATGATTGGGATTTTGAAAGTATTAATGATATGATGTCAGACTTAGTTATGTCAGCAAAATTTACAGAACATGATTATTTACAAGGTTCATCTAATTATGACCAGATGTACTGCTACAACCACTATGGTGACCATTATTAGCATAAATTTGCTCAACCTAGAAATGTTTTAAATTATAATCAATGGGAACATTGTGCAACTCCACCAAAAGGTAGTTCAAAAACATTCTATGAGAAATTCCCATACTTCTCAGGGTTTAACACAAGTGAAGCAGAAACATTTTATTTCAAACTGTTAAATAAGACAGGAATGAAAACCATGCTGACAAATACAAAATTAATCTACTCAGACTCATTTTTTGAAAAAATTAATACATTTGGTTTTGATTTTTGGAACAACAACATTGAGAGAAAAACCATCTGGGGTACTAAAGATTGGCAAGTGCAAGGTATAGAATCATTATTCAGAGCCTGCATGATCCCAGAACAAATTATATTTTTGAATGACACAATTCAACAAACAACCTGTCTTGGCCTAGCCAAAATTAAAGACTTAAACAAACCGTCTATTCCAAAACCAACTCCTGACAGTAATAGCACTACAGAGGTTGAGATAGACGTATCCCATATTTTAAACCAAAACAGAACACATCCTGATTGGAAAAAATGGTTGATCTGGCCCACAGACACAAATAACTGTCAAGATAGATTCCTGAACAAAATACAGGGGTTCAAATTGACCAGGCCAGACCCTGAATACTCCCAGCGACAACATCCAGGGATAGTAACAACATACAGTGTAGGAAAACTCTGCCTTGAATGGCTACATACATCCACACTGGTAGAAATTAAGCAACACTTAACTTTACTAAAAGAAGGTGCTGACTTGCGTGATTTCATTATGGGACCACGCAAACAGCGTCAAAAACGTTTCATAGCGGCCTCTATATGTGCAGCTTATAACGAAGTTTGAAAAGAAACTCAAATTGAAACAGCAAAGAAAATACGGGAAATTGACCGTATTAATTTGGAAAAATCACTTTCTGTTGTGGACAATGGGTTAATGACTCTGTCCTCCAGAATATATTCACTGGACAGAATTGTATCATCTGCAATCGATATAATAGAACAGGACATGCTAATGTTACAACATGGTCAGTCCCAATTGCGTTCTATTGTACAGCTTGGCTGGACGTTACAAAATCTGCGTTCAGGCTACGTGCCTTGGCGTTTAATCAACACGTCACTGTTCTCTATCTTTAACCTTACTGATATACAAATCAGCTTGGCACAAAAAGGAGCAGAATATACAATTCTGAGCATTGAAAAACTTGAGAGATTACCATTGACAATGTCAGAACGACCTGTCATTGAATGGATAATACACGGAATCATAACTATTCCGATAACAACTTTCCAATTTCGATACTGCCAAAAGTATATACAGGCAGGCCAGTATGAAAGGTTGGGTAAAGGATACATCAAGTCATCATGGAAATTACCTTACACTCACACATGTTATAGTGAAAAAGGACAGAATGTATTTCTTAGTGGTGATAATTGTGAAAAATCACTAAGTGGTATACTTCTGTGTCAGGGTATAAATCTACATGGGGCCTGTGAGGGGACTTCAAATAACCTTTCATGTCACCAGCTTGGCACACCTGCAACTCGAATAGAGTCATTCTTTAGACGGCTTTCGAACGGGAGCTACATTCTAATAGTGGACCACAGATGTTGTGGCTTGGTGCCAGGAAAAGCTTATCTGGTAAGCGTTTCGTCCAGGGTCACTTGCTGTATGAAAGTATTGTATCCAAACGACACTCCAGACAGGGAGGGAAAAATTTGTCCCAGTTTGAAAATAAATCTCTTCTATTCGAATTGATACTTTAAGCAGAATGAAGTCTGTTCTTCTACAGACGCCAGTGCACTTGACGCCATCAAAAGAAACGTATGATCTCCAAGTTGCAAGGACAACGGCAGAGATACATAACCTTTTATCAACAAATTGCCCCCTACACTTCGCAGAAATGCTAAACGAAATCTTAAACATTTCTGATACGAATGGTATCGCGAGTGTATTTAAAACAATTTTTTCGGGACTGTTGACACCTTTCTAAGCAGTCCTGGGCATCTTTCCTAATTTTGTCCTTTCACTCTTTGGCGGCCTTCCACTCCTGTTGGGACTCGTAGCAGGCATTTTATTTTTAATACTCCTGCTTCGTTATGGCAAGCCACGTCACAGACAAGACTCCAGCAACAATGGAAGAAACGATCCTAGCTATACGCTATCGGGACCGCATAACTAAAGTCCTTTGATTAGCCCGGCTAAGAGATCTGAATATGACCTGGTTTCTTTCATTCAGACCCATCTGGCAGAATTGTATCTTACCTGTGTTAAGATGTATGCTGTGCGGAGAAGAATGCATGTTAGACGTCTGTCTCACACTACAATCAGAAGTACCTTTGGATACGGATACTTTGCTGAGTCCAGTAAAGGCTCATGCATCGTGTTGTCCCCAGTGGTTACCCATCCTGATGACGGCATTCATTGAGACTTCACCACTGCGATTAAAGGGTAGTGAAGTGCAAGATGAGAGCAGCATCAACCAGGTACGACCTTCTGTGAGCACTGCTGATCCTGTCATCGATGATAGCAATCATTCTCACGACTGCACAGTTGCGGCATTTTCCAACTTGGTCGAACTTTCACCTGAAGCGGTAAACTGCTTTTTTGAAAGTCTGTCTGAAATGATGTTCTCCCCTGAACAGAAAGAATAAAACTTTTAAGCAAACGAGCACTCAGCATTCCCTGAACTCTGAATTCGGCCTTCAGCTTTGAAAAACAAAAGCTTCTGAAAATATTTGGAACTGTTTTGACTTCTTCCCTTGAAAAACAAAATTCTTTTTTCCCCGATTCCAAAATATTTACTTTTTTGGCACTCATCCTCTGCTTAAAGTAGAACTATTCTTAGAGAACAGAGCTTCTATTTTTAGGAACTCTAGAGACAATATATTACCTCAGCCTCTAGCATGTTTACAAATAACTGTATTTATATGTAATGAAATGGTCTCACACTTTTCTTTTCTGTATCAAGAGCCATTTCATGTGTAATTTTCGCAAATCATTCATGCTGATATATATATGCATCCTTTTTAATGAATGATTACTCTGCTTGAAAGCATACAGTACCTATACTCAGTTTTCGTGTATTTCACATATGCCATTTCAGATGCAAAAAATGTATTTTGGGGTGGATCGGTATACACATGCACCGTTAGATATGTTTACTATTGCTTAGTTTAGTAATTATGGACATGAATTCGTGGAGTGGGTGTAATGTGTTTTATCTAGGTACCTGAATCGATATTCCTATTCTTTGCCCTTGTCCGGTTATAAATCAATAATATCCCTACAACGGCATAGAAACCCTTTTCATAATTCAGTCATAGCGCATGCTGTCACATTAAGCAAGCCTATTCCTCCAGCCCCCTAGAAAGCACACCGAGTTCTTAAACAAATCCACGCCTCCAGCAACCTGGGAAATCCCCGCTGCTTTGTTTTGATTTCGTCCGAGAACTCCTGTAAAGCACTGTAAGAACGACCAGTTCTTAGTGACATCTTTATTGACGTCTTATGTCCAGCTTTACGTCAAACCCGGCACCTTTCATGTATAAATATACCAACGTTGCCTTAAGCAAACACTCTGGAGCAGCTACTACTTGCCCGAGAGCCCAGCTGATGCGAGAGCCCTCGGACGCTGACCCTCCCTTTTGACGCGCTGAGAAAGACGCTGTCTTTTCTCCTGCAGAGAAATCCAGCCTCCGGCATTTCCAGCCTACCTTTGCGGGTGACTGGGATACCGAGTCCTGAGAGAGAGATACCAGCCCTCCTGCCTTCTAATACCCAGGTACTGAAATGACTAAACCCTTACAGAGAATTCTTGAGTCAGATTCTTGGCAAAACAAACTTAACTTACAGGTACACCGGGGTAGGCGTAGTTAGAAGCACCAGTTGAGTACGATTAGTCAATGTATATATGTATGTATCTATTTTATCCATTTTAAAGTATCATATGGCTAAGAAACCATATCAATGCTTTTACAGTTTTTTTTCATAATCCTACTTTTACTGTATGCACTTTACTTAACTACAAGTATTGCAATTGTAGCAATTCATTTCTCTTGTATGAGGAAAGAGACTGCTCAATAAATAACACCTTTTATTGAAAACGCCCGTCTCTCTTTTTCTCTGCAATCTGGTGAAACTAAGTATGCACCTTTGACTGAGTGAAATAGCTGTCTTTTGTTTTCACACGACTCTAGAGATATACTCTTATTCAGGGAGAGCAAAGTTGTCATGTTTTATGGTTGCCAGAAACAAAATCCCTTCTTGTCTATCCAGGGAGGTTAAACTCCTCCTCGCTTATTCGAGAAAGTTTCTAGTGAACTCTGAGCTAGCTGGCAAAAAACTTAAGTCTAATATAGTCAGTAGAGACCTAGTTAACCTCAGTCCTACGTCTAAACTACTGAATATATTATTCCAATGCGCAGAGCCTATTGGGACTATAGGAACTACACTACAAAGTTTGTACCTGGAATGCTGTCTGCGTGCATGATGTGAATACATTTAGGCGCAAAGTATCTTCCTGTGGCTTCACTCCTTTTGGGGCAACCTGCATGTTGGTTTTAAATACGGCTATGCCCAGCCGTGGAGTGTAGCCCACCACATTCATTGCGGGCTTGCTGCTGGCTTCATAACGTTGCTTGCAGGTACAAGAGGAAGCAAGCTACAGCGTCATAAGCAGGATGGTGCTGGCTTAACGCGCGGATTTCACATTAACTAAAGCGGGGCTGGCAAAACTCAGAGACAAGACTTCCACCAACTGGGGTTCAGTTTTGTTTAATACGAAGACATTGAGAAACCGCCGCACTTGTGGAAAACTCTATGCACTACAATGCCCAGAGGACCTTGCGAGGGACACCCCCACTGGGGCCTGCATTTGGAATATAAAGTGTGCTAAGAACAGCGTTTCCAATGATTCTTAACAGCGCCACTGTAGAAGGGAGTTCATTTCCCGAAACGCGTTTGGCCAAATCAATCTAATGAAGTTTGTACCTGGAATCCTGTCTGCGTGCATGATGTGAATACATTTAGGTGCAAAGTATCTTCCTGTGGCTTCACTCCTTTTGGGGAAACCTGCATGTTGGATATATATATATCTGTCTGGAAAATTTCAAGGTGGTCTGTGAAGTACAAACTGAGAATAAGGGGGAGGGTGTCCAAAAAATATGTGTTCGCCATATTAATTACCATAGACTTTTTAGGTGCGTCTATAGCCGAACTACTGGATTGAATTACACCAAAGTTGTCGGAAAGCTAGCTTTTAGTCCACAGATCTTGATTTGGTATAAATCCATTGAGTAGTTTTTGAGATATTAAGTGAGAAACAAATTTGTATGCATAGGAACTCACATCCAGCTGCGGAGGAACCATGAACCGGTGCGCAAAAGGAAGGTCTGATTGGCTGGTCACACCTTTGCAGAAAAGTTAGGGCTACCATTTTGTTTGTCACATCAGCTGGGGAGTGGGAAAAGAAGAATAGAAAAACAGATAAGGGGTCAGGATAGACCTATCCTGACGCCATTGGACACATAGAGGGAACCCTTAGGGACCCAATGGGGCTCACTGCGGCCCCCTGTGTAAAATCACAGCGGATCAGTAAATCAAGATAAATAATGGGAAAAAACCCACTCCATTCAACCCCATGCTGTGCATGGCCAAAGACCATGCACAGTTTGAGTTTGGGTGCATGCAGTAGGGTTGCCAAACTTCTGCTGCTCATGGCACTGGTTATATTCAAGTGCGTTCCAAAAAAGACATAGAAATTCACTGAAAAAACAAAGGTTACATAGATGTTATTGTTAGGTTCTAAATTTAGTCGCACAAAACCCATAGAAAGTCAGCAGTTATAGTCATACTTATAGTTACACTTATCCGAAGAAAGTATATCTTCTGCCATTAAGTAACTTAAGGCAAAGAGCCATGGTTTGTATAACTATCACTGCTGAATTTCTAAGTTTTTGTGCTAAATTCAGAGCCTAACTATACCATCCCTGTTGCCTTTGTTTTTTTTTGTAAAATAAAAAAATATATATTCACTAAAAAAACAAAGGTTAAACGGATGTTATAGTCAGGCTCAGATTTCACACACACACAAAACCAGAGAAATTTAGCAGTTATAGTTAGCTGAGCTCATGTCCCCGCAATGCATGGTGTATCATCTTGAAACCTAACATAGTAAACATCTGTAACTGGTAATCAAGTAGAGGGAAGTTGGAGGACCATCTACATCAGTGGCACAAAGCAACAACAATTCCCTGGAAGAATGTCCCTTTAGAGTTGCAGAATACTGCAATAGATATGGCTCCAGAGCTTTCAAGAATGGCCACGTAATGCATGGAGTGTGCTGTTGTTTTAACTGCTCGTGAACAGTGTGTTACAGCTGTTCACAATGCTATAAAAAATTATACATGCTAATTTTTCTCCTCTTTTATATTTTTGCACATTTTTCCAATTATTCCTGTCTCAGTTGCCATTTTGTTACCATAGAAAATAACGAAAACGTTTAACAACTTTAAAAAACAAAAAATCAAAATCAAAAACAGAAAATCATGCCACCGGGAAATAAAGGATTGTGATTGGATTGTAGACTTTTCATTAAAACAATAAGAAGAATGCGCACATTTATCTTCTTAAACATTCTTTAAGAGGAGTTCATAGTGAGCAGATTTGCGTAATGCACAATATGTCATAAGATATTGTCAAGGGGTACAAATAAAAAAATATTCTTGCAGAACTACGTCCATGCTTTACCATCTAAAAACATACCAAAGCAATAGTGTAAAAGCACCAAGATAGCAACACAAGGCTGCAGGACCCTCAACTTCAATAGCAGACACAATAACACCAGTGCAGAGAGTCCATTCAGAGGTCCAATCTCTACTTCAAAATGTGGCTCCATAGTTTTCCCAGATGGCACCATGTGCATAAATTGTGGAGTTGTGTGAGTGTTGGAGAGCAGTCCATAACGGCCCTTCACAATGCAGCAAAGAATCATAAATGTTGATTTTTTTTATTTTTGCCCCCTTATAGTTGTTCTACATTAGCAGGTATTTTATTTTCTTATAAACGGTTATCTAATAACTAGGTGTTCTTCATTTTATTATCTTTCAATTTATTGTAACACTACTTACATATAACTTGCCGTATAGACAAGTCAAAGCATTCCTCTTCAAATAAATACACAGCTAACTTTTGCTAGTTATCATTATTCACTTTCTCACTTTTTAAATATAAGTCAACAGTCTGTGTTTAAATCTTCTAGTAAGTACATCAACAGCATACAGAAACATACTGTCGTTTTTTCAACCACACTATTAAATTTTGTAATCTCTTCTTTAAATGTATCAACTGTAATATACGTGTCCTGTTCTGCAACTCCACCTCTTAACAACTCTTCATTTTCTCTAGAATCCTGATGAGGACCAAAGATATGAAATTGCACATCACCTCAAACCTTTTCTACTTCAGCCACAGTACCATGCAAAAGTGCTCTGTTCATTTCTACTAAATATAAAGCAGGAGCTTTCATATAGTATGGCCTCCTAACTAAAGTTTGCATTGTCGAGTGGTGTACAACAAACATCTTGAAATGATGAAAGGTGCTTTGGCACACTTTCTTTGATAAACAAGCTAGCGAGTGTCCCTGTAAATGTGCATGCTTTCTAAACTTGCAAGGATCCAATCCTTGTAAAGTACTTATTTTCTGTTTTAAACTTCACCTTGGAAATATATGTAAAAAAGTCCTTAATGTATCAATGGATTGCTGTCAAATACTACAAACAATATTACAATTCAATTTCTATACAGGCGCCTGACCCCGCCTTCCTTGGACCTATTCTCCAATAACTTGTTCTACATTTCTTGGTACCATTACCTCGTTCGCTAATGGAGTGCCATTTTTCATTTTATAACATCGTTATCTGTAATCAATAGCATTTACTAATCTATTATCCTGGACATAGATTTTTCATTAAAGAAAGACTCTGTACTAGAAATATGTGTGCATTCTCCACTAAAAACTATGCAAAAGTTACTTCTATTCACTAATCTTTTTTCTGGTTTTGTCTCTTCATGCACAATACCATTTTGTCAAGAGTCTTCATTCTATTTATAATCAAAATGAAAAGCTTCACCTTCAAAGCAAATGCCTTATCAAATACTCTCTCAATTTATTCTTTATGTTTCAGTGACTCTCCTTTTTCTATATTTTTTTCATAGTTCTCAGTAGATTTATATCTACTCTACTATGAAACATCCTGACTCTGATTTCCTTAAATTGCTTCTGTCTCCTGTTTAAGGTGTGTCCATCTTTGTTACATTCTTTCCTGTTCTTGTTATATAGATTTTGTCCACTGTTTTTCTTTCTTATAGTCTGAATTCAATTTGAAATATTTTGTAATCTTTGGAAATGTCTACATATATGTTTAAGGAATGAATTTGTCCTCTTACCAGTAGCTCTGTTTTCTTTCACCACCATTTCTTCATTTGCCGCTTTTGTGTCTCAGTTCTGCAATGATACTGTAGTTGCTCCTGTTCCTTTTTCCTCTGAGCTTTTTTTGGCATTCTGTCTGAAGTTAAGCAGATATTTTACTGTAAAAAAAAGTATATTTGAATTGTTATTCTAGCCAATGTACCAACTACTTTACTACTGGCTTCACATAATACAAACATTGTTTTTATGTTATGTTGTAGTATTAAATCCACAGATGAACCTAGCTATATATCTACAAGCACTTACTTTAATCTACTAAACCCAACCAAAAAACAAAAACTTAATTTATTAGTTACCTTTTAATATTATAGCACCCTCTCCAACAACACAGCTGCACCATATCTCAGTTCTCATTTATACTCGATAAAAGACCACTTAATGCCTTTTGTAGTAAATTTTAAAATAAACATCAACCAAAGCGTAAAAGTACATAAAGTGTATCAATATTCTAAATCCGAAAACACAACATAAGAGCTATTTCTGTGTCTCTCTACCACTGTGTCACTGGTAGATTTAGTGTTTCAGTACTTATCTACTTAGATGGGTAAGATTTATATTTTAAGAAACACGGCATATCAAAATCTGCACATTCATCTGTATCACAGCATCTAGCTCTCTAATTCTTCTGAGTACATGCAAACAGTGTGTGACCCGCTACATATACAATTGACCAGATGGCTCTAAAAGAGTACATATTCCTCATTAAAACTTGTAAACACATGTGTTTGTGGTTGAGTACAACAAAACTCCCTGGAGGAGTGCATAGATAGTGCCTATGTAATTCCCTCAGAATATAGGTAGTGCTTGCATGATTCCCTGAGTGTGTACGAACTACATGGGTGGTCCCATAGCTGCATAGTTAGCGCCTGCTTATTCACATAACTATATTGCTGCTATCTGGGTGATTAGATGAACATATGGGTGTTGCCAAAGTAGTTCAAGGAGTACATAATTAATGACTCCATGACTGGAAGAGTAATTGTGTAGTGCCTGGGTGATTGAATGAGTCTAGATATCACACTTGATATATAATTGCATACATGGTTCTCTAAGAGTATACATTGCTCTGTTACTCAGCGTCCACATGCATCAATATGTTTCTAAAACTGAAAACAACAATTTTCACCTTTTGAAAGCACAAAATCTATTCCTAATGGCATACCTACATCATTTCGCAAATACTTTTTCTGTCTTTAAAACATATATTCAGACTTTCTCAAAGAAAAGTTACACACACAAACTCTCAAAAGACATTCTTCACTATTACCCCTCCCCAATTTTAAACATAGTATCTTGAAAGAAATTCACCACCCTCACTATATGCATGACATTTTCAACAGCCTTGAAGAAAAGAGATCACCATGTAAACATATATGTGATTTCATAAAAGATATACACCTTCAGGCCATCTCTCCAAAAATATACAGTCGAGCTCTTAAAGTATCCTCATCAATTTAAGGTTTCATTAAGTGACTTTGTAAAACCGAGTACATTCTCTGATGATTGGGATTTTGAAAGTATTAATGATATGATGTCAGACTTAGTTATGTCAGCAAAATTTACAGAACATGATTATTTACAAGGTTCATCTAATTATGACCAGATGTACTGCTACAACCACTATGGTAACCATTATTTGCATAAATCTGCTCAACCTAGAAATGTTTTAAATTATAATCATTGGGAACATTGTGCAACTCCACCAAAAGGTAGTTCAAAAACATTATATGAGAAATTCCCATACTTCTCAGGGTTTAACACAAGTGAAGCAGAAACATTTTATTTCAAACTGTTAAATAAGACAGGAATGAAAACCATGCTGACAAATACAAAATTAATCTACTCAGACTCTTTTTTTGAAAAAATGAATACATTTGGTTTTGATTTTTGGAACAATAACATTGAGAGAAAAACCATCTGGGGTACTAAAGATTGGCAAGTGCAAGGTATAGAATCATTATTCAGAGCCTGCATGATCCCAGAACAAATTATATTTTTGAATGACACAATTCAAGAAAAAACCTGTCTTGGCCTAGCCAAAATTAAAGACTTAAACAAACCGTCTATTCCAAAACCAACTCCTGACAGTAATAGCACTACAGAGGTTGAGATAGACGTATCCCATATTTTAAACCAAAACAGAACACATCCTGATTGGAAAAAATGGTTGATCTGGCCCACAGACACAAATAACTGTCAAGATAGATTCCTGAACAAAATACAGGGGTTCAAATTGACCAGGCCAGACCCTGAATACTCCCAGCGACAACATCCAGGGATAGTAACAACATACAGTGTAGGAAAACTCTGCCTTGAATGGCTACATACATCCACACTGGTAGAAATTAAGCAACACTTAACTTTACTAAAAGAAGGTGCTGACTTGCGTGATTTCATTATGGGACCACGCAAACAGCGTCAAAAACGTTTCATAGCGGCCTCTATATATGCAGCTTATAACGAAGTTTGAAAAGAAACTCAAATTGAAACAGCAAAGAAAATACGGGAAATTGACCGTATTAATTTGGAAAAATCACTTTCTGTTGTGGACAATGGGTTAATGACTCTGTCCTCCAGAATATATTCACTGGACAGTATTGTATCATCTGCAATCGATATAATAGAACAGGACATGCTAATGTTACAACATGGTCAGTCCCAATTGCGTTCTATTGTACAGCTTGGCTGGACGTTACAAAATCTGCTTTCAGGCTACGTGCCTTGGCGTTTAATCAACACAACGTCACTGTTCTCTATCTTTAACCTTACTGATATACAAATCAGCTTGGCACAAAAAGGAGCAGAATATACAATTCTGAGCATTGAAAAACTTGAGAGATTACCATTGACAATGTCAGAACGACCTGTCATTGAATGGATAATACACGGAATCATAACTATTCCGATAACAACTTTCCAATTTCGATACTGCCAAAAGTATATACAGGCAGGCCAGTATGAGGTCACCTTCCAGGGAACTTCGGGTAGGTGCTGCTGGAACAGCACTTCAATAAGAGGTGTATATGACATTTTATGCAAAACTACACTAGAATTAAATAGCTGGTGTGGTTTGGAAATCGCTAATTATGAAAAATTGGTGAGAAAGATCACTTCAGATGTTAAAAAGGTTAGTGGCGCTGGAAAAAAGCCTTTTGTCCCTAGTGCATTGCGCACCCTGAATAAGGAAATAAATAAATTAGTGCGAATGCAATATATAGGAAGATCTGGGGAACTTGCTAAAGAAATATCGAGGTTAAAAAGAAGGAGAATCAGATTAAGAAGGAATCTAAAAAAGGAGAAGGAAGATTCACTGTGGATAAACTTACGGGAGGCAGTTGCCCATGGTAAAACCAGAGAATTTTGGTCCATAGTCGGGAGGGGTTGTGGTAGTAGAAGCAGTCCTCTTCCTATACCCATCTCCGAAGAGGTATGGTCCGCTTATGTCAGAAAGTTGTATGCAGGGAACGATGACACGACATTAGATAGTGCTCCTGAACTCCTTTCTGAGGATTTGAGTGACTATCCATCTATGAAAACGATAGAAATGGCTATAAAGAATATGCGCGTGTCGGGCGCAATGGGACCTGACAAACTCCCCATGACAGTTTTAAAGCAGGAACCTTTACTCTGGAGTAGGATTCTTCACCCAGTGTTTAAATCCTGCTTTGTTACTAAGGCTGTCCCAGCCTCCTGGAAGGGAAGTATATTGGTCCCTATTTTTAAGAAGGGATCAAGGGATTGTCCCACGAATTACCGTTTGATTGCTCTCCTGGACTCAGTCGGAAAGGTTTTTGCCAAATGTATCTTGGGCTTGCTCGAGGACTGGGTCGAGGAGAATAATATTCTTCCATGTGAACAGACTGGTTTCCGTAAGGAACACGGTACACTGGACAATCTCACTACCCTGCATGTGAATACGGATAAATATGTACGTGTAAGAGGAGGAGTGGTGTTCGCAGCGTTCATTGATTTCTCCACAGCGTTCGATAAAGTCGATCGTCGAACGCTGTGGAGAAAATTAGCTGCCCTTGGTTTACCGGTGTATCTATAGGAGCTGTTACGTGCACTCCATTCAGAGACATGGTGCAGTGTTCTCCAAGGGGGTGAGAGGGGACTTTCACAGAAGATTCCCTCCCAGAATGGCCTTAAACAAGGCTGTCTCTTGGCACCTCTATTGTTTTCACTATACACTGCAGAGCTTCCTGCTCACTTAGCAGCATGTGTGGGTATAGCTCCGGTGGTAGGTGGGACCCCGATTTCTTGTCTCATGTACGCTGACGATATCCTCGTACTAGATCTAACCCCTAAAGGTCTTGCTAATCGGCTGCTAGCTTTACACGTTTTTGCAGATACCCATGGTATGAAAATTAATACTTCTAAAAGCAAAATTATGTGTATCGCTGGAAAAAAGAAATGCCGTTCTGTAAATTTTGGATGGTTTATTGGTGGCCAAAAACTAGAGGTTGTTAAAACCTACACCTTTCTGGGAAAAATTATTGCGGCCAACTTAAGTGAGAGGCCCCATATAGAGCATTGCTCACGTAAAGCACTGGCCCACGGTAGAGGCTTAAAGTCCCTATATTCCGCTACTGGAAAGAGACACTTTGCTTGTCTTCTTGAAGTGTTTAGGGCTAAGATTCCTCCTACGATACTGTATGGTATAGAACTTTTAGAGTTGAAGCATTGGGAGTTCTGCAATAAAATTGAGGGGAAACTCCTAAGATCTCTATCCAACTTCAATACTTCCTGTTCCTTGGCAGCTTGTAGGCTGGATTTCGGCCTTAGAAGCAGCTGGGTTCAGGGACTATGTGCCTTGGTAAGATGGGTGGCTTGTTTGGCTAGACCTGAATCAGGGTCGATAAGGGCCCTCCTTAAAAAGGAATTGTTGGGCAACTTTAACGAGTTCTCACGGATGGTAAGGAATTTTAGAAGAGCTGTGTCACTCTTAAAACTAGATGAAAGTATGTTATTCCTGTATTCATCATCACAGCTAAAACTTGTGCTAAAACAGGCATCGTGGGAACTTTGTTATCAAATGGATAGGAACACAATACAAGGGAAAGGGGGTAGTTCTCTTCTCCATAATTCCTACACTATGAAGTTGGCCCAACCATATGCCACATGGAATTTACCGCATGGTATTCGTAGATTATGGTTTCTGTTACGCTACGATTTACTGCCTTTAAATTCACTTCTTTCTAAATGGTACGGCACCTCCCCCTTGTGTAACCTCTGTAGTTTGAGTACTCAGAACTGTATCCACGTTATGTTAATCTGCCCTGCACTTCGACCATTGCGTTTTAAATGGTTAAAATCGATATGTCTAAAATTGGGTATATGTGACGTTAATGTTTTTTTACGATCTTTATACTGTCCCCCAAATGAAATGTTTTGCTTCTATATTTTTTATTTCTTTAAAGGTTTTTTAGCTATTTATTAAGGCAAGCTGGAGAGATTTGACTTTGTGATCTCGTGCCATTGATTCTATGGATGAAATTTGTTTTGTATATGTGATGTAGTTTCTTTTTTCTGTCTGTACTTGTTATGAATTTTATGTGGCCCTTAACCAGAGCCAAACATAATAAATAAAATTGAAATTGAAATTGATATATACAGGCAGGCCAGTATGAAAGGTTGGGTAAAGGATACATCAAGTCATCATGGAAATTACCTTACACTCACACATGTTATAGTGAAAAAGGACAGAGTGTATTTCTTAGTGGTGATAATTGTGAAAAATCACTAAGTGGTATACTTCTGTGTCAGGGTATAAATCTACATGGGGCCTGTGAGGGGACTTCAAATAACCTTTCATGTCACCAGCTTGGCACACCTGCAACTCGAATAGAGCCATTCTTTAGACGGCTTTCGAACGGGAGCTACATTCTAATAGTGGACCACAGATGTTGTGGCTTGGTGCCAGGAAAAGCTTATCTGGTAAGCGTTTCGTCCAGGGTCACTTGCTGTATGAAAGTATTGTATCCAAACGACACTCCAGACAGGGAGGGAAAAATTTGGCCCAGTTTGAAAATCTCTTCTATTCGAATTGATACTTTAAGCAGAATGAAGTCTGTTCTTCTACAGACGCCAGTGCACTTGACGTCATCAAAAGAAACGTATGATCTCCAAGTTGCAAGGACAACGGCAGAGATACATAACCTTTTATCAACAAATTGCCCCCTACACTTCGCAAAAATGCTAAACGAAATCTTAAACATTTCTGATACGAATGGTATCGCGAGTGTATTTAAGACAATTTTTTCGGGACTGTTGATACCTTTCAAAGCAGTCCTGGGCATCTTTCCTAATTTTGTCCATTCACTCTTTGGCGGCCTTCCACTACTGTTGGGACTCGTAGCAGGCATTTTATTTTTAATACTCCTGCTTCGTTATGGCAAGCCACGTCACAGACAGGACTCCAGCAACAATGGAAGAAACGATCCTAGCTATACGCTATCGGGACCGCATAACTAAAGTTCTTGGATTAGCCCGGCTAAGAGATCTGAATATGACCTGGTTTCTTTCATTCAGACCCATCTGGCAGAATTGTATCTTACCTGTGTTAAGATGTATGCTGTGCGGAGAAGAATGCGTGTTAGACGTCTGTCTCACACTACAATCAGAAGTACCTTTGGATACGGATACTTTGCTGAGTCCAGTAAAGGCTCATGCATCGTGTTGTCCCCAGCGGTTACCCATCCTGATGACGGCATTCGTTGAGACTTCACCACTGCGATTAAAGGGTAGTGAAGTGCAAGATGAGAGCAGCATCAACCAGGTACGACCTTCTGTGAGCACTGCTGATCCTGTCATCAATGATAGCAATCATTCTCACGACTGCACAGTTGCGGCATTTTCCAACTTGGTCGAACTTTCACCTGAAGCGGTAAACTGCTTTTTTGAAAGTCTGTCTGAAATGATGTTCTCCCCTGAACAGAAAGAATAAAACTTTTAAGCAAACGAGCACTCAGCGTTCCCTGAACTCTGAATTCGGCCTTCAGCTTTGAAAAACAAAAGCTTCTGAAAATATTTGGAACTGTTTTGACTTCTTCCCTTGAAAAACGAAATTCTTTTTTCCCCGATTCCAAAATATTTACTTTTTGGCACTCATCCTCTGCTTAAAGTAGAACTATTCTTAGAGAACAGAGCTTCTATTTTTAGGAACTCTAGAGACAATATATTACCTCAGCCTCTAGCATATTTACAAATAACTGTATTTATATGTAATGAAATGGTCTCGCACTTTTCTTTTCTGTATCAAGAGCCATTTCATGTGTAATTTTCGCAAATCATTCATGCTGATATATATATGCATCCTTTTTAATGAATGATTACTCTGCTTGAAAGCATACAGTACCTATACTCAGTTTTCGTGTATTTCACATATGCCATTTCAGATGCAAAAAATGTATTTTGGGGTGGATCGGTATACACATGCACCGTTAGATATGTTTACTATTGCTTAGTTTAGTAATTATGGACATGAATTCGTGGAGTGGGTGTAATGTGTTTTATCTAGGTACCTGAATCGATATTCCTATTCTTTGCCCTTGTCCGGTTATAAATTAATAATATCCCTACAACGGCATAGAAACCCTTTTCATAATTCAGTCATAGCGCATGCTGTCACATTAAGCAAGCCTATTCCTCCAGCCCCCTAGAAAGCACACCGAGTTCTTAAACAAATCCCAGCCTCCAGCAACCTGGGAAATCCCGCTGCTTTGTTTTGATTTCGTCCGAGAACTCCTGTAAAGCACTGTAAGAACGACCAGTTCTTAGTGACATCTTTATTGACGTCTTATGTCCAGCCTTACGTCAAACCCGGCACCTTTCAGGTATAAATATACCAACGTTGCCTTAAGCAAACACACGGTGGTGATGAATCTGGAGCAGCTACTACTTGCCCGAGAGCCCAGCTGATGCGAGAGCCCACGGACGCTGCCCCTCCCTTTTGACGCGCTGAGAAAGACGCTGTCTTTTCTCCTGCCGAGAAATCCAGCCTCCGGCATTTCCAGCCTACCTTTGCGGGTGACTGGGATACCGAGTCCTGAGAGAGAGATACCAGCCCTCCTGCCTTCTAATACCCAGGTACTGAAATGACTAAACCCTTACAGAGAATTCTTGAGTCAGATTCTTGGCAAAACAAACTTAACTTACAGGTACACCGGGGTAGGCGTAGTTAGAAGCACCAGTTGAGTACGATTAGTCAATGTATTTATGTATGTATCTATTTTATCCATTTTAAAGTATCATATGGCTAAGAAACCATATCAATGCTTTTACAGTATTATTTCATAATCCTACTTTTACTGTATGCACTTTACTTAACTACAAGTATTGCAATTGTAGCAATTCATTTCTCTTGTATGAGGAAAGAGACTGCTCAATAAATAACACCTTTTATTGAAAACGCCCGTCTCTCTTTTTCTCTGCAATCTGGTGAAACTAAGTATGCACCTTTGACTGAGTAAAATAGCTGTCTTTTGTTTTCACACGACTCTAGAGATATACTCTTATTCAGGGAGAGCAAAGTTGTCATGTTTTATGGTTGTCAGAAACAAAATCCCTTCTTGTCTATCCAGGGAGGTTAAACTCCTCCTCGCTTATTCAAGAAAGTTTCTAGTGAACTCTGAGCTAGCTGGCAAAAAACTTAAGTCTAATATAGTCAGTAGAGACCTAGTTAACCTCAGTCCTACGTCTAAACTACTGAATATATTATTCCAATGCGCAGAGCCTATTGGGACTATAGGAACTACACTACAAAGTTTCTACCTGGAATGCTGTCTGCGTGCATGATGTGAATACATGTAGGTGCAAAGTATCTTCCTGTGGCTTCACTCCTTTTGGGGCAACCTGCATGTTGGTTTTAAATACGGCTATGCCCAGCCGTGGAGTATAGCCCACCACAGTCATTGCGGGCTTGCTGCTGGCTTCATAACGTTGCTTGCAGGTACAAGAGGAAGCAAGCTACAGCGTCATAAGCAGGATGGTGCTGGCTTAACGCGCGGATTTCACATTAACTAAAGCGGGGCTGGCAAAACTCAGAGACAAGACTTCCACCCACTGGGGTTCAGTTTTGTTTAATACGAAGACATTGAGAAACCGCCGCACTTGTGGAAAACTCTATGCACTACAATGCCCAGAGGACCTTGCGAGGGACACCCCCACTGGGGCCTGCATTTGGAATATAAAGTGTGCTAAGAACAGCGTTTCCAATGATTCTTAACAGCGCCACTGAAGAAGGGAGTTCATTTCCCGAAACGCGTTTGGCCAAATCAATCTAATGAAGTTTGTACCTGGAATCCTGTCTGCGTGCATGATGTGAATACATTTAGGTGCAAAGTATCTTCCTGTGGCTTCACTCCTTTTGGGGAAACCTGCATGTTGGATATATATATATCTGTCTGGAAAATTTCAAGGTGGTCTGTGAAGTACGAACTGAGAATAAGGGGGAGGGTGTCCAAAAAATATGTGTTCGCCATATTAATTACCATAGACTTTTTAGGTGCGTCTATAGCCGAACTACTGGATTGAATTACACCAAAGTTGTCGGAAAGCTAGCTTTTAGTCCACAGATCTTGATTTGGTATAAATCCATTGAGTAGTTTTTGAGATATTAAGTGAGAAACAAATTTGTATGCATAGGAACTCACATCCAGCTGCGGAGGAACCATGAACCGGTGCGCAAAAGGAAGGTCTGATTGGCTGGCCACACCTTTGCAGAAAAGTTAGGGCTACCATTTTGTTTGTCACATCAGCTGGGGAGTGGGAAAAGAAGAATAGAAAAACAGATAAGGGGTCAGGATAGACCTATCCTGACTCCATTGGACACATAGAGGGAACCCTTAGGGACCCAATGGGGCTCACTGCGGCCCCCTGTGTAAAATCACAGCGGATCAGTAAATCAAGATAAATAATGGGAAAAAACCCACTCCATTCAACCCCATGCTGTGCATGGCCAAAGACCATGCACAGTTTGAGTTTGGGTGCATGCAGTAGGGTTGCCAAACTTCTGCTGCTCATGGCACTGGTTATATTCAAGTGCGTTCCAAAAAAGACA
This sequence comes from Lissotriton helveticus, assembly GCF_964261635.1. Lineage (NCBI taxonomy): Eukaryota > Metazoa > Chordata > Amphibia > Caudata > Salamandridae > Lissotriton > Lissotriton helveticus. The sequence goes on along the minus strand of NC_136067.1, from coordinate 1,584,158,535 downwards.
TAGAAATTCACTGAAAAAACAAAGGTTACATAGATGTTATTGTTAGGTTCTAAATTTAGTCGCACAAAACCCATAGAAAGTCAGCAGTTATAGTCATACTTATAGTTACACTTATCCGAAGAAAGTATATCTTCTGCCATTAAGTAACTTAAGGCAAAGAGCCATGGTTTGTATAACTATCACTGCTGAATTTCTAAGTTTTTGTGCTAAATTCAGAGCCTAACTATACCATCCCTGCTGCCTTTGTTTTTTTTTGTAAAATAAAAAAATATATATTCACTAAAAAAACAAAGGTTACACGGATGTTATAGTCAGGCTCAGATTTCACACACACACAAAACCAGAGAAATTTAGCAGTTATAGTTAGCTGAGCTCATGTCCCCGCAATGCATGGTGTATCATCTTGAAACCTAACATAGTAAACATCTGTAACTGGTAATCAAGTAGAGGGAAGTTGGAGGACCATCTACATCAGTGGCACAAAGCAACAACAATTCCCTGGAAGAATGTCCCTTCAGAGTTGCAGAATACTGCAACAGATATGGCTCCAGAGCTTTCAAGAATGGCCACGTAATGCATGGAGTGTGCTGTTGTTTTAACTGCTCGTGAACAGTGTGTTACAGCTGTTCACAATGCTGCAAAAAATTATACATGCTAATTTTTCTCCTCTTTTATATTTTTGCACATTTTTCCAATTATTCCTGTCTCAGTTGCCATTTTGTTACCATAGAAAATAACGAAAACGTTTAACAACTTTAAAAACAAAAAATCAAAATCAAAAACAGAAAATCATGTCACCGGGAAATAAAGGATTGTGATTGGATTATAGACTTTTCATTAAAACAATAAGAAGAATGCGCACATTTATCTTCTTAAACATTCTTTAAGAGGAGTTCATAGTGAGCAGATTTGCGTAATGCACAATATGTCATAAGATATTGTCAAGGGGTACAAATAAAAAATATTCTTGCAGAACTACGTCCATGCTTTACCATCTAAAAACATACAAAAGCAATAGTGTAAAAGCACCAAGATAGCAACACAAGGCTGCAGGACCCTCAACTTTAATAGCAGACACAATAACACCAGTGCAGAGAGTCCATTCAGAGGTCCAATCTCTACTTCAAAATTTGGCTCCATAGTTTTCCCAGATGGCACCATGTGCATAAATTGTGGAGTTGTGTGAGTGTTGGAGAGCAGTCCATAACGGCCCTTCACAATGCAGCAAAGAATCATAAATGTTGATTTTTTTTTATTTTTGCCCCCTTATAGTTGTTCTACATTAGCAGGTATTTTATTTTCTTATAAACGGTTATCTAATAACTAGGTGTTCTTCATTTTATTATCTTTCAATTTATTGTAACACTACTTACATATAACTTGCCGTATAGACAAGTCAAAGCATTCCTCTTCAAATAAATACACAGCTAACTTTTGCTAGTTATCATTATTCACTTTCTCACTTTTTAAATATAAGTCAACAGTCTGTGTTTAAATCTTCTAGTAAGTACATCAACAGCATGCAGAAACATACTGTTGTTTTTTCGACCACACTATTAAATTTTGTAATCTCTTCTTTAAATGTATCAACTGTAATATACGTGTCCTGTTCTGCAACTCCACCTCTTAACAACTCTTCATTTTCTCTAGAATCCTGATGAGGACCAAAGATATGAAATTGCACATCACCTCAAACCTTTTCTACTTCAGCCACAGTACCATGCAAAAGTGCTCTGTTCATTTCTACTAAATATAAAGCAGGAGCTTTCATTTAGTATGGCCTCCTAACTAAAGTTTGCATTGTCGAGTGGTGTAGAACAAACATCTTGAAATGATGAAAGGTGCTTTGGCACACTTTCTTTGATAAACAAGCTAGCGAGTGTCCCTGTAAATGTGCATGCTTTCTAAACTTGCAAGGATCCAATCCTTGTAAAGTACTTATTTTCTGTTTTAAACTTCACCTTGGAAATATATGTAAAAAAGTCCTTAATGTATCAATGGATTGCTGTCAAATACTACAAACAATATTACAATTCAATTTCTATACAGGCGCCTGACCCCGCCTTCCTTGGACCTATTCTCCAATAACTTGTTCTACATTTCTTAGTACCATTACCTCGTTCGCTAATGGAGTGCCATTTTTCATTTCATAACATCGTTATCTGTAATCAATAGCATTTACTAATCTATTATCCTGGACATAGATTTTTCATTAAAGAAAGACTCTGTACTAGAAATATGTGTGCATTCTCCACCAAAAACTATACAAAAGTTACTTCTATTCACTAATCTTTTTTCTGGTTTTGTCTCTTCATGCACAATACCATTTTGTCAAGAGTCTTCATTCTATTTATAATCAAAATGAAAAGCTTCACCTTCAAAGCAAATGCCTTATCAAATACTCTCTCAATTTATTCTTTATGTTTCAGTGACTCTCCTTTTTCTATATTTTTTTCATAGTTCTCAGTAGATTTATATCTACTCTACTATGAAACATCCTGACTCTGATTTCCTTAAATTGCTTCTGTCTCCTGTTTAAGGTGTGTCCATCTTTGTTACATTCTTTCCTGTTCTTGTTATATAGATTTTGTCCACTGTTTTTCTTTCTTATAGTCTGAATTCAATTTGAAATATTTTGTAATCTTTGGAAATGTCTACATATATTTTTAAGGAATGAATTTGTCCTCTTACCAGTAGCTCTGTTTTCTTTCACCACCATTTCTTCATTTGCCGCTTTTGTGTCTCAGTTCTGCAATGATACTGTAGTTGCTCCTGTTCCTTTTTCCTCTGAGCTTTTTTTGGCATTCTGTCTGAAGTTAAGCAGATATTTTACTGTAAAAAAAAGTATATTTGAATTGTTATTCTAGCCAATGTACCAACTACTTTACTACTGGCTTCACATAATACAAACATTGTTTTTATGTTATGTTGTAGTATTAAATCCACAGATGAACCTAGCTATATAACTACAAGCACTTACTTTAATCTACTAAACCCAACCAAAAAACAAAAACTTAATTTATTAGTTACCTTTTAATATTATAGCACCCTCTCCAACAACACAGCTGCACCATAACTCAGTTCTCATTTATACTCGATAAAAGACCACTTAATGCCTTTTGTAGTACATTTTAAAATAAACATCAACCAAAGCGTAAAAGTACATAAAGTGTATCAATATTCTAAATCCGAAAACACAACATAAGAGCTATTTCTGTGTCTCTCTACCACTGTGTCACTGGTAGATTTAGTGTTTCAGTACTTATCTACTTAGATGGGTAAGATTTATATTTTAAGAAACACGGCATATCAAAATCTGCACATTCATCTGTATCACAGCATCTAGCTCTCTAATTCTTCTGAGTACATGCAAACAGTGTGTGACCCGCTACATATACAATTGACCAGATGGCTCTAAAAGAGTACATATTCCTCATTAAAACTTGTAAACACATGTGTTTGTGGTTCAGTACAACAAAACTCCCTGGATGATTGGATGAGTGCATAGATAGTGCCTATGTCATTCCCTCAGAATATAGGTAGTGCTTGCATGATTCCCTGAGTGTGTACGAACTACATGGGTGGTCCCATAGCTGCATAGTTAGCGCCTGCTTTTTCACATAACTATATTGCTGCTATCTGGGTGATTAGATGAACATATGGGTGTTGCCAAAGTAGTTCAAGGAGTACATAATTAATGACTCCATGACTGGAAGAGTAATTGTGTAGTGCCTGGGTGATTGAATGAGTCTAGATATCACACTTGATATGTAATTGCATACATGGTTCTCTAAGAGTATACATTGCTCTGTTACTCAGCGTCCACATGCATCAATATGTTTCTAAAACTGAAAACAACAATTTTCACCTTTTGAAAGCACAAAACCTATTCCTAATGGCATACCTACATCATTTCGCAAATACTTTTTCTATCTTTAAAACATATATTCAGACTTTCTCAAAGAAAAGTTACACACACAAACTCTCAAAAGACATTCTTCACTATTACCCCTCCCCAATTTTAAACATAGTATCTTGAAAGAAATTCACCACCCTCACTATATGCATGACATTTTCAACAGCCTTGAAGAAAAGAGATCACCATGTAAACATATATGTGATTTCATAAAAGATATACACCTTCAGGCCATCTCTCCAAAAATATACAGTTATCCGCATCTTTAAGTAAACTCAACAGTCACATCGTACATATAGCTTTCTGCAACCAGAAAACATATCTCCCCATCTAAACATATGCAAACCGAACATATACATTAAAAACCACATTGACAAACACTTCCTAATACACACCTAACAAGTATTACTACTTTATACTTTATATACAGGCACAGTACATTTTCTTATGTTTTATTTATGACTGCAGTACTCCTGTTTAATAATGTGACTAAAACTACCACAACACCCAGAATGCAAATAATATGGATGTATCTTTTCTGCACATAATGCCTAGACAGTTAAAACATTGTCATTGTTAAATGCATTGCTCATGGCTATTTGTAACAGTACTAACACCTTAAACACATACCTTCAGCCAGATGTAGTTCATCTGATATTTTTTTTCTCACATCTCGGTGATACTCTTTTTAATCAAACTTCCGTATACTTCTTCATTTTTAATGTACATTTTGTATACAATTAAAAAGTTATATACATACCAGTGAATTGAGTTCATAGAATATATTATTGTTTTAGTTCTTTCTGGATAGTTTTGAAACTATTAAGATTTGTAAAAACTAAGCACAAGAATAGTACACCACTTTCATGGATAGCAACTCTAAAATGGCAACCTCTTCAACTTTCCAATCTATCATCATGAGAAAAGCAGAAAATAAAACTGCATCTCCACTTGTGAATGGTTAACATCTGTAAACCCTTTCCCTCTCTTTCAAAACAAGGTTCCTGTCAGCGGGTTTTCGCGATGCTCGCAAAAATATCGCGGACAAAATCGGGAGTTCAAATCTACAACTAGCTTTATTTTTCTCAAAATCAAATACTGAACAACAGTCCTGATTTGGATGTTAAAACTTGAAATACTTAAATTGTGTTATCACTACTTAACTTTTTAAAAACATTTCTGTCTCTTTAACATCCTTGCCCCCCAAATACACACTTAGCTCAGTGAACCTAGTAACCCAGTGGAACCAGTAGGTCACAAGTACCCAGCACATTCTAGAACAAATATGCTACTTCCAAATAAGAGACAGCAGGTGTGCTTTACTCCACAGGTTCAAAAACATATCCATGTCTGTATTACATTTCTTTTTTTAATCAACAACCAATAATAAGACTTCTTGCTAAGGTATCCAACACACTACCTAATTGTATTCATGTCCATGCTGACAGCATCCAATGAAAAATAAATATATATATTTTTAAAGACCTCCATTTTAACAGCCTTTCCTTTGAAAAACTACTGTATTGAGCTCCAGCCTTCTCCTGACTACTATTGCTCCTTCACTTCACAAAGGTTAGAGTATGGATTGTGGACCACATCTATGTCTTTTGGGCTAAAGAGGCTGCAAAAAAGAAAGGGATTGACAGGGACTTGGGTTTGCCAAATGTGCAGATTACTTTGTTTGGCCAGAGAGGGTTAAAATGTCATCAGGTACTGGCTGTGGTTAAATTCATTGTTGATTCCTAAGCTCCTCACCTCATAATTGTGCACTGTAGTGGCAACGATTCAGGCACATTGACTGGGGTTGGGCTGGAAATCCTAATGAAAGAAACCTTTGCAAAACTGATGTCTCTTTTCCCTCACACTGTCTTGATGTACTCTAATATATGCCAAAGTCAGAAATGGAAGTGGTCAAATCAATTCTGTCCACAGATTGACAAAGCCATGAAACCTGTTAACAGAACTGTTTCTGCATTCTTCAGAGACCATTGCATGGGCTGTATCTAAACCGACAATGTGTGTTTTTGACATGCATGGAATTTATAGAAATGATGGAGTGCACTTTACAGATGAGGGCAACAGGGGGTTTCTAAGGCACCCTAGTACCAATGTATTGTGCAGTTTTTTTCTAAAGTTTTTTTTGTTTGTTTCTGACACTCTTCATGTCGAAGTTGCTATCATCGCGAATATGTCACGTACATCGAAAACAAAAGCAGACATTGAATGACCACCAACACATCTAAAAATAATATGTAAAAAAATTAATTCTGAACATTGTTATCGCGGTTATTAGTGATGTCACAATGATGTATTTAACCACGACGATCGGATCGTACCTTTTCCGTAAAATCTAAAACACATATCTCCACACATTTTACAGTATTTTATACACTAGGGGGTTTCTTACAGTATTCTATAAAATCATGTTTTTCTAGTGCATTTATCGAACAACCATCTTTAAAACCTATTTTGCGTTTTTGCGGTGAGGCCGGAGATTGGGATGACGTTGGTCATCGCGATCCCTGTGGTCACGTCGTGAATGCGGATAGTAAAAGCAGAGATTCAATAACCACCACCACATTCAAAAAGTAGAACTATATAATTAATTCGAGCCATAACAGTAGATAACTCACTACATAAATAACTCTATAAAAATATTGATGAGAATTTCAATATCTCTATAACATTGCGTAATAATGATTCACTGATATATTTTTTAATATTCCCACTAATATTCGGGATGTCGCCGTGATATTCAAAATGTCCCCACAATGCTACATGGGGGGGTTGCACCGGCAGTCGCGTCCTCATCACAAATATCGTGCATGACTTGTGTTACTATTAACCCTATTTCTCAAGCACGGGGTCATAGTACCTCTACCCTGACCCCTTATGTTAGCTTTTTCCGAAATTTCCAGCCCCAGGAACCATTCCCTATCAATAAAAGGGTGGCTGCAACTTTCTGTTGAGGTTCTGTCGAGCCAATCAGCGCATTCCCATTGGTGCCTGAATTTTTTAGCAATTGCGAAACCGTGGTGAAATATCCAAGACCAGAGATATCACTATCATTTTCAGCTTAAATTTTGCAAAAACTTCTGAACAAATGTATACCAAATAGATAAAAGGCACTTCCTTGAACCAATATCTAACTCCCTGCCAAATTTGGTGTAAGTCAGTTCGGGGTTCGGGCTTTAGCTGTTGCTAAAGGTTCCTATGGGAATTAATATTATAAATGCGCCCATATTTCGTGCTCCGAATTTGGACTATCTACAAACTTTCCATGACAACCAAAACCTATCTAGACACTTTTTTGGGAACATTTCATTAAGATTGTTCAAACTATGCCAAAGTTAAATGCAAGTCCAAAAATGTTTTTCCTATGGAATCTAGGTCCTAACTATAACTACCTTACTGGCAACTGCCAGTAGGTAATATACATATATATATATTCACTGGAAAAAAAAACAGGTTTCAGGAACGTTATAGTTTCGCTGACATTTCACTCGTACAAAGCCAGAGAAATTCAGCCGGTATAATTAGCTGAGCTAACTATTCACACACCTACTGAAGCATAGAATCAGTCACTCATACATCCACTGATTCATCAATACACTATATATTTAACACGCATAAACATTTTAAAAACACACACAGTCACTGGATGATGTCATCAGTGATGTCATTTGAGATGTCATCAGTGATGTCATCAGTGATGTCACTGACCATGTCATGAGTGATGTGACAAGTGAGGTCATAAGCAGTGCATTGCGGGGCCACAGTTATAGTTAGCTCAGGGCTCTTGTTTTGTAGGAGTGAATTGTCAGCCTAAGGTTTTTTAAATGGTAATTTCTAACTATAACATCCCTAAAATCTGTGTTTTTTTCAGTGAATTTCTAAGGTTTTTTAACTAGTGCTCTAATTTTGGAGTGGAACAGAAATGGTGCTACATGTTCAACCATTTCTGAAGAATTGCACTGTGTGCAAGTTACATTAAGTGTTAAGAAGGCTTATTCAAAATATTTTAACATTCATAAAGGTAAGGTCATTTTTTAACCCCTTTTTTATATATTTTTAAAGATTTGAGTACTGATCACGGTGGGTGCAGAAATCCGAGCATTGTGCCGCCGTACTTGTATGTTCGTATAGAGTCCATGCAGGTTGCTCAATGGGTGTGCGGTTCCCAAATGTTTCAATTGTTTAAAATTGAAATTGAAATACATGATATATACTATATAATTTTGAAATCAATCATATGCGTTTTATAGAAAGTTATAAAAGTAACATTAATATAAATATTTTATATTTGACTTCTTCTTGTGAAGTTACAGATGCCGCAACCCTCCTGTGTGCCCTCCTGCACGTATTTCCAGGTGTGCGATAGGCTTGCGACTCCAGCGCAAATTGTGGAGCTATAACAACATATATAACAACATTTTATATATAGATATATATATATATATATATTTGATGTTTTCAAGACCGGGTTTCCCGGTCGAAACACGTCATGCTGCTGCCTGTGAAGGAATAAAGCACTATTTCACCTTGTGGTCCGTACCTGATTTTTGCGCATCCAGCACGACTTCAGGATTGTGGAATTCACGGAAAAGTCCACATGGAGTGACATCGTTCCTTTAGTGATGTCCCGGACCTGCAACCCACGGTGACGGAAAGGCTGGAGGTGCGGATTTAAAAGCCTCTCTCTTGCCGAGAAACACACTGCAATCCTTAAACCTCACTACGCTCCTAGCCAGCCTCAATTAGAGACATGCAAAGAATCTGGCTATTAGGATCGCTGACAACAACACGGTGATACGAACCAACTGCATACTGGGAGTTGCAGTCTCCACATGCTGAACTATCCAAGCAACTCCTTCCTAATGGAGCTCAGGTGTGCCAATTTCCACTTTAGATGGGCCAGTATAAAAATACACTCAGGACTGCAGTGTCAGTGGCGACATGAAAGGAACAGCATCTGATGAAAGCGAAAGCTGAACCGCGTCATGCAAAAACCTTTCAATAAAGAAAACTTGCTTTTAATCCGCCATAACCCCTGGTCTACTTTGAAGGAAGGAAGCCTATTTTTTGTAATTAGTGCAGAGCTATAACGCGCAAGGGTGGCCCCTCCTCAAGCGTCTCGGGTACAATGGCACTTACCCAGACCGCCCTGCTTCCCAGTGGTAACAGAGACTCTGCTTTCACGGAAAGTCCATGAACACATGGAGTGACATTGTTATTTTAGTGATGTCCCGGACCTGCAACCCACGGTGACGGCAAGGCTGGAGGTGTGGATTCAAAAGCCTCTCTCTTGCCGAGAAACACACTGCAATCCTTAAACCTGACTACGCTTCCAGCCAGCCTCAATTAGAGACATGCAAATAATCTGGCTATTAGGATCGCTGACCGGAACACGGTGATACAAACCAACTGCATACTGGGAGTTACAGTCTCCACATGCTGAACTATCCAAGCGACTACTCCCTAATAAAGCTCAGGTGTGCCAATTTCTACTTTAGACGGGCCAGTATACAAATACACTCAGGACTGCAGTGTAAGTGGCGACATGAAAGGAACAGCATCTGATGAAAGCGAAAGCTGAAACGAGTCATGCAAAAACCTTTCAATAAAGAAAACTTGCTTTTAATCCGCCGTGCCCCCTGGTCTACTTTAAAGGAGGGAAGCCTGTATTATATATATAAAAATATATATATATATGTATATATATATATATATATATATATATATATATATATATATATATATATATATATATATATGTTCCAAACAAAGTTCACTGCCGTCGGGGGCCCCCGACCCATGCAGGGCGTTTATGGCTTACAGCGGGAGACAGCGCTACCCGCCCTTAACATCCAACAAACAAATGCGCCATAACACTGGTTCTGGAAAGAACTGGCCTTTATTGAGATTAGCGCAGGCTGCAGCGAATGTTGAGCACCTGACGCGTTTCAGTGTATAGCTTTCCTCAGAGGTACACCACGTGTGCAATGTCCCAGAAATCGTTGGTAAGTACCTGCCGGACTGCCACCATACTTCAAGTCCCATAATGCATCAGGAGTTGGCATGGAATGCTAGTGTGCAGTCCAAAATGTTGTTAGATTCCACCCCAAGCTCCGACTAGTTGTTTTAAGGCAAGTATGGTTGCTGGCAATCTCTGGTGCACACACAAACGCAGCAGTAGCTAAATGACAAATGACGCCAGATCCAAAACCTGCTCCACGGAGGAATCATCCCTTTCGTGTCGCTCCCTTTCTCATCACCACCGCAAAAATCGCCGGCACATCCTCAGGCTCGCGGTGGATCAAGCGGGTCATGCCCCCCATTTTAATGTTCCAAACAAAGTTCGCTGCCGTCGGGGGCACCCGACCCATGCAGGGCGTTTATGGCTTACAGCCGGAGACAGCGCTACCCGCCCTTAACATCCAACAAACAAATGCGCCATAACACTGGTTCTGGAAAGAACTGGCCTTTATGGAGATTAGCGCAGGCTGCAGCGAAGGTGGAGCACCTGACGCGTTTCAGCGAATAACTTTCCTCAGAGGTACACCACGTGTGCAATGTCCCAGAAATCGTTGGTAAGTACCTGCCGGACTGCCACCATACTTCAAGTCCCATAATGCATCAGGAGTTGGCATGGAATGCTAGTGTGCAGTCCAAAATGTTGTTAGATTCCACCCCAAGCTCCGACTAGTTGTTTTAAGGCAAGTATGGTTGCTGGCAATCTCTGGTGCACACACAAACGCAGCAGTAGCTAAATGACAAATGACGCCAGATCCAAAACCTGCCCCACGGAGGAATCATCCCTTTCGTGTCGCTCCCTTTCTCATCACCACCGCAAAAATCGCCGGCACATCCTCAGGCTCGCGGTGGATCAAGCGGGTCATGCCCCCCATTTTAATGTTCCAAACAAAGTTCGCTGCCGTCGGGGGCCCCCGACCCATGCAGGGCGTTTATTGCTTACAGCGGGAGACAGCGCTACCCGCCCTTAACATCCAACAAACAAATGCGCCATAACACTGGTTCTGGAAAGAACTGGCCTTTATTGAGATTAGCGCAGGCTGCAGCGAAGGTGGAGCACCTGACGCGTTTCAGCGAATAGCTTTCCTCAGAGGTACACCACGTGTGCAATGTCCCAGAAATCATTGGTAAGTACCTGCCGGACTGCCACCATACTTCAAGTCCCATAATGCATCAGGAGTTGGCATGGAATGCTAGTGTGCAGTCCAAAATGTTGTTAGATTCCACCCCAAGCTCCGACTAGTTGTTTTAAGGCAAGTATGGTTGCTGGCAATCTCTGGTGCACACACAAACGCAGCAGTAGCTAAATGACAAATGACGCCAGATCCAAAACCTGCTCCACGGAGGAATCATCCCTTTCGTGTCGCTTCCTTTCTCATCACCACCGCAAAAATCGCCGGCACATCCTCAGGCTCGCGGTGGATCAAGCGGGTCATGCCCCCCATTTTAATGTTCCAAACAAAGTTTCCTGCCGTCGGGGGCCCCCGACCCATGCAGGGCGTTTATGGCTTACAGTGGGAGACAGCACTACCCGCCCTTAACATCCAACAAACAAATGCGCCATAACACTGGTTCTGGAAAGAACTGGCCTTTATTGAGATTAGCGCAGGCTGCAGCGAAGGTGGAGCACCTGACGCGTTTCAGCGAATAGCTTTCCTCAGAGGTACACCACGTGTGCAATGTCCCAGAAATCGTTGGTAAGTACCTGCCGGACTGCCACCATACTTCAAGTCCCATAATGCATCAGGAGTTGACATGGAATGCTAGTGTGCAGTCCAAAATGTTGTTAGATTCCACCCCAAGCTCCGACTAGTTGTTTTAAGGCAAGTATGGTTGCTGGCAATCTCTGGTGCACACACAAACGTAGCAGTAGCTAAATGACAAATGACGCCAGATCCAAAACCTGCTCCACCCGCTTGATCCACCGCGAGCCTGAGGATGTGCCGGCGATTTTTGCGGTGGTGATGAGAAAGGGAGCGACACGCAAGGGATGATTCCTCCGTGGAGCAGGTTTTGGATCTGGCATCATTTGTGAAGGTACGGTCGAAATGCATTAGGATGTAAAACTGAGCAAATTGCAATAAAAATCAGCTGGAACTGACCGCGTTGTGTGTGCGACTCATTTTCTCTTTTGAGAAGGTGTTGGAATAATATGACGGCGTGGTCTTGCCGTGGAACAATGCACCGCCAAATAACGAGCGCCGCATCTGCCCGAAACAGACCGTCGATGAATTCCGCCGTAAGGCATAGGGCAGTGGCTGCCGCCATGGACTGGAACATGGATTGGCCCTAACGATTTCGAAAAAGAATCGGCAGGGAAACGCGGAGCAATTCAATTTGGCAGGAAAATATTACCCATTGAAGGGAAATCATTGCTGGCTTCGATTTGACTACAGGAACCAGGATGCTCTTGGTTGAAGGACACGCCTATGAAGGGTTGGGCAATTAAAATGAAGCACCGATATGGCCCTGGTAGTTGAAGCGCTGCCTGACGATGTGTGCCTGCTCCTCCTCTGAAGAAGACCGAAGGTACGGTCGAAATGCATTAGGAAGTAAAACGGAGCAAATTGCAATAAAAATCAGCTGGAACTGACCGCGTTGTGTGTGCGACTCATTTTATCTTTTGAGAAGGTGTTGGAATATATATATATATATATATATATATATATATATATATATATATATATATATATATATATATATATATATATATATATATATTCACTGAAAAAACCATAGGTTATAGACCATATATAGTTAGAAATTAGCATTTACAAAACCTTATTTTTCTCACACAGAACCATTGAAATTCGCATATATAGTTAGTTGCACTAACTATATATCGCGCACCCGCAATCCACTGCTGATCATGTCACATATTACATCATTCATGACATGGTCAGTGACATCACTGATGACATCTCAAATGACATCACTGATGACATCACTGATGACATATCAAATGACATCACTGATGACATCACTGGTGACATCTCAAATGACATCACTGATGACATCACTGATGACATCTCAAATGACATCACTGATGACATCACTGATGGCATCACTGATGACATCTCAAATTACATCACTGATGACATCACTGATGACATCTCATTTGACATTACTGGTCACATCACTGATGACATCATTCATGTGATAATACGATGAACCTCTTCAGACTCTAATATAATCTTAGGTACACTCAGTGTAAACAGACACTCACAGACTGTCACTCATCCATGGAGTTACTCACACACCTAGTCAGTCATGCAAAGAATCAATCACACCTCCATTTCCTCAACTATACAGTTATACACACCTTACTTATTCAAACATATACTAACACATATTTACTCTCTTATACAATCCCTGATACAAGTTCACAATGATCCATACAGCCACTCACACATTCACTGGCTCTTATGCACAGTTATTTATATATGTCAACTCTCACATGTACTGCGTTTTACATATGTACTTACTTTGACATGTAGCACTGAGATATCCATTCACTCACCAATACACTCATGCACACAGTCAACCGCCCATACAGCTGTTTCCACATGCACTTTTGAACCCATACATCTAGTGAATCAACTGCTCACACATCTATGCACAGAGTCATACACCTCCCAGCCACCCACACACACACTCAGTCTCCCATATAAATACTTGGGCAACCAATCAATAACCCACATAGTTACTCATATAGCTACTGATCAACACATGCAGCAGTTTACAGAACAACAGACATAATGATGCACAAATTAAGACAGTTTAGTCACTAACCCATGCACTCAGTGAGACACATTTAATCACTCACTCATACAGTCAGTCATGCACCTACTAAATCCTTCATCCAGACACTTATACATCCACTCATTCTTCAATATGTAAGACATATTTTAACTTTACAGAAACATACAGTCACTGGATGTTGTCATCAGTGATGTCATCAGTGATGTCATTTGAGATGTCATCAGTGATGTCATCAGTGATGTCACTGACCATGTCATGAATGATGTAATATGTGACATGATCAGCAGTGGATTGCGGGTGCGCGATATATAGTTAGTGCAACTAACTATATACGCGAATTTCAATGGTTCTGTGTGAGTAAAATAAGGTTTTGTAAATACTAATTCCTAACTATATATGGTCTATAACCTATGTTTTTTTCAGTGAATTTTCAAGGTTTTGTAAATGCTAATTCCTAACTATATATGGTCTATAACCTATGGTTTTTTCAGTGAATTTCAATGGTTTTTTAATAGCAAATATCAAAAGCTGTAAAATGTATTCTTCTTTTAAAGGAAAAATATATTTTATATGTATTTAATATAATTTTTTTATGTATATACATTTTTTGAGGGAACGAATTTATCAACTATCATGCTGAAGAAGAGTGTGGGGAAAAAAACCAAAGAGGAGGACTAAGAGGAAAGAACAATCAGTTCAAAAATACAATTGCTTTAAAGCATGAAGTGCTTTTCCACACATTTACATTTAAATAACCCATATTAGAACATACAAAATATCTACAGAGGAGACGGTGTACATTGAATTTTAGACTCTTCATTGGTACCTACATGTTGGTACTTACATCACCCACACAACACAACAACCGGGACGCTGTCACAGATATATATATTTTTTTGAACGTTAATTTCTCAAAATCCACTGGAGCACATATCTTGAGACCTAGCAAAGGCACATTGGGCAAACAGTCTCTACAATTTTGCCAAGTTTCATAGAAATCCATTCAGCCGTTCGAGCTAAAAGTGAGTCCAACCGCCCGCTTGACGAACCCCCCCCCCCAAACTTTCAGGGGACGCTCAGAAACAAAATGTGCCATTTTCCTGAAAACATTTCCTTGGCAAAATGAAACCCCTCATTTTGTTCCTTTTCAAATTAAATGTATTAAGTGTTACCACTTTATTCCAATCAAGATGACTTCAGGTGTGCCATACTTTTGTCATAAGTAAGACTGTTAGCGTTCTAGTTGTTCTTTAGAACACTCTGGGACATTCTGTCATTGGGCTATAGTTGGGCTACATCTGGCTGATATTTGGGCTACATTTGTTTTTTTTGTCTCTGGTGGCCATCTTTGGGCTACATTGGGCTACATTGGGCTACATTTGGGCTCTAACATATATATAGCCCAATGTAGCCCAATATATATTTTTCAAAGTTCATTTTCGTAAAAACCACTGGAGCATATATCTTGAGACATAGCAAAGGCACATCGGGCTACCAGTCCCTACAATTTTGCCAAGTTTTGTGGAAATCCATTCAGCCGTTCGAGCTAAAAGTGAGTCCAACCGCCCTATGGAAAACTCAATGTTAAAAACACGTTTTGAGACCCCCCTTTTTTCTCGGCCCCCTCTTGACGAAACCTTCCCAAACTTTCAGGGGACGCTCAGAAACAAAATGTGCCATTTTCCTGAAAATGTCAGCCAATTCCGTCAATCAACGCCAAAGTTATTCAACATAGAATTTTCAGAAATCCCTATTCAAAAAAATCCTAACTATATATACCTACTGGCGACTGCCAGTAGGTAATATATATGCACCTCGGGGAACTCTTTGACATTGAGTTGAATGACGGTTAAAAATACTTGTAAATATGTATATACAGTAATGTACATTATCATCTGCTCTGCAGTAGATATTTGCATATATAGCCTTCATTTAAGTATTCCTTGATATTTGATTTCTTATGACACTAAGTCGATTGGAATTCTAGTCATGTGACCCCTAGCAATTGTATATAAAAATGTATAATTTTATTTTTTGTCCTATATTAGGCATTAGAATTATACATAGGCTTATAGCCAAGCTTTTCTGGGCATATTCTATGCTAATATGCATGTAATATAAGTTTAACCCAATGTGGTATATATATTTTACAGTGTTAAGATGGCCGCTAAATTCGACAACACTAGTTATCAAACATGCAGTCCCTTGTTTGTGTCGAATATCTATGTATTGACGTTCTGTGTCTTGTGGCAAATTGTGTGATCAAGACAGCTTTGACTGTTGAAACGCGTTACCTTGCCTGGAATAAACCCTGGTTATCCCTAGTGCGAGTCCTTCTCTCTATGTATAGAGTTTTGGTGGTGGATAAATTACCGAGTGTCCCGCTCGGTTGGACTCGCCATTTGTTAATGGGCCACGGACTTCGTGAAAAACGGGTCTTTTCTGGTGTTGTATATATATATATATATATATATATATATATATATATATATATATATATATATATATATATATATATATTCACTGAAAAAACCATAGGTTATAGACCATATATAGTTAGGAATTAGCATTTAAAAAACCTTATTTTACTCACACAAAACCATTGAAATTCCATATATAGTTAGTTGCACTAACTATATATCGCGCACCTGCAATCCACTGCTGATGATGTCACATTTTACATCATTCATGACATGGTCAGTGACATCACTGATGACATCACTGATGACATCTCAAATGACATCACTGATGACATCACTGATGACAACATCCAGTGACTGTATGTTTCTGTAAAGTTAAAATATATCTTACATATTGAAGAATGAGTGGATGTATAAGTGTCTGGATGAAGGATTTAGTAGGTGCGTGACTGACTGTATGAGTGAGTGATTAAATGTGTCTCACTGAATGCATGGGTTAGTGACTAAACTGTCTTAATTTGTGCATCATTATGTCTGTTGTTCTGTAAACTGCTGCATGTGTTGATCATTAGCTATACGAGAGGCTATATGTGTTATTAATTGCTTGCCCAAGTATTTCTATGGGAGATTGAGTTTGTGTGGGGGTGGCTGAAAGGTGTGTGACTCTATGCATAGATGTGTGAACAGTTTATTCACTAGGTGTATGAGTTCAAGAGTGCATGTGGAAACAGCTACATGGGCAGTTGACTGTGTGCATGAGTGTATTGATGAGTAAATGGATATCTCAATGCTACATGTCATAGTAAGTACATATGTAAAACACAGTACATGTGAGAGTTGGCATATATAAATAACTGTGCATGAGAGCCACCGAATGAGTGAGTGGTTGTATCGATCATTGTGAACTTGTATCAGGGATTGTATAAGAGAGTAAATATGTGTTAGTATATGTTTCAATAAGTAAGGTGTGTTTAACTGTATAGTTGAAGAAATGGAGATGAGATTGTTTCTTTGCATGACTGACTGGGTGTGTGAGTAACTCCATGGATGAGTGGAAGTGTGTGAGTGTCTGTATACACTGAGTGTATCTAAGATTATATTAGAGTCTGAAGAGGTTTATCGTATTAGCACAAGAATGATGTCAAATGAGATGTCATTAGTGATGTCATCAGTGATGTCATTTGAGATGTCATCAGTGATGTCATCAGTGATGTCACTGACCATGTCATGAATGATGTAATATGTGACATCATCAGCAGTGGATTGCAGGTGCGCGATATATAGTTAGTGCAACTACTATATATATACATAATGATGCACAAATTAAGACAGTTCGTCACTAACCCATGCACTCAGTGAGACACATTTAACCACTCACTCATACAGTCAGGCATGCACCTACTAAATCCTTCATCCAGACACTTCTACATCCACTCATTCTTCAATATGTAAGACATATTTTAACTTTACAGAAATACACAGTCACTGGATGTTGTCATCAGTGATGTCATTTGAGATGTCATCAGTGATGTCATCAGTGATGTCATTTGAGATGTCATCAGTGATGTCATCAGTGATGTCATTTGAGATGTCATCAGTGATGTCATCAGTGATGTCATTTGAGATGTCATCAGTGATGTCATCAGTGATGTCACTGACCATGTCATGAATGATGTAATATGTGACATGATCAGCAGTGGATTGCGGGTGCGCGATATATAGTTAGTACTACTAACTATATATGGAATTTCAATGGTTTTGTGTGAGTAAAATAAGGTTTTTTAAATGCTAATTCCTAACTATATATGGTCTATAACCTATGGTTTTTTCAGTGAATTTTCAAGGTTTTGTAAATGCTAATTCCTAACTATATATGGTCTATAACCTATGGTTTTTTCAGTGAATTTCAATGGTTTTTTAATAGCAAATATCATAAGCTGTCGAATGTCAAGTACGTGGTAAGTGAAAACATTTTCGTGTTTATGCACACTGATCTGCTTTGAATGGTGCCCCCCCCCCTCATTTCTATTAGGAGTACTCTCTCTTTGCAGATAGTGAAAGGTAGTTAACGCAGGTCTTTGCCCCCATTGTAATCCGTCGTGCCTGCTTCTCTCTCCATTTGATTCATTGTTATCCAAGTATTTACTGTTTTAGAATTAGTTCTCTTTGGTTCATTCTCTATTTACAAACAAACACAGAGTCGCAATACTCTGTTTAGTCTTTGCAGATAACGAAAAATCGTGTAAAAAAAAAGAAAAGGAATCGAGCAAAATCAGTAGGCCACTAATGGGATCTCTTTTTGACCTCGCTAAAATAGAAACATTAGGAACAACCCCTCATGACAAATACAAAACTAGTGAGATGAACTGAACTCCACACAATGATGGCTGCAAAACAGCTCGGCTCCGCCACCCACCCCGCCCAAAATAACGATAAAGAACGGCTGCCATGATTGGTTGCGGAATGACCACGACGGAGCTACGAAATGGTGCTGCTCTCATGCTAACCCCAGCTTCAGTCTGAAACATCCAGAAACACTGTAGACTACCAATTCGATCAGTTCCGGTAGCGCCCCAATGTAACCCGGTAGAGAAGAACTAGCCCTCCCCTCTTTGACTGATGGTTCTTGTTGCCTGTCCCTTCTGTTGTCATTTAACAGAACTATTTAGCCTGCTGAAAGGGGTTGTGTTCCGACCGCTGGTTGGTGGAGACATTTTGACTATATTCTGTACCTGCGTTGTCGCGTAATGCGTCATATGACGCGCCGCGTTAGCGCATCCGGAAGTCATCCGGGGCGCGCAGCGCGTAACGTAAGCATAACAAGTCATGTGACTTGTTAATAAAACTTTTCATTGGTTCATTTTACTTTTCTTATTGTAATGATGAAAGGCTTGGTCATATGACCTAAAAATTACGCTTTTCATTACTTCCGAACATTATTTTTTCTTAAATATATGTTATAATGTTCCAGGCTAATGTACTTTCCCGGAAATTTTACAACTGTCCTGCAAGTAAAATATATTCTTTTTTCGAGAAAAAGAGCGTTTCTTCGTCCCATGACGGAGCCGTTGAGCAAAAGAGGGTCGACCTGCTGTCTTAGTCGCCGATACGCCTGAATATGAGATTCTTATCGATCACTTTATGTTGCAGGAATAGAAAACACAACAGCCCTTGACCATTTATCTTTACTGCGTTCCTTCGTATTATACCTTTTACCCTTCATGTAATTGGTCTGCTTTATTTCACTTGCCTTTTAATGATTCTAAAACAGTGACTATTATTAAAAACTTTACCAATGTATATACTACTACCATGTTTTCTTTTAAAAACCTTTATTGTGAAAATTTCATTATACAAATACGAGCCTATAACCACGTGGGCCGGCCACAGAGCAAACTGTAATCGTATATGATGAATAGACATTTACACTGTAGAGGAACGTAACGGGCGGGCCATTAGGTTGCAAGAACTAAGGTGTCTAACAGTTACGGAATCGGTGGACGTACATTTTATAATTAAAATACGACAGGGCCAGTTACAATAAAATTATCTAGATATACATTTGCGGGCAAGTACCATGGGTGACGTTAATTCGAACTTTCAACAGTACAGTAATCAATAACACATCAGAACTTAATATCAATAGGGATGTCGAAATATTCAATCAATTCTCGTCCCCGCCCGCCATGTGCTTCAAAACTGCATACGTATCTCGTGATTTCAAGGTTCTGCAACCAGTACACAACAAGGAGTTACGAGTCCCATTTATTCTGGCGCCATTTTGGGCGAGGACGGGCAGGTCCAGGATATAGTCAAAATGTCTCTACCAACCATTGACTATGATGATGTTCATATGCTGTATTTATTAGAGTAACACTCATCTGTCCACATGAAATTAATTTCCCACAATCTAAACATGTCATTTTAATCTTTCCAAAGTTCTTCTAAATATTTGGGACCGTTTCCCTTGCCTCTGAAGCTCTCAGTGCCACTTCTTTGATGAATGTACTAGCAGGTCAGGGGTTCTCCTCCAAATCTCTCTTTTATGCAGCACTATAATTAATTGGTGCCACCTCTCCATATGACGATGCATGGTATAGTTACCACAACTATATTTTTTTTCGGTTCCTCTGGAGAGTTCATCGTGGCAGATGAAGCGTGTAACGTACCGGGCATTTACCTTTTTTTGCATGTACAGGAAAGGAAAAAAAAATCGAGCGTCCGAGTTCTAAGGTGTCCCAGGGCCATTTTGGTGGACCAGGCCCAAATCCAAAGAACAGCTATCTCACAGGCTAATGGGGCGACCCACGCCGAGTTTCAGCATTGTAGGATGACCACACAAGTACAGCAACTTGCTAGACATCACCTCGGTGCCATCCGGATCTCGGCGCCCCACTGCAGATGAAGTGCCTCTCAACTATGAAACCACCACGGTGACATCCGGATCTTGGCGCGTTGTGCTGCCTTCGGCCTATTCGCACATCGGTCCGCTACTGACGCCATCTCACAGGCTAATGGGGCGACCCACGCCGAGTTTCAGCATTGTAGGATGACCACACCAGTACAGCAACTTGCTAGACATCACCTCGGTGCCATCCGGATCTCGGCGCCCCACTGCAGATGAAGTGCCTCTCAACTATGAAACCACCACGGTGACATCCGGATCTTGGCGCGTTGTGCTGCCTTCGGCCTATTCGCACATCGGTCCGCTACTGACGCCATCTCACAGGCTAATGGGGCGACCCACGCCGAGTTTCAGCATTGTAGGATGACCACACCAACTTGCTAGACATCACCTCAGTGCCATCCGAATCTTGGCATCTCAACGCCTAGTGGTATCTTCCATACAAAAAATATTGTTACGCTGCCTTTGGCCCCATTCGCACATCAGTCCGCAACTTAGACATCACCTCGGTGCCATCCGGATCTTGGCATCTCAGCGCCTTGTGGTGTCAGTCAGAAAATATTGTTGTGCTGCCTTCGGCCTATTCGCACATCGGTCCGCTACTGACGCCATCTCACAGGCCAACGGGGCGCCCCACGCCGACTTTCAGCATTGTAGGATGGCCACACCAGTGCGGCAACTTGCTACACACCACCTCGGTGCCATCCGGATCTTGGCATCTCAGCGCCTTGTGGTGTCTTCTACACCGGAAATATAGTAGAAAATATTGTTGCGCTGCCTTTGGCCCCATTCACACATCAGTCCGCTACTGACACCATCTCACAGGCCAACGGGGCGCCCCACGCCGACTTTCAACATTGTAGGATGGCCACAGAAGTGCGACAACTTACTAGACACCACCTCGGTGCCATCCGGATCTTGGCGCGTTGTGCTGCCTTCGGCCTATTCGCACATCGGTCCGCTACTGACGCAAACTCACAGGCCAACGGGGCGCCCCACGCCGACTTTCAGCATTGTAGGATGGCCACACCAGTGCGGCAACTTCCTACACACCACCTCGGTGCCATCCGGATCTTGGCGCGTTGTATTGCCTTCGGCCTATTCGCACATCGGTCCGCTACTGACGCCGCCTCACGTGCCAACGTATTTTCTCCGCATTTTATACCCTATGCCGCATAACAGGTCATGTGACTTGTTTATAAAACTTTTCATTGGTTCATTTTACTTTTGGTTTCCTAATGATGGAAGGCTTGATCATATGACCTAAAAACAACACTTTTCATTGGATGAAAACTTTTTTTTTCCCCCAAACGATGAAAGCCCCACCTTGTTTCTGGATGTTTCAGACTGAAGCTGGCGTCAGCATGAAAGCACCACCATCTCGTAGCTCAGTCGTGGTCATTCCGCGAGCAATCATGGCAGCCGCTCCCCACCAGAAGCCTGCAGGAGTCGGAGCCCCCAAAACTTTTGATGAATTCTCAAGGCGGAGGGGACGCTTTCGAGAATGGGGTCCAAGACCTAGCAGACAAGCGTCCGATTTCCAAGGTGTCCCAGGGCCATTTCAGTGGACCAGGCCCAAAAAGGAAACAGCCTGCCGCCATTTTGAGAGTCCTGTGACAGCCGCCTATCGCTGCACCGCAAGAGTGGGCGCAACTCAGCTGAATGGCGGATTTTGACACAGTGGACCAAAAGCGGACGGAATGGCAACTGAAACGGTAAAGGGGCGCCCCACTAAAACAGATGAGACTCCACCTGGAGAGGCCCGTTCACGCCGCCTCCCCCGGGGCGCTCCACGCCGTTATTCGGAGCAGCATTGTAGGATACCAAAACCAGTGCGGCAACTTACTGGACATCACCTTGGTGCCATCGTTCTGCTGCCTTGGAACTATTCGCGCAACAGTTTGCTACTGATGACCCACCCCCCGCGACGCCCCACGCCGTTATTTGCTGGGTGGCAACTTACTAGACATCACTTTCGTGTCATCTAGATTTCGGCGCGTTCTGCTGCCTTGGAACTATTCGCACAACAGTTTGCTACTGATGACCCACCCCCCGCGACGCCCCACGCCGGAAATCTGGACGTTGTGCTGCGTTGGGACTATTCGCACAGCCGACCGCTACTTCGTTGTTTTTCTCTAAAAATGTTTATATGTTATTACTATTTTTGTTTTCTTGTATATATTTATAAATTATTAAAGTTTTATAATCTTACTACTTTGTCGGAGTGCTATATATTTTTCATGTGACACATAATTGTAAAAACTTTGATGTACAAAGAGTCATCCCTGGAATCTTCCGCTTCACGCTCGGTCCCCTCCCCAATCACAATACAGGATGGTTTTCAGATAATAGCAACGCTTCTGCTGTGACGGATCTCATCGAGTGTGGGCCTTGATCTACTATAACTCCTTTGAAGACGGGTGATTCTTTACAGCTGTGGCCATAAACTACATCTGCAGGGCTAGCTGATAGCCTAGGACCGGCCTGGACAATCGGACACAGAGGAAAAGGAGTGTCAGAGGGTGCGGTAGTGAATAGGGCGAAAGGGAGGTGTCGGGCGGGCACAGGGTGTGATTCTCAGGGAAGAACAGCGCAGATGGGGGGAGGTTTATTACCCATGCATAAAACAGAGAGCGGGGGTGACCACTGCCTGGGGGAGATGCTTGCGAGGGTGGGGAGCCATGCTAAGGATCGACAGCGTGCACAGAGTGGATCTGGTCAAGGCATCTAAAATGGCTGCCGTGCACGACAAAAGTGTGGCATTTGAAAAAAGACAAGATGGCGCACACAATGTTTTTCAACAATTCCTGATTTCCTTCGAATCGAACGTTAACAGACGTTGGGGCATATTACCAAAGTTAAGCGATATTTATCCCTAACGATGCATTGCAAAGATTTTTTTACCGTCAGAAATTATCGCAGATAAACCTTGCTATTATCAAGGTTTATCGCAAATACGATAAAAAACGAGCGCAATGCATTAATATCGCTGAAAACTCCGCGATATTCATGCATTACCGAGCTAATGCTCTTAGCCATGTTATCCACCTCCCATTGGATAACATGGCTAAGAACTGCTCAGGGCAGCTGTTACTTTTTGGAGATATTCGCGCTTATCTCGAATATTTCCAAAAGTTGATAATAGGAGATAGCGATGTTAGCGACTGTTTCCAGTCGCTAACATCTTGGCATGCCCACTTTGCATGTCATTAGTGATAAATATCACTCACATGCAAAGTGGGACCCAAGATGGTCGCTATCTCCTACTAGCCGTCGCTAACTGGTGTTAGCAACAGCTAGGTAATACAGATATAATTTTATCTCCGCGAAGCGGAGCGCTGTTACAGATATATATCTTGTTTTTGAACGTTAATTTCTCAAAATGCACTGAAGCACATATATTGAGACATAGCAAAGGCACATCGGGCTACCAGTCCCTAATATTTTACCAAGTTTCGTGCAAATCCATTCAGCCGTTCGATTATTATTATTATTTTTTTTTTTTGCCCCGCGGGGCCCTTTTAAAACCTCCACATCAAACCTAGGGGGTCAGCGAGGATCTACTACGCCCCCTTATGGTCATCAGCCGTTCGATTATTATTATTATTTATTTTTTTTGCCCCGCGGGGCCCTTTTAAAACCTCCACATCAAACCTAGGGGGTCAGCGAGGATCTACTATGCCCCCTTATGGTCATTTGCCCCTTCGCTTTGGCCTCCTCTTGTCTCTCGATCCTACCGAGAGACAAGATGGCGGCCGCTACGTACTGTTTGGAATGTTTACAGACACCGGAGAGCCAATCAGCTTCGCTTCGCAAAGCTCCGTAACGCGAAAAGTACGCGAAGCGGTGCGCTGTTACAGATATATATCTTTTTTTGAACGTTAATTTCTCAAAATCCACTGAAGCACATATATTGAGACCTAGCAAAGGCACATCGGGCTACCAGTCCCTACAATTTTGCCAAGTTTCGTGCAAATCCATTCAGCCGTTCGATTATTATTATTATTATTTTTTTTTGCCCCGCGGGGCCCTTTTAAAACCTCCACATCAAACCTAGGGGGTCAGCGAGGATCTACTATGCCCCCTTATAGTTATTTCCCCCTTTGTTTTGACCTCCTCTTGTCTCTCGATCCTACCGAGAGACAAGATGGCGGCCGCTACGGACTGTTTGGAATGTTGACAGACGCCGGAGAACCAATCAGCTTCGCTTCACAAAGCTCCGTTGCGCGAAAAGTCCGCGAACCAGAGCGCTAACCGGTCCGCTGTTACAGATATATATCTTTTTTTAAACGTTAATTTCTCAAAATCCACTGGAGCACATATATTGAGACCTACAAAAGGCACATCGGGCTACCAGTCCCTACAATTTTGCCAAGTTTCGTGCAAATCCATTCAGCCGTTCGGGCTAAAAGTGAGGCCAACCGCCCTATGGAAAACTCAATGTTAAAAACACGTTTTGGGACCCCCCTTTTTTCTCGGCCCCCACTGGACGAACCCCCCCCAAATTGTGGCCGTTGCAATGTCACACTTGGTTTCTCTTACTGTTTTCAGGTTTCTTATTACGGGCTTACTTCTAACGTTTCTTGTTTCTAGGACAATAATAGGTTTTATCATTACGTATTGTTATCGTTTCTTTGTTTGTTATTTAATAAAAAGTTCATCAGTGGCCTACGGATTTTCGTTTTCCTATTCCTTTCTTTCCAGGTTGTTTCATGCTAAAGTTTCTGTTAACAGGATACAGTGATCACTTCGTTATTATTGCATATGTCCTTTTCACTAGGGGTGCTCTCTGGTCGGGCCAGATGACCTATCTCTAGTAAATGGTCCGGGTGAAACAGGTGCATCAATCAGAGGGGAGTAGATAGGCATGACAGATTACAACGGGGGACAAAGGTCCGCATTACCTACCCTTTCACTACTTGCAAAGATTTTCCTACGTTTATTTGCAAACAGGGAATACCTCCAAAAAGAACCAATTCCCAAACAGTCAATGTTCGGGCAAACAATCAATCAATGAGAAGCGAAATAGGCACGATGTGTTAAAGGTTTGCGTTACCTACCCTTCACTATCTGCAAAGGGAGAGAGAATATTCCCATTCTTCCCCGTTTGCAGGCAGAGAAGATCCTTAAGAGAACCAACTTCGAACAATTCAATGCTCGATTCAATCAATCAATCAATGGGGAGAAAAATAGGTATGACGGATTACAATGGGGACAAAAGTCTGCATTTACCTATCCTTCACTATCTGCAAAGACTAAACAGAGTATGGCGATTCTGTGCTTGTTTGCAAATGCTTGGATAACAATCAATCAAATGGAGAGAGAAGCAGGCACGACGGATTACAACGGGGGCAAAGGCCTGCGTTAACTAACCTTCACTATCTGGAAAGAGAGAGTACTCCTAATAGAAATGAGGGGGGGGGGCAGCATTGAAAGCAGATCAGTGTGCATAAACACGAAAATGTTTTTTCTTACCACGTACTTGACAATCGACAGCTTATGATATTTGCTATTAAAAAACCATTGAAATTCCATATATAGTTAGTAGTACTAACTATATATCGCGCACCCGCAATCCACTGCTGATCATGTCACATATCACTGATGACATCACTGATGACATCTCAAATGACATCACTGATGACATCACTGATGACATCTCAAATGACATCACTGATGACATCACTGATGACATCTCAAATGACATCACTGATGACATCACTGATGACATCACTGATGACATCTCAAATGACATCACTGATGACATCTCATTTGACATTACTGATCACATCACTGATGACATCATTCATGTGATAATACGATGAACCTCTTCAGACTCTAATATAACCTTAGATACACTCAGTGTAAACAGACACTCACAGACTGTCACTCATCCATGGAGTTACTTACACACCTAGTCAGTCATGCAAAGAATCAATCACACCTCAATTTCCTCAACTATACAGTTATACACACCTTACTTATTCAAACATATACTAACACATATTTACTCTCTTTTACAATCCCTGATACAAGTTCACAATGATCCATACAGCCACTCACACATTCACTGACTCTTATGCACAGTTATTTATATATGCCAATTCTCACATGTACTATGTTTTACATATGTACTTACTTTGACATGTAGCACTGAGATATCGATTCACTCACCAATGCACTCATGCACACAGTCAACCACCCATACAGCTGTTTCCACATGCACTTTTGAACCCATACATCTAGTGAATCAACTGCTCACACATCTATGCACAGAGTCATACACCTCCCAGCCACCCACACACACACTCAGTCTCCCATACAAATACTTGAGCAACCAATCAATAACCCATATACTTACTCATATAGCTACTGATCAACACATGCAGCAGTTTACAGAACAACAAACATAATGATGCACAAATTAAGACAGTTCGTCACTAACCCATGCACTCAGTGAGACACATTTAACCACTCACTCATACAGTCAGGCATGCACCTACTAAATCCTTCATCCAGACACTTCTACATCCACTCATTCTTCAATATGTAAGACATATTTTAACTTTACAGAAATACACAGTCACTGGATGTTGTCATCAGTGATGTCATTTGAGATGTCATCAGTGATGTCATCAGTGATGTCATTTGAGATGTCATCAGTGATGTCATCAGTGATGTCATTTGAGATGTCATCAGTGATGTCATCAGTGATGTCATTTGAGATGTCATCAGTGATGTCATCAGTGATGTCACTGACCATGTCATGAATGATGTAATATGTGACATGATCAGCAGTGGATTGCGGGTGCGCGATATATAGTTAGTACTACTAACTATATATGGAATTTCAATGGTTTTGTGTGAGTAAAATAAGGTTTTTTAAATGCTAATTCCTAACTATATATGGTCTATAACCTATGGTTTTTTCAGTGAATTTTCAAGGTTTTGTAAATGCTAATTCCTAACTATATATGGTCTATAACCTATGGTTTTTTCAGTGAATATATATATATATATATATGTATATATATATATATATATATATTACCTACTGGCAGTCGCCAGTAGGTGGTTATAGTCAGGACCTAGTTTCCATAGGAAATCCGCAACATTCTATTGGGAATAACTTTGGCGCCGGTTGATGAATCTTCGTGAATTTCTCAAAGAAGACGGCCCGCTCTGCTCTGCTCCTTCCCTGGAAGTTTTGGGGGGATTTGTCAAGTGGGGGCTGAGAAAAAGGGGGGTCCCAAAACATGTTTTCCCCATGTTATTTTCCATAGTACGATTAGACACGGCTACAGCCCGAACGGCTGAACAGAATTACAAGAAATTTGGCATAATGGTAGAGTCTGATTCGCAGATCGCCCTTTTGTTTAAATGGTGTGAATCCCTCCAGTAGTTGTTGAGAAAATCAAATGTGAAAAAATGTATATATCTGGGCGGAGCCTAACCACACATCTCATTGTGAGATCTGATTGGCTGTCAGCACTTCATCCAAGAAGTATTTGGCAGCCATCTTGGGACCAATATACATGATAGCACCTCATTAAAAAGCATTGCAGTTAATAGAAGGTTTTAGGACTTTAGTTACATTATAAATCATTTGTTGATTGTACCATACTCATTTTAGGAATTGTGGTGTGTTCTAAGGTGATTTTACCATGTGAAAAAGCCTTCTGCTGGGATATCATGAATCATGTTTGAAAGAAAACTATTATCTCATGCTTTTCCCACAGTGATTTGGAAGGGGGTCTATAAGTTAAACTGAAAGCATATTTTCTGTAAATTCACATTATCTTTCTCAGTCATGTGAGAATGAAGTCTGACATTCTTAGTAAAACATGTACATCCAACAAGGACAGAGACTGTCAGTTGATTCCTTAGTGTTCTACTGCAGCTTCCCAGAGTGTTCTAAAGAACAACTAGAGCGCTAACAGTCTTAGTTATGACAAAAGTATGGCACACCTGAAGTCATCTTGATTGGAATAAAGTGGTAACACTTAAAACATTTGGGGGCCTATTACGATTGCGGTTTTTCCACATCCTCCGGGCCGGCGGAAGCCACCGCCGGCCCGGTGGATGCGGAAAAACCGCAGCGGACCCACCAAAGACCCACCGCCACATTAGGATGGCTGGTGGATCCTGGTTTCCGTCCGCAGCTTTAATATGGTGACGGTGTCTCTCAGACACCGTCAGCCATATTAGGATGGGCTGTTAAAAATGCTTTTCCACGGCGGGTTTTCCGCCGTGGAAAAGCATGTGTAACTTCACTGCGGGGGCCCGTTGCGGGCCCCCTGGGTGAAGGGGGGGTGGGAGGTGCACATGGGGGATACCTATGGTACCCCCCTGCATTTGTATGCAGAAATCGGCAGGCACCGCACGGTGCCTGCCGCTTTCTGCATACAAATGCAATGTATGCATTTTTACCATTGCGGCGGACGCAGCTTGAAGCCGCACCCGCCGCAATGGTAAAAATAGAGGATGTGACCGCCAGGGTGGCGGTCACATCCTAATTGCACAGGAGGGAACTCCGCAGGCCATGCGGAGGTTCCCTCCTACTCTATGGTGGCGGACGGACTCAGGTCCGTCCGCCATCATAATCGGCCCCTTAATTTGCAAAGGAACAAAATGAGGGGGTTCATTTTGCCATAGAACTTATGATTAGTACTGAAAAAAGAAAAATGAGGGCACATTTTGACTTCTCAAATCCTCTTCTATTTCATTAAAAAGATTCTGACATGCAGACTGAAACATGCACTTTGAATACCAGCAGCAGACTTCCCTGGTGAGCAGTAGCTTTACTACAGTGATCTAATGAGCAACTATAGTGCTAACATTCAGAATTTATGGCAAATGTGTGACACATCCGAATGCCCTCTTGATGGAACCAAAGTAAACAAGCATTGAAAATACAATAGGTCTCGCCCTCGTTTAAGTTAAAGCAATTCTGTTTGTAATTAGGTGGCTTTTTAGCTTTACTTTATTAGTGTTTTTCAAACTTTCATGTACATAACTTGCATATGTATGCATATATGTATATGTATGCATGCATTTATATGTGTATTTATGTAGATATGCAGATTATATATGTTTACATATGTATGTATATATATATATATACACATACATATATATAAATGCATATGCATATATATATATGTGTATATGTGTGTGTGTAGAGAGAGGTAGAGAGGTAGAGGTGTAGAGGTAGAGGTGTAGAGGTAGAGAGGTAGAGGTAGAGAGGTAGAGGTAGAGAGGTAGAGACTAGTAGAGAGAGAAGTAGAGAGAGGTAGAGAGGTAGAGTAGAGAGTGAGTAATAGAGAGTAGAGAGTGAGTAGTAGAAAGTAGTAGAGAGCAGTAGAGAGAGTAGCAGAGAGTGAGTAGTAGAGAGTAGTAGAGTGAATAGTAGAGTGAGTAGTAGAGAGTAGTGGAGAGTGGGTAGAAGAGGGTGAGTAGTAGAGAGTAGTAGAGAGTAAGTAGTAGAGTGAGTAGTAGAGAGCAGTAGAGAGTGAGTAGTAGAGAGTAGTAAAGAGTGAGTAGTAGAGAGTAGTAGAGAGTGAGTAGTAGAGAGTAGTAGAGAGTGAGTAGTAAAGAGTGAGTAGCAGAGAGAGAGAATAGTAGAGAGTAGTAGAGAGTGAGTAGTGGAGTGAGTAGTAGAGAGTAGTAGAGAGAGAGTAGTAGAAAGTGAGTAGTAGAGAGTAGTAGAGAGTGAGTAGTAAAGAGTGAGTAGTAGAGAGAGAGTAGAAGAGAGCGAGTAGTAGAGAGTAGAGAGTAGTAGAGAGTGAGTAGTAGAGAGTAGTAGATAGTGAGTAGTAGGGAGTGAGTAGTAGAGAGAGAGTAGTAGAGAGTAGTAGAGTATTAGAGAATGAGTAGTAGAGAGTGAGTATTAGGGAGTAGTGGAGTAGTAGAGAGTAAGTAGTAGAGAGTAGTGGAGAATATTCCAAAGTTTGGCACAGCACCACTTGCACAACAAGTCCAATCAACTCATATCACTTAGAGTCCTTATTGAAGCGCTGAATCTTGGTGTATATTCAAATTCTTTTATTTTCCTTAAGTTTATGTACCACAGCCAGCCGACGCGTTTCGTTCTGTACAACAGAACTTCTTCAGGGCGTTCTTATTTCCTTCAAGTTATGTCGGTATCCTGTTGTCATATAACTAGATATTTCTTCCAAATGTTAGACGAGTTGTAAGTACATTCTTATTCAAAGTGACTAGGTATCAATTTTACCCACACAATTCGGGCAGACTTGAGTAATTTATAGCATCCTCAAAGTCAGTCTTTTCAAAAATTCCAAAGTATAGGACATGATAATCCAAATCCAAATGTTTCTCAAGAAAAGTCATTTTCAATGGTTCGGAATATCGGCGTTTGGGCAGATATGACCCACGGACACGGTTTATGACTTTTCTTGAGAAACATTTGGATTTGGATTATCATGTCCTATACTTTGGAATTTTTGAAAGACTGACTTTGAGGATGCTATAAATTACTCAAGTCCATGGATGCTGCTGGGAACGCCCCCAGCAACACCCATTGCACGCCGCCCCTTTAACGCAGGACACTGCGTTAAAGGGACTGATATTTATCAGGCAGGATTACGCCACAAAAAGTGGCTTAGTCCTGCCTGATAAATATCACTCAGTCTTCTGCGCCACCGGAACGTCACAAAAAGTGACATTCCGGAGGCGCAAGGGGCTCGCAAATAAGGCCCCATAGGTTTCACTCTCGTTATAGTTAGGAATTAGCATTTAAAAAACCTTTGAAATTCACTGAAAAAAACACAGGTGTCACACCAGTTATAGTTAGCTGGACATTTTACTCATACAAAACCATTGAAATTCCCCCGTTATAGTTAGTTGTACTCACTATAACTCACGCGCCCGCAATCCACTGCTGATGATGTCACATATTACATCATTCATGACATGGTCAGTGACATCACTGATGACATCACTGATGACATCTCAAATGACCCGGGAGGTGGTGGTCCCCGGGGTAGTGTCGACGGGCTTGAGCCCCCCCACACTTCTTTCAATTTTGGCCCCAGGGAGGTGGCGGTCACCAGGGCTACAGGGGGGCCGTGTTGGCCCCCGCATTTAATTAAAGAAGCCCCGGGGGGGTGGTGGTCCCCGGGGCTGCGGGGGGCTGCGTGCCCATTGCATTTCAATGAGTATCACCCCGGGGAGGTGGTGGTCCCCAGGGCAGCAGGGGCCCCTGCAGGCCCAAGCACAATAATTTCCATTACCCCAGGAACCTAGCCCACCCGGGGGCTTAAAAGATAAGAAGCGCACAAGCACTTTAGCACTGGATATCAGTGGTAGCGGGTGTAAATTTCACATAGTCCTAAAGTCAACAAAACAGATTCAGGAGGGGTGATGGCAAATAGTATGGTGGGACCCTGCAGAGAGGACCAGGTCCTACAGTAACCAACTCACAAACAATCCGTAACTTTTAAAAAAAATATTTTTGTTGTCACTATATTTTCATTAGGACATTATGGGCAGACAATATTTTGAATTGCTCTTATTGTGGAATACCCTCACTATCGTATTTGCCGTAATCCACCCTGATCATTTGGGATTCACCTTGCACTGTGATATAATACATAACTTACGAGAGGAGAATTAAGTGGTTGTCTTCCTTGATATTGAAAAGGTGTTACATGCAATGGATTGGGACTTTAAGCTTCAGGTGTTGGAGAATTTTTACTTTTGTTTCAGCATCATACATTGGAACTGTTCAATAAAGTCATTGAAAAAGGTTTACACTACTATAGTTGCGAGCTTGTCTTAACCGTGACCACATCCATAGACCTATTTCACTTTTGGATAGGGCTGGCAAGCAATTCGGCAGAGTAAGATTTCAATATTTTATTACTCCTATAATACTACTATTGGTCGTCAGTCTTGATTTAAACCTTAAAAATGGCCATGGTGAGGAACATTAGGTTGCACTGTGCCATCATGAACTACATCACCCTGAAGAAGATGAGGATTTTAATTTGTATGTCCTTCTGTGACCTCAGGGAAGTACTTGATAATTTAGATCCCTGATTACTGGGTAGTGGAAGGTAATCTCAGACCTCCTGCCCTAACAGGTGTTATCTTTTTATAATACAAACAAAATAAAGCATAGGTGCAAAATAGCTCAAGAGGCGAACAAACTGAATATTTTCTAATAAAATTGGGGGTTAGACAGAGCATCCTTTAAGCCTTATTGCTATTTAATATTTATTTTAACAACCTGTCATAATGCCTAAACAAGTGTGGTGTGAAATGCCTAGTAATTATTGGGAAGTTTATGCAGATGATTCACTTTTTAGTTGTCTTTATCGAATACACACAATATCAACGTGTACCAGCTTTTGAAGATTGTGCACTAGTGAAGATATCAATCTAAGAAAGCATTTTGTGCAATTTAAAAAAATAGAACTGATGGAGCAGTTCTATTATCTTGCTTTTCGGATTTGCAACATATGACAAGCACACGATCCATTTTTTAAAAAAAAGCATTTTTTTCAATAATGTGAAACCGGTTAAAGGGGAACACTGGAACAAACATTAATTTTGTCCAACCAGCTATGGAAATACGAATAAAAATGCTTTATTTTTTAATATATGTACTGTGTTTGTATATGTACTGTGTTTGTGAAGAGCTAGTGCAGACCGTGCATCACTTCAGGCCGGTTTATCTTTTTGGCTGTATTGTAGAAACAAAACGTAAAGGAAGTTTTCCTTCTAAATATGATACTTTTGTTAAAAATATTTTAAAAATAGTGACATGAAAAGGAAATGTATGATTTCAGAAAATCTTATTTTGACATCTATAAATATTTCTTTAGAATACATTTCCCTGAGCCAATGCACAAACTGCCAACATGGTCTGTTTCTCAAACACTGTCTGACCGCATCACTGACCCATGCCAGAGACTCGTCAGATGGACTTTGCTCTACTTTGACACGCTGCGGCTGCTGGAGGGGCACTGAGGAGACACCGCATGCCATTTATTCCAAGTAAACTGTGTGACATTATCACTTCTCCACACAGGGGTGAGAGAGAGTCAGGACAGTGTTGACAGGAGAACATCCCAGAGAATAGAGAGAAAAGACCAGCTGAGAATGATCATCTCAGCCAAGAACTTGAAAACAAAATGTAATCACAAACAAACCTAATTATTAAAGTTGAGCATATACTTTGTAGTGAAGTTGCATGGATATAATGATTCAGCGAGAATTGCCTCTGGAGGAGAATGTCAGGATACCTGCGATCTTATTAAAGGCCCTGTTATGACTTTGGTGTAGTGGCAGCAGGCCGCAACACCAGCGCTCCGCTGCCACACCACCAAAGCAATAATGCAACCGCCTGCTGGATCCTGACAGTAATCCAAGTAGGCTGGTCCTGTGTTGTCTGTCCCACATGGTGCAGTGCTAAGGCTCATAGGTGATTCTTAGCAAGGCATCGCAGTTGCACGATCCTGCAGGGCATGGACTGTCAAGTCCATGCCCTGCAGGAAGTGGGGGTGCATACAGACAGGGGGGCAAACTATGTGTCCCCTGCATGCATCCCCTGGCACAGAGTCACTAGGAGGGCCTGTAGAGACCCTTTGTTTCCTCACCGCCATGAAAAATGTGGCAGTGAGGAAACTCCAAATATGCTTGGCGATGCTGCAGCAGCACTGCTAGCATATTAGGGGCCTCAGACCGCTGCAAGACTGCCAGGTATTGCAGATCCCTGGTGGCAGCATCAGTCCTATGGTGGTCCGACCGCCCAACTTATAATAGGGCAGTCGGACCATCGGTGCAGTGATAGACGCAACACCACTGTGGGTTTGGCGTTTAATCGGACCACCAAATTCAAATTAAGAAAGACCGTAAGTCTCTCATGGATTTATAATGGAGCTGGAAACTGTTACCGACCCCATCGGGATTGAGAAAGTCCCTGAGATTTCACCTGCTGAAAAAGAGTGAAATCTCTGGAAGAAATAAAAACCTGTAGATAATGAGGAATTACCAGGGGAGCCTTGGTGTGCCACTCGTAAACTTTAGTTAAACCCTGTTCTATACTAGTGTTACCAATTCCCCCGGTGTCAGAAGTCTGGAAGTGGGGTTGAGGA
Source organism: Lissotriton helveticus (assembly GCF_964261635.1). Lineage (NCBI taxonomy): Eukaryota > Metazoa > Chordata > Amphibia > Caudata > Salamandridae > Lissotriton > Lissotriton helveticus. Next base: position 1,584,123,879 of record NC_136067.1, on the reverse strand, counting down.
ATTCAAACAAACTTAACAAGAAGAAATATGAGGCACTCATAATGAGGTCCAGTCAGTGTTGCCCATGATGAGGGAACATTGTACCTGTCGATATCTTTGATGTTCGTATCTGTAACTGTCAGGACCAAGAAATTGCTTCCTTGAGCATAATATATCAAGGATGAGGCTACAGAAGTTTTCAGACTGTGCCAGAAAATGAAAGCATATTGTCTAGAAATATGCACAAATATGCTAGAGAAGAGTCAAAATTTGCCAAATAATATATTCATTCTTATTTCATGTAATTTGCATCTTCAGAGGTTGGGACAGTTTGAGGAAGACAGTTGGGATTTTTAGGGACAGGCAGAGGACTTTACTTTTTTGCCTGATAGGAGTCAAATATCCGGAAGTTATTTCATTTTTTTTGTGTAGGTAGAAGCTGTGTCTGTGTGTGTGCCGAGCTGCCCTCCAGCTTAGTTAAAATTAATTTTCTGTGGGGAAAACTTGTGATCCACTCATAGAACATGTTCTCCATGGAAGTGTCTACTAAACCAGGGTCCCTGCAAGGTTCATACTTCTAAAGGCCAAGGTTCACTGAAAACAAGAGGGCTCTGCACTGCTGGCCTGAAATAATGATTAAAGGGTCAATTTTGTTGATCTGGGGAATGAAGAATTGTGCAAAATAAGCTAATGAAAATCTGCTCAAATATGGTGGAAACATGGTCCATGCCACTGGCAGAGCAGCTCCTGATTCCGAGTTCACTTGTAGGTCGGACCCCATCCAAGATATATTTCTCATGCCCAGAAAATGTTGCTGTCAAATTGAAAAGGTGACTCTGCTTACAATGGTGGTGGATCAGCTGCCTGATCTAGAGTGGCAGCCACCACTATGTAGTTATAGTAAGTCCAGGTTTCCATAGGCGTTGCTTTTTTAGTTTGCTCATAACTTTGGCTGCATTTAACGAATCTTCACAAAACTTTCTAAAATAAGATTCATACACCTAAACTCCTTCCTTAAAAGTTTTGGGTGGTCTGAGAAAAAAAAGGGGGTCCAAAAACATATGTTTCCCAATGCAGTTTCCCATAGAAAACTGAAGAGCGCTACAGCCAAAACTGGTAAACAAAATTAGAACAAATTTCGCAGAAAGCCTAGCTATTCACCCAGAAAGCATGCTTTTTGTGATTTGGTGAGTAAATCTGTTCAGTAGTTTTTCAGTAGTTTTTTGAGAAAGTAGGATTTCAAATTTCTAAATATATCAGGCTGCTGTAGTACTCTGGGACTTCCAGATCAATAGATAATATTGATTGGCTGCCTCACATCAACAAAGATGTTGGCACTCAATGTAGGACTGGGGACTGAGTCCCTGAGTCCTGAAAAAAAGAATACAAAAATATAGGGTGCAGGGTAGGGATACCCTAACCCCATGACCTTGTGGGGCCAGAGGGGGGTCACAAGGTGACACACTCAGGGCCACAAATGGAGAAAAAAACATTTTCTTGGTACAGCGGTACGACAGTAGCACCGCTGTACCACAATAAAAATGAAAAAATAAAGACAAGGTAAAAACACCCTTTTCTTGTATCATTCCTCCGGATTTAGCCCCCATGTCCTTGGAAGCAGGTACATTATATACTAATAGAGGTAGACACCCTACTCAAATTATTTGAAGCCCCCTGGGGCTCTTATCTCCCTGGAGACGAAGGTATACTTATAGGAGTCCTGGGACTACATCTATAGGACCCCATGTGAAGAGGATAGAGAGGAACTGTTGGGCACCCCAACATTGTGGAGATGCCCCCGGGGGCCCCTATTTCCCAGTGGCTCAACACTTCATTCATGGGGTCTTGGGAGGGTAGGCGTAATGCTCCTTCCTCCGCAATGCATTGTGCCACTCTCGATCCCCATCATCAGGGAGAAATAAAATGCCAGTTCCTGCTCCACCAGTGAGTTTGCTGGCAGCGTGGGGAACCAGCGTAAGAGTGAGCTCCCGTACTGCTGGTTCCTGTATTACTTATTTTTTTAAAAACAAGGTTCTATGTGTTCCAGGTGAAACTGGGGCATGCAAACCAGAAAATTAAAAACAATGCATCACAGGAGTGGGGTCCCTTCACTGTCACTGGCAGGGACATTAGCACCCAGCATAAAATAAAAAATAAAATTAGTTGCAGGCTTGCTGCTTCAGTATTCAAATAACAAGGCAGTTTATTAACCCCTTCGACGCTCATGACGAGCTGGGCTCGTCATGAAGTAGCCTCCTCGCACGCTCATGACGAGCCCAGCTCGTCATGAATAATGGGTTTTTGTAAATCCCAGCGCAGCAGCAGAATATGATGAGCTTCCATGGGGTTAAGTATGTACTGCTCTCTCCTGGGAGTACTCAATAATGCCATGTATGGACTTTGTATATTTGACTGTACTTGTGTGGTGGCCCAAGGAGGGGCATGGGCCCCACCAACTATTTATAACAGTGTTGTGGAGGCTGCAGGTTCCACAGCAGCCCTACAGCAATGCATACCACGTCTAATGCTCCTCGGTTCGATGAAAGAATTACCCCAGGAGAACTTACTAATATTTTTAAAATACTCCACACTGGAGCTGTATGTTTTTCACCTGGAGTGTGAAGAACCCTTGTGGTTGGTTCTATGCCTGCATTTTGAAGCCTGAATAATACTCAAACCAATGCTTATGGTTGCTGGAAATAAAATGCTTTATTTTAAAGGTTATAGTGAAACCTATTTTTGAGCATTGCTATGTGTGTGTTAATAAGGAAAGCATTGGGCTATACTTATTGATAAATTATCATGGTGGCTTGTTGACAATGCCAATACATCTGCATTCCATATGTTGATGTCCTGGTAGAGCTAATAGTCCTGCCCTTACATTTTGGTGTTGTGACCCTATAAGAAAGTCAGTAGGTCTGCCTTACTTAAAAAGACATCCCTTTATATTATTCATTACAGTTAAAAAAAAAACTTCAAAATACACCCAAAAATCCAATGGTGAAAGGGACGTTGTAGTTAGGTGAATTAAAAAAACCTCAGAAATTCACACAAAGTGATTTTATAGTTAGGAGAAAATGTCAGTTAAAACTTAACTCAAAAATCGCTGAAAATCTTCTGTTATAGTTAAGTGGAGTAAATATAACTCATGCCCTTGTCAGCAAGTAAGGTATTATCCTGCCTAACTATAACACTACTTTAACCTGTGTTTTTTCCAGTGAATTTCTAAGGTTTAAACATTTTTTTAAGTAAGGTATTACCATGACTAACTATAATGTAACTTTAACTTTTATTTTATTCAGTTCATTTCTAAGGTTTTTTAATATGAAGAAAGATGTTATTACATCACGAATGACATGTTCTATGGTATCATTGATAATATCACTGATGACATCTGACACCACTCAATAACCCTAACAACTCAAACAGTACATTAAATATTACTATATTTTTTATTAAATAATTAAGCTAAATATTACAATAAAGTCAATAATCAAAAGCATGGTATAATAAAGGTAAACATTATTACAGAAAACAATACTATATAAATTATATTTTTAACTTTGAAATATTGTAACCAACTAAAAGGCAATACACTCAACTTTGTATTTTGCTTCAAGATATTTTTGTAGTCATAATATTTTCACAGGGATATTACTGTTAGTCAATATTTTGGATGTCAATACTATGGTGGAATATCCTAATTATGGTTTCTAGCATAATCCGCCCAGATCAATCAAAATTTGTCCCACACCATAATACAACAGATAGCCTACGAAGAGAAGGAGTATGCCATTTCCTTCCTTAATATTGAAAAGGTGTTGAATGCAGTGGATTGGGACTTTAAGCTCCAGGCCTTGAAGAGGTAGAGATTTTGGCCCAACTTCACCCATAAACAGAGAGAGTCCAAATTGATAAAGTAATATCAGATAAGTGGTGACTAAAGTGTGGCAACTACCATGGTTGCCAACTGTCACCTCTCCTTTTTTGATCTGGTGATGGATCCTTTAGCTTACAAGTTAAGCTGGAGTATATAAGAAAGGGGGATTAAGATATATAAAGTGATCCACAGATACCTTAGTATTTCTGAGACCCAACAATAGATGCTTAACAATTTACACATATTGAATTAATACGGTAAGCTATCTGGCATGCGTACAACCACATTGCAATCTTGGCTGTTTACTATTGGCTCATGGTGATGTAATGCTGAACCCTACTTGTGTGATCTGGGCCTGAATTTGAACTGGACTTAAGCCCCTGAAATTAGGATAGCATCTGACATTGGCAGTTATATTGAATTAAATATAGGTTAGTTAATGATAATCTATGTAAATCAGAATTGTTCCCATTCTCTGGTGGGAAGAGGTGCCTTAATAAAAATGATAGTTCTGCCTAAGTGTCTGTATGCATTTCAGGAAACACTTTGCTTAATTCTAAGGAAAACATTTAGAGAGTTGAGAATATTCTTTCTATAGGTTGATGCCTGACTGATACTTGACATAGATACAGGCGAGAATCAGTAAAACTCCTATTAGGCTGTCACAGTGACATGGAGCTTAAATATGTTTCTTGTGCCGATGGGTTTAGCAACTCTTATTTGCTTTTCTTTTTGTTGCAGATATGGAATCAAGCATACAGGATACTGCAATTAAAGCACGCTATACACATCAGGCACTCCTCTGGAGTAAAAAAGAATTTCACAGGCTGTACCTGAGGGTAGTGCCTCTAGTTTGATCAAGAAGGGATGAGCTATGATGTTGGAAATTTCTGATAAAGAATCTCAGGACAGCTTTGAGGAGGCCCACAGTCAGTGGGGTATGCACGTACGTCCGTGTTTAATTCTACCACATTTTGCAGGATGCTAGATCTTGGTCCAGAGAGCAGCATTTGAGAAATGAAGCTACAACAATCAGGACACTTGGCTTTGAGAGTCACATAAGCTCAACTTAAAAAAATCAAGTGTTGTGATTGGCCTAGGGAGCTTTCTTTTCCTTCGGCCATCTTGTTCCCCCACGGGAGCAAGCAGTATGACTGGCTGGTCGCAACATGAACACAAATGTTGTGGCATTTATTACAGGACTTGGAGATTTAGTCTCCTGTATGAATAATGTATTAAAATAAATATATAAAGGGGCAGGGATACCCTGTGCCCCTAACCCTTGTGGTGGGTTCCCAGATTGACCCCCTGGGGCCAATTTCTTTTTTACATCTGCAGGACCATGGAAAAAAACAAAATGGTGCCATTTAAAAAAACATATATTACCTCTGGGGTGGGTCACTTTCTGGGGGCCAATATGTGTAAATGCTTAGAGAGGGGGCCTGCTGAGGACCCATCCCGATCGGCCCGGGGACCTCATTCCCCAGGGCCTAACATATTAATAAAAGGGGAGGAGTGTTGGCCCCTTCCCAAGCCTTCACGAGGCCCCTGGGATTCCATCTCCCAGGGCCTAACAGTAAATAAAAGGGAAAGGAGCATGAGAAACCCTCCATGAGCCTAAATGAGTCCCCGGGTACCCCATTTCCTGAGGACACATAGTAAATAAAGGTGAATGGGCATGCAGCTCTTCTCCCCGAGCCACTCTTGGGTTCCGGGGACCCCATACCACAGGCCAATTAAAAAAAAGTGGAGGGGTGCACTGCCCCATCCCTGAACCACTCTTGGGCCCTGGGAACCCTATCCACTGTGGCATAATTTTCTTAAAAGGGAAGGCGGTCAAGTACCCTCCCCTGATGCTGGTATAGGCCACAGGGTCCCCATCATCCAGGGTCCGATACTGAACAGTGTCCTGGGGAACCGATACCCGGTATAATGTGGTTCCCTGCCCAGGAGATCGTGGGCATATCCTGCTTGCTCTCTCCCGTGCTGGGAACTCAACTTTGCTCCTGCCTGGTGGAAGCAGTTAAAAAATGCTGCTCCCACCCCGATGGGAGCAAAGAGAAAGACCCTGCACCCGCTAGCACCCAGTATGGTGCTGGTTAGGGAACCAGCTGGGGCCGTGGGGGCCTTGCAGCATTCCCTGCGGCCCTAATCACCCTGTTGCAGTGTGGGTTTCCAAAGTGGGCACCAGGGCACCTGCCTAGCCTTAAGAATGCTCTGGCTCCCACAAGGGAAGCTAGCTAGGGCCACAGAGACCTTAGGGCTCTTCCCACTTCCCCCAGCCGACTCTCCAGTCATTAGTCAGTTAATGAAGCCCAGACACTCATTGGAGCACAACCACAAATAAACTATATTTAAATAAAGCTCAGGCAGATCATGATGGGGTGCTCCAGTGAAAGAGTGGTGAATACTAATGAGGGACCTCTGTGCTTCAATTGGGAGGCAGCAAGGTCACAAGTTGTTATTTTGTTTTTTAAACTTGGATGCCCTGGTCCCACCATGACCACCCTCAGCTTGGCAACTGTTGGGAGCTGTGGGGGTATGCCTTTTGCCCATGTTCCCTACCAGCTGGCCTGCCATTACCCACCCTGGGTGATGGAGGGAGCAGCTTTTGTTTCTGCTCCTGCCGGGCTGGTGCAAAGCCAATTGGTATTCCCCACCCACACTCTCACAGGCAGGGAACAAGATAGTGTCCTGTGGGATGGAGTTTCCAGGCTCTGTAGATCTTTGTGCCCTGAGATATGGGGTTACTGATGCTCTCCACTGGCTTGAGGAGAAGGTCCCATGCCCTCCTCCCCATAAAAATAAAATTGGCTCTAGGGAATAGGGTTCCCGGGACTTTTAGAAAAAGTGAATAATAAATTAGTGGCAGGAGCTGCTCATTTATTATTCACAAATCCTTGCAGGAGCTCCCCATGATGCCTTGTGAAGGCAATGTCTTCTTTTGTTTGCTTGGTGATTTCCCTAGAAAGGGGAGGGGTGCCACCAATAATTTCTTATTTTAATATTGTGAGGGACTGCAGGAAAGTCCCCCAGCAACATAAAAAAAATGGTAAGTATCCTGGGTCATTAAATTCATACCCCCAGCAAAACATACCACATGTTTTAAAGTCCCTAGCTCTATGCTCATAAAATGAAGTGTAAGGCCATCTTCTTAATGCTTTTATAATTGCATTTTGTGGGCTTAAAAATGTTAAAAGAAAGACTCACAGACATGTAGGTTTTTATATATTTATTTATTTCAAAAGTTTCTGAGTTTTTTTTTACACTTTTCAGCCCACAAAATGACATCATAAAAACTATGTTAAAAGAAATACTCACAGAAATGTTGATTATATATATTTTTTAATTAAAACTGAAACATTTGTATAGTTATCACTGTCTTTTTTTTTCAACACACTTTATTGGGTTGTACAATTTTTTGTCTTATACAGATATTGGTACATGTATTATCAGCAGTATAGCAGAATGCAATACAGTTACACTTAATATACAAACAGGAATTTAATTTGTGAGGCTAAGCATCCCTTTCACCGTATTGTATAGGACATAGTCAGAGCAGTTGTATTAGTGTGATATTTTTGTGCAACATTACTATGTTTAGGGTTGTTTTATTTTAGTTTTAGTTGTGTTTGGGCAGGGACTGGCATTTTGGTCATATCTGCTCTTCTTGGGCTGAGGGGACAGGTGTATGTTCGAGTGATTAGAAAGCTTCCATTATGATGTCCCAGTCAATCGATATAGGCTTTTTACGTATGCCCTGTATTTCCTCGCATTGAATAGCAATACTTTCCGCACTCCCCCATCTCACTACCTCCCCATGCCATGTGTAAACCGCTATGGACCTGGCTGATTACCACCCCATTGTTATGGAGCGCTTAGCTATAAGTAAAGCTAGATCACTGAAGCGTATTTGCACTTTTTGTGTTTTTGAGCACTGAGTCATACCTAACAGACAGCTGCCAGCTGTTTCCGGTAGAGGTAGACCTGTTGCCAAGCTGATGTTCGAAATGACATTACTCCAAAATTTGTGAGCACACGGCATGACCATAGCATGTGTAGAATATCGGCATCCTATGTGTTGCATCTAGGGCAGTGGTGGCAGTGGTGGCAGTGGTGTTGTGTAGCCGGGAACATTCGATGCAAACGGTGCGGGTGAGGTAGACCCTATGTAATATCATATTATGAATGAATTTGAATTTGGCATTGCGGCATACTTTTTTTGGGTATTCCAACATCCCTACTCCATTCTTTATCTGTTAGCTCCTTCTCAAGGACCTCAGCCCATTTTCTGCGTACGTCTGTAAGGGGAATCCCTGTGTGTGCTCTAATTCCTTTATACAACCATTCAGTGAGGTGTCATCCTACACCCATTAGATAAATTTCCCGCACCTTTTTGTGTGTTGGTTGTTCCACCCTAAGTGGGGGCCATTGGCTTTTGGTGTAGTGGAGTATTGCAACGTGTGTTAAATATAGATTACCTGATGCACCAGTTTGCCTGGTGACATTTCGTGGTCCATTAGAGTTCTGTTACCAAATAACGTCCTTACCGTATTTACCCCTGCTTCAGACCACGAGAAGATCCTCCTTCTAGTGAATAGGCCCGTGGATGTAGAGATACCTAGTAGTGTTGTATTATCAGCATATGGGGGCACCTGCTGGTATAATGCAGCGTCTTCTTCCAGTATGCGAGGGCAGTACGTAGCAATGTCGGGGCATCTGGGGGTATTGTGGCCCATGGTAGCAACAGCGTGTGTGGAGTACCTCTGTTTATCTCTCGAGCAGTGTACCCTAATTTGTACAGATTGCGGCCTGCAAGCCAGTACGACAGCCATTGAAGTTGGCTAGCATAGCAATAGCAATATGCCCGGAGATCAGGTGCGCCCAGTCCTCCCTTTTCTGTGTCTAATTGCAGTTTAGCTAGTCCCACCCTCCACCATTTTGGATATGGCCACTCGGCCCATCACAGAAAGCGGCAGTGAGGTCCAGAAGGTGATCTGAATGCTCGCATTGCTTTAGTTAAGTTACCCTCTACTAGGTCTTGGGAACTTCTATAAACTTGGATACCTAAGTACTTAAAGGTGTGCTGTGCTACAGAGAGGGAGAATCGCCAAAACTGGATCGTGTCTGGGTGTTCTCCAGTACAGAAGAAAAAGGCTTGCGACTTTATCTAGTTTATGGTGAGGCCTGAGATCTGTGAGATCTGTGCAAATTTGCAAATTGTGAAAAAATCTCCGGTGTCGGCTCTAGTGCTTTGGACAGGTCATTAGCATAAATAATTAAGTCATCTGCATAGGCAGATATCACATGCGTGGAGTTATCCAACCTGATGCCTATTTGTTCTGCAGATGACCGTAGCCTAATGGCCAATGGCCCTAATGCAAGCATGAAGAGTAAGGGGGATAGGGGACATCCCTGCTGTGTGCCTCTGCCAACCAGGTGTGTCCGTAAGATGTGGCTACTAGTGTGGGCCCTCGCTGTAGGGGCTGAATATAGGAACTGTACCTATTTCAGGTAGGTTGGTGGTTTGCCGAATTTTTAGAGGGCCCTGACCATATAGTCCCTTCTGAGGGTGTCAAATGCCTGCCTCAAGTCTAGTGTAATGCAGCTGGCATTTTGATGCCCCGCCGAGGTTGATTCCATTACGTGGTATAGTCGCCTGCTATTCAGTGAGGTGTTATGCGCTGGTATAAATCCGCATTGATCTGGGTGGATTAGCTTGTGTGAATATGGGAGTAGGCGGCGCAATAGGATTTTACCTAATATTTTGTACTCGGTAGCAAGGAGTGATAGGGGCCGGTACCCCAAAATGTCTGATGCAAAACGACCCGGCTTAGTAAGGGATATTACTAAGGACTGCATTGTGGTGGAGGGGAGTGTCCCATGTCTAATGCAGATTGGTATAGTCATTCTACTTGTGGGACGAGGGCATTCATGAAAGTAGCAATTAATTCTATTGGCAGGCCATCAAGATCAGAGGCCTTATTTCATGGTAAATCCTGGATAGCTTCTTTTATTTCGTTTTTTGTGATGGGGCCAGATAGGTCATCTTGGGCTGCTCAAGTCAGTTGGGGGAATGTTAGATCGTCTAGGAATGCATTTAAGGAGTCTACCTCGAATTGTGGAGGGGGTTGATATAGTTTTTCATAATAGCCACAAAAGGCCTCATTGATTTCCCGCTGAGTGTTCACAATGACTCCTCCCTTAGTGATTATTTAGTGCACTGTTGTGGGGGCATGTCTTGTATTATATGTTGCCAGAAGCATGCCTGCCTTATTGGCCTCAGTGGGCTTTATCTGGGTGTATGATTTCTAATTTATTTGTCTACGGGTTTCCAGCAGTTCTGCGTGCCTAATGTGGGCTTCCTGTAGTGACGCTGTCTTTGTAGGGTCGCTTACCGCTTCTTGTTCCAATTTATTCATGGTGTTTTCGATTGTATTGATAATATTATGTATTTCTTGCATAGCCCCAGCTGTGGTGCTTATGACTATGCCCCTTATCACCGTTTTAAATGCGTCGCATTCTATGTGAAGCGTGGAGGCTGTACCAGCATTTCCTGTGGAGTAGTTTTTGATACCCGTTTCCAGTGCACTACGGAATACGGAGTCTTCCAAAATTTGTGGCCATCATTTCCAGGTGGGGACCAGAGTGGGGATTCTTCTCCAAGCTAGAGTGCTCTCTAAATGGTTGTGGTCAGAAAAGGTCTTACCTAAATATGTGGTGTGTGATCTGTGCAGTAAGGGGGGGCAGAGCAGTGTATCCTATCTATTTGGGTGTGGAGTTGATGAGTTGGGGAGAATATGAATACTCTCTACTGGGCAGATTTTTCATGCACCAAACGTCTCCCAGTGTCCAACCTTCTGTCCATCTGCCTAGTGCCTCTGCTTGTTTTATGGCCCCTACACCTTGGAGTGGGGGGTGTGAGCGGTCAATGTTTATATCCATGACCTCGTTGTAGTGCCCCCCTTGTACCCACAGGTGGGCTGTCCAGCTGAGTTGAGCCCCATAAGGAATTTATCTTGTTCGGAATTAGGGGCATAGAGGCCACCCAGTACAACTTGTGTGCCATCCATTGTGCCTCTCACTAATATGTATCTTCTCAATGGATCTATCCGTTGTTCTAGTGCCTTAAATGGGATTCCGTTCCGAACCCAGATTGTTGCCCTTCTGGCAAAGGCGGAATATAATGTGGAGAATACCTGGTCCCTCCATTTCTTGCATAATTTGAGTGCTTCAGCTTCAGTGAGATGGGACTCCTGTATGAACATCATGTGAACCTTGCGTCTGTTTAACTGTGCATGTATTCTATGGCGCTTATGCATGGTCCTCAGTCCCCGCACATTCCAGGTAACTACACTATAAGTACCCTGCATGCGTTTGTGTTGCTGTAATTGTTACACTTGTGCATTGGATGTGCTAGAGTCAATGGTATGTAGTGTAGTGGACGGGGTGGGCCAGATTAAAAAAAAAACCCTAACTAGAACATTGAATACAGGGTCCAGCACTAAACCTGTGCTGATCCAAACTAGAGTCACAACTGTGTGAACATGTATCAATTTAGTAGTTGCTTTCCCCATTAGGGGGTGACTTCTAATGACCTTGCTAGTGAGGTGAGTAACGTATAAGCTCGTTGCAACCCAGACCATGTGTGTTTACCAGTATGACCAATTCGAGCGTGAGAGGGGGTGCCCCGCCATCTGTGTTGAACCCTGGGTTACCTTACAAAATATTCTGTTTATGCTTTACAGACCTCCCCACCTGGCTTCCCTCTATCCCAGGAAACCATCAGCAGTTTGAGGTGTCAAAGCTCTGAATAAAGCCAGGCTGCTCTTTGTATCAGAGTGAACAGTGTTATTATCTGAGGAGTCAGAGGTTGTATGGTGGTTACGGTCTCGGAGCATGCTTGCCGCTGCCAGCGCCTCTGTGCGCCCTTTCTGAGCCTGCTCTGTAGTGGGGTTCCCGGCTTGGGATTTGTTGATCAGCTTGTTGTGGCATGATTGCCGATTCTGAGTGTTTCTCGGGGTCCGGGGGATGCCCTGCAAGGGGGTCCCAGATTTCATTGGAGGAAACATGACCTCTAACCATTCTTCCGTTTCTTCTGGTGTATCAAAGAACTGTGTTTCTTTATCATGAATGACCTTCAGTCGGGCTGGGAACAGCAGAGCGTATTTAATGTCTAGGGCTCAGAGCTTCTTTTTGACTTCTTGATATAGGGATTGTCTAAGTTGTACTAACATTCTGTAGTCTGGGTATAGTGAAACTCGTTGGTTCTCATATTGAATTTGGGACTGTTCCTTTGCCTTCTGTAACAACATGTCCCAGTCTCTAAAGTTTAATATTCCGGTAATCATAGGGCGAGGTGGAGCCCCAGTTGTTGGTCTGCCCGTGGGGATTCTTTGAGCTCTCTCCACACAGAAGAAGTCCGACAGGCCCTCTGGGGCTACGTGCTCTCGACACCATTGTATCATGAACTTAGTGGCATCTGGTCCTTCACTGCATTCTGGCAGACCTATGATGCAGATATTGTTCCACCGAGTTCTCCCTTCAGCGTCGTCGACTCTGTCCTGTAGCCTGGTTACCTGATGCTGCAGCTGTGTTATGTGCGCCACATGCTCTTTGTGCTATGGTTGTATCTCTGCCAGGGCCAGTTTATTGTCTTTTACAGTGACAGCAAGTTTAGTGTGATCAGCCTTCAGGAGGGTAAAACCAGTTGTTAGGGAAACAATTTGTTGCTCAATTGATCTGCTCGAGTCTCTCACCTCCTGCAGGATTAAATCTAATTTATGTGGGGTTGCCTCCTGATTCGTGGGTGGGATACAGTTAGTATGGGTAGGGGTGTCTGTGTCATCCGGCTGCTGTGCACAGGTGGTGCTGGTGTCAGGAACCTTCCCCTTGGGGTGCCCCATTTTGCCGCGAATCCTGTTGTAGCGCTACATCATGGACCGCAATGCCTATTGGGTAAGTGCACCGGTGATGTTTGTTTCTTACGTTTTTGAAGTGCAGGCCACCTCGGTGTATATTCATGAGCCCAGAAGCCTCACGTGGGTAAGATTCATCTTCTCCAAACGGTGCTCGATCTACAGGGACCAGGGATCCCAGTTCCAGATAGGATTGCCCAATGTATTTATAAATTGTTTTAGAGGAGATTCACTTGAGGCACTGGACCTCTGTGGCCTCAAGAAAAAGTTCATGTGAAACGTTATGATTTAATGCTCCTCTTCAGTTCATTTGATGTTAAGATAGTCAAAGAGACAATTGAATCAAATTGATGAAAATAGCTTATTTTATTTGTTTTTTAGTAAAAGGTGTTTTAAAAAAATACACCATAGCAGTTACATCCTTAATCCTGTTTGCTGTTTTTTTAAAGATCACACTGAAAGAAAACTAACAGCCCACAAGTGTTTCGCATGATGGCTAAGAGTAGGCCAGGGCTTTTTCAAGGCTTATATTTTGAAGTAGTAGCACATAATATTTGTATTGAGGATTTAAATTCAGTAAATCTTCACATTTACAGGCGAAAAAATATTTTAATCTATGTTAGAAGGTCGTAGTCCGGGGATTATCCCACATCGATGCTTCCCACTGGACAAACAAATAAAATAAGCTCTTTTCATCAACTTGATTCAATGGTCTCTTTGACTATTTTAACATCAAATGAACTGAGAAAGAGCATTAACTCATAACGTTTCACATCTTCTCCAACCGGTACTGTGTGGCTACTACTCCTGGCGCAGGATTGCAGTCTGCCCACACCAGGGCAAAGCACCCACTTCAGCCTCCCCTCAGGTTCCCCCCAGCAGCGGTTTAGGGGCCTTGCCCGGGCACAGGGAACCAGGGGCTTGCAAAGGTTACAGGTTTTTCACTGTAGCCGATCCAGGGGAGACATATCTAGGGCTCCAGCCAGTCCCGTCATGATGTTTGGGCCCAACATGCGCACCAAATGGTGCACCATCACTAGCCAGTCTACTGGTTGGCGTGCTCTGAGGTGATATATGCTCCTCTTCGAGCACGGGCTGGGAGGGGGACCACTCGCAGGCTGCAACGGTGATTGTGCACCACCTCTCGTCTTCGTGCTCGGCAGCAGGCACATCAGTGGGATTAGGTGCTCTAGTGAGTGGAGCGATGCCGCCAGGAGGGCTCTCAGGGTTTCAAGTGATGCCGGTAATGTGGGAGGCGCTTCCGCTTCCACCAGCGCACAGCGGTCCCCTGCTCCCTCCATCTTGTCCCGCCCAGCACACTGGGGCGTCCCAGCCGTGCACCCTGCAATCACCGCTATAGTTCACGGTTGAAGCCCGTCCGGTGGCCCAGGTGATTTCTGCTGGTGCGCATCAGTAATGGAGCAGGTGGGGAGAGTCAGCACAGCCCGCCAGACCGCGCCCTGTGGCGAGGGCCTGGCGCATGATGCCAAACACAGCTACCACCCACCCGACCCCGGGCACACCCCAGCCGGCAAGTTGCGTGCTCAGGAGAGTAAACTAGGGTTGATGCTTTGTTGTTGCTCGTCACTGTGACTGCAGAGTGCTGCTACCACAGCCCATCACCTGCTCCCCGCCTCCCAGACTCGGCCTCTCCTGGGGTCTCTTCTCGGCGTCCAGCCCCTGCTCCTCGCTCGGTGGCTCACGGGCCTCTAGACAGCGCAGCAGCGGGCTCCCCACCCTGTAGGTACACAGTGGGTCTGCCGCCACAATTATTATCGCAAATGGGGTCCAATTACCCAGGATTTAGACAGGATTTGCTGGTCCTGTGCAGAGCTTCCTCACTTTACGTATGCTATGTGTGACAGTTTGCCATGCCCCCTAATAATTACTGTCATTATACATTGCCTTGTGTGAATTACTAAAATATACATTTTAATAAAAGTATTGGTGATTTTTGGACAAAGATGATAGATTTTCTTTATAAATATATATATGCTCACCCCTTGATCAAGCCAATAGGCCCACTTCATACATTTTGGTGACAGAGTCAACATTTTTGTCTGAGTGTGGTCAGAACCTGGAAGACCAACCGGATGCTATGCATGCCAAAAGGCCATGTGCTGTGGGAGGTAGGGTGCTTGTAGGAGTTTGGGTGCAGGGCCTGGGTGCATTTCAAATTAGAATTACATGAGATAACTATAACTGGTGAATTTAAAACATTACATTGTCACTGATATTTCACCTAACAATAATGTTACTTTAAAATTTCTTTTCAATGAATATACATTTATTTATTATACACATTGGTGGTTGCCACTCTGTTGTTATAGTTAGATCAGATTTTCTGTAGGAGAGTGCTTTTTTTGTAAATAACTTTGGCACAATTTGACAAATCTTCACAACACTTTCAAAAAATGTTGTTCAGTCGCCTCATCTCCTTCCTGGAAAGATGTGAGCCAAAGCATTAATCAGGGTCCAATAAAAAAGGTTTGTCCCAAACACAATTTCTCCATGCAATCTCCACAGGGAATTTTAGGGAGCCATATAGCCAGAAAATGTAACCAAAATCCACCAAACATTGAAGAAAGCTAGAGCTTTACCCGGAAAGAGTGTTTTTGTGATTTGGTGTAAATCCATTTGGCATTTTGTGAGAAATTAAGGTTCAAAATGTGGAGGTATATTTACAGTTGGGCTTGAATTAAAAAGTTCTTGTTGTTGCTGTTACAGGACCCGAGGACTTGGTCCCTGTGTTCTGATATGTTTTAACAAAGAACCTAAGGGTGCAGAGTAGTGATACCCTAAGCCCCTAGCCCTTGTGTGGGGATCTCGGAGGGATCTCCCCCTCCATGCCAAAAAAAAGAAAATGTCTGGATGATGGCCCTGTGGAAGTCTCTTGGGATCAGTTGAAAAAAAAAAAAGGCAGGACTCGGGGCTCCGCACAGCTCATTTTTAAAGGAGGGTGTGCCTCCTTACCCGAGCCAACTTTTAGCAGTAGGGACTCAATCTCCTTTGGGCCTGTTGCAAACCTGTCCTGGTGCCTCATCCACCTGACAGAGACAAGTGTTGGTTTGTGGAATGTTCACCAGCCTCCCTGCCCTTAACTGTGGGGGGTGCACTGTGTACTAAGCTTACTGCCCACAACCAATGTAGATAGGAGGCACTTTGGATGCTGCTTACACCCACTCTTTTCAACACGGGGGAAGAACAGAAGATGCTGGCTCTGCAGCACAAGAGCTGGCTGGGGCTGTGGTGGTCTTGGGTCACCCCTCATGGGCACCTAATTACCCTTGAAGCTCTGTGTGTCCCGGGTGGCATCAGGGTACTCACCAAAGGAATGCTGCTCCTGCACGCTGCTGCCAAAGTTGGGTGGAAGCAAAGAAGATGCCAGCTCTGCAGCACGGGAGCCAGTTGGGGCCACAAGGCCTTGTGGCACCCTCATATGTTCCCACTGACTCTTTAAGCTGTGGGGGCCCTAGATAG
The DNA here is from genome assembly GCF_964261635.1 of Lissotriton helveticus. Taxonomy (NCBI): domain Eukaryota; kingdom Metazoa; phylum Chordata; class Amphibia; order Caudata; family Salamandridae; genus Lissotriton; species Lissotriton helveticus. Next base: position 1,584,107,622 of record NC_136067.1, on the reverse strand, counting down.
GTCTGAGACACCCACAAAATATTTAAAAAAAGAATCTTGAGCATCGACGACCCGCACTGAGAGAGCAAAACAGCTAAGCAGCTCATAAAATGTTCACTGATCCAGAGAGGAACTCTCCATGATGCCCTACAGCAGCTTTGTTTATGGTATAATTTGTTCTTTGTAGTTCCCCAAGGAGGGGCACGGGCACTACCAATCATTGAAATAAGTGTTGTGATAGACTGCAGAGAACACAGCGGCCCCCCCAGGAATATTTTATAAAAACGTTATGCTAAATGTCCCAATATCCAGGGCTATTGAATTCATTACTCCAGGAGACATCTTGCATTATAATATACTAGCAGCCCGTCCCGACGTTGTCCGGGTATGAAATAGAACCTGTGTATTCAGATACGGTAATTCGCGTGTTCCCCCGCTTGAGGCCCAGCTGCAGCCCTGGTTTTGTACCCCTTTTGTACCGCTTTGTTCGCCATAAGTTGGCAGGGTATGCTCAGACGTGAGTCCCTTGCTCACTTTGCCACTGGATTCAAGCAAGCCTGGCTGAAGACGGCTGGAATGCCAGAAACCGGTCCTAGGAAGCTTGTTTCCGGTCCAGGGAAGGCATGGCTTGGCAGTTCAGGCTGGACTGTTCCCATGAGGCACAGGGTCAGACTGATTTGCATATGGCCATGTCTGAACTGGGGTGGCAGAGTGGGCTAAAGAACGGTGATGGATTAAACCCAGATCTGTTGACTGGGTGTGAGTGTTTGATTGGTTCAGATGCTCCGTCCATCACCACCCCTTTTGTACCGTTTTGTTTGCCATAAGTTGGCAAGGTATGCTCAGACCTGAGTCCCTTGCTCACTTTGCCACTGGATTCAAGCAAGCCTGGCTGAAGACGGCTGGAATGCCAGAAACCGGTCCTAGGAAGCTTGTTTCCGGTCCAAGGAAGGCATGGCTTGGCAGTTCGGGCTGGACTGTTCCCATGAGGCACAGGGTCAGACTGATTTGCATTTGTCTGAACTGGGGTGGCAGAGTGGGCTAAAGAACGGTGATGGATTAAACCCAGAACTGTTGACTGGGTGTGAGTGTTTGATTGATTCAGATGCTCCGTCAATCACCACACGTTTTGTACCGCTTTGGCCGCCATAAGTTGGCAGGGTATGCTCAGACGTGAGTCCCTTGCTCACTTTGCCACTGGATTCAAGCTAGCCTGGCTGAAGACGGCTGTAATGCCAGAAACCGGTCCTAGGAAGCTTGAGCCGGTCCAGGGAAGGCATAGCCTGGCAGTTCGGGCTGGACTGTTCCCATGAGGCACAGGGTCAGACTGATTTGCATATGGCCATGTCTGAACTGGGGTGGCAGAGTGGTCTAAAGAACGGTGATGGATTAAACCCAGATCTGTTGACTGGGTGTGAGTGTTTGATTGGTTCAGATGCTCTGTCCATCACCACTCCTTTTGTACCGCTGGTTCATGTTAGCAGGCGCATGTAATTAGTGTAGTGATCCGCCGCCTGAGCCCGGCTACAGCCCTGGCTGATGTTAGCAGGCGCGAGTAATTTGATTTAATGTGATAGTTCAGTAACAGCGCGCATGAGAGGCTGCAGTAATTGTCCCCGCAGACTCGTTCAGTTGCGTGTGCCCCCGCTTGAGGGCCAGCGGCGACCGTCTAACAATTAGAATTGTGTGAGTCTTGAATGATTGTTTCCCGCTGTTCTTATTTTTTTATGACCCACGCCGACGCTCTTCGGCCCGAGTGCTTTTTAGACGCACCCAGGCCAAGCCACACACGCGTTCAGCCCTTTCAGACGCACCCAGGCCAAGGCACACACTGCATTCAGCACCCCCAGTATGTGTGAGACAACGGGCAGTCCCCCCAGGGAGTCTTGCAAATGGTTACTTACCACGCTTCGAGGTGAACGCCTTTGTGACGCCCCCAGCACACGGCCACAGCAGACGATCTGATTAATGTAAGACCTTGATGGCATGAAGTGCGGAACGTAGCACACGCCCCTAGCATTTGTCACACCCCCACCGTGCCCCTTGATGCGGCCCAATTGCGTAATTGGCGCTTCACATGGCATGAAGGGCGGACACACGCCCACAGCATTTGTCACGGCCCCAGCGTGTCACGCCTCCAGCGTGCCCCTTGATGCGGCGCAATTACGACTCACATGGCATGAAGGGCGGAACATACCACACGCCCCCAGTGTTTGTCACGCCCCCAGCACACGCCCACAGCAGAACGCAGACACGCCCACAAGGGACTACTTTGCTGGCACAGTTCTTTTACCTTTTACATGTATATGGTGGCCGTCTGCATAGCCTATGTCCTTCTGCTGCAACTGCCCTTTCCAACGCTGTATTGGGTGTTGTGATTAGTGCTGTGGTTACTGAGATTACCCGCCTCAAACGTTTGGGCTCTCTCTTTATAATATTAGTATGGATATACATATATATATATATATAGACATACATGCCTTAACCTCATTTCCAAATGCGCAGCAGTTACGTTTGCAGACGCAGTGAAAACAAAGCACGGACCAAAATTCGGTTCTTTTGTAGGTATTTTATTCGCTTGTCGGCTTCATAACGTTTCGGCTCTCTTGAGCCTTGCTCACATGACAGCGAGTGTGTGCGGGGAGTGACAATTTAAAGTGCCAGTGCTAAAATCCAATTGGGCCACAGTACATAGACACGGTAAACAGACTGCTGGTACTATCAATGTAAATAAATTACACAGACTCTGTACAATGAGTATAAGCAGTAAAACACTAACAATAATACTGGTAAAATACCTAGTAATATATAAAAAGTGTTAAAATCGAATGCCATGCTTCACAGTTAGTCAAGGACAAGATTTACGTAAAATATATCCTGATACGTAAAAGTCACTTGTTATGGCAATTGAATATATTGATACCCCACGGTTTCTTTTCGCCAGAATTTGCAGCGCTCTCTCGCCGGTTCGTAAATCCCCGCGGCAGAACCACGCCGCATTTAAATCCACAACCAATTCCCCCAGCTGGGAGAAAAACGGGACAAACTCGCGTAGTCTTCACTTATGTGTTTTTCTATTTAATCCTCACAGCATGTAGTTTCTCAAGCAGGCAGGCACAAATCTACGCATTTTGGGATAGCATATCCCTTGTTCACGATCAATTTGGTTCTAAGCTCTCAGTCTCAATATAGTGAGTCACATTATTACATATTTCCTGTTTGATATTATTTTGGCCCTCGGCCTTCTGGATGATGTAGTTTTTTTGCAAATTTTTTTATACAATTTTTTATCCATCTGCATAGCCTATGTCCTTCTGCTGCAACTGCCCTTTCCAACGCTGTATTGGGTGTTGTGATTGGTGCTGTGGTTACTGAGATTACCCGCCTCAAAGGTTTGGGCTCTCTCTTTATAATATTAGTATGGATATGTGACAAACAATATATATCTCTTAATAAAACATCCTGTCATACCAACTATATATGTACTACTGAAGGTACACAACAATTTAGAGAATCCACCAGGACATCCTATTGTCAGATTATGTGGTTCCCACTTAAAAAACACTTCAAGATTCCTGGACATCTTTCTTTTTCAATAGGTACAAAATCTACCGTCCTATATCTGGGATTCGATGGACTTTTTAAACAGAATCACCGATATACCCTGGTAAGAGGAATATACAATGGTGACCATTGATGTAATCTCATTGTATACTTCAATCAGGCATGAAGATGGGATCAATGACTGAGAGTTCTATCTCCGCTCAAGATCACTGAATGTTCTCCAACAGACCAATATGATCTTGGAAATGATGCATTGCTGCCTCACAAACAATATCATTATCTTTGACAGGAAGTTCTATAAACAAAGCAAAGGAACTGCAATGGAGACTTCCTTTGTGCCCACGTGTGCCAACCTTACGATAGGCATGTGGGAGGTAGAAAATCTAAACACCTTCCTCAAATCTCTAAACAACAATACTTTCCAATTTCAATTCACGTATAACATTAATAAGAAAGAGGTAGATTTCTGGACACACACATTTACATTAAAGAACAAAGAATGTGTACAACACTATTTCCGAAGCCAACTGCTTGCAACAGCATCCTTTCAGCAAACAGTGCTCATCCCAAATGCCTGAAATGGAGTGTACCCTATGGGGAATTCCTCTGAGCATGTAGGAACTGCTCAGAGGACTCACAATTCCTTTTTGCAGGTTGACCGATGTATAGCAGGTTTTTAAGTAGAGGATACCCCATAGTAGTCTTGGAAAACGCTAAATCAATGGCTCTGGAAAGGGAGAGAGAATCCCTACTACATCCAAAGAGCACTAACATCCAACAAAACAACAATTCCGAGAAAAACAAAATAATATACATTACACAGTTTAATTCCTCGGGCACGTAATACAAGATGCTCTACAAAATCACTGGAAGATATTGAAAAGGGATGAAGATTTGAAGATGGTCAAATCTGACCACCTCAACATTACTTATAAAAACACATCCTTTCTGGGGGACATTCTGACACACAGCCACTATCAGAAAGCAGATCGTAGTGGAAGCAAAAGTCAATGGTTGAGAGCAAGAGGATTCTTTAAATGTCGAAAATGCAAAGCGTGCAAATATACCCAACACCAACAGGAGACAAATACCTGTATGGGTGAGAAAATCCACATCAGTGATAGAATCACGTGTGAAACCAAACATGTGGTTTATGCCCTCAAATGCGAATGTGGCAAGGAATATATTGGAAGGACTGTGAATAAGTTGAGGCTATGCATCCTACAACACCTAAGGGCAATTAAGAAAAAAGACTTTGCATATGCAATTGCTAGACATATGTGGATAGAACATGAAGGGAATTGTGAAAATCTCAGATGTTATGATGTTGAGCATATTCCCCCTGAATATCAGAGGAGGAGATCGAGAACTGCTGTTAAGAAAAGCAGAAACCAATTGGATAGTTATGAAAGGAACTGAAATACCATGGGGACTCAATGTGGATGCAGAATTGTACAACTTTCTATAAACCCTCATTCTCAAGAGAACTTTTCACAACCCTTAACCATGAAAAACGTTGTCTATAACAGGTTGCCTAATGATGTTTTTAGAGTGTATATACTTTTGGTTTATAATTCATTGAGTTGTCTTTTAGATAGCACTTGCACTTAAGTATGGCTTCTTGCCTTAACATTACGGAGATGGGTAGACTGAAGATCACCACTAAAACAAATTTACGGAATAGCAAGAGGTTATACTTACAGTCATTTTACAATCTGTCCAACTTTCAACCCCTGAGGGAAATCATCGATTTAAGTTCTGACATTTTGTAACATTTTGTGTGCGTATTAGTAGCAAATCTACTAGTGTAATCTTTTTGCGTATTAAAGCATTAGGTACTTTACCAAGATTGTACAATATCATGCATCTGATAGTGCTTATGATTTTAAGGTACTTCACTGACTATGAGACATCTCTTGCAAACATCTTTATATATTTTATATATCTAAATGAATTGCATAACACACTTTTAATTGTATTTTTGTATTTTTGCAAAATGCACTTGAAATTATACTTTTGCACACAACCAATGTTTACTATCAATTAATGACATACCCCTATAGTATAGTATAGTATCAATATCTGGAGTATCATTCATCCAAAGGCCAATGACTATATTTGACTGGAAAATACGCATTGTGGTACCATTTTATGAATGTGATCACCCGTATCTTTCACCAATACTTAGAAGGATTTATACATCTAATGCTGTAATGTGATTTTATATATATATATATACCTCTTATATACTATATACTTCTCTTTGTATTTTGCACATGGTGCCTGTATTAAGAACATTGCTTGAGAAATGGAGAATAATTGTTTGCTATGAAGGCATGATGCATTCTTATACAAACCTCAAGGACTTCATTGCCCATAATACTGTTTTAAAATGATAAGACAAACATGTCAAAACATCATACTATCAATCACCAGGTCTCCGTTTTAAAAGGACAAATGTTTTTTGAGCTGGCTATATGTAGCCTATAAGATGTTGTATTAGGATACTGTTCCTTTAAAGAACCATCAACTTTGGGATGTTTTTGGTAAAAGAAGGAGGGTCAAACCAACCTCTTTATAATTACCTTGCACTTGATATCATGTGACCCAGAGGAAGCCATCTGCCCAAAACGTGTAGGTCGTTTGTTCTTTTCTGTATGCACTTTGCACTTTCAACGCTTGAAAAAAGTGATGGAGAATAAATTGAAAAATAAAAAAAAGATCTTTTCGTAACTACTACCTGCCGTGGACTTGCTGTCATGAGTGCTGCCTATCTGTGTCCCTCGGAATCTTGGTGATATATATCACAGCAACTCCTCCAGCAACGAAGAAGCAGAGGCCACAGCGGGGAAACTGTTGGAAGATCTTTATTAGATGTAAGGCATAATGCATTTCGGCCGGAAAATGGCCTTCCTCAGATGCAATCAGGTGTTTCAGGAGACTAATTCACCCGTTTTTCAATTGGCATGCCACTGTCCCAATGTATGGAAATCGCCACACACCCTCATTGGGTGTCTGCTCACTGCTTGCTGTTTGTGGGAACTAAAAGTCCTATAATTCAATGCCCAGGTAAGTGCTGCATGGGGTGTGTCCATATGGATTTGCGCAGTGCAGGAGAGTAAAGGCGTGATTAAAAGTCAATATCCTGTGAATAAAATCTCAGTGCTTCCTCCAGTCCCCAGAAGTTCCAGCCCCCCAGAAAACAAGTGTCCCCCAGGCAGGAGTCGAGAAGACAAAGCAAGCCGATCCTCTGTGAAGTCACGGACCGCGCTGTAGCCGCCCTGGTTTCCATTTGGTTGAGAGGCGGGCACCCGGCTGTTCCAATCCCTTGGACGTAAATAAAAAACTGCAGGAGCAGAAACCAGATGAGCCCTGGCCAACTTTGAAGAACAAGGCCCCTGTAGCGCGTCTCTGGATGGGACGCGCAAAATGTCACAGCAACTATATATATATATATATAGACAGCAGCGGGTCCGTGCAGCAGTGAAGTGAGGGCACATGTGGAACAACGTACTTTCTGGTGTGACACGAATGAGGCGGCAGCTTGGCTTTGCTTCGGACAGCGATCCATAGGGATTGTGTAAAACAATAAAAGGAATGCACGGCAACTATCACTATGTTTGAATACCTACCTCACTACTAAGACCAAGATCCTTTGCATGCCCACTGTGGTCGGATTTATTTTAAATATTGCGAGTGCGATTGAACTTGAACAGCCGTTTCCCAAAGAGCCAGAGAACAAGGGATTGTGGGTCCCGAAACGCGTTTGGCCAAAAATCATTGCTGCGGGAGCTTAGCTGAGTATGCTGCCTATCTACTGGAAATAAAAGGGTGAAACATACATTGTGTGTGGCTCCTCAGTCTTCGGGCAATTTCATTTGACACTGCAATAATTTAAAAATAAAAAGAAACTTTGCTGCATAATTTACCGGATTGGTGTCCGTTTCTCTTCCTGGGAGTGCTGTTCGCATGGTGCATCTGGGGAGCGTTAAGAGCATATATATATATATATATATATATATTCACTGAAAAAACCATAGGTTATAGACCATATATAGTTAGGAATTAGCATTTAAAAAACCTTATTTTACTCACACAAAACCATTGAAATTCCATATATAGTTAGTTGCACTAACTATATATCGCGCACCCGTAATCCACTGCTGATGATGTCACATATTACATCATTCATGACATGGTCAGTGACATCACTGATGACATCACTGATGACATCTCAAATGACATCACTGATGACAACATCCAGTGATTATGTGTTTCTGTAAAGTTTAAATATGTTTTACATATTGAAGAATGAGTGGATGTATAAGTGTCTCAATGAAGGTTTTAGTAGGTGCGTGATTGACTGTATGAGTGAGTGATTAAATGCGTCTTACTAAATGCACGGGTTAGTGACTAAACTGTCTGAAAGTGTGCATCAGCATGTCTGTTGTTGTGCAAGCTGCTGCATGTGTTGATCAGTAGCTATATAAGTAGCTATATGGGTTATTGATTGGTTGCCCAAGTATTTGTATGGGAGACTGAGTGTGTGTATGACTGGCTGGGAGGTGTGTGACTCTGTGCAGATCAATGTGTACTTGTATCAGTGATTCTATAAGAGAGTAAGTATGTGTTAGTATATGTTTTAAAATGTAAGGTACTCTATGTTTAACTGTGTAGATTAGAAAATGGAACTGTGATTGATTCTTTACAGGACTGACTAGGTGTGTGAGTAACTCCATGGATGAGTGGCAGAGTGTGAGTGTCTGTATAGGTGTATGAGTGCATATGATAGTGTTGTAAAGATGAGTGATTGTATGTATGAATGATTGTATGGGTGAATGAGTGAATGTGTGTGTAGACGTAGGAATCAGTGAGTGGGTATGTAGTAACTAGTATTGGTGTGTCAATGGTTTCAAAAATTATACTCTGTATTTAACACTGGGTGTAACAGAGGTTATATTAAAGTGTGAGGAGATGCATTGTATTGTCACATTAATGATATCATCATTGATGTGACCATTGATGTCAAATGAGATATCATCAGTGATGTCATCAGTGATGTCACTGACCATGTCATGAATGATGTAATATGTGACATCATCAGCAGTGGATTACGGGTGCGCGATATATAGTTAGTGCAACTAACTATATATGGAATTTCAATGGTTTTGTGTGAGTAAAATAAGGTTTTTTAAATGCTAATTCCTAACTATATATGGTCTATAACCTATGGTTTTTTCAGTGAATTTTCAAGGTTTTGTAAATGCTAATTCCTAACTATATATGGTCTATAACCTATGGTTTTTTCTGTGAATTTCATTGGTTTTTTAACAGCTAATATCTGTAGCTGTAAAATGTATTCTTCTTTAAATCCAAAAATATATTTTATATGTTTATGAATAATTTTTTTTTTTAAATATTTTTTTTTCTTCGTTCCCGCTTCGCGAATCGGGAAGCTTCCCGTTAGCTTGTGGTAAATAAATAAATAATACCCTATTTTTGACTAGACATATATCATAACAGATAGCTCAATAAATAAGAGTCAAGATTCGAGGTAGTAGGAGTTTTTGCAGGTTTAATACAGCATAAGGACAGGAACAGGACAACCTGCATAGGAATAGGATGACAGGGCCCAGCAGCTGCTGGGGCTGGGTCTGGGATGAGCGCGCTGACTTTGAATAACAATACATGAGCATATATACATAACGCAAACACATAGCATTACATTGCAGTAGGCGTAGCAGTGGGTGGAGCAGAAGGCGTGACGCGTAGCAGTCGCGAAAGATAAGAGTAAAAAGAAGGTGTAACTCAGACATGTGATGCAAACGTAACAGAATATGTCATGAATGGGCGGAAACATAGGAGGGGGCTACCTAAGGAGCCGGGACCTCTAACCTGGTGGTGCGCGCAAACTAGCAATGACGTGTTACTAGGAGAAGCTGGGGGCTATGAACTCTGTGCTAGGAGCAGAGACTAAAGTCTGGAGGGTCGGAGCGACATGTACCTAAACCCTATCTAGTATCTGATGTTTAGGGAACATGTTGATATAAACTAGAAGTCAAGAGGGGAAAAGCTAACTGACTCTAAGACTAGAGCATGCATTTATTCTACATGTAGTGCGTGATGAAGAATATTAAATGACCATTAAATACAGTATTTCTCTTAACATGGAGCCGCATAGGCTAGACAATGACGGAAACTATTGATGCAGTTCAGTAGCTTAGGAATGCAGAGAAGGAGGACTAAACTGATAGCTGGAATCACAACATAGTCTTGGCAGACTCAGAGACTGAGCCAAGCTGCACCGGGCACTGCAAGGCAGGATGTAAGTGAAAGGTCGAGGATACAGGTGGGGGCTGGATCGCTCCTCAGCGAGGCTCAAGAGACAGGAGCTGAATCTGGTGTCCAGGCCCTGTTGAGGCCTGGAAACGGGGACTTTATAATAGAATAACGTGCACACTGAGAAACGTGGCAACATTACTTTACATAAGCCTGATATTCGTAGTATTCACGAGGACTGGGAAATGACATACTAGAGGAGGACACAACTGTAATTGCGTCTTGAATCGGACATGGGGAGTAACATATGCATATTGGTCATGCACACATAACATATGATGGATGACACGTAGGGACACAGAACATGACAAAATTTACTTTTCCACATTCCCTCCTTGTCACTACGTTTCCATCAGGAAACATCAATATTCATGATACCGTCTATCATTTCATACAGTATCATTTGCTCGTCTCGAATTGTCTTGGAACGGGATTTAGAACAGGGCTTGGGACTAGGAATACAAGAGGTAGCACACATGCCGCAAATCGCAGGGCCACATTGTATACAGAGGCAGCAGCTGAATATGATCGCTACTGCGATACCTAGAAAGGACAGGACTTTCCATCCCCATGCGGAAATTATATTCCAGAACCAACCGGACCATGTCCAGGTGCCTGGATCTTGGTGTAACAGATGGGCAATTTTATGGAGTCTGGTTATAGCTGTATAAACAGACGGCGCGTTATTTGGAATGAAAATGCAACAACTGGATCCGATGACTCTACAGGCCCCGCCCCTATCGGCCAGTATGACGTCAAGGACGAGACGATTCTGGAGCACAACAATTCTCATAAAGGATTGCTCTTCGGTTAAGTTACCTAGAGCGGAGGCAGTCTCATCTACTACAGCTTCAAGGGTTCTTGTTAACCTACGGATTAGCTTACTGTTTACAACTGTACCTAAATAAGGGAACACACCTTTATCAATATCAATGAATTGCTCTGCAGCAGTTTCAGTATAATCGACAATCGGGAGATTTCTCTTGTGTCTAGTATGTACTAGGAAGGAATTCCTATGGTAGTCAGGTGGGGCTAGGAAAACAGGTGGCAGTAGGAAGGCAATGTAACAGGTTCCCTCCCAATCGAGGGGCAGACGAACATATGCGGTTTGACCACAAACAAAATAAGAATGACACGAAGCTTTAAAAATAGATTTCCCACTGTCACTATACTTGACAATAGTAGTACAATCACTATGTCCTACGTGTACAGAACCATTATTTCGGACACATAATTCGCCTTTGACTGGTAATACTGAAATAGCAGGTGAGTCTGGAGTAGTATCAGACTGAACATTCAGGACCATGAAATTCGAAGAATAGTTACCTAAATTATACACTTCATTTTCTAGATCTAAACCTGTTCTGTGGGGGAGACCTTGCTTGTCTGGGAAACATGTGCTGTTAAGAAAAGACATATCTGTTAAGGAGGACGTTAACGTGGACCATGCTCCACACGAACCATTATGTGAAAAAGGATAAGGAAAAAGTGGCAGAACTCCCTTTGACGTCTGGAAAGGGGGCAGTCGACCACACACCCAACAATTAGTGGCATTGCTGGTTCGATGTGAATAATGCAACATGCGGATAAATGTATTGTTACGCATAGCGAGGCGGTATGAATATTCGTGAGGAGGCAGATCACTAAACGTGTGCTCTACTGTAACATTAGAAGGCTTATTTACATGAGGAACTGGAAAACACAGGAAAAATGCGTAACTAGTGCAGGAAATCAAAAGGCTGAGAAATAATATGAAACTTAGAAAAACGATACATCGGATTGAGTTTTGACTGACTCTCTCACTATGGGGGTCTATTTTATACATGTCAGAAACAGTCTAACCGTTTCACCTAGGGGAGGACTTAGACAATCAAACTGGCTGACTTATTTTACTAGACCTTAATTTCTGTTTATACTCCTGTTGCGGAGTTTTCTCTAACAGGGGAGGGGTTGTGTCAATGTCATTTGCGGGACAGTCCTTAGGAACAATGTTTTGACAAGTCTTGATATCCTGGGAAATGTTCTTGGAGACCGGTTTCAATCCGTAGAATTTCTTGACGTGCGAAAGGTGCACCCAGCCGCGGCGTCCTTCCAATTTCACAGCTGTACGGGTGGTGAGGAGGACCTGACGGGGCTCCTTCCAACGTGGCTCCAGCGGACTTGATCTGTCGAAGTTACGTACGAGCACCATCGAACCTGGAACGATTTCATGCGGTGCCACCTCGGTATTGTCTGGAAATGCGGCGGCAACCTGTGAACGACATGAGTTGAGGGCAGACATCAAGGAAGCTAGGTAATCTGTCAGCATATTACATGAAACATCAGTAATACTTCGGGGTCTAGGAGTACCCCACATGTTAGGGGGGCGGCCGAATACGACCTCATACGGGGACAGACCTGATCTGGAATGTGCGACCATGCGCATATAAAACAAAGCAACTGGCAGAGCTACTAGCCAGTCCACACCCTTATCTTTACATATTTTGGCAATTCGAATTTTCAGAGTCTGATTATGTCTCTCGACTAGACCGGCTGCTTCAGGATGGCGTACACAATGAAACTTCCATTGGTACCCTAACAACAGGGAAACGTGCTTCATCAACTCAGATGAGAATGGCTGACCGTTATCAGAATATACGACTCTAGGGAGTCCATATCGAGGGAAAAACTCACGAACCAACTGCTTGGCAGTGGTCGCGGCTGTGTAATCTGGGACTGGATATGCTTCTGTCCATCTGGACAAAGCACATACAACTACAAGGACATACTTGAAACCTCGACATCGCTCCATCTGAATATAATCCATCTGGAGTACCTCAAAAGGGTGGTCAGGGGGCTGGAAACCACCTTGTTCCACCGGGACACTTTTACCTGGATTAAACTGGCAACATATCATACAGGTACGGACTTTCTGCTTGGCTGCAGCTCGTAAATGCTTGTTGAACCAAATGTTCTGGATACTGTCTAACATAGCTTTTTCTCCTAAATGTGCTGGACTATGTGCGGTATTAATGATGACTTGAACCATAGAGTCGGGGAGAAACCATGCGGTCCTACCCTTCGTCACCCATCCTTGATCTGTCTGGACCCCTCCTTGTTCAGACCATTTCTTGGTTTCATCGGGAGTAGCATGTAACTGGATATCTATGACATCTTGAGTAGGGTCCTTAACTGTCATACACGTAGTCGGATCTGGAGTGTGTGTCATGTTAACTGGAATGTCTAGAGTCTGTGCTGTAAGCTTGGCTGTGCGATCTGCTAGATCATTACCTTGAGAAATAATGTCAGTAACTTTCGTATGTGCTTTGCATTTCATAATAGCAATGGATGTCGGTAAATGTATTGCATCTAACAGAGCTTGAATAAGGAGACCATGCTGAATCTTGGTTCCATGAGAAGTCATGAAACCTCTCTCCTGCCAGAGCACTCCAAAGTCGTGTACAACTCCAAATGCGTAACGTGAATCTGTGTAAACATTAACTTTCAGGTTCTTGGCGTGTATACAGGCTTGTGTCAGAGCAACTAGCTCTGCTGCTTGAGCGGACAGAGTATCAATACGGTGTGTTTCAATAACTTCGGTGTCAGTAGTCACTGCATACGCGGCGACTAGCTCTCCTGTACTAGTTCTCATACATGAACCATCCACATAAAGTGTCAGGTCAGGATCTGGTAACGGAATATCTGTCAGATCTTGTCTTGGCTTTGTCGTAATGTTAACTACTTCCACGCAATCATGTGTGGCTGGATTTGAATTAACTGATGGTAACAGTGTAGCAGGATTCAGGATGTTGCAGCGTCTAATTTCTATGTGTGGCTGGAACAGTGTCAATTCATAACCTGTTAAACGTGCAATTGTCAAGTGCTGTGTTTGTGTTCGATTTAAAAGAACTTCCACGGAGTGTGGGACTTGTACTGTCAAGGTATGTCCTAAGACTATGGAATCACTTTGTCTGATAGCTAGTGCTGTGGCTGCAACCGACTTGAGGCACGCAGGCAGAGCCTGGGCGACTGGATCTAGTGTGCTCGAAAAATAAGCACAAGGCTTGTATTGTCCTGCTTGATCTTGTGTGAGAACAGATAATGCTGTACCTTCACGTTCTGTGACGAAAAGTGTAAAAGGCTTACTGTAGTTCGGTGTCGCTAGAACTGGAGCTTGGCATAGAGCTTTCTTTAACTCATTGAAACTAAGTGTATGTTCAGATGTCCAAGGGAGAACAGTCGATACGGCTGCCTCCTGTGTCGTTAACTGTATCAGTGGCTTGGCTAGAAATGCATACTGAGGAATCCATTGTCTGCAATAAGAAGTAAGGCCAATAAAGGCACGTACCTCCTTCTGGGTTCTGGGCTGGGGAAGACTCGCTATTAACTGGATACGGTCTGGTGTCAACTGCCTACCCCTCTTGGACAGTAAGTGTCCTAAGTAGACCACTTGCTGGACACAGAATTGAAGCTTCGAAGGGGACACCTTGTGCCCCATCTCGGCTAGGAAATACAGAACCGTCAGTGACGCTCGCTCGCAGTCACGTTCAGAACGAGCTGTGATCAGTAGATCATCGACATACTGGAGCAGGGCAGTGTCAGTTGGCATGTGAATATTGTCTAGTTGTCTCTTGAGTGCTTGACTGTAAATACTAGGACTTTCTGTGAAACCTTGAGGAGCGCGTGTGAACATATAGCTCCTTCCATTTAAACAAAATCCGAAAAGAAACTGGCTGTCTGGATGGATGGGAACACAAAAAAATGCGTTCTTGAGGTCTATGACAGTGAAGAACGTGGCTTCGGAATCAATGGCTGTCAATAGGGAAGAGATATCTGGGACAACTGGGTACTGCGGAATAATACATTTGTTAAGTTCCCGTAAATCAATCACTAATCGATATACTGGGGGTGCATTTGGATCAGTACGTTTCATGACTGGAATGATCGGAGAGTTACATACATTGGAGTCAGTTTCTACAACTACTCCTTGAGCCATGAGCTCGTCAATAATTTTGGATAAGGCTGCTACAGCCTCAGATGGCAATCTATACTGCCTGATTCGTGGTAACACTACACCTGGTTTGAGAGTCACACGATGGGGTGTGATTTGCATGTAACCTACATCAGTTGGACCTTGCGCCCATAAATTCTGCGGGACATTAGACAGTCTTGAATCAAAATCTCGTAATACATAGTGACCCTTAAAGTCACGTAGGAACAGACGTATTCCCTCTGGGGAACAACATATAACTGCACCTAACTCTTTCAGTGTTTTAATGCCTAATAGATTTTCTGGACATGACTTAGTAAGTAACAGATCAGTAGTGCGGGACAATGGACCTACTTCTAGAGTGACTGGCTTTGAAATCTCATTAACGATAGGCTTTCCTGAAAATCCAAGGGAAACATTTCTTGAGCCTGAGAGCGGAGCCCCTGGAACTTCGGCATGACTAATTGTGGTCCTACTTGCCCCTGTATCAATCAAAAACTTTCTGTCTTTCCCTAATACTTGACTGTGAACATAGGGACCTTCTTGATCTACAGGTATCTCGATGAGAGGCAAGCCTACCTCCCTCTCTAGGCTGTTTCATGAATATGGCTGGTACTCTGGATACTCAGACTGTGCATACTGGTACATCTGCGATGTAACATGCTGTGTTGCAGCAATAGGCTGCGGTACTGTAACTGTCTGTTGTGCATTCTGTGGCTGAGGAATCTGTGAAACTTGTTCCTGTCTAGGCGGACGTGGTCTTTCTTTAGTCTTACCAGTAGCTATGTTATGTTTCAGAACTGCACACTCATTTATAAAATGACCTGGCTGTTTACAATAATTGCAGTTCCCTTTAACGGGAGCAGCAGGATGACTGGCTTGATTCGGACCCCTCTTCTGACTGTCTTGAGGAACAGATTGTGCAACTAGCACTTTCATTTTCGTGTCTTTCATACGTTTTCTTTCGTGTTCTTGCTCTTCCCTGATTCTATTCTGGTGGTACTGGAGCATCTGGAGCATCTGGGACGGAGTATTTGCTTGCCAGGTGCTTTCGACTTTCAAAACTCGGTTTTTAATTGGTGGACTTGAATTCTCGACTAATTTGGTAACGAAAAGGTGAGGGTATGACTCACTACTTGTCTTGAGGCCACTGTTGATACTGAAACATTTTTCAAACCTAGAATAAAAATCACTAATATCTTCATCTTGTTTCTGTTTACAGGCTGAGATTGCATCCCAGTCTTCCTTTCTCGTTGTTAATAATCTGGGTAAAACTTGAATTAATAATTCTGGTAATTCTTTACATTTCTCTCCAAGACCAGTACCTGGTACACGTATCTTATCTTCTGCTTCTAGGACTGCCCAATCTATCTTTTTCTCTCCCACCTCCCATTCTTTTTCCTTTAGCTTTTCATACACCCCTGCGGGTAGCAGAACCTTTAACATTTTAATGATATCTGGGTAAGTGTATTCTCCCATACGGAGCATGTCTTTTAATTCTCTATGGAACCCTGCTGGATCTTTGTCATGACAGGGAATTAATTTCTTCATTTCGAGGAGTTCCATCTTTGTGATTGGAGTGTATACAAGCACTCGCTGCATTTCGCCACCCGCTCCTCTGACTGGGTGAACTTCTCGTAACGGATTCTGTCTGTCTATGTAGAATGATTTACTTTCTGGGGGTGAGACATGAACAAAATGCGGGTTCAAGAATGTTCTATATTTATGACGTTGTTCTAGAATGACACTAATTAAATCGGTACCTAGACCTCTCCATTTGTACTGGAGTAACTCGTTCAGGATATCATGTAACGGGCCTGGATCAGAATGTTGACCCTCATACAGAGTAATGAGGTACTGAATCATATACATACCCACCAGTCGCTGCTCGGCTGGGGGCATTTTCAGAAACATTTGTGCCACTATTTCGTCTGGAAAAGTGGTAGAATCAGTAATCCATCGGACTGCTGACCGAACTATTTCTTGTTCATGCATGGTACTTAACTCACTATAACCGATTCGTGATTTCAGAATGTGATCGGTAGCTTGAAATACTTGTTCTAGGGAACCTTGTTCTGGTGCTGAATGATGGAAAGTTGGCTTGTGTTCTAGACGTAAATGGCGATCTGGAAATCTAGATTTTCCTACATACGCTATTCTGGCGGTATTCTCGTCGTCTTCCTCTTCGGGATCGGAGGTACTTTCTTTCTCGCTTACTTGTGCTGCTTTACGCTGTTCGTGTATCTTTATTATCTCTCTACGGATTTTCTTGTACATACTTTCCATGGCACCAATGGTATTGTGCTTTCCTTCGGCTATATTATCACTCCATTTTGTTAGAGTTTTCATTTCTTCCGGGTCTTTAGACGGGTAATCCTGTTCTCTTATTAGACAGTTAATTAAGAACTTTAATATCATGCGCTGAATCTCGGCTTTCCTTTGAGACATGGCATCACTAATACTTTGTGGGTCATCCCCTGTACGGATGAAACGATATATCCTGTCTAGATCTTCTTTCATATTCGGCAGGGTGACTAGATACTCGGTCACTCTCCTTACGCGTACGGAATATAAAACCATATTAAACTCGCCTGGAACTGGGTCATAGACACATTCGCCAAGGGTTTGCCTAATCTCTGCAACAGACTTATTACTTTTAGGAGTACGCTGTGATGCTTGAGCATGTAATTCGAGTGCTGATAAACGCTTGTATGGCGGCGGAGTTTGAGGAGGACCTCCTCCTGCGGCCCCTAAACTAGAATCATCAACTGATGCTTTCCGTCCTGGCAGGGTCGGTAATTGTAACGTGGGCTGGACTTGTATGGTGGGCTGACCCGGGGGGGCTGTTAAGGGCACCCCGGTGTCTGGAGGAGCAGGAATTACCTGATTTACAGGGACTGGCGGAGCGCGAACAGGATTTGCATATTCGGGGACTGTGTCGTCCAGATAGGACGAAATAAAAATATCAGCTGCGGTCGGTTTGTGACGTAGCTTGGTCGGAACTAATGGTGGCGGGAAATTACTGGATGCCTCCGGGGTCGCTTTTGGCAAGCCCTCGGCAAGAAGAGGATACATACCCTTAGTAAGGGCATGCCTCTGTCTGTCTCTCTGTTCAGTTTTGACTTGTTCACCTATCTCGATCAATTCCCTTTCTTGGGCTCGTTCTTGGGATTCTCTACTTAGTTCTGTCTTTCTGATTTCTTTTTCGGTTCTTTTATGAGCTTCTTTGCGCCATAACTCGATGGCATCTTTCTGTGACTGTCTGGCTTTCTTTTTCCATAATGCTTCTTCTACTCGCATGATGCATTCGGCATCCCATGTACCCGATACGGGCCATCTATACTTTTCTTCTAACTGTTTGGTATATTCTACCCATAAATCTAGATACAATATGGCACTTATGCCATGTTTCTGATACATAAAGTGACCTGGACTGTCCCTAGGCGGGACGGGAACTGCTGCTTCCAGCAGACCCTTTCTAGTTTTTAACTGACGTAATTTTGAAAATATGGGCATGACTGAACTGTAATCTAGACACAATACAATACACAATAAACACGATACTTTTTTCCCATTCATACCACGACATTGGAATACATAAAAAACATTTAAAACAACAGTTCGAACAGAATACTACCTGGAAATACTTGAAATTTCTCGAGAACAGAACTGACTAGAACAGAAACTAGATGCACTGCTGAAACAGCACGAAACTTACCGGTCTCTTTAAAGAGACACGTCAGGACCCGCATCCACCGAAGTGGACACTTCGTTTGTGGGACTGTGTACCACTAACCCACAGACCAGAGTCAATTAAATTGACCCTGTCTAGATACCACCCCAGTAACGGTACTCACCGGGCAGCAAGAACGGAAAGCCTCGGACTGGACTGGACTGCTACGACGACGAACTTCGGACTTCAGTTACGGGTGGACCTCCGGATACCTCGGACCTTGGACTCTTGGCTTGGGCTCTGGTCGGGACTCGCCGCGTTCCTCCACCGTCTCGTCTGGATGCTGGACCACCTCCTCCGTCTCCTCCGTGGGCCTGAGGGATACTTGAGCAGAAATATCTGCCACTGCGCAGAAGAGTTCCGTCACGACTGCAGAGGGTCAGGGGGTCGGCGTGGCTTCACCGACGCGTGGGGAAAGGGCAAGTCCCTATTCGGGCGCCATTATGTGGTAAATAAATAAATAATACCCTATTTTTGACTAGACATATATCATAACAGATAGCTCAATAAATAAGAGTCAAGATTCGAGGTAGTAGGAGTTTTTGCAGGTTTAATACAGCATAAGGACAGGAACAGGACAACCTGCATAGGAATAGGATGACAGGGCCCAGCAGCTGCTGGGGCTGGGTCTGGGATGAGCGCGCTGACTTTGAATAACAATACATGAGCATATATACATAACGCAAACACATAGCATTACATTGCAGTAGGCGTAGCAGTGGGTGGAGCAGAAGGCGTGACGCGTAGCAGTCGCGAAAGATAAGAGTAAAAAGAAGGTGTAACTCAGACATGTGATGCAAACGTAACAGAATATGTCATGAATGGGCGGAAACATAGGAGGGGGCTACCTAAGGAGCCGGGACCTCTAACCTGGTGGTGCGCGCAAACTAGCAATGACGTGTTACTAGGGGAAGCTGGGGGCTATGAACTCTGTGCTAGGAGCAGAGACTAAAGTCTGGAGGGTCGGAGCGACATGTACCTAAACCCTATCTAGTATCTGATGTTTAGGGAACATGTTGATATAAACTAGAAGTCAAGAGGGGAAAAGCTAACTGACTCTAAGACTAGAGCATGCATTTATTCTACATGTAGTGCGTGATGAAGAATATTAAATGACCATTAAATACAGTATTTCTCTTAACATGGAGCCGCATAGGCTAGACAATGACGGAAACTATTGATGCAGTTCAGTAGCTTAGGAATGCAGAGAAGGAGGACTAAACTGATAGCTGGAATCACAACATAGTCTTGGCAGACTCAGAGACTGAGCCAAGCTGCACCGGGCACTGCAAGGCAGGATGTAAGTGAAAGGTCGAGGATACAGGTGGGGGCTGGATCGCTCCTCAGCGAGGCTCAGGAGACAGGAGCTGAATCTGGTGTCCAGGCCCTGTTGAGGCCTGGAAACGGGGACTTTATAATAGAATAACGTGCACACTGAGAAACGTGGCAACATTACTTTACATAAGCCTGATATTCGTAGTATTCACGAGGACTGGGAAATGACATACTAGAGGAGGACACAACTGTAATTGCGTCTTGAATCGGACATGGGGAGTAACATATGCATATTGGTCATGCACACATAACATATGATGGATGACACGTAGGGACACAGAACATGACAAAATTTACTTTTCCACAAGCTGACCTTGATGCCGCGAAATAGACCGCGAGCCGGTAAACGTTTCTTTACCGCAACTGCCGCGTTAGAAAACAACATCGTGACGCCTCCCGTCCGCATGACGTTTCGCGTTGTCGCGTGATACGTCATATGACGTGCTACGTTAGCGAACTCGTACGCTTACCGAGTCGCAAAGCACAGGTTTCTGGAAGCAAACCGGGAGGCCCTGCAAAGCGCGTAACGTAAACACAGCAGGTCATGTGACTTGGTAATAACACTTTTCATTGGTTCATTTCACTTTCGGTTTCCTAATGATGTAAGACTAGGTCATATGATCTAAAATGAACACTTTTCATTGGTTGAGAACTATTTTTTTTCCCAAATGGTGAAAATCCCTCCTTCTTTCCTCACTCTGACTTTCATCATTGTGAGAGAAAGACCCTTTGTTACCAGTGAGCAATGGCTTCTTTACTAGCTTCAGCTGGTGCTTCCCCACCACCTCCACCACATCCAAGGAAGAGTGGACCACCTGCTAAAGTTATAATTCAGCAAGAAGAGGAAGAAGAGGAACAGGATGACCTAGATAATCTCCCTATTATGGCCAGAAGATCTGTTGTACCGGAAGTAACGGGACCAGAGGGCAGGGAGATGGTGCCAAATATACAAACGAGATTTCGTGAAGTAAAACAAGTCTGCGTACATTGCAGTGGAATCATTTGCTACGCAGAAAGTAGCATCACTCTGATCAACAGAGCTATTAACAATCATGCTCATATTTGTCCGAAACTCCCCAAACAATAAATTCTTTTTTTTGTTTTCTTCCTCCTGTTGAGCCCTTTACAATGAATCGTTTTCGTTGCCCCCTCCGAAAAAAAAACAAAAAAAATATAAAACTGTTCAGAAAAATTCAAAAAAAGTAAAAAAATGTTCAGAAAAATAATAAAAAAAATATAAAACAACAAAAACAATTTAAAAAAAAGTTCTTTTCAGAACTACCTCCCCGTTATAAAAAAATTGGTACAATATTTGCAACTGTGCCAACCTCTATTTCTCTTAGTTCGCTTCCCAGTTCGCTCCCCGGTACGCGAACCGGAAGCGAACCAAAATTTTTTTTTTATAAAAAAGAACAGTAAGTATAAGGGAAGGAAACAGACAGTTATGTTAAAAGAAAGACAGCTATAGGGGAGTAAACTAGAGATACTATTACCCGTAATCCACTGCTGATGATGTCACATATTACATCATTCATGACATGCTCAGTGACATCATCAGCAGAGGATTGCGGGTAACAGTATCCCTAGTTTATTCCCTATAGCTGTGTTTCTTTTAACATAACTGTCTGTTTCCTTCCCTTATACTTACTGTTCTTTTAAAAAAAAATTTTTTAGATCTGTCAGAAACAGTGAAAGTAATGAAATATAAAAGACTACGTAGAATATGAGCACTGTATGCAACAACTTTGACACTGACAGAAGCCTCACCTTCTCCATGCCTCCTACACAGTTCTACATGTACATCATAAATGCAAACAGAACAGAATTAATTATACATGTTAAATGGTTTATTTTTGCTGTTCTCAGAATGTATCAAATTTCACTAAAACAGTGACTTGAAGGTATTCATCATATAACAGCGGGGAAAAAAAAACACAATCAAAATGATTGTGTTTAAAAAACCCATACATTACAAATCAGAATTCAGAACTCCTTAAAGTTAACTTACTTTCCATGACGGCCAAGGATGTCCTATGAACAGCTTACACTCTGTTGTGCTGTTATTACTTTCAACCCGCCACTTTCTGAAAGAAAACCTCCATCGTTTTCAAAAACATGTTACATACAATAAATGACTTCTCGCTCTCTACCACACGATTCCACAAGGCCAAATCGTGTCAGAGCCATGTATAACTCTTGGATTTCTTGTAAGCCAATCCCGTCTTTTCGCATTTCCGCAACTTTCAGAATTAAAATGTTGAAGATCATTTACACAATCCTGGACTAGTAATATCTTCCCCTTCTTGCTCAATCATGTTCTACATTTCCTATCACACTGATACTGCTTACTATGAAGCAGACTTACACTACCTTTATGACTAGTACAATTATTTAATTCTCTACATCACTTTTAATCACAAAGCAATGTAAAACAGTAGACAGCATTGCAGACTTACATTCCCTCTACTCCATGTTTTGATTCGCTGCTTCAATTAGCTTATAAAAAGAAATAGTTTTTCTGAACTCATTCAAAGTGCACGTATTTCTCAATAACGTCCAGTGTTATGGTAAAAAGTTATGTCTCTGTACTACACTTATCCTCAAGGCCAAATAGTGTAGGAGCCATGAGAACTTCTTGAAATTCCTCAGAGCACATCCCGAGATTCTTTCCCTAAAATTTTGGTTTTAAAAACACCAGGTAAGAGTTTTTAAGGTCATATGGCAATTTTTTTTTGAAAATTAAAACAGAATCATTGCAGAATGACCAGCCATTTCTACACTTTAAATAAGCTGTATAATGTCCTGATGTTATTGAAGGACCATCATGATATATAATTGCTACAGTTACAAAAGTCCTTCCTGATATTGACAACTGTGAAGCCACAAAATTTTTAATTAAAGTTGTCAATTTTGTTCCATCAGGCCTACATCGTTGGAACATTAAAATGACATACTGGCCATATGTTCGTATAAATAAAGTGGACATCATTTCAGATTTACATTGGCTACACTCCATGTTGTGATCAGCTGCTTTTACTAGCTTATTAAAAGAGACTGATTTACTGTCTGGCAAAGTTAAATATATAAATCTTTCTGAGTCTACACTAGTAGTAGCTGATACCCTACAGTTCTCGCAGTCATGCTGCCATTGATAAGAAAGCCCAAACAGGTGATCTACATCTACACCTTCATCATGCAATACATCAAGCATATACATTAAAAACTCCTGACAATCTTGCTGACTATTTTGAGAGAATTGTGTTTGGCCTGAACATCTGTCTAACAGATTTCGAATTTCAGACACACTTTCTATGTTTGTTCTATCAGTGCTACATTTCTCTAACACAGAATTTAACAAACTGCAAAATCTTTGATCCGAATTGACCACAATCTGTTCTTTTAAAGTTTCTAGAGAAAAGACAACATTAACCACTACATTAGCATAGCAGTTGACACCAGAACTGTTTTCAAATTGAAAACCAACAACATCTTCAACAGAATCCTTTTTGTTTCTGCTTATAATTTCAGGTTCATCAACTTTTCGTCTTTTTGCTACAACCTCCCCAGTATTGGTCACATTTCTTCGTTTCCGGCCTACCACACGTTTCTCAAACAAAGGATACTGAGGCAAATGTGGCGCATACTCTCTTCTCAACCTATTGTATTCCTTAACACAATCTAGATCCGCACAAATGTTTGTGACATCACACTCAATCAAGTACAATCCCGATAAAGTCCTAACTCGTGACAATGCCACATATGCCATACCCTCCTTGAACACAGAACTGCCAATATTCACCAATGCACAGTCTACACTTAAACCTTGCGATTTATGGATTGTCACCGCATATGCCAAGCAAACAGGAAACTGCTTACGACGAACATATAAGTCTTTTACAAGCAAAAATCTAGCAGAACAACGAGCAATTAGCTGTACTTCCTCAATGCCATCAAATTTAATTTTTAAAAATTCAATTCCATCTCTATTTCTGTATTTCACAAAATCAACAACATTACCCATTGATCCATTTACCAGACCTCTTTCAACATGTAAATTCCTTCTTAAAATTATACGGCAGTTCAAGCACACATTCAGAGTCTTTTCAAAACCCGCAGTTTTAGATATACTCTTCTCTAATGAATCCAATTTTGTTTTCAGATTCTCAGACAAAATAATTGTTGATCCCATATGCTCTACTCTGTCAATAGCTTCCAATTTCACAATCTCTTGCTTTTCTAAATGCAACATTTTGTTGTTGAATTTGGCACATTCTGCAAGAGTTGGCATCAAACATATTCCAGATTTTTTCTCAGTAACTTTCTGAAAAATATTCTCAGGCACAACATCTTCGTCTGGATATAAATTTGTCAGTAATCGTGCATGTAAAGCTTCTTTCCCATGCTCGGTCACTTTTCCAATTCTAACATCTTGTAGAATAGTCTTGTAAACTTCATCCTTTGCCTGACGCATATTTTCATGCAGTTCAGCATAATTGAAGTTTAACCATATATTGACGTTGCCAATACTCCCTAAGCACTTCCTGGTATCTTCATGCGTGAGCATTTTGAACACAGGTTGCCCTTTCACTGGTGTCAGCTGCAGAAGATCTCCAAAAACAATGATGTGTTTGCCACCAAATAACACATCATACTCTGTTTTGAGAACTTCTTGCATTCTCAAATGCACAAAGGCAAGCATAACATTGGAAACCATGCTTACTTCGTCAATGATAAGAAGTTTCATTTTCCTCAAGACTCTTGAAACTTCAAAACAAGCATCTCCAGATAGCTTGTGATATTCTAATTTGTTGTCATGCTCCACTGGCAGCATCAGTAAACGATGTAAAGTAATCCCTTTAATGTTATGTGCTGCCAGTCCAGTTGGAGCGGTGACAACACAAGACAGCGATGACTCTGTCCTTTCCTGCAAATAACATGAAATTGCTTTAATAAGGAAACTTTTTCCAGTTCCCGCTTCTCCACTCACGTACAGTCGGACAGGCTTCAACGACGTACATGAGCACTCTTTCTTATCATGACTTAATCCATGATCAATTTGCATGGTAAGTTCGTCATATATTTTCCTCTGCTCAACGTTGAGTTGTCTTTCCAACTCTTCTAAGTTAACCGCATCCTCCTGAGCATGTGCCATGGCTCTTTCCACTTCATTCATAGCAGTGGCAGCTTCATTTTCGATAAGAGGTCCTCCTAGTGGATCCTGACTCAATGAAGCAGAACTCTGACTGTCCTGAGAACTGTCTCTGGCAATCTCGGCTGCAATCGTTGCTTCCCGCTCAATTTCCACATTCAACATTTCTACATATTTGGGAAAAGCAGGACATTCTATGGTCTCCTTGGCAGCATTGAAAGAGTCTTCGTAACAGAGGAAATCTCCAAGCAGTTCCTCTTCTGCACGCCAAGGCTTAAAAAGTTGCAAAAGTGCTAAATAGAAAAACTCCTTTTTTTCAGGAGATTCGCCACTCAATTTTCGATGGTTTATCAAGTGGCATTTTCTTTGCTTGACCAGACATCCCTCACTTCCTATTACAGCATACACTCCTTTCTCAGTATCTTCTTTGATGTTCCTCTTGAATATGTAATTTTGCAGAACCTCATACAGACAAACATTCTCGAGGTGACTGCTTCGATTTGGATAATATGTATCCAACATGTTGCTCTTCAAAATGTCGGTACTGTTTGGCTCCTTTTCCGCCAAATACTCAATTTCCCGCACAGGTTTCAGAACTCGATTACGCGTTGCAGCAAGACCAACACTCGCCCAAACGATACTCCTGGACTTGGCATAGAGACTTGCTGAAGACAACCGGTCAGAACATTCGTAAGCTCCGATTTCTCGATGCGACAACATCTTCAGACTGAAACTGTACAACTTCTTGCTGAGGCTCTTTTCATGGGAAATGTCCTCCCACATATCCTTCAATTCTGTCTTCTCTTTTTTGGTGATGTAAGATGTCACATACCTAGCCACAGCCATACAGTTATCAGCCACAAACTGTATATCCATGTTAGCATTCCACATGGACAAAATCACCGGGTTGTAGTCGTTGATGTACTTAGACTCTTCGTTCCTCTTCAAATTGTATGTGTTTTTAGGTGATTTCTTCATCACATTATGTCGCAGCGAAGACATCAAACTGTTCACTCTTCCTTTAGAAATCACCGATCGTGGAAAGCCGAAACGACATTTGGTGTAGAACTTGTCTTTGTTCCGGAATTTACGACGACAGTACTTTCCACATCGATGGCTTTGGAAACGTAGAACTTTTTCTCTTAGGCTTTTTTTCTCCTTTGCGTTTGGAACAGCACACGTAGAATACTGTTCTATGAAACTCATCACTGAGTCGTCTGCATCCGTTCCAAATTTAGGTGCATCCTTGATCCACAGCAACATATGTATATGAGGAGCACCTCTTGCTTGGTACTCCTTCCTCCAGAAGAAATCCAACACCTCTCCAAGAGGTGGATTCTTCTTATTCATGATGAAAGACATCATACCTTCAAATCTATGATTGAAGTACCTACATACATTGACTGGATCCAAAGAGCACAGTTCTCCGGGTGTCTTGAATTCGATGTTTTCTACGTTAGCATTTGCCTCTCGTAGAAATTCAAGTAAGTCTTCCCAGCCATACTCAGCACAGCTCAAAGTGAGGAACCAGGTGGGAGTTCCTAAGTTCCTCAGCATACATTTTAAATCACCATGACGACGGTACCAGTACTCATTAGTACCACGCTGACACGCCATGAGATTAATCAGGTGAGAATCCAAAATACTGTCTTGGACATTGACTTTATCCATAAAGTCACTTGCCGAGATGTTTTGCATGTGTATACCACTTTTCAAGATGTGGTTCACTGCATATGACAGTCCAGACAGATCGCTTTCAAACAGGAGATGAAACAAATAAGGAATGCATTGTCGAAACCTAGGATCTCCTGCATACAATCGCAAAGTCCGGGATTCAGAAGCAGGAATTTGATGAGGTCGCTCATCATATCTTCCTCCCTGACCTGTTGGAAAAAGCTGTGGGAAACACCGAGCTTCCAAACTTTCCTCCCAAACACTAATGGGACTCCCTTTCGCTTGTTTCATTTGAAACAACTCAATAGCATTCCCCATGACTTCCTTGGAATGCAAAGGATGAACACTATAATGTTCATATATTTCTTCACTAGTACAGGGTTCTACTTTCTCAATTTGACCAGCACACAAATCGCTATCCTCTTCCTCACTTACTTCCTCTTCTGCAACATATACATTTTTATAGTATTTATTATATTTTTTCAAATACAATGTTGCCCTTTTGACTTTCCTAACATCTACTAAATCTTGCCATATTTTCTTATTCTTTGTCGGAACCCCATTAACTAAGATAACCAGAGGTTCCTCTTCCACTTTTTCTACTCCAATTGTGTTAATGTTTTTCTTCAAATCTAGAGGCAAATAAACAACTCTTCCCTTTAATCCTCTCTGTAAATCTGATGGAGGCAATTTCCCTGTCTTTGGCTCCATTCTTACAATAGCCTGAAAGGGATGGATACTTTGAATCAAAATAGATTCATAAGTATTTAAATCCTTCAATTCAGAAGGAATTTCAACCAATTCCAGATTATTATGAACTGCTCTAGCAGGCATCTGGTTTTGATTTAATTTGTTACAACAATAAGTACACACACGTTGATCCAATCCCAAATCAAAACAATTTTCTACCATCAAGTATGTTGTAAAATCCTTCCATTCACTATTATTTTCCCTTTCACTTTTTCCATATAAATCCACTAACTTAGTCTGATTCTTATAATAAGTGCGTCGACAACACACACAAGTGAAATTTGGCCTCTCACTTGATTTCACCTCAAACGTCGCAATTTCCCTCTGGAAATTATCTGTACTGGAAACCTGTACACTATCTTCCACATTACTCTCTTCTTCTTGGTCAATTTCAACATTCTCCTCTTTACTTCCAAAGTAACAAAACTCAATTTCTTCACATATATTCTTCACATCTATTTCAGAACCATGCAAAAGAGCAGCGCATAATTGTTTTAGCATAATTGCTGGACTCTTAGCATAATACAACATTCTAACTAATTTCCTCACTTTATTATGATGCACTGCTAGCATCCTGAAATGATGAAAAACACTCTGGCATACTCTCCTGGAAAGACAAGCCAGTGAATGACCATGCAAACCTATCACTTCTCTCACTCTGCAAGGATCTAATTCTTGCAACAACTTCATTTTCTGCTTCAAACTTTTCTTACTAAATGACCGTATAAAATCACAAAGCAAATTGATGGAATCCTGTCGTACACTGCAAATACTACTACACTTCCAGGTGTACACAGGACCCTTAGGACGTCTCCCTAAAACCTCATTACCTAACACCTCTTCTATCTCTGTTCTCACAAGTTTTTCTTTTTCAACTGGACAACCATCTTTCACTTCATAAGCTCGACCACTGGTGTCAACTGCATGCACCAAATCATTATCCTGGAAATAACTCTCCTCATTAAAAAATGCCTCAGAGCTTGAACTATGCATCCATTCTCCAGAAAAAACTTCACAAAAATTACTACGATTAACTATTCTCTTCCATCTACTATTTCTTTTGAAATCATAAATTACCTTGTTTAGCTTCCTAATTCTATTGATTGTCAAAATAAATAACTTACGTTTAATTTCAAATGCCTGATCAATAACTTTCTCAACTATTTTTTTTCTCTTATAAAAAACCACTTTCTGCTGACCTTTCTTAATATTTTTTAACAAATTCCCAATTATCCTGTTGCGGAACATTCGTTTACGAATATCCCTAAACTGTTGTTTCCTTCTACTTTCATGCATAGAGTTATCTCTTACTCTAGCAGTAACATTTCTCATTGGCCTTTCCTTACCATTTGAATTCGGTCTCCTTTTCTGGAGTGAAACATTTTCTGTAGTAATATTTTTTTTACTACACATATTTCTTATGACTGTTTTTCGACTCTTACCCGGTGCTTTCTTGGTGACTTGACAAATCTTTTTGTTAGAGGACTGCTGCAATATTCCATGCTCCTGCTGTCTTTGACGTTTTCCAGCCTTTCTTACTCTTTCTTTGCTAGGCATCCTAAAATCTTGAAATAATGTGCAGTTGAATCTGTGGTAAAATATAATAAAAAATGTTATTAACCACTATTACCCAACAGTAAATTAATAACAGTCATCAAAAACTTAACACACTACTTAAGTATATAATATACTGAAGCCTTTCTCCAATTTTTCACTGAACAGGACTCATCTCTTCTTAACCTTGGATAAACCTCACCTACTCTGTGTCCCCTGCACATAATTAAATGTAAAGGGGCAGATTTATATTAACTAGCACATCCCCAGGGATGCACCAGTTAACGTGCACCGCTGCTCTGCCACCCACGGTGTGCCGCATTTACAATCAGATAGGACAAAGCTACATCAAAACCCTGCGCCTGCTTGAAGCAGGCATAGATCTTGACGCAGGTAGGCTGAAAGCTAAAGCAACAACTAAGTGTCGTGTGCAGAAGTTACAAAAAAGGAAAAATGGCGTTTAAACCAGTAATGAGACCATGCTAACGTAATACAGAGTAAAAATATCCAGGATCTACATCAGTTTGGGGTTCACGAACCTGGCAGGTACAAGGCACTGAGGCTTTCCACCGTGCATGTCTCATCCCAAAACATATGTTGTTTGTGAATGAAACAATTTCCCAGACCAAATGCTTTGGATTGGCTACTTCTAAAAAATTAAACACCCCTACTATCCCGGAGTTAGAGGAATACGATGGTTGGAGTAATTTTACTCGTTGTCTATTAAAGATTTACAGGCCCTACTCCGTAATTCTTCCTTTAACATTTCCAGTATAAATCCAAAAGGTTGACTGCTTTGGCAACGTGCCTTATCCACGGTTTAATAACGCTGCCTTTTGCTTTATATAAGTTTTCAAATTGTATGAAATATATACCAATAGGTCGTTATTAACCTTTAGGTAGTGGTTTTCTTCATCAAGTCTGGTCGCTTCCATACACATACAGATTTTCAAAGATGATCAAGAACTTTATCTGAATGGAGAGGAATGCACTGAGACGCCAGATCATTCACTAATGTGTAGGCACAGACAGTTACACGGTTCATGCAACAAACACCGACCAAATATGGCTTGCGTGTTGCAAGGCACGCCAGTTCCTGCTATCATCCCCACGTTCAAGTTCTTGGAAAATGGTAGTTATTTGATGCTCAATAATGAAGATTGTTCTGGGTTAATTAAAAGTATTCATTTTATCGTAACAGTAAATGAACGGGTTATTTGCTGCAGAAATGTTCTATTTCCTCCCACACATGAACATAGGGAGTTTTCAATCTGGCCCCAAATACCAACCTTGGGAGCACATTTCAAAAGCATGGCAAGAATAAGAGCTCTTTTGTCTCAGAGAGAGGTGGCCTTGAGTTCGGCCCGTGAAACTTTCGTGCTTCACATAGCGAACACCCGTACAGAGGTGCAGACCCTTTTAAATACAGATTCGACTTTGCATTTCAGCAAGATTACCCATTCATTTCCATGCAGCAGGAGGCCCATAGGAATGAAGGTGCAATTTGCGATTAGCAATTACCTCATCGCAAATTACGAATTTTTCCGACGGTGCAGGGGTATCTCAAGAACACCCTGCTGCACCCCTGAAAAAAAAATTTGGGGTCATATGGCGCACATAAATTTTGAAAACATTCCTTTACCTCAAAAACGATTTTCAACTCATAATTTGAAAACACTGCACATGGGGAAATGACTTAAAATGTCCTTAAGACACATAAAAGCATTTTTTGATTGCCTTTGCAGCATGTTTCAGTCACCTTTAACATGCCTATGTAACGGAAACATTCAAAATCTAAATTTGCCATGCACAGGTGGGAGCATATTTACAAGCAATTTGCTCCACAGACAAACTTCTTACATTGAAATGGGAAAGACTCTCAATTACCTTATAAAGAAGCAGACACCATTATGTCCTTCTCATCAATATTAAAACCATTGCTTTTTCTCAAAAACGATTTACAAGTCATAATTTGAAAACACTCCACAGCTCCTATGCACATAAAAGCCCTGTCAGTACTAATACTTCACATTTTCTCCAATTACAATTTCTCAAACAAACAAAATCTATTTGTGAAACACTTGAGACAAAGCAACATTTGAAAAACACAACTTTCTTCATAATTTTCTCCTTAAAGCACACTATTTTCTATCTAAATTAAAGAAATTTTTTCTCACCTTAGCAAGTACTTTGAGTTTCAAAACAGTCTCAGAAACACACCAATTTGTCTTCAGCAGAGCAAAAGGTATGCACTCCAGAGTCTGCAGCTATCAAAAGCACAGAAATGCTGTAATTCCTCACACAGATCTCTCATGTCACCCAATCAAAACTCTTCCCTCACTTTTTTTCAAAGCAAAACCCTTCCCCCCTCTGCCCCCTCTCTGCTTTTTCTGCATAGCAACCACCTCTTGCAAGACCTCTCACACAACAATGTTGCAATTGAACTCTGAACTCTCAGTGCACCTGCATATCCAAAGCATTCTTTCATTTAATGATTTTTTCTTCGCCACTCAAAATACATCTTTCAACGAACTCATCCATGCACACTAACTTTCTGTTTTCAGCAATCAAAATCCACCAATCACTCTTACTGCTTCATTAACACAGAAACTCCTCAGTTTTTTTCATTTTACACTCTCATTTTTTCAACTGCCATTTCATTGCCACACTTCATCTGACTGCAGGAGAACCTTCTCTCGCCATGTTTTCTGTCTGGATTGTTGGACATAGCTACATCTATTGGGCTCAAAGGTACGCTGAAAACAGGAATTTACCTAACCTCAATTTACAAGATGTGGAAATTAAGTGGTTTGGCCACAGAGGATTAAAATGTCACCAATTGATACCATTGGTGAAAACCTTTATGCATTTGCCAAAACCTGACCTGTTAATTGTGCACTGTGGAGGTAATGATTTGGGCACTTTGACTGGGGTAGGTCTGGAAATGCTTTTAAAGGACACCTTTGAGCAATTGATGGCACTTTTTCCTCAGACTGCCTTGGTATATTCAAATATATGCCAAAGACAGAAATGGAGGTGGTCGAACCAATTTTGTCCACAAATTGAGAAATCGAGGAAGCATGTAAACAAATCTGTTTCAGCTTACATGAGAGACCATGGAATGGGCTCCCTGTACAACAATAACTTGCGTTACTACATGCAAGATATCTACAGAGGAGATGGAGTTCACTTCTCAGATGAGGGCAACAGAGTTTTCACTCTGAATTTAAGAATGTGCATTGGTACCTACTTATAAGTACCTAAATGTACCATAAACCCAAAAGCTCTTCTCAGAGCTACCCTACATCTGATCACTCACAATTATTATTGTACTCTAACTTTTTTCACTAATTTTCAAGAAAGTACGCTCCCCAGAACGCTTCCCGGTTCGCGAACCGAGCGCACTCCACGCAAAAAAACTAAAAAAACGGTATATATTTTTTTGCCCTGCGAGAACCTTTCAAAGCCTCCACATCAAACCTAGGGGGTCAGGGACGATCTACTATGCCCCCTTATGGTCATTTGCCCCTTCGCTTTGGCCTCCTCTTGTCTCTCGATCCTACCGAGAGACAAGATGGCGGCCGCTACGGACTGTTTGGAATGTTTACAGACGCCGAAAAACCAATCAGCTTCGCAAACCTCCGTAACGCGAAAAGTACGCGAAGCGGAGCGCTGTTACAGATATATATCTTTTTTTGAACGTTAATTTCTCAAAATCCACTGGAGCACATATATTGAGACCTAGCAAAGGCACATCGGGCTACCAGTCCCTACAATTTTGCCAAGTTTCGTGCAAATCCATTCAGCCGTTCGATTATTATTATTATTTTTTTTTTTGCCCCGCGGGGCCCTTTTAAAACCTCCACATCAAACCTAGGGGGTCAGCGAGGATCTACTATTCCCCCTTATGGTCATTTGCCCCTTCGCTTTCGCCTCCTCTTGTCTCTCGATCCTACCGAGAGACAAGATGGCGGCCGCTACGGACTGTTTGGAATGTTGACAGACGCCGGAGAACCAATCAGCTTCGCTTCACAAAGCTCCGTTGCGCGAAAAGTCCGCGAACCAGACCGCTGCCTGGTCCGCGCTTACAGATATATATCTTTTTTTAAACGTTAATTTCTCAAAATCCACTGGAGCACATATATTGAGACCTACAAAAGGCACATCGGGCTACCAGTCCCTACAATTTTGCCAAGTTTCGTGCAAATCCATTCAGCCGTTCGGGCTAAAAGTGAGGCCAACCGCCCTATGGAAATTAACATGGGAAAAATGCGTTTTGGGACCCCCCTTTTTTCTCGGCCCCCCCTTGACGAACCCCCCCCAAATTTTCAAAGGCTGCTCAGAAACAAAATGTGCCATTTTCCTGAAAATTTCAGCCAATTCCGTCCACAAACGGCAAAGTTATTAGACATAGAATTTTCAAAAAACCCATAGAGAAAAAATCCTAACTATATATACCTACTGGCGACCGCCAGTAGGTAATATATATATATATATATATATATATATATATATATATATATATATATATATATATATAAAACCTACTGCCTAGGTAGTTATAGTTACAACCTAGTTTCCATAGGAAAAGCATTTTTTGATTTGCTTATAATTTTGGCGTCGTTTAACGAATCTTTGCGAAATTCTCCAAACGAAAAGTCTATCCAGGTCAGCTCCTATCCTGAAAGTTTGGGGGTGATTCATAAAGCGGGGGCTGAGAAAAAAGGGGGTCCCAAAAAACATTTTCCCCATGTCAATTTCCATAGGAAATTTTTCGACAAGCAACAGCCCGAACTGCTGAACTGAATAACCCCAAATTTGGCAGGAAGGTAGAGCTTGGTTCAGAAAGTGTCCTTTTTTTAAATGCTGTAAATGTGTTCATTCATTTTTGAGAAATTCAAAAAATACGAGTGAAAAAATAATTGTTCCATAGGAAACTTTGTGCATGGCTGTAGCTGAAACTACTGAACGAAATTGCCCTAAATTTGGCACAAAGGTAGTGCATGGGTCGGAAAGCGACCTTTTTTTGAAATGGTGTAAATCCTTTCAGTAGTTGCTGAAAAATTGGAAAAATAAAAGTTTTGATATCTGAGCGGAGCCGAAGTCTCGTGCACGAGTTTCACTGTGATTGGCTGCCAACACTCCAAACCAGGAAGTGTTGGCAGCCATCTTGTGGCTCAGTAGAAGCAAATCACCAGAAAACAGAGAAACAAAGATATAAAACAAGAGAAGGGGGCAGAGTAGAAACACCCTGAACCCCTAGGACTGCCCAGGGGGTCCCAAAAGGACCTTCAAGGGCCCAAATTATTATTATTTTTTATTTTGGCGCGTTTGAGAATAGCAAGTGTGCAAACGCATCCCCTGGCAGAATGTAAATTGGGGGATTAAGTCCCCTTCAATCCTGAGGGACCCTGGATGCCAACTAGCCCACCAGGTACCTCCAGTATGCGCAAGGGAGCTGCATTGCAGAGACGTATTGAGAGGCCATGCCCCTTTTTACACCTCTCTGCAACGCAGCTCTGTGGAGCTTACTGGAGGTACCTGGTGGGCTAGTTGGCCCCCAGGGACCATCAGGACTCAAGGGGAATTAATCCCCAACTTAAAACATGCCAGGGGGTGCGTTGGCACAGTGGTGAAGGAAGGGTGTGGGCCTGACATAGCAAGTGTGCAAACGCACCCTCTGGCACATTGTAAATTGGGGGATTAAGTTCCCTTCAATCCTGAGGGTCCCTGGGGGCAAACTAGCCCACCAGGTACCTCCAGTATGCGCCAGGGAGCTGCATTGCAAAGAGGTGTTGAGAGGCCACGCCCCTTTTCACCTCTCTGCAACGCAGCTCTCTCGCGCTTACTGGAGGTAGCAGGTGGGCTAGTTGGCCCCCAGAGACCCTCTGGACTCAAGGGGATGAAATACCCCGATTGACAATGCTCCACGGGGTGCGTTTGCACAGTGCTGCAGTGAGGGGGCACGGCCTGATGTGACAAGTGTGCAAACGCGCCTGTGGCGCATTTTAAGTTTGGGGATTAGGTCCCCATCAGTGATGTCACTGACCATGTCATGAATGATGTAATATGTGACGTCATCAGCAGTGCGTTGTGGGGGCGGAAGTTATAGTTAGCTCAACTAACTATAACAGCAGAATTTCAATCGTTTTGTATGGGTGAAATGTCCAACTAACTATAACATCCCTGAAACCTATGGTTTTTTCAGTGAATTTCAAAGGTATTTTAAATGCTAATTTGTAACTATAACATGTCTGAAACCTATGTTTTTTTCAGTAAAGATATATGTATGTATATACACACACACACACACACACACACACACACACATATACCATCAATGATGTCCTGGAACCTGTCATAAGTAATGTTATCAACGATGTCATAGCACATGTCATGAGTGATGTAACATGTGAAGTCATCAGAAGTACATGGTGAAGGCTTGAGGTATAGTCACATCAGTTAACAATAGCTGGTGAATTTCAATGATTTTTAGAGCCTAAAACGTTGCATTTTAACTGACATTAAGCTAAGAAAAAAAAGCCAAAGTCATTCCATTGCATCAACAGTAAAGGACACACCTTACCCAATCAAAAACAAGTAAAATAGAAATGTGAGAGTGGCAGGACAAAGGCAAGA
This sequence comes from Lissotriton helveticus, assembly GCF_964261635.1. Classification (NCBI taxonomy): domain Eukaryota; kingdom Metazoa; phylum Chordata; class Amphibia; order Caudata; family Salamandridae; genus Lissotriton; species Lissotriton helveticus. The sequence continues at coordinate 1,584,071,937 of NC_136067.1, read as the reverse complement.
ATAGAAAGGAAAGCCATCCAAGAAAGAGCCTAGAACTGAGATGGACATAAAAGTCACGAGTCATAAGCAAGGGGCTGATCCAAAGCCCACTCTTCTGCAGATTGCATTATATATATATGCATATAGTGCTGCACGTTGGGTAAAGCTGGACTTCTGGACTTGCCCCCGCCATTGGAATTCCGGTACCTTGGGGGTTGATGCGGTCCAGGGGGCGCAAGGAGACAACTTTTTTGCCAGCAAACATTGGGACACATTGGTGAGTGGCAGCTTGAAATCCACGAGGCCGCACCTACATCCATCTGTTCCCGCAGCACTCACCGCGCCACTACACGGCATGCTGGGTCCTGTAGTCCACAAGGCAGGCCTCCAGTCGTCAGGTGAGCTGCGGGGGCGGAGTCAGATGTCACCCTATCGGTGTGCGGCTGGGCACTACATTACTACGGCTCCCACCCCCATCCCCACACATTTCTCCAGGCGCTGAAGAAGGCAAAACCCATGCCGAAATGCATCCGCCATCCAAGATAATTGCTTTTAAATAAAGGTGTTTCCTGAACTCCCCCTTGGGCCTCTGCTCTCTTCTTGCTGTTGGGAGGTTCTCGCATATGCATATATATATATATATATTACGAGGAAATATATATATATAAATTAGGAAAAAAAGGGATTGAAGGCAGAATCTCCACTCATGCACACAACAGCAAAGAACTCTTCAACATCATCAAGGAGTTCGTCCAACCCATCAGTGAGTCCACTGACATCCCTCCCTCACAAGACCTCTACGACAAACTCAGCACCATTTTCCACCACAAAATCAAGAGCATCTACGACAACTTTCACGAAGACAACCAACACACTGAACCCTCACCAACCAACCCTGACACCCTGAAGCCAGCGATCGACAACTGGACAGCCCTCACCACCGAAGACACGCTGAAGACGATGAAGGCAATCCACCCCGGGGCCCCCATGGACCCCTGCCCCACCACATTTTCAACAGAGCTGCCGAAACCATTGCACCCATGCTGCAACACCATCAACCTCTCCCTGGCAACCGCCTCGTTCCCTGATGACTGGAAACACGCTGAGACCAACTCCCTCTTGAAGAAACCCTCAGTGGACCCCACTGACCTCAAAAATTACAAACCCATCTCCCTGATCCCGTTCCCAGCGAAAGTCATTGAGAAAGCCATCAACAGACAACTCGCCACATTCATCGAAGATCACAACATCCTCGACTCCTCCCAATCCGGCTTCAGACTCAAACACAGTACGGAAACCGCCCTCCTCACCGCAACAGACGACATCTGTACCTTACTAGACAAAGGAGAAACAGCAGCCCTCATCCTCCTCGACCAACACAGTCTTTCACTGCACCCTAATACGCAGACTCCACGACGCAGGGATCCAAGATAAGGCCCTCAACTAGATCCGCCCTTCCTCTCCAGCAGAACAAAGCGGGTCAGACTTCGCCCTTTCCTCTAGGACCCTACACCTACCACCTGCGGAGTCCCCAGGGGTCCTCCATCAGCCCTACGCTCTTCAACGTCTACATGGCTCCGCTCGCCCCCATCGTCAGAACCTACGGACTCAACATTGTGTCATACGCAGACGACACCCAACTCATCCTCTCCCTATCCAATGAACCCAACACCGCCAGACACAACTTTCGAGAAGGCATGGAAGCCATCGCCAAATGGATGAAAAACAGCTTCCTACAACTAAACAACAAAATGGAAGTACTCATCATGGGCACAAACCCGATTCCTGGAACAACACCTGGTGGCCCCCCGCCCTCGGAAGCCCGCCAACCCCCACGGACCACAGACGCAGTCTGAGAATCATCCTGGACTCAGAGCTCAAAATGGACAGCCAGATCAACTCTGTCGTGTCCTCCTTCTTCCACACAATCCGCCTCCTACGTAAGACCTTCAAATGGATCCCCCTTGAACACAGAAAGACCGTCACATACGCCCTGGTCACCAGTAGTCTCGACTACAGCAAAGCACTCTATGCTGGAATAAACAAAAACCTCACCCGCAAGCTACAGAACATCCAAAACGCCGCCGCAAGACTGGTCCTTAACCTGCCAAGACACTGCCACATCGACCAGCACCTGTGCACACTCCACTGGTTCCCCATCGAAGATAGAGTCACCTTCAAGATGCTAACCCACGCTCACAAGGCCCTCCATGACATCGGACCAGCATACCTGAACAGCCGACTCAAATTTCACGCACCCCAAAGGACCCTACGATCAGCCCAACTCTCCGTCGTCGTGGTCCCCCGCACCAGAAAGACCAGATCGGGAGGCCGCACCTTCTCCTTCCACGCATTTAGAGCCTGGGACGACCTACCGCTCCACCTCAGACAGATAACATCCCTCCCCATCTTCGCAAGAAACCTGGCTCTTTGACAGACCCCTCCTTGATGGACTGGAACCTGCGATCCCCCCACCCCCCAGAGCCTTGAGACCCTTACGGGTGAGTAGTCATGCTTAACAAACACTGATTGATACTGTATAGACATCTGAAGCTGTCTGATAGAGACTGCAAAAATAACATATTTCACCTAGTTCACAAATTGTGAATTTAAATTGTCTACTGCTGATGCACTTTGAATTTTGCTGCATGTGCATCTCTGGCCTTCCTTTAGGTCGGCCCAGGGACCCTTTATAATGGGGGGTACCTCTGACTACACTTCGACAAGGGGTTGCACCGGTCTAAACAGCCTGTTGTGGCTGCAATACTGTGCACTCCCTCCTGGGTGGCACATGAGGTATCCATCAAAGGCCTTTTTTCACCTGTGCAAGACTGGTCCTTAACCTGCCAAGACACTGCCGCATCTCTCAGCACCTGCGCACACTCCACTGGTTCCCCATGGAAGATAGAGTCACCTTCAAGATGCTAACCCACGCTCACAAGGCCCTCCACGACACCGGACCAGCATACCTGAACAGCCGACTCAAATTTCACGCACCCCAAAGGACCCTACGATCAGCCCAACTCTCCGTCGTCGTGGTCCCCCGCAACAGAAAGACCAGATCGGGAGGCCGCACCTTCTCCTTCCACGCATTTAGAGCCTGGAACGACCTACCGCTTCACCTCAGACAGATAACATCCCTCCCCATCTTTGCAAGAAACCTGGCTATTTGACAGACCCCTCCTTGATAGACTGGAACCTGCGACCTCCCCCCTTTCCCCCCCAGCAACTTGAGACCCTTACGGGTAAGAAGTCACGCTTAACAAACACTGATTGATACTGTATAGACAGCTGAAGCAGTCTGATAGAGACTGCAAAAAGAACATATTTCTCCTAGTTCACAAATTGTGAATTTAAATTGCCTACTGCTGATGCACTTTGAATTTTGCTGCATGTGCGTCTCTGGCCTTCCTTTAGGTCGGTCCAGGGGCCCTTAATAATGGAAGATACCTCCGACTACACTTCGACAAGGGGGTGCACCGGTCTGAACAGCCTGTTGTGGCTGCACTACTGTGCCTTCCCTCCTGGGTGGCACATGAGGTATCCATCAAAGGCCTTTTTTCGCCTCTGCATCCATTACATGGTAGTTACAGATGGCTATAGTTTCTAATTTGACCAGGGACATGACCCCATGTAAACGAGGAAACCCAAATTTTAGAACATGGATGCTAATGTGTGTTTTTGTGCAATTAATATTACAGAAGGTTCACGCTAAATTCTTTGACCCCTTCTGTAATACTAAGTGCCAAAAGAGCATTCAGGGCCCATCGTAAATACAACCCTGCACTGTAGCTAATACTGATCAGTCGAAATGGTTTCCAATGAGACAACTGTGAGACAACCGTGACTCAGGTCAATAAAGTAATTTGCATATAAATAAACAACTTAGCAAGAAGTGAAACCTAAGACTTAAACCTGGGTTTCTTGTGTACATTTTAGACAATTTAACCTTAAGTCCACTTTTCATTCTTCCTTTTTAAATCGTATATTGTAGTTCTAATGAGACATTAGATCATAATGTTTCCAGACGGTTGTAAAATTGTCAAAGCTCCAACAATTACAGATTTTTTTTATATTATAGAGTAAATCTGAGCGAGTTTGGGGGTTGTAGGGGCGCCACACTTCTAAAGCACGAAAGAATGATCAATACCAAAAGAATGATCTCACAATGAAATATTTGTCTATGCTTGGCCTTCTCAGATAAAAAGATCGTAACATTGCAAAAATATTATCCACCAATTATATACCAAAACAGAGATGAATAAAGGTAAATACAGGATATTTCCTATTAGTACGTTTTTTTTCCACTAATGAAGTATTGTGTAAGTTACCTCAATGCAAAAGACAGTTCGAGCTGTGTTCAAAAAAGTATTTTTGACAAAAAATTCCTACAGTTACACCTACCTGGAATTTATGAAGGGATTTCTGACAGACATCAAAAACGGTGTTGGATCTAGCCCTGATCTCTTGACTGGGTGAGAGTATTCTGCTTAATTCAGAGACTCTGTCCCTCACCACCCCTTGTTGTAAATAATTTTGTCCACCCTAAGCGTGGAAGGGTATACTCAGACATGAGTCCCTTGCTCATTGCACCATCAGGATTCAAGCAAGCCGGGCCGAAGACGGCTGTAATGCCAGAAACCGGTCCCCGGAAGCTTGTTTCCTTCCCAGTGTAAGAATTGGCTTTTGTAGTTTGGTTTGCCCTGTTCCCATCATGCACTGGGACAGGAACAGACTAATTTGCATACAGCTAGGTTCTGAAACTGGGATGGTGCAATGAGCTAAAAAACGGTGTTGGATCTAGCCCTGATCTCTTGACTGGGTGAGAGTATTCTGCTTAATTCAGAGACTCTGTCCCTCACCACCCCTTGTTGTAAATAATAAAAGCTCCAACAATTACAGATTTATTTTATATTATAGAGTAAATCTGAGCGAGTTTGGGGGTTGTAGGGGCGCCACACTTCTAAAGCACGAAAGAATGATCAATACCAAAAGAATGATCTCATAATGAAATATTTGTCTATGCTTGGCCTTCTCAGATAAAAAGATCGTAACATTGCAAAAATATTATCCACCAATTATATAACAAAACAGAGATGAATAAAGGTAAATACAGGATATTTCCTATTAGTACGTTTTTTTTCCACTAATGAAGTATTGTGTAAGTTACCTCAATGCAAAAGACAGTTCGAGCTGTGTTCAAAAAAGTATTTTTGTCAAAAAATTCCTACAGTTACACCTACCTGGAATTTATGAAGGGATTTCTGACAGACATCAATGGATTTACGTCTGGTGGTTGCTCCATCATGAGTGTGGGGAAATCTGCAGCAGTAAATCCCGTTCACATGTGTAGGAAGTGGGATGTTCTCAAGGATGGCTTATCATGGAAGTTTGTGAACACCCGCACACATGTACATGAATCTGAACCCATAGAAGTATGGCCCACATGCATCATTGTAGGAATTTGCGATTCCTAAATTGCGAAAATTAAGGAATCGCAATTTAGGAATTGCAAATTCCTATGCATCAAGAAATCGCAAAAGTTTTTGCGACTTCTTAATTTTCCTTATTTGCGATTCCTTAATTGTGAATCGCAATTAAGGAATCACTTTACATTGATTCCTATGGGCCTAGAGGCCCATAGGAATCAATGGGAAGACATTCTCATTTTGCGAATTCGCAATTAAGGAATCGCAAAATGAGAATGCAATTTCAAGGGTGCAGGGGGGTCCAAAGGATCCCCCCCTGCACCCATGAAATGTCATGTAAGTACATTTTACATACACACATGTCCCAAGGGCATGTGTGTGTGTAAAATATAAGTTTCAAAAATGCCCTTTTGTGCATTTTTGAAACTTTTTGCAAATTACCATGAAGGTTTACTTCATGGTAATTTAAAAAAAAAAATCATGCATAGCATTTAAGAAATCGCAAAATTTGCGATTTCTTAAATGCTATCGCAATTCTAGAAATCGCAAAAAATTGCGAATTCTTAAATTGCGAAAAATGAAAAAAAAATGATGCATCCCACAAAAGGTTTTTGCATTCGCAAACGGCCGAATTTTGCGATTCGCACCGTTTGCGATGCATGTGGCCCTATGTCTTTTATGGATGCAGATAATCACTTTTTGCGAATCACCATCATTCCAATTAGTAAGCCTGAAAAGCTGCTCCAATCTCAGATTTCCATACATATACAGGGAATGTCATAAGATGTCATATAGGATCATATTCACCCCGTGCTGAACATCTCTGCTTTCACTTCAAAGAAATCTGCAATAGTCAATTCCACTCAATGGACGGGAAGTGGGTGTTACCAGGCATGGTTTGCCTTGATAGCTTGTGAACACCCTCATCCATGTATGTTTCCCAAATTCCAGTCCAAACTCCTCTTCCCTCCGCCCCCCAGAAATGGTCAGAGATTTGCTCCAGCACTTCTCTTGAGTAACTCCGCATTGATGATATGAAGTTAAAGAGAGCACTCCCAGATCTGGTAAGGCTTGTGAGAATTGTTCTCTCCATGTGGAAAAATCTTTCCCCTGCAGAGAAAAAAATTGGAATTTGCACAGTAGGCTCCAATCCCATTTTACAGAATGTTATGCCATGAATACTTTTCAACAGGGAGAATATGACCCTGTGGGTGATGGTGCATGACATTCCCAGTAGTACTAGTGGGAGCCTATGCCTGTCACAGATTTCTGATTCTAATGCTGGGAATATTGGTTAACAGCAACAAACAGTACTTCTGCACCCATACGAAGGGATACTTCTGCGAGTACAGATTTATTCATGAATAAGGCATGCATATTTTGCCAATTGATTTGCAATAAATGGAAGAATCAGTATGAGAACAAGTAGTCATCATTTTTACTGCTATCTGTTTTTTCGACATGCCTCTTCCTGACTGCAAGGCTGCAAACCTTGCAAGTTCCTTTAAAATGTATTCCATTAACACTGTTGAATACAATCAGTGGAATAATCTATGTAGCTCGTAATTTTTGACAAAAAGGTAACAAGGCCCATCACTCCCACAACTCTCAAGAGCATATAAAAACTGCAGCAAATGAACGGAAAACCTCAGCTCATAGGATTATATAGAAATGTCAAACATACAAGAGAAAACTGCTAGATGGATTTTGGGCGCCTGCTTCCCCAAATTCTGGGTAGTATATTTAGGTCCAGATCTACAAACACTTTTTGATGGGATTTACAATCCTAAACAAATTGCAATACGCATCAGATTATATTACAAATTTGTGCAATGCTCTGCCTTGTGGTACTTTGTGTCCGGAGGGCATTCCAAGGGTGGTGCCTGGGCGTTCCCACACGACTACTCATGGGTTTTAACGCAAAAATGATGGGCAGGGATTTGCTCCGAAATTCTACGCCTCCTCAACAGAGGTGTAACTAGGAGAAATAGTTTCATTTCCCCTTGTTTTTCCTTCTTTGCATGTGTTCTGCATTATACGACACTCATGCAAAGTGGCCAACGCTTTATAGCATGGTTTGTTTTGTGAAAGGGACCCCTTGTAGCAGAAAACCTATGCTTCCCACAACTCAGACACTCTTTATTGCCCCAAGAGTTTTACATATAGCAAAAACTAGACCCTAGACATTCGGTATCATAGCACTCTATATGAGCACCAGTTTCATTACATGAGGACACATTCATTTTTGTTAGGAAAAGTGAGATTAACCCCTAGATTCATCATTGTCCCGTTTTGCGAGTCCTTAATAGCGATTATTAAGGAATCGCTATTAAGGACTTGCAAAACGGGATTCATGTAGAAATCGCAATTTTAATTGCAATTTCTACAGCTTCCTTATTTGCGATTAGCATATTGCTAATCGCAAATAAGGAATGACTCCCCATTCATTCCTATGGGCCCAAAGGCCCATAGGAATGAATGGGGAGATATTATTTATTTGCGATTAGCAATTAGCTAATCGCAAATAAGAATGCGATTTCAAGGGTGCCAGGGGTGTCCAAAGGACACCCTGTAGCACCCCTGAAATGTAAATGTAGCCTGATGTTGCGCACACACATGTTAAAAGGACATGTGTGTGTGTAACATACCACTTAGAAAAATGCACTAAAGTGCATTTTTCTAAGTTTTCGCTATTTACCACGAAGTCAGACTTTGTGATAAATAGCGACCAGAAATAGCGAATTCGCAAATAAAAAATGGTTAATGAATTGCATTTAAGGAATCTCAAATAGGGATTCCTTAAATGCAATTCCTCGCAAATATGCGATTTCGCAATTAGCGATTTTTGCATTTGGGATGATGAATCCCAAATGTAAAAATTGCGCTCGCAAAGGGCCAGATTCTCAGAATCTGGCCCTTTGCGAGTGCATTTTTCAATGATGAATCTAGCTGTAAGTGATTTGCCAAGAATCACAGAATGTTGAGCATCGTTGCCGAGACTTGAACCTGCTTCCTCAGCTTTCGTGGTCGACCACTTGCACCATAAGGCTACATCCTCTCGCCCTTGCACTATGGCTCCAAGGTGTCTGCATTGGCGAATGGCAGCCAAAAGAGTGCCAGCACAGGGAGAGAGCAGAACAGCGCCACATCTGAGTAGGTATGGTGCTGTTTTGCTCTCTCGCTTCCATGCAATGCAGCACAACAACTTTATTTGCCCTGCTGCTTTGCATGACTTCTTCCTAAAACTGGGCCCTAATGTAGTTCTTTTACATTTAGACCCTCAATACAAACAGCCTGTAAATTCCTATTGCCATGATGAAGAGAGTGGGTAAAAACATTCAGGTTCTGTGCAGAAACATTGAATCCTTCATGCTAGGCCCCAAAAATATGTAATTCTCATTAGTCCCCCTGCCCTGAAAGTACCTTGGCCCATTGTATCTATAGCTCCATGGTGGGGAAATGACAGGGATATTAACGGACCACTTCTAATGTGGAACCCAATGTAATATATTCAACAAATCATTTGCATCACATTTAATGAGGTGTGTGTTTTTGTAATTAAGTTGGCTAACATATGCGGGGACATGACAATGAAGGTGGATTTGCACAGATGCAATCTATCGCTGTAATCAAAGAAAATGAGTCTAGCTGGGAAGCCCTGCCGCAGATCTTATCTACCATCATACACATTACAACCGCACGCAAAGCCTGGGAGAGATAAAGGAAATTGAGTTAGGAGTTAGGAGAAAGGAAAGCTTTTTCCTTCAGCCGAGCACTGCTTTAATGTCGCAGAATCAGTTGATTGACTACCCTGCAGCTTCATAAACGTTTAAGGAGTGTCGAAAGACCTTCCCTAAGTAAAAGGGTCGATATTAAAAATATCTCTTCATAGAGGAAATAATAACAAAGGGGCATATTAGCAAGAACCTCGTTAAAATGATCGCGGTTTTAGCAGCAGGAAACTGCTTCTAAAACGGCGATAATGGGCTTGCTAATATACGATATAGAATTACAATAGAAGCCCAGGTTAGATGTGCAGGACATCTAACCTGGGCTTCTATTAGAATTCTATAACACCTATTAGCAAGCCCCTTATCGCTGTTTTAGCAGCAGTTTCCTGCGGCTGAAACGGAGATAGTTTTAACGAGGTTCTTGCTAATATGCCCCAAACTTCGTCGCAGATTTACTAACGCTTCGAGTTCAAGCATGATTGGGGTGCACCAGGAAGTGAATTTCATAAAACAGAAAGCCAGCTAAAAAAACACAATTGGACATAAATCTAAAGGCAGGGTACATGAGGAAGGAACACATTTTCGGAGGGGTTTGCTTATTTTTGTTGCCGCTAGAGTTTTGACTGACTGGCTGCTATCCATCTTGTACTGACCTTGTACTCCCACAAATGTATTTGCTGGATTTATCTGCATTATGATCTAAACATTGTATACACCCTATATTGCCTAAATGTTTCACTTCCTTCTACTCCTACTTCATACTTGTATACAACGTGTTATCCCTGTAAAGCTCTCTGATACCCTAACAGGTCACGTTCGCGCTGTGTAAAACTCTAAATAAATAAATTCATTTACGTGCAGTTCTCATGATATTGCATGGTGGTCAATGGTAATCAAAGCCTAATTGTGAACATCCAGATTGGAAAAGTTATTTCTTTTTTTCACGTCCACAGTAAAGCTTAATAGTAAATTCAGTAAAATAAGAATACTTTCAAAAGTGAATAATCAAGAGAACAGTTGAATGTGAGTAATGCTACCTGACAGCCCTCAGTACACCTAGATCTGTGCAGTATGCCAATGATGAAGCAAGCAGATCAAGCAAGCTTAGTTTGCGACTTTGGAATCACCCTCTGGTCATATTCTGTACTAGAGAGGACAGCCCCAGACACACAGGCCCAGATTTATCATTATTTGACGCAGTGCAGCGCAACAAGACAGCTTGCTGGGCTGCACTGAATCAAATGGAGAGGGAAAGAATGCACCACATTTACCAAGATATGGTGCATTCCTGCTCTCTCCCTGTGCTGGCATACTATGTGCTGCCTAGTGCCAATGCAGGCACCCTTGCATCATGATGCAATGGTGCCTGAGTTGCAGGAAGGACAGTTTTTGTGCAGGAGGGGACACCTTTTTGCACAAAAACAATCTTTAGAAGCGTTTTCCTCTTACTAAGTGTGCTGCAGAATACTGCACATTTAGAAAGAGGAATTGATTACAAGATATAAAGATATTTATCCTGGTTTGTCTCTATCTAGAAGGTATACAATTTTGATGCATTCCCAGATTTACTACTCTTGCTAAATCAGGGAATGCAGCAACATGCTTGGGTGGATGCGTGGGAAAACCCACAATCTAACCTAGGAACAGCTCCACAGGGCAGAGTAATGCAATGCAGTGATTTGCGCTGCCTTCTCTTACTTCAGATTTACCATGCCACGCAGGGACATGCAAGATGACTTTGCGTGGCTTGATATATATGACTTAAGGATTGCGTTGCCCTTTCGTCTCCTAGCGTAAATCAAGGGCAACGCAATCCTCGGATACATCTGGGTCCCAGTTTATTTCTGAATAATCTCTTTGGAAAGTACAAAGTCAGGCTGGCTATAGGACAATCTGGCTGTTCCCGAAAGGCTGGTCTGACAGATCAGTGTGAGGGGCGATTGACTTCCCTGTAATTACCACCAAAATTCCCTACTGTAAGTATAAATTCTCGCAGTCTCCCATAACTTGCAAAACACCCAGACTGCACGTATGTACAAATTAAAAACTGCCCCAATTTGCAAATGTGGACATTTTTTGGCTAACTGATTCGCTAATGGTGGCCACTTTTATTTTGGATCCCAGGCCTATTTTCTCTCCCAGTCCAACCCTCGGATAGAATAATCTTTATATATGTTGGACTAGTCATAGGTTAGAACCTGATAAGAAGCAACATATTCAAGTGTAAAGTCTAACTGCAAGTCTTCATGCTTATTTAGAAATTTTGAAAAGACATAGAAGTGTGGTGGAGATGGCAGACCAATATTAAGAACGTTGCATTCAGCTGTGGCTCTGTCACCTAAGAGAATTTAACTCATTTAGCAGTCACAAGAACAAATTGACACAGTGGTAGTAATACTGGTATAGACTATATGAAAGGTTATCTGTTATTGGTTATTGATTACAGGTCGCTCCTCTCTTATCTAATCCTTCCTTCTGTAAAAGTAATGATAAGAACAACCCTCTCTGGTAGCCACACTACAGCCCTCCATATTATCTTAATGGACAATGAGGAGATGACAGGTAAGATACCAAACATAACTTGCTTCTGGATTTAAAATAGGCAAGAACTTCAGATACCCAAAGAGAGGTGAATAATTAGCATAACATAAAATACCTATCAGCGAAAGATGAGAAAATTACTATAATCAGGTCATGACCAAACAAAAACAAAGACAATGATAACATCACAAATCCCCAGAAAAGCAGAAAGAAGAAACAAGGGAATGATTTGTAATGGATGATGAACATGATGAAGATAAGATCCTTGACTATTGCAATGCATTAAGGATTGGTTAAATGCTCCTTAAATTGTGCCCTGAGCTGCATGATACCAGAAATACCCACAAACAGCTTTTCTCCATTTTGTATTGACATTAACCCTGGAAGCAGAAGAAATTTGGGTCCCTGGAAAATAGTTTCCTTCATCCAATAGATGTCTCTCTAGCTACAACTGGATCTTCCTTGTGTGTATACCCACCACCACCTCCCAAATATTCTATGCCCGAGGAAATATAGACAACTACTTGTGTACCTCTGAGCCGGAAAAATCATAACAAGGATTCAATCAATCAATCAATCAGTCATTTGTTGAGTGCGCTACTCACCCGTAAGGGTCTCATGGAGCTGAGGGGGCAGCTACTGGTCGAACAGCCAGGTCTTGCGAAGTCCCCTGAACACCATGCATTCTCTATGTCAGTTTATTTAGTTGAAACTGTCTGAGAGAGTGCTGTGTGTGGATGATTCTAGAGTCAAGCAGTGTGAACTCCTAAGATCTCAAAGAAATATTGGCATGGCAGAGAAGAGATGCTATTCTAATCAGAATGAACGAAAGTTGATGATGATTAAAAAAGAGCTCAAGTTTGAAGCTTTGAGGTGAAAGGAATTACAGATTGGTTCAGGTAATTTGGTTTGAGGCCACAGACAGTCCCTCAGAGATAACATATTTTTCACTTGCCTGGGGCAGTATACAACCTTTACCACGCATTTTTTACCACGCACTACCATTACAACGCAGGCATTACAACGAAAACCATTACAACGCATTGCGCTGGGGGGCGCTCTAGGATAGGGAATAAGTTTAATTTTCTATCCAACACCTTCCCTAGTGTCCACGGGGACTGGAGTTGGAATAGAAAATTATACTTACCACTATCCAGCACCTCTAAGCGCTATGCGTTGTAAAGGTATGCGTGGTAAAAACCGCGTTGTAAAGGTATGCGTGGTAAAAGTATGCGTTGTAACGTCATACATCCGCCTGGGGCATTTCTTGGACAGGTTCTGTGAGAGTACCATGTTTGTGAAACCGCTCAGGTGCGTTTCAGTGAGCTAATCTCCTTTACTCGCCTAAGAGAGGTGCAGGGGACGGGGAGGAATTAGAAATGTATAGGTTTTTGAAGAACTGCCAAGCATTTACAACAGTGTGTTGAATTTTGGTATCAGAGTTATGTCCCATGAATGCCTGACATAAACTAGATAAAGGTATCAGGTGCTGACTGAAATAATGGTATGCAGGAGTGTAACTGCAGGCAAGCAAGGTAATGGATGCCATGTGCCTTGTAAGAAATGTGGTTATGGGTTGAGAGGGTTGGAAGTGCCACTCAGTCAACAGCCACAGTCCTTGAAGGTTGAACCACAAAAGTCATTAAATTAACGTATGCCTAACTCTCTGGTAGCTTGGCACAAAAGTAGACAGGCTTAACTTTGAGGCAATGTGTAAAGTATTAATGCACCAAACAAATAGCAATAAAGTGAAAACACAACACAAGAAAAATCCCAAATCAATTGACGGAAAATAGAGTAAACTTTAATAAATAAAATGATAGCAGAACAACAGAAATTCAATGAGTAGAACCGGAGATATTGAGTTTCCAAGTGAAAAATTCACCTAAAAGCACATGTTATCTGGTCACAATAAACCGGGCAAAAGTCATATGTTCCATCCAACTGCAATGGATTGCAGGTCCAATAGAGGGACCAAGTTAGTCCCACTTAAGAGGAGCATGTTGAGCGTCATGGACAGTTGTCTTGCAGCGAGAAGAGCAGGTTGTCATCATGGATGGTAGCTTTGTGTGAGCAGTTGTTGCATGGATAGTCGTCATTGCGAAGAGTAGGTTTCACCAGAGCTTCACATTGATTGTCATCACAGACAGCACAGCTTTGATTCGAACAGTTCATTTGCGGTTGCAAGGAGGCCAAACTTCGGGTTCTCTCAAATTTTCTTGCAGGAGGAGCTTCTTCTGATGGCAGCCAAGGGTACAAGGGTACAGGGCTTTTTGGGCACCTCATGTAGATCAGTAATCACTCCTGCAGAGGCCAGAAGCAGGGATTAGACTGGTCCTGTTATCGATCGAGGCAGATCCAGTTGTAGCAGGTCAGCTGGGAAGTTACAGAGAAGCCTTTCAAGCTTGTTGTTTCTGTGTAGCTCACACAGGAAATTAGCCAACTGATCCTGGGAGTCACTCTGGGTTGCCTTGAATGAAGGCAAGCAGGTCCAATCTTACTTCTCAGATCTCAAAGCAGTCACTCAAGCAGGAGGGCTGTCCTGTAGAAGCAGGGTAACCCTTTTTACTCTTCCACAGGTCCAGAATTCTTCTGATGAGAAGCTCTAGAGGTCCAGTATTTATCCTTCGTCCAAACCGCTGCGTGGGAGAACTCCCTCTACTATGCCCAAAACTGGTTCTGTAATGGCCTTCATCTTCTCCTGGTCAAGGCCCCAAACTGTCTGGGATGAAAAAAGCCAGGGCAGGCCTGGTGTCAAGTTTATTTGTGTGTGCTGTGGGCAGAGCTCTTTGAAGTGTAAGTGAGACTGGGTACTTCTCCTCCCCAGCTATACTGCCAGGATGGGCCATCCTGTCCACACCTAAACCACATTTTGGCTCAATGTCTGAAAGAAATACACAACCCATTCACAGTCATGTGATCCTGGACACAGGCAGAAGAAACAGTTGAGCAGATAGATCTGAGCACTCAACAAGTTTAGAAATTAATTGGTAGATCACGGTCCACTTTAATCCATTTCTTTTCTTCGGGCCAAAAGCAATTCATTCAAAGTCCTCTTTTCAGTCTAACGAGAACCTTTACAGCCTGTATATGTTCAAGACAGATAACGGTATTACAGGCAACACATGTTTCGTCGTTAGGTAGGGAACACCTCAACTTCTAAACAGCATATCAGCATAAACAGAATAACTCTCTCTGCTACCAATCTAAAGTTAACACGCGATAGGGGCACATGCATCATTGAAAATTGCGCTTGCAGAGGGGCAGATTCGCAGAATGAGCCCCATTGCGACCACAAATTTTTGCATTTGGGATGCATCATCCTAAATGCACAAAATCACAATTTGCAATTGCATTTAAGGAATCGCAAATTGCGATGCCTTAAATGCAATGCAATATTGCATTTACAATAGCGATTTCACTGTTATGGACCGCTAAATACCGATCATTTAGACCTAATGGTATTTAGCGTAAACTTTGAACTAAAGTGTATTTTTCAAAGTTTCAGGTTACACACACACACATTGGGGCATGTGTGTGCGCAACATGGGCGCACATCACTATTTCAGGGGTACAACAGGGTGTCTTTTTGACACCCTTGCACCCTTGAAATTGCATGCTATTTCCCTTTCATTCCTATGCGCCTGTATGCCCATAGGAATGGATGAGAAGCCATTCCTTAATTGCGACTCGCAATTTGCGACTGACAAATAAGGAATGTGTAGCAATCGTTATTTTTTATAGTGATTCCTACATGCATAGGCTTTTGCGAGTCCTCAATTGCAATTCCTTAAAAATCGCAATTAAAACTGGCAAAAGCATAGCTTGATGCATGTGCCCCTAAATGTAATAATAGAACCAAGTGTTAGTCATTTACAACAGTGAAAAACTACTTTAGATGTTTTTCACTCTCAGAATATGACATCCTACTTATTAAATGTAATGCACTCTGCCCTATGGGTCTTTAGGGCCTACCTTAGGGGTGACTTATAAATATTAAAACACAATGTTTTCTTTGGTTTATTTGCCCACTGTTAACGGCAGTTTAAAACTGCACTTCAGACTACAGTGGAAGGCCTGAGACATGTTTTTATAAGGCTACTTTAGTGGGTGGCAAAAAGTGTGCTGCTTCCCAATAGTAGCATTTACTTTACAGGCCCTGGTTATATGTAGTACCATTTACTAGGGACAAGTAAACTGAAAGTGCCAATTAGGTGTAGCTCAATTTTACCATGTTTGTTGGGAGAGAGTACAAGCACTTTACCACTGCTTAGCAGGGAAAAAGTGCATATAGCCCTAATGACAAAAAAAGCTAATTCAGCAACAGATAGCAAAAAAGTGTGGGGAGACCCTGCAAAAAAAGGGCCAGGATCAACAGACCACTGTCACGTATTTAGATTGATCACCATAGTCAGAATGATGAATACCTTCCAATATTAAAAGTGTATACCATGTAATTTGCAGTGTCAATGAAAGGCCTGATAGAAAAGGGAAGTGGCCTCATTTCCAGAAGCCCATTAAAATTCAGGACATTCTCATAGTTGCTGGAGTTATCCTTTCCAGTATCTATATACAGTCCACAGTGAGGTCACTTGAGAGAGTTGTTCTTTGGTAAGAGGAAGGACATCAGACACCCTACCTTTCTGCTTCACGGAATCCTTCATCCTCTCGCTACATGTGATGTTTTGGGAAGTAAAGGGAGCAACTGAACTCCCATTGGTTGGAGGGAAGACTGAAAGGAATTTTACAATACATGGGATTCTGTAATCACTGTGTAAATGCCACTCAATAATTTGTTTATAATTGGTGCCTTGTGACACACCAAGTTGCCGATTATAAAGAAAAGAAGTCAGAACCCGACTACTATAAGGTATAACAGTTGAGTTCTGATATCACAATACCTGCTACCAAAGTCGGCAGCTGCTGTGAAAGGCAGGTCAGCTCATAAATTGAAGCAGCTGTGTAAAGCAATTAAAATGGAATGTTGCTTTTCGTTCTTCTGCTCTATTTTAATAGCTTACAATGACAAGCAGAGAGAATATGTTTATTTTTTACACTCCTTTTTGATTTGTTTGGATTTGCTCTAGAGGTTTAATTTGTATTCATTATGTTTGCAAACATCCTCACTCTTTCAGATGAACGAGCTAAGCACCAAGGTTTTAAGTAACCCTGGGCGTCCGAATCGGCTACGCCCACGGAGTAGGCGTAGTGTTGCCTTCTACGCATTTTGCGTAGACAGCGTAGCCGGCAACACTACGCCCACTCTGTGTGCGTAGCCGAGTCGGCCGCCACCCGCCTCCCTCCCGCCCTCCCCTAGATACATTATTTAAGCAATTACCCTGAATAAAACAACTTTAAAGCACTTACCTTGTCTGGGGCTCGTCCGGGGCTCGTCCGGCGCTCCCTCTTTGAATAGCGTCCTTTCCTGGATACCAATGCGCATGCGCGGTCGCCCGCGCATGCGCATTGGTATCCAGGAAAGGACGCTATTCAAAGAGGGAGCCCCGGACGAGCCCCGGACAAGGTAAGTGCTTTAAAGTTGTTTTATTCAGGGTAATTGCTTAAATAATGCATGTAGGGGAGAGCGGGAGGGAGGTGCGTAGTGGGGCTACGCGGAGTGCGGGAGTGGGCGTAGCTTCTCGCCCTCTCCGCGTAGCTCCGCGGAGCCCCACTACGCCCACTACGCCCAGGGTTAGTTTTAAGTGGTTTGTGGGAAAGGTGATGGTGTGATCACGTATTATATGAGATAAATTATACTCTTGGTGTACATGATAAGGTTATTACATGTCACCTCAGAATTCCATAACCTTATAAGTGAACTCAGCCTTTGATCTCGTTCCTCTAGAGGGTATGGAACTCCTTGGTGAATTGCGATAGCCTTATAATGTACGTCAGGGTACTTTATCCCTTATATATTAAAGGACCTGAAAGAAATAATCAAGAGAGAGATTAGACCCGATGGATAGAGAATTGAGAGGCACTAAATACCATGACGTAATGTGGCTGTATGGATAGTTATGTTCAACACCAGTCAAGAAAAAGAATAGAGCTTTGAGAGAACCTTACTCGAGTGTCTTATTAATCAGCTGAAGTCTCACACACCCACTCCCATTCATCATCTTAGTCTATTTGTCAGTCACATTCTAACATCCAGATTTTCAACATGCACTAACTTACAAACTCCACTCAGTTGCTCACAGTTGATCCTTTGAATGCCTTTACTCACATTCATGTGCACGATCTAACTTTTACATATTCATCCCTACTCTCGATTTCAAACATTCTTTAACTTAAAGCCTTATTCACACTCCTATCTTCCATAGACCATTTTAGGTACATCCCACAATGAGTACTGTGTCGTGTTGTGCAGTGAAACTGCAAATTAAACAATGATACGTTAGGACCGTGAGAGGAAGACGGACTAGGAGGTAATTGCTTCCTCAATGCAATAGGTCTAGCAGAAATAAAGAGCCATAAGCACATTAAGCTGAATGTACGATACATGCAGAGGACAGGAAAAACTGTGAATTAATAGTCGAATGAATGCACAGATTAACTGGTGAGTGCATAGATGAATGAGTGCACAGAAAGCACCAAGTAAGCAGCGCGCTGTGGGCTAAAAGCTCCTTTAATGTAATTTTAAACTGGTTACCTTAACCAACAATTCTGTTGCACATCCCACTTTCTGCTCCTTCCTCCCCTGATTGCTTCCCCAGTCTCCGGCCACTGCGGCAGTTCCTGCCGATTGTGTTGAGGGACATAGCTCCTCCCCTTATTGCACCAACTTCCTGTGTGGGAGGATGCACGGTGGACGCATGCAGTGGGCACGTCGCTGGCACGCAGTGGGCACGTCGCTGGCACGCCACAGGCACGTGAAAAGGCAAGCCCATCTGTACGCGTCCGCATCTGGACCGCACCCAGTGCCAGACATGCTGCCCGTCGGTCTAACTTGACTGTGCACCACCTCCTCTATACAGGCAACGAATTGTGGACTCTAAATCATATACATGCTACTCATTCTAATAAATGTGCATGCTTTGACCCTGATAAATTGTCTATCAAGAAATTCACCACCTGTTCTAGCTTTGGTTTCTCTCTAGCACGAACGTCAAGACCTTGCACACCCCCTCTCAATACTTCTCCTTTTATGTAAGATACTACCAATCCTCAGCTACCACCTCGTGGAGCCCTTATTAATGCACGGTCTCTGCCTAAACACAAGTTGGACATTGCTGAGCTGATAGGTGCTCAGGGACTTGACATGCTTTTTATTACAGAAACAAAGGCTGATCAGTCATCAGACCCTGATTTCTGCATCGCCGTCCCACTGGGTTTTACGGTATTCCGACATGACAGAACTCACAAAAAAGGCTGAGGGCTAGCTTTGATCTATTGGTATACTTACACAGCCTCTTTCGAACCTCTACTCTCTCAAGACTGCAAAGTTTTCTTTTTCAATTTAACGATAAGTAACCTCTTCGCATTTAAAAGGCTGCTGCTTTGTCGTCCTCCTGGGGCAAAAAATGGTTTTCTTGCCTCCCTTAACACACTCCTTGAACCCTACGCCCTTGAAAATAGTTTCATATCTTAGGCGACTTCAATTTCCATTTAGAGTCTGTCACTGACATAAATACTGTTTCCTTACTTGATACCCTTACATTGGTGGGATTAGACCTTGGATGGCATCTTTACCACTAATGATTTAATCAAAATTATGGAGACATTACCTCAGATCTGGACCGACCATTTTGTGGTTATCTTTGAGCCTAATAGTATGCTCAAGGACCTACCGAACATATCTAACAGGCCAGTCAGATCCTACCGCAACTGGAAACAGTTAAACAACAGCTTACTTAAGCTCCAGCTTTCGCGCTCTCAAACAAAAATGCTGGAAAAGGCAGAACAGGCTTCCTCCCATTTTAATCAATGGCTTATGCAGACAGCTGATGATATAGCTCCCCTTAAAAAAAATCTCAAGCAATAGGAAAAGCCCAAAAGCCATCTGGTTTTCAGAATCCTTGAGATTAAAAAAGCAAGAGTGTAGAAGACAAGAGAGATGTTGGAGATTAAACTACAATGATCATGAACTCGCTAAGTATAAGATAGTATTAGCAGACTATAAGAATGTAATCTTGACAGGAAAACGCTCCTATTTTCCAAACATATAAAGGAGGCAGAAAACTCCACTAAAGAGCTGTTTCGAATGGTAACCAATCTGTCTACACTCCCTGGAAAGGTAGTGAATAATCATTCTCAGGACTTCTGTAACTCACCAGCTCAACATGTTCAAATTAAAGTTGAACACATTTATATTACCTTTGATAATGGGACAAGATCTGAGATTCGCAATTTAGGAATCCGCCTACATCTTAATGCTCCGGCCTTCAAAGACTTTAGATCAGTAACGGTGGATGAGGTAACCACCCATATTTAACAGGTCAAATCTGGCTCTCCCACAACCCTTTTCCCCTTACAATCTGTAAACAAGTTCTTGAGATCCTCGGCCCCAGCCTAACCTCAATTTTAACTCCATGTTTATGGAGGGTGTTTTCCCTCCATCTGGAAGAGGGCATTGATTTTGCCTCTTTTGAAAAAATCAAATCTTGATGAAGCTGATTCTAATATTTACAGGCCTATTTCACGTCCCCCAGTTCCAGCCAAAGTGGTTGAAACAGTTATGAATAATCCACTTACACAATATTTACATGAATACAACTTCTTGGATGAATCCCAATTCAGATTCAGGGCAGAGCACAGCACAGCACAGAGACTGCCCTGATACAAGCCACTGATGAAATCAGAGCAGTCTTAGATGCAGGTAGTGCTGCTGCCCTTATCCTGCTCGACTTGTCGGTAGCGTTCGACATGGTCGAACATAACCTGTTACTTGACCGTCTAAATTCAGCATTGCAGACAACACGTTAGCTTTGACCTCTTCCTTTTTGTCTGATAGGACACAATTGGTTGCCTTGGGCAATTATGATTCCCCATCTTTCACTCTCCCATATGAGCCCTAAACTCTTTAATGTATATGTAGCTGAACAGGCCGCATTAATCAGATCCTTCGGAATGGCTTTAACATCTTACGCGGACTACACTCAAATTGTCTTGTCCAGCTGTAAAAATGTCATGCTGCCGGTAACAAGATTTAGAGATTGCATGATGGCAGTCAACTCATGGATGAGCTTGCGCTGCCTCAAGCTTATTTCAGGAAAAACCGAGGTAATCATGTTTGGGAATTACTCCCCTAATTGGTCACAGATCTGGTGGCGGGAAAATTGGGAGCAGTACCCATCCCAGTCAATAAAGCAAAAAGTCTGGGAGTGATCATAGACGAGAGACTAAACTTTGAAGCTCAAATCAAAGCAGTCTCATCAGCCAGTTTTTTTCTACTCAAGCTGATCAAGAAATTTCTATCTCTTATCCCAGTAGACAGCAGGAAAATAGTGATTACCCTAGTCATGGCTAAACTGTACTACTGCAAGGGCCTTTATCTCGGCATGCCAGAGAAGCAGCTACATAGATTGCAGATGATCCAGAATGCAGCTGCAAGGTTCCTGCTGGGGATCCCTATGTTTCAATCACTAGGCAAGCATCTTCGGAGACTGCATTGGCTATCAGTAAAGTGTCGCGTTAAGTTTAAGGCCTTATGTGTCACATACAAGGCACTTCCCGGTACCGGTCCTCAGTTTTTGAGACGGACATTAAATTGGTACTCCCCAAACAGATGTCTTAGGTCTGAAGGGGCAAAACAAATGCTCCCTCAGAGATTCTGCAAGGCTAATTGGGGTGGCAGAAGCTTCACTGTGGGTGCTGCGAAAATCTGGAACACCCTCCCATTCTCCATCAGAAATCTTACTTCCTTAACACCCTTTCGAAAAGCCCTTAAGACCTGGCTATTTAATGAATAGTGCACTAGCTTGCTTCCGGACTGTTAGTGCCAAACACCTTTTGGTATTTGTGCACTGTATACATTTTAATAACATAACATAACAATAGGAGAATGAGTACAAAGATCGATGAATAGACTAGTTAGAGCATGCAAGAGTGTACTGAGTGCATGGATGATGAGTAGATAGATGGGAAAATAAATGAGAGCGTGTATAGCATGATGCAAAGGAGAGTGAGTGGAAGAATGGTAGCTGGATAAATGGAGTAACTGAAAGATGAATGAGCATGTGTGATGAAGTGTGATAGCATGGGTATATAAATAATTGGGCTATCCACCCACTGTTCCACTCTGTCGATTTACTCATTAACTCACTTATACTCATCCCTTCATCTAACCACAGTCTTACCCAACATCTTTCAATCCCTGTATAAACTCACTCCTTCTTTCCATTGAATGCACCCATATTCCTGCATTAATCCAGTTATCCATCTCCTCACTCCCATGCACCCCTTGCTCATTGGCACATGTAATCATGCATTATATATCTACATGTGTGTGCATGTGTCCCTGTGTGCATTTAATGTTTGATTTTGTATTTGGTGTCTTCGTATCTGTCTCTCTATGTGTACTACTTACATGTAAATGGATGGCTGCATGTGTATGAAGGTGGCGTGTGAATACTTGCAGGTGTGCGTTGCATTTTTATGTATGCATTCAATCCTTACGTTTGTCTATGTATGCATAGATGCCAATGCCTCTGCATGTAACCGTGAGGGACATGGGAAAGAACAATTTTATTCTGTGGCTCCCCGCTTTTCAGATAGTTTTTTCTATTTTGCCTTTAATACTTAATACACTGTGGGACATTTACAAAAAAACGTCATAGTGCATTGTTTCACCCAAATTAGTAACTGCCTAGTCTGCCATTTTCTAAACACAGGGTTGTGCCGTATTTACAAAAATACAGTGCACCCCTGTGTTTCCCCTTGTGCTGGCACTAAAAAATCTGCCTAGCACCAGTGCAGGCACCTTTGTGCCATGTTACAAAGGTCAACAATGTAGTTATAAAGATTCCCTTTGAACTAATATTCTTTGTTTTACTCAAACACCCAATGTCAGAGCACTCAATCAACACTGTCACACACTTGGAACAGCTCCACTCAGGATACGGCACTCCTTATATTAAAAAAGATTTATTAATATATCAAGAATGAAAATCACAATATTAAATCATCACGTACAAATACATGATAAAAGCATATAAGAGGGTAACAAAGTGCCCTACAAAGAATAAAAAAACATATTCAAAATACATGATTCCTACAGTTAATATCTCGTCATTGAAAAAACAACAAAAAAGCACCACATGGAAGGAGCATATACAGGGCAGTCAGAATTTGCTTTACAGTGTTAATTTGAAAAAAATGTAAACAAGACTTGACAGAGAACAATTGACTCTAGTCCTCATGTCCTTGGTGTTTTCACGCTTTGAAAGCTGAGTCTTCAGCCAGCACTCTGCACTGTGGGTGGAAGCGCCTGACACAAGCGGGAGCTTTTAAGACTGCTGCAGCTGTGGAAATGCAGGCAAAAGCTGGCTGGAGCCGAAGCAGCATCCTTACCAAGCACAATGGCCAAAGACATGCTTCCTCCACCCCTGTAGATGCAAGGCAAAATTACCACTCAACAGCTGAGTTCAGGCTCCACCCCTGGTGCAACAATATGCCACTCTCTTGAAGCTCTGAGCTTACCAGGATGAGTCATATCCATGAAACGTGAATCACATCAACCAGTAGTTTTTTTTAGTAGGAATAAAACTAGATTGCTGGTTGAAATACAGCCTATTACATGAATGACGTTCCTCCAGGTCCTTGTTCTTGAGACTCTTTCCTTCTTTTTTATTAGAACGACCAAACAATTCCAACCACATGGTGAGAAGGGATATTAGGTTGGTGTGGGTAAGTAATGATTCTGCACAAGGATGAGAGAATGCATCGGTCAAAGGATTCTTTGAATCAGGAACATAAGTTATTGTAAAATTGTATTATGAAAATAAAAATGCCATTCTGGCTTGACAACTGTTCATACATTGAAGGTTTCATATATTTAGTAAGTTCCTTGCGTCAGTGAAAAGTTCAAAGTCCATAGCTCATTTATGCCTTTTCATGGATGTCTCCATTTGGCCCAAATAACTTTCATGATTAGTAACCCTCTTTCTGGAACTGAATAGTTCTGATCCCTCTCTAACGAAATATGGGCATAAGGTGATGCGCACAAGTATATACCCATAGAACATGTAGCCACCATGACAGTACATACCTGGATGAAAAGTGGACGCTCCCTTTCTTGGTATAGGGGCTCCAAACAGGTGGAAAGGAAGTCCTCACCAGACAGAGTTATTTTGGTAAAGTAAACAGGAGGAAGGAACTAGGCACACAATCCCAAGACAGCATACAGGGCAGGGAAATAGTGAGGCCCAAAATTATGTATTTCTTAACTGCAAGGAAGGCAGATATTTGACCAGGAAGCTAGAATAAAAGCCACACAACAGAGAAAACACTAGGAGCTCCGTGACTCCACTGTGAGAAGATGGGGGAAGGTTTATAGGCTTTATAGGGAGAGAATCTGAGGGTGCATGAACCAAAAGGAACAGGAGGCAGGAGACAACGTGTGGAACATGGGAGGTGGAAACTAATGAATACATGAGAAATTAAGGAGTGAAAGGAGGAAAGAGGAGCCAATTACTATGAAAGCTAGGAAGGAATCAGTCTGTTGAGGATAAAGAATGGGAACAGGACCAATCCTTCCCTCAGGCAAGTGTGTGAAATAGAGAGGGAGGAGGGAAGATGAAGATTACTAAAAGAAACTATAACCTGGGGAACTCTCTTTCATGTGAAATAACTCACTATCCACTTTGAGAGAAAGAGAGGTCAAGAATAACACTATGGTCTAACTGAACTGAAAAAAGAGAGACCAGCCCTTGAAGGCTGAAGGCATAACAATGTAAAGACTGGAATAACATTTGAGACATGGGCTTTTATTGTGAATGCCTTTATAAGTGTTGTCCTACTCTGAGAAGAGATGTTGATAATTTCCTGCCTATCCCATTGAATACATTTGTATTTCATTGGAAAAGACACCTTGTGTACAGAGTGATTCCTCATAATGGAACAGATGAAAAGCAGGGTCTTCTAGTCCAACATTTTAATGCAGGTTGTAACTAGAATGACCCACAGCTCTTTTGAAAGCACCAGTCCCTACTTTTAACTTTTTAGTTAGTATGAAGGTGGCACAAGATTGTTGCTTGAGTGAATTTTCATTTGAGCATTATGCATGGTTTTTTTGGATTGAGAATCCGAACATAAACCTTATTGCATGATTTTCTTCTTTAACACACACGCCCATTCTCTATTTATTTTGGAGTAAGATTGGTTTAACAAAAACCTCCTAAGTATTCTCAGAGTTTTGAGTAAATACTCCTCCAATGTTGCCCCTTAAACCTAGTTTTCCTGATAGAGCACGCAGGGACCAACTAGCACAGTTTTTACCATACTCACCTTGGGCCCATATACCATTCACGCTTTGAGCTAGCAGTCCTGCCTAACTAATTATTAATTTAGTCACCCTATCAGTTGCCCAGAGGTCCGTTTAGGAGTTGTAAATGTAAACCATGACTTACCAATCCTCGTCTCCTTACTATAAGTCCTGTGAATCAGAGGGAGTTAGAATAAATAGGCAATATTTAAACACATTTACTCTTTTATAATAATGACAGACTCAGGGAAAGTTTTAAAACCTTTATCTATGATAGAATTTCTGAGTCAAATGAAAAGGGCCACAATCTAGTGACCATAAATTTTACATGCAAGAATATGACCAGTAGGACATAAAGTTTGTAAGAAATCACAGTAACACATTTAGACATTGGTACCTGGGAAGGGTGAGAAAGGGAAATAGCACATGGATATACCACATAGATTATATTTACCTAGAATGGTGCAATGACCAATCCTGGCCACGGACTTAGGCAAAAAGGACCAGGACCCGGCTCCTGACTAATCAGGTGCCCACGGGACAAGACAGGTGCAGATCAGGACAGGTGACCTCAGCTAATTGCAACGCCAGCGTCACACCCCTCTCTCTAGGAAAGCAAATTAGTACCCCGAGTGGATAATCGATTCTTCTGACAGAGTCCTCTGCCAGCACTTCTGTTCTCGATTGCCTATTGAGTGTGTTGGGTCAGTAACAGGTCAGCTATTTGGACAAGTCGGACAATTTCTCTATCTAAGCCTACCTTAGTTATACCATTTCAAGGGCAATGTACCACCCCTAAATGTTGCAAATCTATGTGTTCCTCTTCAGTGATTGGTTGGAAAGGCAAGGAGGGGTCATCACACCAAACTAAGATGATGTAATTTCAATTTGAATCATATTGATTGAATACCCACCCACAATTTACTTTCCCATGACTTTATTCCACCCATCAACATTATTTCATTTTCGCATACAATGTTAACACGTTTGGTAAGTTTTCTTCCTTTACCCAAGTCATGGGGTGAGGTTCTCAGGCACATCGTGGGCAAGATGCTTCTTGGCCGAGGTTCAGCAATTTCAGAGTCAGAGTGCGTGTGCGTGGCATCGTCCAAGATGGAGGATGTGACAGTGTTCAGGCCCAAAGTACGAGCTAGTAGCAAAGTAAAAAAGAAACATACTAGAATACAAAAATAAATGAATGCACTGTATACTACTTATCTCTACTATATTCCCATTACTTTAATTCAACTTGTGTGTTAATAATTAAGCAAAACTAACAAACTTAGTATAAGCTGCAGCATAAGCATTAGCATGTGAGATTTGAAGTGGCCATTTCTAGCACTAGTGCGCAGAAGCAAAGATTACCCACCAAAGCAGAGAGGACCTTACACCATGTGAGTGTGGCAGAAGCATGCGCAGTAAAATTCCCGGTTGCGGCGGCCCATTTAGGACGTTCGAGTTAATGTTAATAAAAGCACATGGGCGAGCTTTCCCAAGATACTAGAAATGTTGTGAAATGTAAATATTAGTAAACACAACATGTTGGTTAATATATTACAGGTTATTTCGAGAGGGTTGAGTACAAGCAAGTTTCTGTACGTATGAAACCTTGCTCCATTCCTATTTGTATTATTTTTTATCTGTAGCTTTTAAAGATCTTGTTTCAACAACTAACAACAAAGGTCCGTTTTGGCGACCCTCTCAACTTTGGTTCTCAGCCTCCATTGAATGTGAAAAATAAAGGTCATGCTAGCTGAAAGAAACTGACATTGATAGTATGATAAAACTGTATTGTTAACTTTTAAATTGCAGTTGAGAAACTACAAAACTGATGCTTCTAACTCTATACACACCTTGTTCAAAATTGTTAGAGAGCTTACTAATCCTTTTTGTTCTGCTAGCTCAGTAATTTACACCTAGGGACTGTGTGACAGATTATCTTTCTAATTTACCAATCAAGTTCATAAAATCTAAAAAAGTATTAAAAGTGACTCAGTCTCACATGAGGCTTCCACAAAGACTAAAGACAGAGAAGATTTGTTGTCAAGGGGAGCCAGTCGTTTCGACAGGCAAGCGATCTGTAAATTGGACCTTCTCACTGCCATTCAGGAAAACAAAACAGTCCAACTAATGAAGTCTATTAGGTCTGGATCTCCTGATGCAATTTGCCCTTACAGAATTTTACATGATATGGCAAAAATAGTGACTCGTGCAATGACAATTATCATGAACTATTCTTATGCCACTGGGCAGAGTCCAATAAAATGGAAGGAGAGTGTAATCAAACCTCAGTTAAAAAAATCAATCAGGACCTGATGCTGGAGTACAGTTAGAGACCTATATCTCTCCTCCCCTTGAGCTCAAAGGTAGGGAGAATGATGGTGAAGTAACTTGCTAAGTGCCCCTTCATGCACTTATATATTCCTCCATGCTACACAAGCACGCTTGCACCATGGTGCAAGAGTACCTGCATTGGCACTAGACAGCAAAACGGCACAGGCGCAGAGGAAAGGGCAGGAATGTGTTGCATACTATTAGATACAGCACATTCTTGCACTTTTGCTTTCACACATAGCTCTGCAGTAGGATGACTTTCTGTGCTGCACTGCTTGGCTATGCTGAAAATATGCCCCATTGTGTACAGTCACAGGACATTCTGTGATCAATACTATGATCCACATATATTGGCCTACCACCAGCATTGTGACATGCACCACACACCCCTCAGTCACCGTACACTGTTTGATTCTATACTCCCTTTGAACTGTTCTAGAGTGTGTCACGGTGAGCACACACCACAAGTACACATAAATTAACCATGTGCACACTCTCCCACATTACAACCTATGTGTTGTGTATGTCTTGCACAGGCACATGCATTTTGTAAATGGTTTTTTCACACACATATTTTATGATCAACCTGATGTTAGGCAGGGGTGAGTGTAACACACAGCAACAGACCATTTGAAGAGATGAGTTAGACAGTAGGCCTCACTGCAGTGAACCAGGGTGAGATAGCCATGTTCTTACTACTGTTCACTACACAGCATGCTGCCACGTGCCACTTTAGCTCTGTCTTACTCCTGGCAAAGGCAGTAGCAGTACATCGTTCCTGAGGGTAGGTCTTTGTGTGGCCCTCCTGGTCGAAACAGACTGCAATTCATGAACCAGACCTATGTAATGGCACACACACATATTCCATGTTCCTCTTTGGGATGAAACAATAATTAGTGAGCCCCACAACTATGCAGTTGTACACTCTGGGCAGGTGTACACTATTCTTAACATGCTTGGGTCATTTCATACTAATCTGTCCATTGCATCATGTTCATAAGACTGTGTGTATGTATACATACATTTGTGCTTAAACTTTGACATGGACACTTCACACTTTCTGCTATGATAGTCCCTGCATACTGGGGCAAGAGAAGAAATGTATTTTGGGCAGACGGTTTGTGCTCTCCCATCAAGATATGAGCACACCGAAAAACAAACACGCCCTTATTATTCAAGCCTTAATTATGGACTCAATCACCATGCTATATAAGAATTCCCTCTAATGTGGGTGTACCACAACTCACTGCAATAAAACTGTCTAGTTCATTGGGCATTTATAAACATTAATGGGATGGCCTCACCCCCCATCCCAGGTGTCATGGCCATCATAAAGTCTAGAAAGGTATGGATGGTAGGTGGTAGGGATTTTTATTGGATACACCCTTCCCTTGGTTCCCTGCCCCCTCAGCTCTGAACGAGGGGCTTGCTTGTCATCAGAGAATGCTTTGGTGAATGCGGGATGGCCAATGATGTAGCATGATACCCGGGGGGGGGGGATGAGGCCATCCCAATAATTTTTATAAATGCCCATGGAACTAGAAAAGTGTTCTGTTAGTAATTTAAAATTCACCCACATTAGATGGAATTCCTTTGTAGCAGGGTGATTGAGTCCATAATTAGGGCTCGAAAAATAAGGGTGTATTTGTTTTCCGATGTGTTCACTTCACACGTTCACCATCTCTGTATTCTTGAGGTAATGTGATGTTTGCAAAAATATCTCTATTGTCTTCATTCTCTAGTTAATGCCACACATTGCAAGGCCATCTATTCATAGTGTTCTGGTGCAGCCCTTTATGCCTCACTGCATTGTTGAGCATAGCATGGGAAATGTATATTTTGTTAACAGTGCCCAGATGTGGTATGTATGAGAATCTGCCCAGGAAATGTGTCACATGTGCAGTGTTTTGTGTATCCCCACACCACTTGCATGTATGTCTCATGACAAATCACATTTTAACATCTACACCTGAGACTACGCCTTTGTCCATGACAACTGTCACGCATGATCTATGATAGTATCTGTGACAACATTTTCTCATGCAAAGTGCTGCTATTCTGCATGCTAGTCCATTGGTGAGACACACAACAATGTGGGATTTGCCTCAGGTATGGACATTTTGGGAGATTTATGTTCCACCAATCCCTGAGTGTCATATGAAACACACTTTGCTGCTGCAGAACATAGCAAGACTGCTAGCTGTGCTGCACTGCACTGCTTAAGTGTGTGAGGATAGGAATGGACCATTACTATGTGCCAATCCTATCCTGTCCCTTTCATGCAGTACCTCATCACATTGGATTGCTGCATAAAATGATTTATTTTTTGAAGTTATGGCGCCATGTTGATCAAAAGCTCAGACTACAGGCTTGTCAAATGTTGAGGCCTATATCTAATTGAGAAGATGTGAGTGACTTGATTTTTATAGTCCTGGCCGCTTAATATACATCCATAAAAAAATTGTTGTTCAGAGATTTTCATTTTTTATTTGTTTTTTTGTATCATTAGAGAATAAATTTAGCTTGGGTAGACATTGCTAATCCGGGCTGAATTTTTCTGGATGACATTTTTAAAAATGGCAGTTGTGTTGCAGTGATGATGTAATGTTTCTAGAACCATGAGACGTATGTACTTCATATTGGTGTCATAACATAGGTGTTTAGGGTCAAATAGTCTTATCGAAACAGAACAGAACTCCTCAGAGCAACCCTTCTGCCATTTTCTAAAATGGCGGTTCTATAATGATGTGTTTTAGCCATCATACTGATAATTTATTTTAATACTGTTTTTGTTTCAGGTTTTCTGTTGATTCAAATTCGTAAACACGAGCAAAGCAGATGGTAGCAGAGGATCTTTACCCCCTGATAGAGTGTTGCTAACTACAAAATCAGAGGTCTCCTTCAACAAAGAAAAATGTGCCATATGCCAAACTAATTCAAAAGAAAAGTTATCACCAACTGCGGCTGGACAGAAGAGAGTTTGAGATGCTGCAGAAATACGTCAAGACGCAGTTCCCAAATGATTGAAACTGATGAGTGAAGAGGCTCAAATATTTTAACAACAAGTGCTACAAGTCATAAACAATGGAAAAAATCCTTGAAAAAACCCATTGACAAATAGCAGAAACAAGTTAATCACAACAAGAATCAGAATCTTCTGAGAAAGCTACGATACAAAAAAACCAATGCAAATCCACTAAGAAGATCAATAGCTACCCCTCGTCCGCCTCCAACAACTTATTGGAACGTAGAAGATCTTCATTGTATTATCTGTGGTTTAGCCAGAACAAGGGCCACATGGATTGTTGAAAGAACAAAGTATAGAGTATGTGAGTCTCAAAGGGAAAATATGTTTTTATCTGCAGCTAGTTTCTTCCAAGATGAAGTTTTCAGCTGAGTAGCTGATCTGAACAGTGAGGTGAATGTACTGTATGCCCACCCGAACTGCATGTGTGCATACAGTCGAAAATATGAATGTACAATGAGCTCAGAGCAGCAACATGACCTCCAGGATTCAGTTAAGTTTGCACTCTTTGGAAAAGCAAATGAAGTTTCAAAACCACTCTTGAGTGCTGGCTGTGGGTTCACACTCAGTGAAATTAGAGACATAATGGTCAACATTGAGGAAACTGTATTTATCCATAATAATGAAACTAAGATTTTTCTGGTGACAATGTACAATGACAACGTTCATTTTTGTCAATCTAACAAAAATAATGAGACACCAAAGGTGTTCTCAGCTGAATGTACTCCTGAAGTTACTGCTGCCAAAATAAGATCACAGGATGTAGTACAATCAGCAGGAACCATTTTACGAAACATCCTGAAAGATTTAGATTTTGAACTTAATGACAAATTTTGTGATGCCCCAGAGATCCACAAATCATGGGAGTCAACAAGAATGCATGATGTTGTCTTAACATTTTTTACATCACTGTTTAATATAAGCAAAGCTAATCTGTTACTTGAGTTCAGAACAAAAGCCGACAACATTGGTGATGGCTTTGATGATATAAGTGAAGAAGTGGAAGACATTCCCATGAACCGACAGGCTTATGCTGTGCACATGTACTGTCCTTTCCAAATCATGTTTTATGAATTACGTCACAGCAACAAGAAAACTCCGCTACACATGATGACTGCCTATGCAATCTATGACAAGTGCAAAGTAGAGAGTTAATCACTTTCATGATAAGGACTGGTTTATCAACAAGTTATAATGACATAGTACAGAGCAGGAACTTGTTAGCAGCCCAAGCTGTAAAATGTTGTGCATCTGATAGCAGACCATACCCAAGCCACTTTACCAGAAAAATATTTATAATTGCTGCTTTAGCTAATTTTGATTTTGAAGAAAGCTCTTCTTCGTATGGAATATCCAGCACACATGATACTGCCATTGTGCTTTTTCAAGACTGTACCAATGAAGTAGCTGCTGGAAACCAATCTGTGTCAGCTGTAGGCATAAACAAATGAAGCTGCAAACTTATAACCCAACTGCCATATCAACATGTGAAGAATCTCTACAAGCCATCAACATGTCCCAGTCTACCAGAAAATTTCAAAGTAGTTGAGGACATGGATCTTCTTCTACCTGATGCTGTGGTCCCCAAAGCTGAGTAAACTGAATTTATCCTTTTGCTTATTTGGTGCGGATGAAGAAAAGCCAGTTCCTCCATGGGCTGGAATTCATGCTCTTGGCTTTTACCAGTAATACCAGTAATACCATCTCCATTCACAAATTACGCAGCAGTACAGAGAGCTCTAATAAATTTAAAAAATATGCGTGCTTAGCTTGAAGACCAGCCTATCCTGCCAGTTACCTGTGATGAAGTTGGTTTCTGTATTGTAGCTGACATGTTTATGTGCAATCCAGTAGAATATGATCATCTTTATCCAATGATGAGCGTTTCCTACATGACAAAAGTTGTGTTGCAGTGTGCAGGAACTTATCTGAGTGGATGTGGCATAGACAATGCACTTATTGAGGCTGAATTCTTTGGAAGAAACACTGTCCAGTTAGTATTGAGCGGAACTCATTATGTTAGTTCATTAAAAGGTATACTCATCATATCTGAGGCTATATTGTGTTGGAATGCTTTCTGGAACAAGAATGACAAATTAGGTTTTGCATATTTTATCTCAGAAGTGAACAAGAGATTGGGTGCACTTCATTCAAAATACATAATGCAAAGCCTGGCAATGTTCAATACACTCAGTTCAAAACCAAAAAACCCAAATATCAAGTCCGTAGATTTTGTCAAAAAATGTGAAGAAAAATGTGAACTTTGCAAGAACTAGGAAAATGTTTTACACATGATAGCTGTAATGACAAACTTGGTACATGCTGATCGGGAAGGTGATTGGGAGCTGCATGTGATGCCAGTGAAGTCACTGATTACTGTCTTTTGTGAATTAATTTGCATAGACGACCTGAGATATGGGACCTGATAGTTGGAAAGAGGGGAGAAGCTAGAGGTGGGAAACCCATACCTCTACAGAAAGTTCATCTAAGGACATTTTGTGGTGAAAGACAGAGAAGGAAGGTTCAATGCTTTGGCTCCAGATATGAAACTGGAACAGACAATCCAGAGATTACCGAAAAGCTCTAAGGGAATTGTTGGTCACACACATAAAAGTGAATCTTATTGCTTAGTGGCAGCTAGTTTACCATAAAGTCATCTCTATTTGCAATGTTTTCAGAGAGATGACAAATCCAAAATTAATGGGCCACCGTGAAACTGTTCCTCACTACCAACATTTGGGAAAGAGATGGGAACGTTTTAACAAACAGATTGACAGCCTTCTTAATTTCATGCAGCAGCAAGGAAACCCCTTTGAATTGACTGAACTTATGCAACTGCACAACTTTCTGACCAAACAATATGTAGATAACGATATAAAGATATATCTACTAGATGTCCTAGAACATGGCTCAAAACTATATACAGAACTGAAGCAGGAAAGATGTATTTTGAAAGAGAAAAAGCTGTTTGACATAATTACTAAAGCTTAACTTCCATACTTTAATTGCTATAGTAAGAGTTTTGTCCACCAAGCCACTACAAAATAGTTTAAATAAAAACAAATTTGGCAGGCACATAGAGAGATGGATGTAGCAGAAGAAGGGGTGAATTTATCAAGGGCATTCTGTTACATGATCTAATTCCATCAAATGCATTATTTGAGGGAGATGCTACAACCAAACCAGTGAGCACAAACTTGTACAAGAGCTCAAAAAAACTTTTACCTGAAGAATTTCAGTTAAAAAAAGTGTCATCATTGACAACTGCTGTTGTTGTGGACTATATGTCACAGTTGTGAATGGTCACGTTTTACTCCATGCAAAACTTCAGAGGTAGTTCAAACAGTCCAAAGATATCAAAGTCAGTGTGCACCTTACAAGGACTGCACATTGTCTTTGACAGTTATCTTGAACTATTTGTCAAAGAATGTGAGAGAATCACATGAATGTCTACACGTGGAACAATTGAACTTGCTTGTATCAAAAATTCAACACCTATACCTGTGCAACTTGATACATTCTGGTCATCAACATCAAACAAGATGAACTTGGAGATGTTCACTTGCCAAAGCATTGCTGATGCTTCAGTGAACACTGAATTTCCAAGTATTTCAAGTGGAATGATTGTCAATGAGAAGTTGGTGCCTGCAGAGATATATTCAAAAGTTACAGACCATATTGTTCAAGAACTTAAAAGCAAATTGGAGGAAGCTGACCTTCATATTGGCCACATGTTGAATGTTTTTTTTGCAATGGTTCCAATCATGGCATTGCACTGTCAAATGACACAGATGTTATTATAGTACCACTTAGATTTGCTGCCATGTTCATAAGTCAAAGATGTTCAGAGTTATGGATAAGTTATCAAACAGACGAGAAAAGACACTTAATCCAGCTTCAGATTCTGTAAAGGAACCTGACCCAGAGGTGTCCAGGGTTCTTATCAAGGCACATATTCTTATGGGTGATGATGCTATGAGCAAAATTGTAACAAAGCTTGGAGTTTTAACTGCTGAACCTTCAAAGTTTCTGAAAGGATTTGCTGAGGCAGAAGAAGAATGTGGCTTTAAAGATGTAGGAACGTGCCTTGTGCGTGTGTGGAATATTAGTTCTGACTTTCACACATTTGAAGATCTTCGGTACAGTGAGTTCAAGAGATCAGTCCCTCTAAGTGACTTTCCACCAAAGTCATATTCTGTGGGTGGACATATTAAAAGAGCGTCCTATCTGATCAGAAGATGTGTAATTGTTTTGTATCACACATATGTAGAGAAAGAGCTGTGTGAATTTGGATGGGAAGATATTGATGGGGTGCTAAAATCAAAAAGAATAATAAAGCCTCTACCCATAGAACTTACACGTACATGTACTTGCAAAACCTGTGCTACAAAAAGATGTCCCTGTCGATGTACTCTTCCCAAATGTTCAATTCTGCAAATGTACCAAGAGCAATTGCTGAAACAAATAAATACAGTGAACTTTGAAAATGTGTCTAAAACAGAAGTGATAAACATTATTTTTTTTTCATATTAATATCATAAACATGGTGTATACATAAAATGATTAAAATCCATTATTATTTATTTCATTTCTATATATGTCTCTTCTTCCTCTATTATAACCACCATTTCGGAACATGGCAGAAGGGTTGCTCTGAGGAGCTAATTTCTGTCTCCATAAGACTTCCTGACCCCCAAAACCTATGTTTTGACACCAAAATGAAGTATAAACGTCTCATGGTTCCTGAAATCTTACATCATCACTGCAAAGCACCCACCATTTTTTAAATGTCGGCCAGAAAAATTCGGCCTGGATCAGAATAGTAAAGGTGCACATCACCTCCGCAGACACCACGGGGGGCGACGTCGGCGCCAGAGTAATCCCCTGACGAAGGGCTCCGCCCGAAATGCATCGGGATGTGTGTTAATATTTGTATCATCACATACTGAACTTTATGTGGAACACAATCAACTTTATATGTCGAAAACAAAGACATTTCATCTATGTGTTCAATAAATCTTGAAAGTTTGATAACTTCAACCTGACTATCATTCGATAATTACCATATGATTATGGAATAAGACCATTTGGTCATCCTCACGTTGTGCTCAGGGGTGTTCTCTCCCTAGGCGGGGGAGCTGCCTTTCAGTTTCTCACTTTCCACTGCCTGGCCAGACAGTGTTTTCCCCCTAGTAGCACACTTCAATTCATCAAAAAACCCTTCACCACGGATTAACTTCGCTGTGCGAGCTCCCCATTATTTGTGATATTTCCCCCTTTCTGTAGCTTTGACATCCCTCACTAAAGGTAAAACACCTGGTCCTGATGGATTCCCAGTTGAGTTTTATTGACACTTTTCTGATCTCTTACTTCCTAGACTTTTAACGCTTTTTTATTCATTTTGCTCATCTGGTAAGGCGGAAGGCACCTTTCAAGATGCTACCATCGGTCTTATCCCTAAAGATGGTTGTGATCCCCAACTCTGTAAAAATTATCATCCGATTACTTTAGTCAATGTTGACTATAAATTATTTGCAAAATTATTTCCGTTACGCTTAGACCTATGCCCCATCTTATTGGTAAGGAACAATGTGGCTTTGTTAAAGGCAGACTCACCTCCGAAAATTCTCGCCTTTTTCTTAACGTATTGAATAAAGCCTCATATCTTTCAATTCCTTTAGCTGCTATCTCTGTTGATGCAAAAAAATCTTTTGACAGGGTTGATTGGTCTTTCTTGTTAGCCTCATTACGCTGGCACGGCTTTGGTCCCAAATTCATATTTCTTATCTACCTGTTATACTCGGCACCCAAACCTTTGGTGCTTGTGATTGGTCAGGTCTCCTCATCCTTTACTCTCCAACAAGGTGTACGTCAAGGTTGTCCCTTATCCCCACTCCTTTATGTCCTAGCACTTGAACCCTTTTTTTCCTCCATCTGTAGCAATCACTCCATTTTTGGCTTTCCATATGGTGATAATCAATTGAAGCTCTCTGCATATGCAGATGATATTCTCTTATTTATTTCAGATCCAGAAGTATCTGTTCCCCCTTTATTATCTGAATTTTACTTCTTTTCACTGGTTTCAGGATATAAGATTAATACAGATAAGACTGAAATCCTTCCTCTAACCAAAACTTGTCTTCCCCATCTTTTTTCCTCTACTGGCTTTGATTGGAATAGTTCAAAGATTAAATACCTAGGTATATGGTTTTCTAACTCTATTCCCTCTTCAATTAACTTAAATATGTCCACCGTTTTGTCCCGCATTGATAAATCATTCACCGCTTGGAATCCTCTTTTTCTTTCCTGGTGGGGTTTAATTACGATGATGATAGCCCCTATTCTAATATACACCTTTTATATGTTACCTGTTCATGTTCCTGCAATCTATTTTAAGCGTATTGGCTCATCTCTTTCGAAGTTTCTTTGGAAGAACAAAAAATCTAGAATTTCTCTTGCAGCTCTTCGTAAGTCCAAATCTAATGGTGGAGTCAATTTTCCAGATTTCGGCCTTTACCATAAATCTTTTTCATTACGCCAGGCCTTGAGATGGCTTTCATCAGAACCTTCCCCTTTTACCCCTCTTTGGCTCCTCATTGAGCAAACATTACTGCTACACTTTTCCTTTGATGAAGTTATACATTTCTGTGCCAAAACTCCTCATACCTCACTTCCTTTATTCAGACACACTTCTTCTATTTTAAAACCCCTGGTGTCTCCTGCCACTGTCACACATGAATCTTTTTTAAACTCTACTATTTGGTATAACTCACTGATCCTTTTAAATAACAGACCCATTTTTTGGAATGCTTGGAGAATAAGGGGTGACATGTGGGTTAACCAACTCTTTGATGGAGTTTTACCTTGTTCCTTTCCCCAATTTCAACTCTTATTTCATTGTCCACGATCCTTTTTACAGAAATTTACCACTCTCATGGCAGTAATTCTTGACTTTTATAATTCTCTTCCATCCTCCTCATCACCTATATCTTGCTCTCCTCTCCTTAAAATTCTCACTACCCTTCCTAAAGTGTCTCTTATTTATACATTTTTCGCTACTCCTAATCCAGATCGTGCTAAAACTAAACTGGAACTCTCCTGGGAAGCGGACTTTGATTGTACTTGGTCTGTTGCTC
This sequence comes from Lissotriton helveticus, assembly GCF_964261635.1. Lineage (NCBI taxonomy): Eukaryota > Metazoa > Chordata > Amphibia > Caudata > Salamandridae > Lissotriton > Lissotriton helveticus. Next base: position 1,584,034,339 of record NC_136067.1, on the reverse strand, counting down.
TTTGAGATAAACTTTGGTCCAGATCCTTAAAAATTTCTCGTTCTCCTTCTCTTACTCCATCTTTATTTTATCTATATCACGACTTTATTTTCCTCCTCTTTCTTTGTCACGTTTTTCAACCTCTTCTGACTCTAAATGTTCGACATGTGGTACTCTTAATGCTGATCTTCCTCATCTCTTCTTCCTCTGTCCTGTCGTTTCTAAATTCTGGGAAAAAATGTGGACATATCTTACTCATATCTTTACACTTACTGTTCCTTATTCTATAACTCTTCTCTTCTTGGGCAGTCTTTCTCATTCTTTGGATCTCCCTACACATTCACATGGTCTTTTCGATCTCATGCTTGCTCTTGCATTTCATCACATTTCATCTAATTGTAAATCCCTCACAAACATTTCCATACAAGGTTGGTGGAATACTTTATGTCATTTCCACAGACTGGGTGTTTCCTTTGCCTCGTCTTGTAAACCAATCCATAACACTGATCTCTTCTGGTTACCTTTTACCTCATATTTGGATCGATTAGCCTTAAAGAAATCTCTGCATATCAAATCAGAAAATGTAAAACCTCCTTGAAGAATTTGACTCTCTCACTTCTTGTCATCTTTTACAGGGTTTTTTTGTTACATCATTTTTACGTTGAACATTATGTATTGAACGTTTATATCATTTACATATATGCCGTAATTAATATTTTTACTATTTAATATTTATATATTGCTAGATTAATTTGTAATCTCCTCCCCCTCTCCTTCCTTCTTTCTCCACTCCCTCCATCTTTAAAGACCCCACAAAATGCTGTTTGTTTCTTAATATTGATATCAGCACTGCTTATATTTCATATTATGTTTGAGCATATTTTCGGTTCTTTTTTGCTGATGTCTTTGTCTGTTAACAATTTCTTCAATAAAGCTTTTCAAACTAAAAAAAAAAATGAGGGGAAATGGCTGTTCGGCTTACAAGAAACAAGGTCCTTTGGTAGGAAACTCTTGAAAACAAAAAACACACATATCCAGTATCATATAGGAAGGTTATAGCCAAGGAGACCCAGAAGATCTGGAGCAGTTCTCAAAATGACTGGTCTCTACAGAGCTGTGTAATAGAGATGAAACCGTAGTCACCCTCTTTGCACATTTGTCTCACTAACCAGTTGACCAAATAAACAAAAAACAACTTCTTTCTTCCCTCACTCTTTAATAAGATCATTCAATTCATGCCCAAAGTGTAAACTATGGGTATTATTTTTGAGGATGTTCTTTTCATAACAAGGTGTGCCAACACAATAACAAGTACAATTTAGCTCACATTCCTCAACCTCAATAGATGATGAAATGTATTCCTCCGACCCTCGAAGCATGCTTCATGAGGGAAATATTCAACAGCCTGCTTGAGTGCTGCAGTGCTATTTGTATGGCCTAACCCAAACTAGGACCCATCCACTGTAAAGGGCTTGGTACCCAAAAATTCATCTGGCATCAAAGTTCTCCATATGCGATCCATTATGCATGTCCAGGAGGAGCAAGCATTGGCTGTCAGTATAAGAGAAAATTTGAAACAAGTGTCTGCGCATTATCTTCAAATACAGGTACGGATTCACTGATACCTTCAGCCCAATATCAGCAACTAGCATCTAGGGAGGGATTTCAGATCCTCACATAGGATCTTTCTGACCCAGAACATGTTCAAACTGCCCTTTTTTGGGGGTCAAAGAATGAGCAACTAGGAAAATAATGTACAGTGTCCTCCTTCCTGCACCACTGGCATTAGGAAGGAATACATCTTGCTTCCTTTAAGGAAAATCTCACAACCTATTTCTTCCAGTACTCTACTGTAGGGCAATGACGACAGGTGCCTAAAGCTAATAATAGAGTGTTTCATTTTTCTTATCCTTATTTGTATTCTGAATTCTAATCCTCCAGTAGTCCCATCAATTATTACCACCCTTTTATTCTCAGCATCTACACAAGACCTGAAGTTGAGATTAGGCACCATAATATCTAAAGCTATAATTATAAGCCGATGATACCTGACTGGAGTCCTGCTCGGCTAATCTCCCAGAAAATAGAATTCTCTACCTCTTGATTGATATACCGGCATGAATATTACGGGCATGAATATATAGTAATTTATGAGCATTAAATTGAAAGAAAGGTCAGGTATTTAGCTATACGGAACTCCCTGTGACCCAGATCCCACTGCTGTTATCTCCCTGCTCCACACCTGGAGCCAGTGGCGAAAGACTGTGATGAGGCTTTCTAATTCTACCAGCATCTGTCTTTTGAATCAAAGGTGCTCTACTGGCAGTAACAGGAATGCTCCTGGAGACGAGTTTAAATCCTTGCACTGTAGGCTCAGCCTATCGTGTTTCTGAGGCTGGGATTTTAAGTGTCAGAGAGTGGGTAACAATCTGATACTCACAGACATAAACGTGGAGAAACATTGCAGCTTCGTTCAACACGATTAAGCAAATCACGGCTTTGGCCCACATTAGGTGGGCTGGGAGCAGCAGTTGCCAGCCCCATCGGAATGTCAAAACTGGCAGGAGCAGTGTGTGGATCTTTTAATTTCACGGGAGATTTCGCCTGCTCAGAACAGCCAAAATCTCTGAATAAAATTCAAGCCCAAATTAAGGAATTACAGGGGAAGCTAACTGGAATCGGAAATACAGATCCCCCTGGTAATTCTCTTTTTCCTAATGGACCCTCAGGGTTCGACTCTCACACCTGCCTGGATTTTCTCTGTCTCCAGGCACCGCCAGCATCTGTGACTCCAGAGCGCGGAAAAAGGAGCTCATTTCCAGAGCAGCTCACCATAACAGCCTTACTTGGAAAGTGACAACAAGATACTGCCATTCTATTCTGCTGTGACCCAGACGCTATCAACTTACTATTTACATTGATCAAGACAGCTAATATATTGCAATAAGAAACTGCTCAGCTTGAACGCACAATCAGAAGGAGGCGCGGCAGATGGACCATGGCTAATATCTGTGTTAACAGAGTACTTTATTATCTTGCTATTGTCAAAAAAAGCCGTTCCCTAATAAATTACAATGCAAACCTGATTCAAGTGCACTGGCTTCCAGGCAGCCGTGCTCTATTAGCTCGCGATTCATAAGCCATTGTGAAATGTTATCAGTGTCAGCAGCTGAGGCGATTCTGTGAGAAAATAAATCTTTCTTGCCTTTTCTAATGGTAGCATGATATTCTTTTCATGGAGTCTTTTATCTTAAATCAATCCGTATGAGGTTTGGATATAATCCAAATTCTCTCTAAACATTGCTTTTGGCATTTACAATGGAAACAGTTCTCAGTCAACAGTCGATTTCGGCTCTTACCAGCCTCCCGGCATGGATGAGTAACGTATTCTCCTAGCTCGAGCGTGCTGGCTTTTTTTTTTACACCAAAAAAAAAATAAAAAATCCTCTTTCAAAGAACGTGTAAAATTGTCTGGTAAATAATAACAACGTGCGCAACGTCATATAGTGTAATAGTAATGTGGATTTTGAAAAAGGGATGTATTCTAGTTCAGAAAGTTCAGATACTCGACCTTAGAGGGTCACTTTGAGTTTGATGAATGCGGGGCATCCGCCCAAAAACAGTGGCTTCTCTGTGCACCAAACTCGCAGTTCAGCCACCCACCCATTTTAGAGGTGGATGAAGCACCAACTTCTGCTGAGAACCAGAATCCCTACCCGCCGGGCTTTAAGTGGGCCAGGTCCTGCCGGTGCTCAGACCGGCAGCTGGTTATAGTTCTTACATTCTGCTCATTTCAGAACGGAAACATTTTCAATATTCTATACAACGAAGCTATAGTTGTTGCTTATTTATATTATACAACTAACAACCCCTGGCAAAGCCAATCGTCATGACTTGTTGCAGTTGTAATGTTACTTGTTGTTTTATATATCTGAATACAATGCCAGAAGCAGCAAAATACCAGTCAGGTGGCACACTATAATAAGCACAGATTTTTAGCTTACTTGTTTTCAAACCATGCCTAAACTACATAGTCCACACTGCTTTGAGAGAACCCCTATATTTGTCATCCCACTTAAAGCCATGCCTGACTGTCTACTGTGCATACAACACAAAGCTGTCGGGCAGTGTAAATCAGAACATCTGTCCTATGCAGGGCCAGACTGGGAACCAAAAGCGGTCCCGGCAGTCGCGGGCGGCATGACTCGCGGGTGGGGGGGGTCGCTCAGGGGGTGATTTACTTTAAAATTAAAAAAGGTTAACTTACATTCTCTGGCCCGGTCCCGCATTGTCTCTGCTCCTCTTCTGCTCTCCTGCCTCCGGCAGGAACAGGAATCAGGCAGCCTCCCTCCCCTAAGCCAATCACAATGCTGCAATGGCAGCGTTGTGATTAGTCAGGACGCCAACCAGCCTGGCGCCTATGAGGAGGCAATTTTTTTCATAAAGAAAGGGCAGAGTGCGCATGACTGGTTTGGTCGCCCCCCGAGGGCCGACCAAACGTCAGCACCCGCAGCAGTGGGCAAGCCACTCCTCCCCTGACCTTGAGCAGCACTGCCTACCCGCCCGCCCTAAACAATCACTTCTGCTTTCTTGAAGTGTGAGAAGCAGAAACATGAAATGGTAGTTTTACCATTTTATGTTTCTACTTGTCGCACTGTGAAAAAGCAGGGGGCAGACGTTCCTCCACCTAGTGGAGGAGCCGCCCCTGCAAATTTTGTCAGACCAGCCCACATACTGAATGAACTGAGCGAGTGCAGCAGGATAGCTTTACCACTGCAAGTAGGGTTTGAAGGAGAGTTCTGTGTCTAAGAATGTTTTGAAAAAAAAAATACATATACAGTGCGCTTTGCAACAAATCTTTCATTATTGTACCATTTTCAGCCATTGAATAAATAGATGTAGAGCGGAAAAAGGACTGCATTCCTCAATTAATGAATAGTTGGCCGGTGAGGAGTGGATGAATATTTTAATTCAAGAATATATGACAATGAACAAATACTTCTTGCAATGTGGAGCAAATAGTTTCAATACATTGACCAACGGTGGGTGCTTTGGTTTTCATTTTAGCTTCTGCAATAAAACGTCACATTTAACAAACCTTGCTACCACCAATCATAATGAAACATGCATTGTGTGGATGTATATAACAGTGCACTAATTTAGCACCTCCATGAATTAAACAGACACCATTACCATTTGATCTATAATTGGAGAGAGGATAAGAAAACCATCTAGTGGCTGTACTGCACAAACACCTTGCCTCAATCCCTGCTTCTATTTGACCATATCTTATGATCATAGGCAATTACTTTTTCACTGTGCCTCCTTTTCTTTAATCATTACTCGAGAGCACCTTGAGATACATTAGTTCAGGGTGTGTGCTCCACAAAAGCAAAAGACTATAATTTTGCTCTATCTATACTAACACCTTAGGCCACAAATTGGGAAAAAAGGCAGCTATTCATGGTTCAATAATGGCAATGTCGTCACCAGGATGGCGGTGGGGTCATGAATGTTTAAAAGTTCCTGATTAGAATCTGTTACTTCTAAGAATTTCCACTCAATGCAATGGTACAAATGAATACACTAAAATGAAATGAGCTGCAAAGATCACATCATAAAGACATATACTGTTTTGAATCATGAAGAATCTTTATTATATATGTTCTGGACTCTCTGAGGCAAGCAACAGCAGATGCAGTTCTATTCCTGGTGACCCCTGCAGAAGACAGGAACCGCCAAAAAGCAAAAAGAAATTGTTTTGCATTGTCTATTTTTAAAGTGTCAAAATGTTTCACGCTATGCGAGGATGGCACTGTTCTAATCGTATGCCTAAAAACTCTCCTATAGAAATAGGCATTTGAGGTGAGCAGATTCAGAGTGCTGGTGGTGTTGTGATGCTCCATATACAGGAGCTGCTCTCCAGATAAATTACACTTGGGAACTAAGGAACTACCCAGAGATCCCTGATATTAATTTCCATAGGAACTGTAGACATTGCTACAGTACTGAAAGGAATTACACCATATTTGTCAGGAAGGTAGATGTTGGTACATGGAAGTGCCTTTTTGTGATGTGGTGTAAATCTTTTCAGTAGTTGCAAAGTTATTTAAAGAAATGTCTAACTGTATATCTAGGTACGCAGAGGATCCTTGACCCCTCCTGATCTCGTGATGAAATCTGATTGGCTGCCATCACTTCAAACCAAGAAGGGTTGGCAGCTATCTTGTGACACTGAAAAAAACATTACAAAACTTGGAGGTGACGGAGCGCGTTTCTGATATGAACTTCGACTGTCCGGATTGCAAACGTACTATGGTTATGCTTTCCGAGAGGTTTTTACTACTTGTTTGATATCCAGCGACCGTGCAATTACTTTGTTTCTCAAATTTTGATACCTGGGGATCTTTATTCAGGTCTCTTGGGTCAGAGATACACAAATATAAATAGGACTACGCTGTTAACCCTCACCCAACTGAAGTTACTATCACTACATTTTGGATATACAATCATTCGCCGTACACACAGGACTTAGTCGTGAAGCCTTATCCAACTGAAGCCACCACAATTAATTTTTGACCATAGGATAGAATATCTTGGGGTCAACTTTGTATGGAACAGTCTGACACCCATCCTGTCTGACATTAGGACTTTGTGAGGACAACATTCACCTCCATGTTTGCTTATGCTTAGCCTTGAGAAAGTCTTAGTGCAAGACGAAACACGTGTTGGCAAACTACGTGCTGAGAGATCTTATATGATTTTTTGAATAATAATAAAGAATTGATGAAATTACAAGAAGATTGACATTGAACTTACTCTGAACTGCCTGGATCTTCGTTCTTGGAACTGATGTTTGTTGTACTTTACTTCATTATCCAATAGAGGATATACTGATCCTTAAAGTAGCAATCATTTAGCTAGGACTTAAAAAAGAAAACTATAAGGTGTGCTTTGGGTAGCCTCAGTTTTGTATGTTTAGTTTTGTTTTCACATTCATGTGTACCTACAGTACCTTGAGGTAGTAGGTGCTTGAGACAGACTCAGCACCCGATTCTTATATATCTTGTATTGTACTGAACTTGTCACGCTTTATACTGTGTATATAATACAACTTCAATAGATGAATTGTGCGGATGTTTCCCTTGGGAACACTACTACCTAAATCTTTTAGTACAAAAGAAAAGGGGATAGGTTTAAAACCCCTGGCCCCGTAGGACACTTAGGGGGGGTCCCAAAAATAATTTTTTTAAACATTTACAGAAGGAGTTGCGCTGGATCCGCAAATCTCATCAAAAATTAAAAAAAGAAATGAAGCATGGGCTCCCGTGCTTTGTTTCTAATCGCCCCCAGGGTGAGCCAAGTTCTGGGGCATTTGGATATTATATGAGGAGGCGCACTGCCCCCCCTCCTGAGGCTTAGTAATGCCCCGGGAATCACCACCTCCCTGGGGCTTCTTTTAAAACAATATGGGGCTTTAGTTAATTTAAATAGGGGCCAAGTGCCCCTCCCAGCCCTGGGGACCACTTCCTCCCTGGGGCAAAATCAAACAAAGGGGGGGGGGTCGTGGGGGTGTAGCCATAGATGGCGCTGGGGACTGCCACCCCCAATGGCCAGCTCCTACAATGTCTTGGAGTTTACCACTCCAGCCAAGCCATAGCAAACGGTACTCTGCTTCTAGCAAGCAAGAGCAATAAAAATACTCTTGCTTGCTCAAAGCATAGCATAATTGCTACAAAAGAAAGTGAGCTGCATGTTCAGCAGCTCCCTCTCTGAAAAAGCAATGTCAGCTCCCTCTGGGAGCTGGCATGGACCACAGGGGACGTGAGGATCCCCCAGTGGTCCCCAGCACTACTAAGTGGGTACCCTGGGTAGGACCAGTGCATGCACACTAGAGGCTGGGTCCTGGGGCTGGGGTCCCTGGGGCCAAAGTCTTCCCGGGAGGGTGGCTACGCAGCCCCTCTCCCATTACTTATTAATTTAAAAAAACAAGAAAATACCAGGTCCCCGGTGATGGGGTCCTGGTTCCAAAATCAGACCAGGAGGTGCCCCACTCAGCTCTCCTCCCTTTAATTTATATTTTTTTTTATAAAAGAATGTGCCATGGGGTACCCTAAGGCCAGACTTGGCATGGGAGGGGGCCATGCGCCACCCCTTCCCCATTCAAAAAGGGCTGGCCCCCGGTGATAGATCACCCGCATCCCAAATTGACCCACGGAAGGGGGGGCACATGGCCCCCTCCCTGAATATTTATTTTTAAAAGACGGCAAGTCACCTGAGGCCCCATCCTCTTTTACCACCACTTGCAAATGCACCTCCCGGTGCACTGCTGATTGGGGGGTGAAGTGTTGTTGGCTTCTGATGGTTCTTGGGGGCCAACAAGCCCTCCTGTTATCTCCAGTAAGTCCCACAGAGCGTGATTGCTAAAAGGACTTTGGACGCCATTCCCCTTTCTCCACCACTGTGCAAATGCACCTCCTTGTGCACTGCTGTTTGGGGGAAGAAATTCCCTTGGCTTTAGAGTGTCCTTGGGGTCCAACAAACTCTCCTGTTACCTAGAATAAGTCCCACGTAGCAGAATTGCTGAGAGGTGTTTGGAGGCCATCTCCCCTTTTGCCAACACTCATCACATGCACCTCCTGGGGCATTGCTGGTTTGATAATGTAGTCTTCTTGGATGCTGAGAGTTCTTCGGGGCTCAGAAGCCCTCCTGTTACCTCTAGTAAGTCCAGCATTTCAGGAAGGGGATTGAAGGCCCCCCCCTTTCCCCACCACTCTGCAGACACAACTACTAGTTAAAAAACCATAGACATTCACTTAAAGAACCAAAGGATACAGTAACATTATAGTTAGGTAATAGAATTTGAAAAAGACATATTAATTCACTTAAAAGACAAAAGTTTGCAGTATTGTTATAGTTAGAAAATAGAATTAAAAAAACCTTAGAAATTAACTGATGAAAACAAAGTATAGTTAGGCTCAGATTTCACTCATACAAAACCAGTGAAATTCAGCAGGTGTAGTTACCTGATCTAGCTATTACTCCTGCCCCCACAATGCACTGCTTGTAACCTCACATATTACATTACTCATAACATGGTCAGAGACATCACTGATGACAACTCAAATAACATCACTGATGACATCATCCACAGAACCACTCACACATCAACTCACACCCCCATACAACCTCTCATATGCCTATTCCCACTCCCACGCAACCACTCCCATACCCATTCACAGAGCCATACCAGTAATCACACAGACACTCTCTCCTCCATAGAATCACTCACACATCCACTCACTCACTCATACATCCATTCTAACAACCATTCACACACTCACTCAGTCACTCACCCGTACAGCCACTCACATTGTTACATGCTCACCACTACAGCTACTCACACACCCGATTATTTACCTACACAGTCACTTACACACCACTCATTCACACATACAGCCTCCCAACATAGCCACGCTCTCACCCATACAAGCACTCACTCACATACGCACTCCCACACCTCCACAACCACTTGCATACCCATTCACTCATCCATAGAAGTACTCACATATAAGCTCTGGGGAGGTGGGAGACCCTGGGGTGCGGGGCCACATGGCCCCACCTGCATTTCACAAAAAGAGCCCCAGGGTGGTGGCGGTCCCTGGGGCTGCAGGTGAGCTTCCTTGCCCCCGCACTTCAAACAATTAGCCCCAGGGAGGTGGCGGTCCCAGGAATACAGGGGCCCACACAAACCCCTGCATCTTTATTTTTAATTGCCCCCTGTCCTGGGCCAAAAGTAAACCAACCAGCATTCTACAAATGTGCCTCCTGGTGCACTACTAGTTGGGGATAAAGTACCTTTGGCTCCAAAGGGACCTTGGGGACCAAGAAGCCCTCATGGTAACTCCTATAAGTCCCACACAGTGGAATTCCTGAGAGCTGGTAGGAAGCCCCAATTCTCTACCACTTTGCAAATAGGACTGCTAGTTAAAGAACTTTAGATATTCACTAAAAAACCACAAAGGTTACAGGGACATTATAGTTAGGAATTAGCATTTAAAAAACCTTGGTAATTCACAGAAAAAAACAAAGGTTACAAGGAAGTTATAGTTAGCAAATGGAATAAAATAAATCTGAGAAATTCAATTACAAAAACAAGGTTACTGGGACATTATAGTAAGGGTCAGGTTGTACTCATACATCAGTGAATTCTTATAGTGAACTCCGGATAATTATAACGGCTGAATTTCTCTGGTTTGTATGAGAAAAATCTAACCCTAACTATACCATCCCTGTAACCTTTGTTTTTGTGTGTGAACGTAATATCTATATGGTGGAGAAGAGTGTTGCCGGTGGCAGAGGCAGCCTCCATTCACTTAGCGCTCACAACTGTTTTTACTGCACTGCTCGCGCTGTTGTAATAGCGAAAGTTTTTAATGTAGCAATTGAGGCTATCTTTTTAAAAACGTTCAGTGTGGGTTAATCGGACACATTTACTGTGAATCATTGCATTTACCTTGTCTGCTTAGTTTCTCTCCTACTCCCGCCCGGTCCGCCGCGTCCAATCATGGGCGTTTGATGCGGAGGGCGAGGAGGAGCCTTGCACATCCGGGCTCAGGGAGCAGAGGTCAGCGCTCTAGTGACGCTGAAGGCGAAAAGTTTATTTAGGTCAGCAGAAACAGGTACGCGCTGTGGAGAAGAGTGTTGCCGGTGGCAGAGGCAGCCTCCATTCACTTAGCGCTCACAACTGTTTTTACTGCACTGCTCGCGCTGTTGTAATAGCGAAAGTTTTTAATGTAGCAATTGAGGCTATCTTTTTAAAAACGTTCAGTGTGGGTTAATCGGACACATTTACTGTGAATCATTGCATTTACCTTGTCTGCTTAGTTTCTCTCCTACTCCCGCCCCGGTCCGCCGCGTCCAATCATGGGCGTTTGATGCGGAGGGCGAGGAGGAGCCTTGCACATCCGGGCTCAGGGAGCAGAGGTCAGCGCTCTAACGACCCCTCCCTCCAGCATAAATGTGCTTGGGGCAGCGACCGTGCAGCGGACGCGTGCAGCGCCGAAGTCGAGCCAAAGTCCAGCCCGTCTGCGCCCGTCCGCGGCCGGACGGGGCGCGGGGCTATGGACCCTGGTATATCGACTCAAACTACCATAAGGTATGGCAGACATGCTTTGCTTGCACTACAACCTGACACGCTTGCCGCTTGTAAACATTCCATGCCTGCCCAGTCGCTAACAAAATGTATGAGGTGCAGCTTTGAACCCATCTTGCAAGTCCCAGCCACTAGTACGGGTCTTACCATCAAAGCAGCTTTACTCAATTGTAGATCTCTACGCAAGCACGCCCTAGAAATTTTCCATCTACTTGAGGATCAAAACCTTAACATCCTTTTCCTGACGGAAACCTGGCTAGATGATTACTCAGACCCGGACATTATCCAGGCCATGCCCCACGGCTACTCCCTTTCTAGACTGGATAGGAAAAACGGCAGAGAAGGCGGCATTGCCATAGCTAAGAAAGCCCCTCTAGTCTGCTCCCTATCGTACATACAGGTTGATCACAGTGAAGCCGGATCTTTTACAATCAACACCGGTCCCAACCATTCTATATCAGGCATCTTGATATATCGACCACCTGGTAGACTGTATGACTTCACGTCTACCCTAATGGAAGCTATTACTCATCTAGCACTTAGGAAATCCAGATTATTAGTGCTAGGAGATCTCAATGCTCATTTTGAAGATCCCTTAGACAAGGACGCTACTGATATTCGAATGGAACTTCTTTCGGTTCAGCTCGAAATAAAAAACAAAGAACCGTCACATCAACTAGGGCATTTATTAGACCCCATCTTTGGGAACTGGCAGGGAGTTTACACCTCAGATCCCATACCCATACCCTGGTCGGATCATTATATCATCCCCATCACGGTTCAACTTGACAAAACCGAGCATTTCCGACATCAATCCCTGCGATATAAACGCAGAAAATGGAAGAACTTTTCATTAGATTCTTTCATTCAAATTGCCCAGGACGAAGGCCCTCCTAAAGGGGACGACTGTGAGGCAGCTAACAAGAACTTAAATAATATCGTCACTAAGGCTCTTGACATTACTGCCCCTAGTCGCACCCTGACTAATGCCAGGAGATCAAAAAAAGCTGCTCCCTGGTTTGGCCAAGCACTGCAAACCTTGAAGACGGCATGTAAAAAACTTGAGAGAGCTTGGCGCCAGAACTTCTGTGCAGATACTAAAATGCAGTATAAAGCAGCACAGAGAGAATACTATAAATCAGTACGTCTGGCCAAGGCAGAACACTATCACACCCGTATCATGGAAGCAGGCAACTCCTCTAAGGAACTGTTTCAGATATATAAAGAAATATCTATAGTGGATGTGACTTCCTCCGCCCAAAATGATTCTGTGGAATCTTGTAATAAAATTGCACAATACTTTTCAGGCAAAATTAATAAAATCTAAACAAGTTTCTCCAATCAGCCAGAGCCGGCCACGGACTTTACTGAAAATGACAACCGTGTAAATACACCTGAGTGCCTAAAATCTTTTGAAGTTCCCCCTTATGAAGTCCTGTCTAAATTGTGCAATAAAATCAAATCGGGGTCTCCCCGAGACCCGGCGCCTCCTAAAATCTTAGCTGAAGCTTTCCCTGCATTAGAACCTCATTTCAGACACTTACTGCAGATCTCCTTCCTCACTGCTTGTTTGCCGGCGGAATGGAAACAGGCAGTAGTGTTACCGATTAAAAAAAAGCCGAACATCAGCCAAGACAAGATGGATAACCTCCGGCCAATATCTTTGCTACCTTATGTGGCTAAGCTAGCTGAGAAAATTGCCAACAATCAACTCATGGAACACCTTGAGGCCCATAATGTCTTCCATAAGTCCCAGTCGGGTTTTAGATCTGGTTTCTCTACGGAGACAGCTCTCCTGAGGGCCACGGAAACCTTACGAGAGGGAGCAGACGGGGGCAAGACTATGGCCCTCATCATGCTCGATCTCAGTGCCGCGTTTGACACTGTAGCACACTCCATCTTGCTACAGTGTCTAAACAAAGCTGGAGTCACCAATAAGGCACTGGGATGGCTGAAAGCATTTTTGATCAATAGGAGCTTTCAAGTCCAAAGAGGGACTTCCCTCTCAGACAGGGTGCTGCTTGAACAGGGGGTACCTCAGGGCTCGGCCCTGAGTCCCACCCTGTTCAATCTGTACATGGCCCCCCTGGCAGAGGTGGTGCAATCGTTCGGCGTGGAGCTTGTCTCTTACGCCGACGATACGCAACTTTTTATATCTCTGACCCAAGCCCCGTCCATGGAAGCTGATAACTTTAATGCCTGCATGACTAAGCTGGCCACTTGGATGACAGAGCATTGTTTAAAACTGAACGGTACAAAAACGGAGGTCCTCATCATTGGAGGCAATGAGGCCAAATGGACAGCAGAATGGTGGCCCAGTTGCTTGGGTCCTCTGCCTCCTCCTAACCGAGAGGCGAAGAATCTAGGCGTCTGGGTTGACAACAAGCTGTCCTTTGATAGCCACATAAAGAAAACTGTAGGCAAATGCTTTGGGGTGATGAAAACGCTCAATCGCACCCTTGACCTGTTACCTCTTAACTCCAGACGTACCATGACGCAGGCATTAATAACTTCCCGCATTGATTACGGGAATGTACTGCTCCTGGGTACATCGGAGAAAAACATCAAGAAACTACAGGTTCTACAAAATTCGGCAGCACGCCTGGTGTTAAGGCTTCCCCGCAGAGCCCCCTCACGACCCTCTCTGGCAGCCCTCCACTGGCTACCTATCAATAAGAGGATTGTTTTTAAAGCTATGCTATGGTGCCATAGGATAATCCATCACAGAGCACCGGCCTATATGTCGGATCTGGCATCCTTGTATGAACCCAACAGACCACTCAGATCCAAAGGAATAGGTCTGCTCAGAACTGCCTGCCCCAAAAAAGCTAGAATGGGAGGTAGATCATTCCGCACTTTAGCGGCTAGGCACTGGAACCTCCTGCCTCTGGATACCAGGCTAGAGATTAATGAGTCCTCTTTTAGAAAGAAGCTGAAAACTTGCCTTTTTACTTTGTGATTGCGCTCTCTCTTTTCCTTCTAATATGCTCTCTCCACAGCGCGGGGACACGCCGGGAGGCGTCACCAGGCGCTTTACAAACTCCTTTAAACTAAATATCTATATATCTATATTACCTACTGGCGTTCTCAGTAGGTAGTTATAGTTAGGACCAAGTTTCCATAGGAAGAGCATTTTTCGTTTTGCTTATAACTTTGGCATCGTTTGATGAATCTTCATGACATTTCCCAAACTAATTATTTGTTCATATCAGCTCCTATGTGGAAATTTTAGGGGTAATTCGTCAAGGGGGGGTCGAGAAAAAGGGGGGGTCCCAAAACGTGTTTTCTCTTTGTTAATTTCCATAGGAAACTTTAGACAAGGCTACAGGTCGAACCCATGTACGGAATTACCCCAAATTTGGCAGGGAGAAGGGTCTTGGTCTAGAACGCACGCTTTTGTTTATTTGGTGTAAATCTGTTCATTCGTTTTTGAGAAAAATTGAAATTTACAGACATCAAATGTGGGAATTCTGCCATCTGATTGGCTAAGGCGTTACGAGCACGCGCTTGCTGCTTATTGGCTGCGAGCGGAGTGAGCGGTTGCAACTAGGAACCTGTTGGCCGCCATTTTGTGATTCCGTTGAAGCGAGTAAGGGGGAAAAAGGGCACAAAGAGTAGGAAAGAGGAAGGTAGGAGCACTGTAACATCTGTGGGGTGTTTATGGTGTGCTATACAGGTGGTGTGAAGGGAAGTATTTACCCCTATTGGTGTGAAAGTGCTGTTTTTCTCAGAGTGAGATGGTGGTGATGTGAGGTGCTGGTAAACCCGGGGATGAAATCGTGCGCCTAAACCGTGAGCTGAGTGCTTAAAACTGATGTGCTGTGGGCTCTGTAGCATACTGGCCGAAGCAAAGTATTTACCCTTACTGTTGTGAAAGTGCTGTTTGCCTAGAGTGAGATGGTGCTGAGGTGAGGTACCAGTAAACTCGGGGCTGAAACTGTGCACCTAAACTGTGAGCTGAGTGCTGTAAACTGATGTGCTCTGGGTGCTGTAGCATACTGGCCGCTGTAGCATAGCTGTGCAGGTGGTTTTAGTATGCGTTTAGACTATAGCGGGAGTGGGAAGCAAGCTACTCACTGGTAATGGCCTGAAGACTCAGGGATGAAACTGTGAGTCTAAGTCGTGAGCTGATTGCTGTGGGCGCTGTAGTATACTGGCCGCTGTAGCATACCTGTGTAAGTAGTGTTAGTATGCGTTTATACTATGCAGGGAGTGGGAAGCGAACTACTCACCCCTACCGGTCTGGTGACTCGAATGCAGTGTTTTAGCAAGCAGGAATAATGAAATAATCGTGAAGAATATAATGCCGAATGTTTCAATGCGACAGAAGACAAATGGTGAAATCAGATGTGTCTAAGAAAGTGGCTGTGTGTAATGAAGCGCTGGAGTTTGAAAGTTATATAGAAAGTGTCTTTATTTAAGTGCCATACATGGCCCACTGATGCAATAGCTAAGGCATCCAGCTGAGGCAAACTCTAAGCTGTTCTGCTGGATTCAAACCTAAGCTCCTGTATCAGTGAATTCCACATTACATGTTGCAGTTCCATGTGACATAAACAATACCTATTAGACTTGAATGACTCTAAATTCTATAAGGAAAATAAAGGTAGGATACGATTACCACATGTATCCTTTAAAAAAATAAAGAAAAAAAAGATTTTGAAAATGTAATCATCACCCTTTTTAGGTGCCCTGGTACTGCTTTTTTGTAACACAAAATTATCAAAAGTAGAACAGCCAGGAATCTGTTGTACAGTAGATTCAATCTGGTGCGTGTCACAATTGGTAATAGTTCTAATAGTTCTACCCACATTTGAACTTTGAGGAGGCATACAAACATTGCGCTTCTGAGAAGCACATTCGGTACCCTTCTGGTCAAACCATAAATTATTGTCTTCAGCTGTTTCAAAAAAACATTCTTGTGCAGAGAGCTAAGACACCGTGCTGAGGCAAACTCCCACCGCTTCTACTGTATTCAAACCGAAGCTCCTCCATCAGTGAATACCACATTACATGTTACAGTTCCATGTGACATGAACAATAGTTATTAGACCTGAATGACTAAATTGTATAATGAAAATAAAGGTAGGATACATTACCACACTTTGGTAGCCAGTTCCTAAACAATGTCATGTTTTTTTATCTTGATCGCCAGCTTGTGAGCACAGGCTGAGGAAGAGTACATTTGTGTGAAAGGGCTTTGTGGATACCAGTCAGGCAGAGAGACGTATGCACAAAGAATAGACATGGTTTCAAAATGGATGTCGGGTTTAGACTAATTTAGCAAGTAAATAGCGTATTTGCATAGGCCATACATCACCGATCCCTGGTTAGAGTGGAGACGTAAGGGGCAATAATGAAAACAGAGTTCAAATGCGTGTGCATACTTAGAAAGTTATTATATGAAAATAATTTAATTTAAGAAAAATTAAAGGAAAAAGTAAAACATTTTGGAAAAAATCAATCCAAGAATAACGTGAATTTCTTACAGGTCTTGGAGATTGCAGTCCGGAAGTTCTTCAGCGGCTTGAGATGCGTAATGCTCCAAGAGGTCAATGTTGCCATCGTGTGCGAAAAGCAAAGCGATCCAATTCATATCCTCGAACGGACAGTAATGTTCCTCGAATGTTGGAGCGGCAATTTGAATTGGCAGGCAATCTGTGATGTTGTCAAAGGTCGCACATTGCAGGAGATCATTCCACCACAATACCTTTTTGCGTTGCATCCGC
Organism: Lissotriton helveticus; assembly: GCF_964261635.1. NCBI lineage: Eukaryota > Metazoa > Chordata > Amphibia > Caudata > Salamandridae > Lissotriton > Lissotriton helveticus. Next base: position 1,584,017,476 of record NC_136067.1, on the reverse strand, counting down.
CATTGCTCCACTGCCTGAACAATCAAGTTCAAGATACTCCATTACCTGCTGGATATCAGGAGCGATTGTTGAGATATTGGCATGGCATAGATCCATTCGCCAGTCGAATGGGCAAGTTTTGCAATGAAAAGATGGTTGTACGCAGATTGCATATGTGTAAATAAATGTCATGTTTGAGCTGCCTCCGATAGTAGAGAGAATCAGGCAGGCGAAAAGTTGTTCAATTGTTTGACAGTATTGATGTAGCTTCGCGTAGAGGCGTATTCTGTCAGACATGGTTGTTAGTACGAGGAGCGCAGCCATTTTATCAAGCAAAAATAGTAGTAGAATGGCCGCAAAGAGAGTGAGAATTATGGGAACTGTTTCTGGTATTCCATAGATGATTGCATAAAAGAAGTCTGGTATTATACCAAAAACAGTATGAAAGAGTGTGAGATGGCCGGAGGAGACTGTGTTAAAAAAGTCTGTTAGACCTTAAGTGGGAGATGTGTTGAAAATTGTGTAACAATTCACAAAGTGTAATGGAAGGTTCGTATTTAAAAGGAACTGTATTTTACTTGAAGTTCGTGTTATCTGCAGTCGATAAATTTCTTTTGCAGAAGTGAGGGACACTTCTGTTCTGAACAAAAGCTGTTTCAGTTTGGTTAGTTTAATTAAATCTGTTTTTAAAGTAGGTTTTGTGTGGGTGTCACAGGAAGTTACTCAGTTTGAAACAGTAAGGACAGAAGGTATGCCAGCTCATATTCAGTAGGAGTGCATGTTATTGTGAAACTGATAACTGCTGTTAGAAAGCTGTGTGAATGTTGGGCTGATTGCGGGAGTTGGTGTGGTTTTAAGAAAGCACGCAAGATTTGGGCTGTAAACTTATAAGCGTCGTGCAGTTGGACATTCTTGGATAGTAATGAATGAGTGCCATTGTGGTCGCACTTTTCACCTGTGAGACAAAGTTCTGTATCCTCTTTAAGACAGCGATATGTAAATGTGAGAAACCACTGCTCGTGAATAAACGCGCTACCTTATATAATCACATGCAACATGACAAACAACATGTACACCTAGCAGACACAATGACACTATGTACTGTGGGAACCGTGGCTAGCCATTTATACAAACCAAACATGGCATGGCACCTCTGCCACACAATTCAGAATGCGGGGAGAGATGGGAGCAAAGTATGTGGAAAGGTGGGAAGTGATTCTCGATTATAAAAGTATACAATGCAAAGTGTTGAAGGGATGTGCCAGACAGACTTGAGTATGCAGAGCACAGACATGTACATGTGAATATACACTGATGGTCTATTGAGTGAAGTAGACAGTGGACGCAACCATGATAGTACAGTCAGTAGGGAAGAATACGAAAACATAGCACGTACGTGCCATCTCCCCCCAAATCTTTAGCGTTGTGGACTGGCTCAGCGTACACAAAGCTAGCATAGGGGTATGAATAAAAGGCACGTTTCTGTGGGTGTGGTTTTGCTCAGGAATGGCGAACGTGTCTGCCAGGTCTGTGCAGCTTACACCGCCATGAGGTTGACCCCGTGAGTGAAGGTGGCTGCGTGAATGATGCTCTCAGCCTGCTGGTACTCAGAAACTGTCATGGCCGCTGCGACGCACATATGCCCCACAGTTCACCTTTCGCTACCGCATTATGTGAAAGAGGGCCCACCACGTGCCGGCGGAAGCTCCTGGGCAGAGGTCTGCGAGATCGGAACGTTCCTGAGATCCACATTGGCTACTGCGACACCGGCACACAGTGCCCAGCCTGAGGCCCAGCACCGTGGAGTGCTCTGTATACTACTAACACAGTAGTACAACAGGTACCAACAGTGGAGCGGTATCTTGATCGCACAATGGGGAATGTTAGAACTGCATCTGAGAGTGGAGATCAAGGTACTCCCTTCGACCAGGTGCAATCTAGATCCCAACAGTGGAACGGTGTCTTGATCCCACAATGGACGATGTCCGATATTACCTGATGCTTGGCTTTCATAGAACTCCCTCCGTTGAGGTGCATCAGACTCTGTGCTTCTGTAGCTAACTGCTGCAAATGATTATTGGGCTTGATTGACTGTAGTCGCTGGACTACACCGCAGTAAAGCAGGTCCGAACAGTGAAACAGGGTCTTGATTCTATGACTGAGGAATGAGGATGTCAGAAGTTAAAGTCTGTGATAATTTCTGTGTACCCCCTCTGACCAGGTGCAACCAACTGTCTATCCCAGCAGTGGAACGGTGTCTTGATCGCACAATGGACGATGTTAGAACTGCATCTGAGAGTGGGGAGGAAGGTACTCCCTTCGACCAGGTGCAATCTACTCTAGGTCCCAACAGTGGAACTGTGTCTTGATCCCACAATTGACAATGTCCGGTATTACCTGATGCTTGTTTTTCATAGAACTCCCTCCATTGAGGTGCATCAGACTCTGTGCTTGCGTATCTAACTGTTGCACATGATTATTGTGCTTGGTTGACACTAGTCGGTGGAGTACACCGTGGTACACAAGGTCCGAACAGTGAAATGGGGTCTTGATTCTATGGTTGAGGATGTCAGAAGTTAAAGTCTGTGATAATTTCTGTGTACCCCCTCTGACCAGGTGCAACCAACTGTAGGTCCCAACAGTGGAATGGTGTCTTGATCCCACAATGGACGATGTTAGAACTGCATCTGAGATTGGAGATGAAGGTACTCCTTCAACCAGGTGCAATCTACTCTAGGTCCCAACAGTGGAACGGTGTCTTGATCCCACAATGGACAATCTGGCAGATGCATCAAAGTTATGTTTTGCGAGTCCTTAATAGCGAATTTTAAGGAATCGCTATTAAAGACTTGCAAAACGGGATGCATGTAGGAATCGCAATGTTATTAGCGATTCCTACAGATTCCTTATTTGCGATTCGGTAATAGCTAATCGCTAATAAGGAATGGCTTTCCCATTCATTCCTATGGGCCTAAAGGCCCATAGGAATGAATGGGAAAGCCATTCCTTATTAGCGATTAGCTATTACCGAATCGCTAATGTTTCGCTATTTCAAGGGTGCCAGGGTGTCCAAAGGACACCCTGTTGCACCCCTGAAATGGACCTGTGCACAAATGTTACACACACATATTCCCTAAGGGCATGTGTGTGCGCAACATGTAACTTTGAAAAATGCACAAAAGTGCATTTTTCAAAGTTTTAGCAAATTACCACCAAGTTTAACTTCATGGTAATTTGCTCCCCCTATTAGCGAATTCGCTATTTTTTTGGGTTTCATGCATTGCATTTAAGGAATCTCATTTTGGGATTCCTTAAATGCAAGAGCAATTTAAGGAATCGCTATTTAGAGATTCCTTAAATTGCGATTTCTGCATTTGGGATGATGCATCCCAAATGCAAAAATACCGGGAGCAAACAGGCAGATTCTGAGAATCTGCCCGTTTGCTCCCGGTATTTTCTTTGATGCATCTGCCTGAATATCGGGTATTACCTGATACTTATTTTTCATAGAACCCTCCATTGAGGTGCATCAGACTCTGTGCTTGCCTAGCGAACTGTTGCACATGATTATTGTGCTTAGTTGACACTTGTCGGTGGAGTACACCGTGGTACAGCAGGTCCGAACAGTGAAATGGGGTCTTGATTCTATGGTTGAGGATGTCAGAAGTTAAAGTCTGTGATAATTTCTGTGTACCCCCTCTGACCAGGTGCAACCAACCGTAGGTCCCAACAGTGGAACGGTGTCTTGATCCCACAATGGACGATGTTAGAACTGCATCTGAGAGTGGAGATGAAGGTACTCCCTTCGACCAGGTGCAATCTACTCTAGGTCCCAACAGTCGAACGGTGTCTTGATTCCACAATGAAAGATGTCCGAAATTACTTGTTGCTTGGTTTTTATAGAACTCCTTCCGTTGAGGTGCTTCAGGCTCTGTGCTTGCGAAGCTAACTGTTGCACATGATTATTGTGCTTGGTTGACACCAGTCGGTGGAGTACACTGTGGTACAGCTGGTCCGAACAGTGAAACGGGGTCTTGATTCTATGATTGAGGATGTCACAAGTATAAGTCTGTGATTATTTCTGTGTACCCCCTCCGATCCGGTGCTACCAACTCCATGCTTTCGAATTCAACGGTACGTGGCTGTGAGGGGTTAATAAATAGTGCCTCTGGCCTACACTGCGGTCAGCAGGGCTCACAATTCAGATCGAGTGGTGATTGTTTAATTACAGAATCCAGTAGTCAAGTAACTAGAACGTCTATTGAAATACATACTCAATATCCTTTTAGTATACTTGCTTGAAGAATTTTTTTTAGATGACTTATAGGTTTACTACAAAGACAAAAGTCATCTTGCAAGTCCAAAGGAACACTGAATAGTCTACACTGTGGACAGCAGAAATCGCAATTCGAATTGTTTTGATTTCTTTATTGCAGAGTTTTCTGTAATTTATGTTGTTGTATTTTGTGAAGAAGAAGTGAGAAAAAGTATTCATGGTTGACTGAGTACTGCCTTCAATTAACACTGTGGACAGCAGTGTTCACAATTCAGATTGAGTTGCTATTGTAGATGACGCAGTCCTATAGGAAAAGACATTGCTTCAGTGCACTCGGTCTGCACGATGCATACGTATCATTACAGGCTCCGCACACACTTTTTTTTGGCAGGTCAAGTCCATGTTACGTAGCTGTGGGCCCTTGCTGACCGCTCTCTCTATCCTACACTGCAGACAGAAGTGTTCACAATTCAGATCGAGTGGTGGTTGTTTAATTACAGAATTCAGTAGTCAAGTAACTACAACGTCTATTGAAATATACACATTATCCTTTTAGTATACTTGCTTGAAGACATTTTTTAAGATGACTTATAGCTTTACTACAATGACCAAATTTATTTTGCAAGTGCAAAGGAACACTGAATAGTCTACACTGTGGACAGCAGAAATAGGAATTCGAATTGTTTTGATGTATTTATTGCAGAGTTTTCTGTAATTTATGTTGTTGTATTTTGTGAAGAGGAAGTGAGAAAAAGTATTCATGGATGTCTGTGTGAGTACTGCCTTCAATTAACACTGCAGAGAGCAGTGTTCACAATTCATATCGAGTTGGTATTGTCGAAGAGGTAGTCCTGTAGGCAAGACATTGCTGCTGTGCGCTCTGTCCGCATCACGCATACGCATCATTGCAGGCTCCGCACACGCTTTTTCTTGCTTCTCGTATGGCAAACTGTAGCTCAAGAACACCTTACGTAGCTGGGGGCCGATGCTGACCGTTCTCTCTGGCCTACACTGCAGACAGCAGTGTTCACAATTCAGATTGAGTCGCTATTGTAGATGACGCAGTCCTGTAGGCAAAAAACATTGATCCAGTGCGCTCTGTCCGCACACACTTTTTCTTGCTTCTTGTATGAAAAACTGGGCAGCTCAAGTCTACGTTATGTGGCTGTGGGCCTTTGCTGACCGCTCTCTGTCTGGCCTACACTGCAGACAGCAGTGTTCACAATTCAGATCGAGTCGCTATTGCAAATGATGCTGTGTTGATGGCAACATATATTACTCCTAGTACGGCCCGCCTGCAGCACGCATCATCGCTGGCTGTGCACATGCTGAATGCTTTTTGTGTGGCTATCTGAGTGCACTAGAACTGATGGACCATTTATTATACAATCTTTTTGTGTATTATTTCAGATCTATTGATTGTGTCTCAGTATACCACAAGTCGTGGTGCTTTTACAATAGAATATTTTTCTGTATTATTTTGCATCTACTGCCCCTACCTTACTGCAGCACAAACTATTTGTTCTTTTATTATTGAATGCCTGTGTGTGATCCAATTATTACTGTTGTAGTAGATGGTAGCAGCAACCATTCCCTGAGGGCTGCTTTACACTCACTCCACACGCATCCACCACAGACGTCACTGGATATGTGACCCTGCTAATAAAAAGGTGTCAAGCGCGCGTGCCTGTACCCACTTCCACTATCTATCTGTGTCCCTGTGTTCATTATCTATGCATGATATTGCCCTTGGGCCATACTACATTACATTGTGCTGTGGACAGCGTATGCATCCATGTTACCTCTTTTAGTGGGGAAAACTTTGGTTATGTAGCTTTTAGGTGTATGGCTAGCACAGGTGGAAGGCTACTTTACAGACAATGAATATTGATGAAGATGGTGGTTGCATGTTGTGTGTAGTGTAAGATATGTGTACATAGCAAAAAGTTTCAAAAAAGCTCTCTAAGCAGAAGAGGTGTGTCTCATCAAATGCTGTAGAGAGAATAACCAAAATGTGCAACTGCTTCAATGGGAAATGTTATGAACTAAGGTCACATGACAATCGCGCACTCAGCGTACAAGGAGACCGCACCGAACGCGATTTTGAGACAATATATTTACCATAATATAAGTTTATGGCAGTTAGAAATATATAAATGTTTCAAATATTTTAGATTATCGCTTTGTCTCATATACACTTTAAAGTTATTTACATATCCTTTTGAGACATAAATAAAATGAGCGAATGGCGTACCCGGCACTACACCTTACGTCTATGACGTAAGACAGGGCTTTGCAGCGCGCACTCGTCGCATACGCAACGCGCAGCGGGCGCGGACCCATACGTACATGACATAATGCGCGGCTTGGTACTGCGTACCCGTCACATACCAAACTAGCAGCTGGCACGACCTCATACGTATATGTTGTTATGCGGGACCAATCCGTCTAATACGAAATGCGCATCATTTCAATATGGTGGATGGGATTTGTGTGCTGATGGAGCTTGGTAGACTACTGGTACAACACTTTAGTTTTCTCCAACAAAAGAAAGAATGATATACATATTTTTGGGGGAAGATATAAAATATTATATCATTTAGAAAGTTAAAAAAAGGATAATAGAATGCAAAATATTGTAAAAAAAAATAGAAAAATTATAGGTTTTATATATCTTAAAACATGAAATTAACATTTAAAAAACCTTTGAGATTCACTGAAAAAACCATAGGTTTTATAGACGTTATAGTTAGGAATTAGCATTTAAAAAAACCTTAGAAATACACTGAAAAAAACAGGTTTCAGGGACGTTATAGTTAGTTGGACATTTCACTCATGCAAAATGATAGAAAATCCCATGTTATAGTTAGTTAAGCTAACTATAACTCGCGCCCCCACAATGCACTGCTGATGATGTCTCATATTACATCATTTATAACATCTCAAATGACATCAATGATGACATCACAAATGACGTCATCCATGTGACAATCTGCTGCACCTCATCAGACTCTTATATAAGACTTGATACAGCCACTGTAAAATACAGACTATCATTTTCGAAACCATGAACATACCAATACCAGTTAGTACATATCCACTAACTAATTCCTATGTCTACACACACATCAATTCATTCACCCATTCACTCATACATACAGTCAGCTATCTCCACAACATTATCATATCCACTCACACATCTGTACATACACTCAGACACCGACTCTCATTCATACAGTTATTCACACACAAACATAGGTTTTATAGACGATAGAGTTAGGAATTAGCATTTAAAAAACCTTAGAAATTCACTGAAAAAATCATAGGTTTCAGGGGTGTTATAGTTAGTTGGATATTTCACTCATACAAAACCATAGACATTCCTCCGTTATAGTTAGTTCTGCTAACTATAATTCGCGCCCCTGCAATGCACTGCTGATGACATCAAATATTACATCACTCATGACATGGTCAGTGACATCACTGATGACATCTAAAATGACATCACTGATGACATCATCCAGTGACTGTGTTTCTGTAAAGTTTAAATTTGTTTAATATATATAGGGAAAGTCATATTGAAGAATGAGTGGGTGTATAAATGTCTGAATGGATGATTTAGTAGGTGCGTGACTGACTCTATAAGTGAGTGATTAAAGGTATCTTACTGGATGCATAGGTTAGTGACTAAACTGTGTGAATGTCTGTATCTGTCTGTTTGTTGGTATGTAACCGGCTACATGGGTTTGTGAATAGCTACATGAGTGTCTATATGTGTTATTGATTGTTTGTCTGAGTATCTGTATGGGAGCCTGAGTGTTTATGTTGGTGGGGTGTGTGTGACTCTGTGGATAGATGTGTGAGTGGATGATTCACTGGGTGCATGGTTTCAAGAGTGCATCTGTGATGGACTGTATGGGTGGGTGACTGTGTGTATGGCCATGTTAGTGAGTGAATACGTATCTCAGTGGTACATGTGTGAGTAACTACATATGTTAAAGGCAGTATATATGGGTGTTGGAGTATATAAATGGCTATAAGTGAGAGTGTGTGATTCTGAGAGTGGCTGTATAGATGGATGTGTGCTTGTATCAGTGATTGTATAAGAGTGTAAGAATATGCTAGTATGTGTATGAGTATTTGAGCTGGTGCGTGTATAACTGTATAGGTGAGTAAAAGGCAGTGTGATTAATTATTTGCATGACTGAATAGATGTGTGAGTACCTCTATGGATGAGTGGTGGTGTGTGAGTGTTTATATAGGTATGAGTGCATATTATAGTCCTGTACTGAGTGACCATGAGTACGAGTGACTGTACAGGTGAGTGAGTGGATGTGTGTTTAAACCTAAGAATCAGTGAGTGTGTATTTAGTTATTGCTGTTAGAATGTCCATGGTTTTGAGAATGGCAGTCTGTAATTTAGAGTGGGTGTATCAACAGTTATATTAGGGTGTGAGAAGATGCATCAATTTATCACATGGATGATGTCATCAGTGATGTCATTTGAGATGTCATCAGTGACGTCATCAATGATGTCGTTTGAGATGTCATCAGTGAAGTCATCAGTGATGTGACTGACCATGTCATGAGTGATGTAATATGTAACGTCATCAGCAGTGCATTGCAGGGGCGCCAGTTATAGTTAGCAGAACTAACTATAACGGAGGAATTTATATGGTTTTGTATGAGTGAAATGTCCAGCTCACTATAACACCCCTGAAACCTCTGTTTTTTTCAGTGAATTTCTAAGGTTTTATTAAATGCTAATTTCTAACTATAACGTGCCTGAAACTTATGGTTTTTTCAGTGAATTTCAAAGGTTTTTTAAATGCTAATTTCTAACTATAACGTGCCTGAAACCTATGTTTCTTTTCAGTGAATTTCAGACGTTTTCCAAATGCTAGTTTCTAGTGATGGCTACAGAGGTAGGACAGGTGAATAAAGAAGAAAAAACGCACAAAACGAAGCAAAAGAAATTCAGAAAGAAGCAACAGAAGTCCACAAAGACGAAAATAAGTGCAGGTAGAAGCAAGACATGTGCAGAAAGAACCAACAGAGGAGCAGAAAGAGGCCTTGTTAGAAAATCATCCTGTGTCCACAACCTTTTCAGACGGGTACTGGTGGTAACTGACTCCGACTAACCAGGCCTAGAGCCAGTGGTATGCTAAAATACACTTAGAATACAGGGAAAACACCTACATACACTAGGGAGCACTATGCGTTGGGGTACCCATGTGATTAGCATAACCTCCTCTGTAAGGCCCTAGTACATAATATGGCAGGGGGATTAAAACTACCTGTTAAACCGTGCTACAGGGCGCGTTTGCACTGTGGTGAAGGAAGGGGGGCGTGAGGTGACATGTGTGCAAACACGTCCTGTGGCCGTTTTAAGGTGGGGGATTAAGTCCCTTTGAATCCTGAGGGTCCCTGGGGTCCAACTAACCCATCAGGTAGCTCCAGTAAGTGCCACAGAGCTGTGTTGCAGAGAGGTGTAAAAAGGGGCAAGGCATGGACCACCTCTCTGCAACGAAGGCCTCTGGTGCTTACTGGAGGTACCTGGTGGGCTAGTTGGCCCCCAGGGGCCCTCAGGATTGAAGGGGAATTAATTCCCCAACTTAAAATACGCCACAGGGCGTGTTTTCACACATTATTCTTCAGGCTAGGGGTGGGCGGAATTTGCGTAATTGCGTTTACGCAAAACTCCGCAAAACGGTAAAGAATCTCTGCGAACACACAGAAATTCCACGAACACGCAGAATTGCTTGCTCGCGATGCTTTTTTACTGTTCGCAATTGCTGTTTGCGTGCACGGGGGAAATATCTTGTGAACACGCATTTGAAAACTTGAACAAGCAAAAAATGTTGCTAAGTCGCGGAACGCAGAATTTTGGGCAATTTCACGTTCTCCGCGGAACGCAAAAGTACCCAAATTCCGCAAATTCCGCGAATGGAACGGAATTTACCACCCTGGCCTACTTCAGGCCCAGCTCCCTTCCTTCGCCACTGTACAAACGCGCCAGTGGCGCGTTTTAAGTTGGGGGATTTAGTCCCCTTGAATATTCAGGGTTCCTGTGGTCCAACTAGCCCACCAGGTACCTCCAGTAAGCGCCACAGAGCTGCGTTGCAGAGAGGTGGTCTGAGGCCATGCCCCTTTTGTCACCTGACTTACCGTTTAAGTGGTGAGCGATCTATCAGAGTTCAACTGTGCTACTGCTTAGCATGTTCTGAATAATTTCTACATTTGCACAAACTGCCTGCAGTAATATTCGTGACAAACCTTTGAAAAAACGGACTGAGGCACTTTCATAGGTCTGAATGGAGGGCTCAATTATGTGACATCACTCTAGTGAAATACTTTTCCTCAGTCTAGAGGCACTGAAACAAACTATGCTAAAAGCGAAACTGTGAAACTGCAAACAGACATGTTTGTAAAACAGGATACGAAACAAGGCACTGCATAAATTCCTCATCATGTAGGGGGTAGTGCTGGGGTAGTGTTTTAGGGTTTAGGGTAGTGCAGTGGTATTTGCGTAGTGTAGGGCGTCGTGCTGGGGTAGTGTTTTAGGGTTTAGGGTAGTGCAGTGGTGTTTGGGTAGTGTAGGCGTTGTGTTCGGGATAGATATATGGTTTAGGGTAGTGCAGTGGTGTTTGTGTAGTATAGGGGATCGTGCTGGGGTAGTGTTTTAGGCTTTAGGGAAGTGCAGTGATGTTTGTCTAGTGTAGGGGGCAGTGTTTTAGGGTTTAGGGCAGTGCAGTGGTGTTTATGTAGTGTAGGGGGTCGTGCTGGGGTAGTGTTTTAGGGTTTAGGGTAGTGCAGTGGTGTTTATGTAGTGTAGGCGGTCGTGCTGGGGTAGTGTTTTAGGGTAGTGCAGCAGTGTTTGGGTAGTGTAGGGGTCCTACTGGGGTAGTGGTTTAGGGTAGTGTAGTGGTGTTTGTGTAGTGTAGGGGTTGTGCTGGGGTAGATTTAGGGTTTAGGGTAGTGCAGTGGTGTTAGTGTAGAGCAGGGGGTCGTGTTGGTGGAAGATTTAGGGTTTAGGGTAGTGCAGTGGTGTTTGTGTAGTGTAGGGGGTTGTGCTGGGGTAGTGTTTTAGGGTTTAGGGTAGTGCAGTGGTGTTTGGGTAATGTAGGTGTTGTGCTGGGGTAGATATAGGGTTTAGGGTAGTGCAGTGGTGTTTGTGTAGTGTAGGGGGTCGTGCTGGGGGTAGTGTTTTAGGGTTAAGGGTAGTGCAGTGGTGTTTATCTAGTGTAGGGGGTAGTGTTTTAGGGTTTAGGGTAGTTCAGTGGTGTTTGGGTAGTGTAGGGGGCCGTGCTGGGGGTAGCTTTATGGTTTAGGGTAGTGGAGAAGTGTTTGGGTAGTGTAGGGGGTCGTGTTGGGAGTAGATTTAGGGCTTAGGGTAGTGCAGTGGTGTTTGTGTAGTGTTTACGGGTTCGTGCTGGGTTAGAGTTTAAGGGTTTAGGGTACTACAGTGGTGTTTGTATAGTGTAGGGGGTCATGCTGGGGTAGTGTTTTAGGGTTTAGGGTACTGCAGTGGTGTTTGTGTAGTGTAGGGGGTAGTGTTTTAGGGTTTAGGGTAGTGCAGTGCAATTTGTGTAGTGTAGGGGGTCGTGGTGGGGTAGTGTTTTAGGGTTAAGTATAGTGCAGTGGTGTTTGTATAGTGTAGAGGGTAGTGTTCTAGGGTTTAGGGTAGCACAGTGGTGTTTGGGTAGTATAGTGGGTCGTGCTGGAGGTAGATTTAGGGTTTAGGGTAGTGCAGTGGTGTTTTGGGTAGTGTAGGGGGTCGTGCTGGGGTAGTGTTTTAGGGTTTGGGAAGCGCAGTGCTGTTTGTGTACTGTAGGGGGTAGTGTTTTATTCTTTAGGGTAGCGCAGTGGTGTTTGTGTAGTATAGGGGGTCATGCTGGGGGTAGTATTTTAGGGTTTAGGGAAGCGCAGTGTTGTTTGTGTAGTATAGGGGCTTGTGCTGGGGGTAGTGTTTTAGGGTAGTGCAGTGGTGTTTGAGTAGTGTAGGGGGCGGTGCTCACCAGGGAGTTAACTGGAAGTCTACTGCTGGTATTTGAAGTGATTGTTCATTGTGCATGTCAGAATTTTCAAATGAAATAAAAGAGGATGTGAGATCTCTCTTTAAACATGCCCTAATTTTTCTTTCTAGAACACTAACCATAATTTCTATGACAAAATTAACCCCCTCATTTTGTTCATTTTTAAATTAAATGTTTTAAGTGTTTCCAGTTTATTCCAATCAAGATGGCTTCAGGTGTGCCATAATTTTGTCATAAGTAAGACTGTTAGCGCTCTAGTTGTTCTTTAGAACACTCTGGGTAGCTGCAGTGGAACACAAAGGAATCAACTGCCGGGCTGCTCCTGTTGAAATATAACAGGAAGATATTTGAGATCTCAGTTAAACATGTCCTAATTTTTCTTTCTACAGCACTAACCATACTTTTCTTTGACAAAATAAACCCTCTTATTGTGTTCCTTTTTATATTAAATGTTTTAAGTGTTACCAGTTTATTTCAATCAAGATGGCTTCAGTTTGTGCCATAATGTTGTCAATAGTAAGGCTGTTAGCACTCTAGTTGTTCTTTAGAACACTCTGGGAAGCTGCAGTAGAACCCAAAGGAATCAACTGACAGTCTCTGCCCTTGTTGGATGTACATGTTTTACTGAGAATGTCAGACTTCATTATCACATGACTGAGAAAGATAATGTGAATTTACAGAAAATATGCTCTCATTTTAGATTCTGGAGCACCTTCCAAACCTCTATGGGACAAGCATGAGAAAATAGTTTTCTCTCAAACATGATTCATGATATCCCAGCTGAAGGCTTTTTCACATGGTAAAATCACCTTAGAACACACCACAATTACTAAAAAGATTATGGTACCATCAACAAATGATGTATAATGTAACTAAAGTCTTAAAACCTTCTATTAACTGCAATGCTTTTCAATGAGGTTCTATCATGTATATTGGTCCCAAGATGGCTGCCAACACCTCTTGGATGAAGTGCTGACAGCCAATCAGATTTCACGATGAGATGTGTTGTTAGGCTCCGCCCAGATATATGTACTTTTTTCCTTTAATATCTAAAAAACTACTGAACAGATTTACACCATTTAAGCAAAAGGCACGAGTCTGAACTAAGGACTACCTCTTCTCTTTGTCAAATTTGGTGTAATTCCGTTCAGCAGTTCGGGTTGTAGCTGTGGCTAAAGGTTCCTATTGAAAATTGCATTGTGAAAACACGTTTTGGGACCCCCCTTTTTTCTCGGCCCCCACTTCACGAATCACCCCGAGACGTTCAGGATAAGAGCAGAGCATATCTTGCCATTAGTTTTGAAAATGTCACGAAGATTCGTCAACTGGCGCCAAAGTTATTCCAAATAGAATGTTGCGGATTTCCTATGGAAAATAGATCCTAACTATAACTACTTACTGGCGACCACCAGTAGGTAATATATATATATATATATATTGAATTTCTCCAAGAAAATGGCCTGCTCGGTTCCGCTCCTTCCCTGAAAGTTTGGGGGTGATTCGTCAAGTGGGGGCCGAGAAAAAAGGGGGGTCCCAAAACGTGTTTTCCCCATGTAATTTTCTATAGGGACCTTTAGCCAGGGCTACAGCCCGAACAGCTGAACGGAATTACACAAAATTTGGAAGAGAGGTAGAGTTCTGTTCGCAGATTGTGATTTTTGTTAAATGGTGTAAATCTGTTCAGTAGTTTCTGAGAAAATTGCAAGTAAAATCATAGCGATATCTAGAGACGGAGTTCAGCACGCGTACGGAAATCTGTTCAATTATGAGCGCGAGCTGCATGCTGATTGGCTGTGAACTGTCTGTCAACACTCAAAACCAGGAAGTGTTGGTGGCCATCTTGTGCCTCGCTAGAACCGAGTCACAAGAAAACAGTAAAGCAAAGTGAGAAATAAGAGAAGGGGGTAGGCTACAAACATTTTGGCCCTCTAGGCTTGTTCAGGGGGTCGTACATGGATGTTTAGGCTCTATTTTTTATCTTGATTTTTTTTAAGGAAAATCGTGGCGTACGCGTATGGAAATACGTACAATTACGAGCAAGAGCTGCATGCTGATTGGTTGTCAATACTCCAAAACAGGAAATGTTGGCAGCCATCTTGTTTGTCGCGAGAGCCGAGTCACAAGAAAACAGTAAAAGAAAGTTGAGAAATAAGGAAAGGGGGCAGGGTAGAAACATTCTTACCTTATAGTCTTGGTCAAGGGGATGGTACATGGATCTTTAGGCTCAATTTTTTTAAATTTTTTTTTATTAAAAGTTTTTATATTTTACAGATAATCCAACCAGTGTTACAGCACACTTAATCAAACCATTACATATCAAATGTTCACATTTTCCATCACATACTTATAATTTTACATATGCACTTACTACTTCGTAAAGCCCAAATATTGCTAACCCTCCATTAACCATGTATGGGTACAGCTCTTGCCGCAAAACCAGCGTCCATTCCTTTTTTCCATTGTTCTATAGGTCACCAGATCTCCCCCCCCCAATGTTCCTGGCTCTACGACCTTTCCTATCATATATTGCTTTCTCTAGATTATAAGTAGAGAGTAACCTAGCAATCCAAGTTTGAAATGTTGGCGGAGCTGTATCCAGCCATGCCTTTGCTATGCAGATTCGGTAAACTGCCATAGCCATAAACAGGAACTCTGTAGGATGGCCCACTGCCCCTCCCCGCACCCCCAACATTATTAATTCAGATGAGATTGCCACCCTCACTCCCAATGATACCACAATAAATTTCTCAATTGCTACTATAAGGGAGTATAATTGTTGGCATTCCGCAAACATGTGAAGAATATCCGCATTATTCGAGTCACAACGCGGGCAAGTTGTTTCCGAGGTGCCTCCCCATTGTGCTATTCTAGCAGGAGTATGATATAGAGAGTACAGTGTCTTATAATGCTGCGCTTGTAACGTTGCTGAACATAAAACAGTACATCCCAAATCTAAAGAAACCTGTAATCCCTCCTGAGGGGAGCCTACTTTCTCTACCCACTTTTTGGCATATTTTTCCCTGTCATCAATCTTGAGTACATATAATTCTGCATATAGCCATCGAATTGTGCAGTGTCCACTGCTCTCTACGTAATCCATTATCCGACATTGTCCAAATCCCAGTGGCCCTCCCTGTTTATTTGCAAAGAAACTTCTCACCTGGAAATACTTTAAAAAACTCCTGCCACATAAATTCAATTTTGTTTGCAATTGTTGAAACTGAAGGATACCCTCCTGATCACACGAATCTACTACTTTCTTAATGCCTTTATTCTCCCATTCCCTCATAGCTGAATCCCTAAAGATATCCTCTGGCAATGAGAGGTTTGTGAACAATCGCGTGTATCTATTGTATCTTCATAGCCCTAGCTTTTTTGAGACTACTTTCCAGATATTGTATGCTGCTTTTCAAGTCTTAAACCTTGTGTGCTTAAATAACTAAAGTCAATTGTAGTTAAAAACCCATTTTCAGCCTCCCCACCCAGCAGTGCATTATATACATTCGTGAAGACAGGTCTGTTACCCAATTGCTCAAATCCTCCACCCCCTATCAATCCCTGAAAGTACTGCATGTCCGCTGCCCAATAATAAAGCCTAAAGTCTGGGGCCCCCCAGCCACCTTTTTCCCTAGGGAGAGTAATGTGGCGATATGCTCTCCTAGTTTTCCCCTGCGCCCAGATAAGCCTATTAAGTATCAGTTCTAGTTTATTAAACAATGAATGGTCAAAAAATAGCAGAATAGCTCTGAAAATATATAGGAATTTAGGGAATGTAATCATTTTAATAACATTTATGAGGGCCATCAGAGTTAAGTGTAAATTGTGTATTCTTTCTGTGTTCTTTTTAACTTTTGCTAACAAAGGCTCGATGTTTATCTCTACCAGTCTATCTAAATCAGCTGTCACTTTTATTCCTAGGTAGACTGCCACAGGAACCACCCTAGCATCCTGATATGGTGAGAGACTATTTTGTACAATCTGTGTCTTCCCCTTATTAATCGAATAGCCTGAGAGTGCGCCAAACTCCGTTGCCTCCTGCACTATTTCCACAATAGATCTCCCTGGATCCGGTGTAATAATAGCCACGTCATCCGCGTAGGCGAATACTTTGTATTCCTTACCATGCAGCTTAACTGGGCGGATATTATTGTTACCAGCTAACCTTCGTAATATAGGATCCAAATACAATGCAAACAATAAATCTGAGGCCGGACTCCCTTGTCTTGTCCCACTCTTTATCTGTACTGCCTTTGTATAGCCTTTGTTAACCCTAACCCTTGCAGTTGGTTCCATATATAGGGCCTGTATTGCTTTAATATAATCCCTACCAATGCCGAACCATTGCATAACCTTCCAAAGATAGTTCCAGGAGACCCTGTCGAAGGCCTTCTCCGCATCTAGGAATATGGCCGCGACAGGATCTCCTGCAACCTCTGCTGCATCCAGGAGGGTTATCATTTGCCTCGTATGTTGAGTGGTCCCTTTACCTGGGAAAACCCGTGCTGTGTACTGCTAACCAGGCTCTCAATACCCTTGCCTAATCTTTGTGGCAATGTTTTGGAAAAGATTTTAGCATCCACGTTCATCAGCGTAATTCGCCTATAGGACCCTGGTTCTAGTGGAGATTTTTTTTTTTAGTATAACTATAATGTCTGCGCCTGCCCATGACTGCGGAACTGAGAGCCCTAATTGTGCCTGGCTAAAAATCTCGTGCAGATCTTTACCCAGCGTATCCCAAAAAGTTTTATAGAATTCTGCCGGAATTTGATCCGGGCCTGTGGCTTTCCCAGAGGGGAGGTTGTTCATGGCCGATTGTATTTCCAGTAGGGTAAGCGGAGAGTCTAGCTCTTCTCTCTCCTCTTCTTCTAGTGCCAAGTGTGGTATTTCTGCCAGGTATTCCATAATTTCTGGACCTGTGTTAAGAAGGCTCTGATCATAAATGTAAATGTAAATGTACAGGAATTTATATAGCGCAAATCACCAAGCGGTTTCTAAGCGCTTGCTTAGGGAACCCGTCCTGGTATTCCCCTGTGAGATAACCCCGGCAGGGTATCCGCAAGGTGAAAGCCAGGCATCCCGCCGCGAGGGGCCATTGTGGAGATTAAGCAAGCTATTGCCCAGAGTCGCAGAGGGTGAACCCGTGAATCGAGTAGGCACCGGAGCGAGAATTGTCGAGTCCATGGACATTTTAGGACTCAAGACCCCGCCGAGCTGGGAATTGAACCCTGGTCCCGGGCTGACCTCTGCTTCCAGGTCTGCCTCCTCTAACCAGTGAGCCACACTTCTCCACGGTTCCATACAAGGTTGAATAAAATTTCCTAAAGACCTCCCTCACGTCTTCTATCTTATTTACCACCCCTCCTATCCCGTCATTGATTTCTTTTATTTCCCCTGCTGCCAGATTTTGTCTCGTACGAATTGCTAACAGGTGACCTACCCGCTCACTATACTCATAACATTTTTCTTTTTTGGAGAGATAGTTGCTTGCCGCTTTCCTTGCTATACTTTCAGTTGTCTCTGCTTTAGTTATTTCAATTTTTAATAATATGTCATCTAATGGATCTTGTTTGACTATAGCCCCTATAAGAAGATCTTCTAGATCTGCCAGATCTTTAAGCCTTCTCTCCATCTTAATCCTCTCCTGTCTATTCCTATGCAGAGTATAGCTCAGGGTTTCCCCCCTAATTCCAGCCTTAAACACATCCCAAACAATGCCCGGGGGGGCTGTCCTCCTATTAGTCTCCCAGAAGAATGCGATCCACTCATGCATGTACTTAATATATTCTTCTTCCCTTAGGAGCCCTCTCTCAAAAGTCCACGTGTGCTCCTTCTTCCTTCTAATGCAGAGTGATAGTGTTAAAACAAGGGGATTGTGGTCTGATAGGAGCCTTAGCAGCCTTTCCAACTGACTGATACCTACCAAAGAGCTGGAAATAAAAAAGTAATCTAACCGAAGCACAATCCTATGCGGGGCAGAATAATACGTGCTCCCCGTGCCTGGCGGGTTATTCTGGGCCCACATATCCACTAATGCATTGTGCCGTGCTAATTTGCAAATAGCCTGACATGTCCTCTTTTTTCGTCCATCATAAGATCTTCCCCCCATTGTGCCTAGCCCAACCAGCCCATTAATAATAAAGTCCCCGCAGCATATTACTGGTTCTGGCCAAAGAGGTAGCTCCGTATCTAGAAATTCAAAGACCTCTGGTTCATCATCTGTGGAGCCATAGATAAAAACAATTGTGCAAATTCCAGCCCCAGTTTCCCCCTCCACCATTACCCACCTCCCCCACTGATCTTCTTTTTTGCTTTTAACCTTAACCCCTCCCTTCCTGGATAATATGGCTACCCCTCTTGTTTTAGTACCCTGTCTTGTATGGGCAAGTACCTCAAAGCCTACTTGCTCTAAGATGTATTTATTGTTCCCCTCAATGTGAGTCTCCTGTAGACATATTACATCTAATTTTAACATTCTTAACATAGCAGCCACCTTCTGTCTTTTACCTCCATCATTGAGGCCGCAAATATTCATAGAAGCAACCCTTACCGCCATCTACATTTGCTAGGTGTTTCCTTTCTAGCACCAGCCTTCCCTCTCCTCTTCCCTAGTGCAATTGATAACAAAAAAGGTTGACGCTGTGTCCTATTGATTTGTGCTGTGCCTACCATACTGCCTCCATCATCCCCCCTCCTCCCTCTCTGCCCCCCTGAGCCCCCCCCTCCCACTGACTCCCCTCCCCCTTCTACAGGCAAATAGGTCAGGTGTGACCTATGTGTGACTGCTGTAGGTTGTATTGTCGCTTCCCTCTCCTTCCCTTACCAGTCCATTAGTTGCTGTGCTCTTCCTATGGGTCCCCCTTGCTTGCAGGTGGACCTTTTCCTCTGTTCGTTTGTCCCCTTCCCTGTTCCCCTAATTCCTCTAAAAACTGCCTTGCGTTTATTTCTGAGTAGAACATCCTAGCATGCCCTCTAGTAATGACCTTTAGCCTAGCTGGAAACGGTAGATATGCTTCTGAGCCTTGTCCGTGGAAGGGTGCAATTAGCTGCCTGAGTTTCCACCTTCTCTCCACTGTCACGTGGCAAAAATCAGGCCTTGCAAAAAATTAGACCCCGTCGTATGTTTTTTTTTAGTCTGGTCTGGCTTTATCCATAATTTCTTGTCTTGCCCAAAAATTCCCATCAAAAACCAACATTGCCCTAGGCAGGCTATCCTGGTTGCCATCCCTTCTCTTTTTAAGTGTAAGTGGGAACCTGTGCGCCCTTTGAATCTCTGTCTCCCACTGCCACTGTGACTCAGGGAAAGCTCCCTTCAATAGCTTGATAACGTACCTCCTTGCATCCTGCCCTTCCGCCCCCTCTGCCAATCCAAGAAGTCTAACGTTATTACATCTCTGGCGATTTTCAAAGTCCTCAATCTTCCATTGAAGATCTTCCACCACTTTTTCTTGATCCGCCTTAAAAGACTGCCATTCCCCCAAATCGTCTTCAAGTCTGCCAGTTCTTTCCTCCACCTGGGTCACCCTGTCCTCCACTTCTTCATACTTCCTATTCATTTTCCTGAGTGATGCTTGGATCTTCTTAGTTGCCTGTCTAGCTCTCCGGCTATCTGTTCTGGCTTCCCCCTGCATTTGTTTTAGCGTGTTAAACAACAGATCCATCGTGGCATGCTGCGGGGGGGTTTTCACTCTTATTTCCTGTCACTGCCGCTGCCGTAGGGTTGCATTCTTGATATATTCTGGAGGTATCAGAGTAATTCCATAATAGTTTTTTATTCACGCTAGCGGGAGAGCCACCACCTAATCGTCTGGCGCTTGGTTTCCTTCTTTTTTTTGTGTGTTTTTACCCTCTGAGTCAGTGGGGCTTAATTCAGAGTCTGAGCTGCCCCCGTGAAGCTTTCCCCTTCACTTGACGAGATAGAATCTGTTTCTTCGTTGACTGAGTAGAATTTATCCCCCTCAGGGGAGCCCCCTTCTCTGGCCCCTTTATCCAGGGCACTAGTCTCTCCAGGTTCTTTCTGCGAGTCCAGGCTTACCAAACTGCCCCACTTTGTTTCAGGAATCTGATTGTTGCCCAGCCCTGCCTTGACCTGCAACAATGCGTCCATCATTTGTTCATTAATTGGCCTGTCTGTGCCCCCCACCGCAGCCTCCTCCTCCACTGGGGCGCCCTCGCTCACCTGCTGCATACTCTACGTTCCATTCAAGGTCTGCATGGTTGCCGCGGATGCCATGCGTTCAGAGATCAGCTTTACTCCTTGGAGTTGCCTAGCAACCGCGTCGCTTGCGTCCTCGAGGACGGCTTTCCCCTGCTCGGCGTCCTCTACAGCTGGATGTTTTACCGGTGTCTTGCCTGCCACCGCTGCTGCTGTTATTCCGGAGGGGTTGGGGGGCTTTGCGCTGAAGATCTCTGATAAGGTAGGCTGCCGTAGCGTTCCGTTTTTGATGATTAAATAAGTACTTTGCTGCGCTCTTAGTTTCGCGGCAGCGCTCGTTTCTTCACCCATGTTTGGCACAGGGGGCTTAGGTCTCGATTCCAGCTTCTTTTCCTTATTAGCCTTCTTCTGTTGTGTTTTTGCTGCCATGCTGGCAAGCGAGGCTGATCGCTTACTTAGGGGAGGCAGTTTTGTATTGCACCCGGAGTTTGAACCATCCTTATGTCCAAGCACCTTTGTCGTGCTAGATAAAGCCGGCGGCGGCTTCTCCTTCTCTTGCCTCGTGTGTTGAGACATATTCCAAGAAACCTTATAGGTGCTCACGCCGTTATATAGTTTCCTCAGCCGATTTTTAATATCCTTTAACGTTGATGTTATCGCCCAGTGTATCCACACCTCTGAGCTTATGACCGGCGTTCTCTGATCCTGCATTCGCCCATAGATCCACAGCATGCCGAGCTTAATCGTCCATCAGCATCATGGTTTAGGAGAGGGAGTCAGGTGCGACTGTCCTCTACACCCCAACAGCGGCCATCTTGCCTTCCACAACTGGTTTAAATAAAATAAAAAATGGCGGGGTACTCGTGCAGTACTTGTATGCGGTGGAAAAGGTGAAAAAAAACTAGAAGTCCGTTTTGTTTATTAGGTCCCGGGAGGGGGGGGGGCAAATTACGGGGGCAATTTTTAGAGCTATATTTCTATGACAGTATGTAAAACTTTCCGTTTTTTTGCCTCCATCAGTTGTACTCTCTACGCATGCGCAGCCTTGTTTGCAAGTGCACTTTTTTTTTCTTTTTCTTCAAGTTCGCCAAGCAAACCTCTCCTGATTTTAGGTATTAAATTTGCCGCTTTCTTTTCCCGGGGCATGTGTGTCATCCGGTGCAATACTTTTGTAATATATTAATAAACATATTGTATGTATATTTATTTGAAATGTAGTGTCGAGGCTCCAAACGTTGATTACATACGCCGTCTAACCGCCATTTTAGTAGTTTTTCTCCGTTATTTTTATTTATACCTGTTACTTTCATTTCACCCTGTGCATATTTTCTCTGTGATCGATGAGATTTCGTGCCACAGATACCACGGTGTTTGTCCTTGGTCTCCGATCTTATCAGACTTGGTCACACGTATAGCTAGAAACTAATTTGAAGGACGTAAGGCACAGGCATTACAACACGTGTTGGTCAGCAAAAAAACATTATTAAGATTATGCATTTATCATGTGTGGTAAATGCATTTTAGTTGTAAAAGCATGTGTGGAAAAGCGATATGCGTGCTAATGGTTTTGTGGTGACGATCACGCGTGCTTATGAACCGGGTCTGGGCGTGGTGGAGTCTAGGGTACCATGCGGAGGGGCACGCAGCTGCACTCATACAATATAGAAGTAATATAGGATTTTTAAAACTTAAAAAAAAATGATTCCATAATTATCCAATATTAATTCTTCCGTTAGTATGTTCATTAAATACATGAATATATGTTTTTAAACAATTAAAACATTCGCGTCTTTTTTGTACGGGCGCCGTACATGACGTCACACGGAAGCTTTGATGCGACGTGTAACGTCAAAGGGTATTCGCAGCGTATGCTGAGAATGATTAGCAGTAAAAATGATGGTGTGATAACTCTCTCACTGTCAAATCAGAGCACAGGGCGCGCTATGAGAATGGTTAGAAGTGGTCACTCATTGGAGATCCAATTCAGGTGCGTGGCTTATCCAGAGTATCATAACGTTATTTTTTAACCTGGTTAAGTTTGAGGTTTGCATGAAGTACTATGCTATAGGCAGATGTGGATGTTTAGGTAGCGCCTATCTGCATGAAGCTTGGTTATTACCATTTACATATAGATGTCTAAGGGAGGGAAAAGAAGTCTATGTGAATGAATGAATGAATGAATGAATGAATGAATGAATGAACGAGTACAGATTTGTATAGCGCTGGCTACCCGGGGGCATCCCAGCGCTTTAGACCCATCTCAGACAAATCACTCAGCAGAACAGGAAGGTCTTCAGCCGCTTTCTAAACTGTAAATGATTAGGCTCAAGCCGCAGGTAATCGGGCAGCTGATTCCAACTTTTTGCTGCCTGTACTGCAAAACGTCGGCCCCCTGTACGAGAACGCTTGATCCTCGGGACAGAGAGCAGATTGCTGTGGTTAGATCTAAGAGCTCTGGGCCCTTGATGGTGCCTCAGAAGAGGGCACAGAATGGCAGGGCCCTTGTTGATTATTGATTTGTGGGCCATACACAAGGCCTTAAACTGGATCCTTTCCTGAACAGGTAACCACTAACCAGTGTAGAGCCCGGATGGCCGTCTTCGCCGAGCTGTGTCTAGGGACATCCATAAGCATTCGGGCTGCGCAGTTCTGGACTGACTGGAGTATCTTAATGGTCCCTAATGGTGCCCCCAAGTAGACCGCGTTCACATAGTCAAGCCGCGAGAGGATCAGGGACTGAACCAGGATCCGTATTGCCTCGAACGGAAGAAGGGTCAGGACCTTCCGTAGGATCTTCGGAAGGCCGTAACAGGTAGCGGCGACCTTACGGTCTTGAACTTGAAAACTAAAGGTGGGATCAAGCCACACCCCCAGGCTTTTAATTTGCTCCTTCAGGGGAGGGGGCGGACCCAAACATATGGGCCACCTAGCGTCAAGATTGATGGGGGCCTTATATCCCAGCATCATAATCCCTGTTTTTGAACCGTTAAGTTTCAAAAAAGAGGCGTACATCCAATCGAGGACCTTGGTGAGACACGGGGAAAGGTTATTGACACCGGAATCCACAGCATCTGCCCTAGCCAGGGAAACCACCAACTGCGTATCGTCGGCATAGGTGACCAATTGGATTCCCCAGGGAAGGACCTCATTAGCCAGGGGCCTCATATAGATATTAAATAGGGTCGGGCTCAATGAGGATCCCTGAATGGCGAGGATTGCACAATAGTACCAGATCACTACTTAATTTGTAGACACATACAATTGCATGGCTCTTGAATACAAGATGCGCCTAATTTGGACTGAGTTTTGAAAGGTAGTCCGACACCTGCTATCATAACAACGTTCACTTTACTGGAAACGGGAGTTATTTACTTTGAAATAATAGAGATTGTTGTGCAATGTTAGCAGGCATCGCTTACAAGATTACGGTAACTGAGCATGTGGTTTGATTAAAAAACTGTTGTGTTAATTCCTCTGTATGGGAAGCTGGATGTTTCTATCTGGCTGTCGATTTTGACCTTGAAAGCAGAGTCAACCAAATGAGTTGTATAAGAGCGCTATTGTCTCAAAAAGAGGTCGCTCTTATATCTGGTACAGAAACATTTGTCCTTCATATAGCAAACACCCGCGTAGAAGTGCATGCTTTATTAAATACAGACGTGCTCTTGAATTTTGGGGAGTTAATTTAGAGTATCTTTAATGTGTCCTTGACTACGGGGTTACCTTACTTTTTTAAAGTTTGAAGCAGTGGCCTTGTGACTTCTGTAGAAAGTATATTTGGTGTCTTTTCGGGATTTTTTCATTCAATTTTTTCCAGCATCTTTGGTGGTTTGCGCTTAATACTCGCATTAGTTGCCGTTGTGCTTTTATTAATTTGTTTACATAAATATAGATGCACATCCTGCAGCAGACGATAATATGTCCTGGCTGTTGCTGCTTCGCAACCGAATGATTAGTTACTATGGAGCGCTGCCTCTTGCAACGTTGAGTGCAGCTTATAGATTATCGTTTCGATTCTCCTTTTTCACATGCGTTCAACCTGTCTTCCATTGCATGAGCTGTGATTTCGACTGGGCCATGGATTTGTGTCTCTGCAGTACGGTGTCTCCCAACGCGGATTATGACCAGCGGATGAGCCCCTTACTGGTTCATGACGTGCTCTGTTCTGGGGGCGGGATTATGGCCTTAGCAGCAACAGATGGAATAATGGGACGTTGGAATGTTTTTGCAGCGGCGCTTGAGTTCTTGGCATGCAGTTACATTGAAGATGACCCGAGTTTTCCTCCGATGGTGATAGAGTCACCGGTCGTTGAGGAACATGTATGTTCATTCTCACTATTGAATTGGATGGCTGCAATGTTTTCAGATGAGAACAATGACTTCCTGTTGGAGGCTGTTGCTACATACTGTGCTTACACGCTGTTGGATTAAGACTCTTTGATTTTTCTACGTATTCTTTATTATTTAGCTACTGCTTTCTATCAAAGTGTGAATAACTTTTTTTTTGGAAATGTGAACTTGACTCTGCTTTTTAGGCTTGGACTCTGCTTTTTTAATTCGCCCACGTTTATATCACGTGCTTTGATCAAGAAAGGGTGCTGTGGGGTTGAGCGTTGCACTCACACCCTGTTAAGTTAGCATGGGTTTATTAGAAGCTTATACGCTATTTTTGCTTTCCTGCTCTGCTTTGCACACGACACGTACTTGTGATATTGTTTAGAGAAGGCTGAGTATTTTGCTTTATATGAGAATAATTAGATATGCTAGATTTGCAAACTGCCTCGCTTTTTGTGTGTATAGTGAGAGCATGGAACATCAAGGTTATCTTGAATACTGTGTCTGTTATTCAGAATGATCCTCGCACATTCGAGCCATAATACAT
Source organism: Lissotriton helveticus (assembly GCF_964261635.1). Lineage (NCBI taxonomy): Eukaryota > Metazoa > Chordata > Amphibia > Caudata > Salamandridae > Lissotriton > Lissotriton helveticus. Next base: position 1,583,992,151 of record NC_136067.1, on the reverse strand, counting down.
ATGGAGCTGTGGCCACCTCTGGTACTTGCGCGTTTCATAATCCATTGTGGAGGCAAAGTTACACACAGTTGGAGAACATTCGTATCTTGACAGTTTGTGGAGAACTGAATGTGATCCACTACTGCTGAGTACCAGAGGTATGGGTCTGCACATGTAATCCTATGAGACTTTCTGTAGTTATAAACTAATCTGCTAGGTAGGGAGGGTGAAATGTAGGTATATTATAAATGTGTTTACCTTTAGCATTATAGGATGCTTTTTCCGTTTGTATTTCATAGAAGAGTAACAATGCTGACAACCTTGTTTCTGATAATATGTTTGGTTGTATTTTCTAAGGTACTGTGCATGAGATTATGGCGTTAGAAATAAACATTTCAACGTTGCACGTGTCTTTATTTACATCTTGTTTTGGACTGGTGTAAGACTATATTGAAAGAGTGTTTTTGTTATCCACTTTACTTCATGTAATTTAAGTCGCATGTTCTGGGTTGACTAGTCATTGTTGTTTTTGCTCTAGGGCGAAGAACCAATGAGTCACTGATTGCTGGTTTGGTAGGGGGTTTGTGTAGTAAGATGGGTTTGGAACACAGTAATTCACTGAGGTCCTAAGTCTTTATGCACAGTTCTGTGTATGAGCAGAATTCCTGGAACAGTAGTTACAACAAAAAGGCTCGATAAAGGGCTTGCACTTTGAATATGAATATAAAATAGAAGAATAGTTGATAATCACAGATAAGGAATGCAGCAATTAGATGTGTGTATGTGTGGATGATGTGTAGATTGAGTGGAAGATGAAAAACGTGAAAAATAAGAAAGGTTGGAGAGACGCAAACTACCCACTGCATTGTCAGTGAAGTGGATCTTTGGATTTCCAGGTCATTACACAGATAGGGTGTTGGATTCCGCAGTGGCCGCAACAGAAACTAGTACAACAACTAAGGAAGAAAGCTAGTGTATAAAGTTCACACAGATGGGCAGATTTACAAGGCCGTGGGAAAAATAATGCAAAAGTGGCGCAAGGGGCTTGTAAACCTGTCGAAATGTGTGGTAGAAAAGACGCAAGAAAGGACAGTAGTATGCAAATTACCCACTGCTATTCACGGGTAGTAGTTACCAAGAAGGCTGAATAAAGGGCCTGCACTTTGAATTTGAATTAAAGAAGAATAATTGATAAGCATAGGCAAGAATGGCAGCAAGTAGGTGTGTGTATTTGTGGTTGTTGTGTTCATTGAGTGGAAGATGACTAAAGTTCAAAATTAGAGAGGTTGCAGAGATGCAAACTTTCCATTTCTTTGTAAAGGAAGTGGGTGTTTAGTTTTCCAGTGCATATATATATTTACTGAAAAAAACATAGGCTTCAGGCACGTTATAGTTAAGAATTAGCATTTAAAAAACCTTAGAAATTCACTGAAAAAAACATAGGTTTCAGCCACGTTATAGTTAGGAATTAGCATTTAAAAAACCTTAGAAATTCACTGAAAAAAACCATAGGTTTCACCCATGTTAGAGTTAGCTGGACATTTCTCTCATACAAAACCATTGAAATTCCCCCGTTATATTTAGTTCAGCTAACTGTAACTCGCGCGTCCGCAGTGCACTGCTGATGACGTCACATATTACATCACTCATCACATGGTCAGTGACATCACTGATCACATCACTGATGTCATCAGCCTAGTGATGTCATCATTGTTGGGGTCTAGCCTAACATTTGAACCCATAGGAGGCCAGGTATAAAGAAATATAGGTCAGACAAGAGTCTGTTCTTATAGTAGACATAGATTCTTGCCATAGGTGTGCTAATCCCATCATTGTTAGGTCCCTCCTCCACATCTCATCTGGCAATGTGAAGGCTTCATCAAAATCTTCCCCAAAGGTGCACAGTCTGCGTGCCCAGCTAGCCTGCTGGTAAAACTTAACTTTGGAAAGCCTGTTATCTGTAATCCAAGCTAGGTTTATCATTAGACCAAGCAACCTGACTCAACCAACTGGCCTCATCTTTCAACACCGTTTTTTTTTAAAGGCAGGCTAGATTGTCCTGCAAGCAAGTTGGCATTCCAGGTAGATTCCATATCGTGGTGAAGTCGCTACAATATGGTATTCCAAGCATGCACCTGGTCTGGGCTCAGACCTTACAAGCAGCTCTCATACAGGCAGATGCATCAAAGAAAATACCGTGAGCAAACGGGCAGATTCTCAGAATCTGGCCGTTTGCTCCCGGTATTTTTGCATTTGGGATGCATCATCCCAAATGCAGAAATCGCAATTTAAGGAATCTCTAAATAGCAATTCCTTAAATTGCTCTTGCATTTAAGGAATCCCAAAATGAGATTCCTTAAATGCAATGCATGAAACCCAAAAAAATAGCGAATTCGCTAATAGGGGGAGCAAATTACCATGAAGTTGAACTTCGTGGTAATTTGCTAAAACTTTGAAAAATGCACTTTTGTGCATTTTTCAAAGTTACATGTTGCGCACACACATGCCCTTAGGGCATGTGTGTGTGTAACATTTGTGCACTGGTCCATTTCAGGGGGGCAACAGGGTGTCCTTTGGACACCCTGGCACCCTTGAAATAGCGGAACATTAGCGATTCGGTAATAGCTAATCGCTAATAAGGAATGGCTTTCCCATTCATTCCTATGGGCCTTTAGGCCCATAGGAATGAATGAGAAAGCCATTCCTTATTAGTAATTAGCTATTACCGAATCGCAAATAAGGAATCTGTCGGAATCGCAAATAACATTGCGATTCCTACATTCATCCCGTTTTGCGAGTCTTTAATAGCGATTCCTTAAAATTCGCTATTAAGGACTCGCAAAACATAACTTTGATGCATCTGCCAGTAAATCTTTAGTTTTGATCTTTTAAAAGAATTTGGGTGGCCAAATTAAAATAGGAAATGGCCTCCTTACTGGGCGTATTTTTAGTCAGAGCTTCGAATAGAGGGGAAATCCTTTGGAAGCCGTCTGTTAGCAGTAATCTTATATTCTTCAATTGAATGCTGGAAATGCTATTGCTCCTTTTGATTTATTTTTCCGGAGTTTCTTCAAGGCAATACTAGCTCCCTGGTAAGCCCAAAATACATTATTTAATACTCTCTGCAGTTTCCTGAACCATTCTTCTTTGAAAATTAGTGGTATTGAGTTAAAGATAAAAGTACATTTCGGGCGTATCACCAATTTTATTAAGTTAGTCCTTCCAAGAATTGTAAGGGGAGGACAACCTCATGATATTAACAATTTCGTTATCTCTGCCATGAGCTTATCAAAGCTAATTTGGGGTATTTTGTCCAGATCCTTTACTACCTGAATCCTAGATATCATATTTATTTTTTTCTTGAGGGCTATCAATAAGGGTGTTCCATGTCATTAGTTCAGTTTTTTACTGGTTCACTAGGTGTCCTGGGACCCTCCTGAAGTAGTTCAATGTTTGCAGACTATCCGGAAAAGACCTTGTCCTGAGTATATACCATTAAGTCATCCACATATATTGACACTTTTTATCTAAAGGAATAATATCCAGTTTTTTTCTTACTCTGCTTGCTAAGGGTTCGATGTACAAATTAAAATGCAGGGTAGAGAGAGGGCACCCTTGCCTCGTTCCTCTTCTTATATGGATCTGCCTTTTTATTAGTTTACCATTTATTACTATTCTTGCTGTCGGCTCTTTGCAAATTGAAGAAATTGCCCTTAAGAAGTCCACTCCCTGATTGTATTGATTAATTATTTTATATAAGAAATGCCAGCTCACCCTGTCAAAGCCTTAGCAGCATCAAATTTAGTATTGCTAGGGACAATTGTCTTTCAGGTGCCATATCTATTGCGCCTACTGGGTCGTGAGTCAGCTCATGCAGCTGTCTGCCCTTGATGAAGCCCTTTTGATCTTTGTGCTCTAGGCTTCCAATGACCCTCCCCAGCCTTTTCGCTCATAGATGTGTATATATCTTAAAATTGCTATTCAACAGCGAAATTGGTTGGTACTAAATTAAATGGGAAAGCTCACCTTCAGGCTTCTAGTTTGTGGGAAGCAATTTTCACTTGTGGCTCCACGTTGTTCATGAATAGGCTAGTTCTCCCCACATGAGGACTTTTATTATGGAAGCAACAAAACAGAGCTCAGGAGACTTAATAGGATTAGTAGTTGAGAAGAGATTTCAGGCAATAGCGGAGAAATTGTTAGACACAGACCGAGTAGACAAAATGCAGTTACAGCTCAAAGGCGCAAAGGAAAAGATACAGAGACCTATGGGGCAGGTTAGATTGGAAAATTTACAGGTAGATCTGATGGAAGAAATAAAAAAAACTAAATTTACAATCTCAAACAGAAATAAATTAAGCTAGGATACAAGGGACTTGTGATACCCTAGAGGGTACAATGAATGATTTAAGGGAAAGAATGAGCACCATGGAAGCTTCCTTAGAAGAACTAAACAAAGAGGTGGAAACCAATCGTAATGACATTCAACTATTAAGAGCATGGGAAAAAGAGTTATGTGATATGGTGGAGTCCCTGGAAAATATTGCAAAAAGGAACAACGTAAGAGTGCTAAACATCCCCAAAGGGGCTTTGGAGAGGATCAAAAAGGCTTTATGACCAAACAGATTAAAGAGTTTATCCCATCAACAGAACTCAATGAACTGAAAGCAGATATACAGAGGATCCATAGAGATCCTTTTACAAAAAATCAGAAGAGAAAAAATCCTAGAAGGATATTGATGAGTTTTAAATCTTACTCTTTAAAAGAGCAGATCCTATCAGTGGAACTAAACGTAGGTGAGTTTGAGAAAGATGAGTGGTCTTTCCGTAAAAGATCGGATATCTCAAGGGTGACACAGGACTGACAATGGGAACAGGGAAAGCACTTTCAAGAACTTAAGTTATTATGAGCCACTGATCGGCTGAGGATTCCCACAATTTTGAGAATAATGTGGAACAAGAAAATGTACAATATAGAAGAGCCAAAGGAGGTTGAAGATCTAGTAAATTAGCTGAACGCGCAGCATAAATAAATACCGTAATGATAAGGTTCAAATAGGAATGACGAAATACCCAAAACGGATATTTGAACTCATTTACTAGATGCTGCAAGCACTACGTTTGAGGTTACTATGTCTCTGATGATGTAGGAGTTCTTTTAAAATGCAAGCGAAAGGGGACCTGCAATATCCTCGCTAACCATGACATCACCCGCCGGTGCCCTAAATGTGACAAAACAGGCAGTGCAATATCTACTGCCAAACACCCCTCTACCACTAACAGATGGGATGGTGGGTAAGAAAAGCAACTATACCAGTCAGAGCTGCTCCTGGGTGCTAGGCGACTTCCCTCGATATCACAGTGCTGATTCGTCTGCCCTATGGTGTTCAGTCGAAGAGCCAGGTCTTGAGGTCCTTCCTGAAATGAGTCAGCGATGGGTATTGTCCAAGGTGAGTTGACAGGGTGTTCCAGGCCTTGTTGGAGAGGTAGGAGAAGGATCTTCCTCCGGTTCTTGCCTTGTGGATCTTAGGGAAGGTGGCCAGGGCTAGCTGGGTGGAGCGAATGTGTCTGGTGGGTGGGTGGAATGAGAGGCTTTGGTTCAGGTATGCTGGTCCTGCATCATGGAGGGCTTTGTAGGTGTGCGCAAGGAGATTGAAGGTGATCCTTTTGTTGGTTGGGAGCCAGTGAAGTTCTCTGAGGTGTTCGGAGATGTGGCTGCCTCGTGGGATGCCGAGTACCAGTCTGGCTGCGGCGTTCGGAACGTTCTTGAATTTTCTGAGGACATTCTGGGTGACGCAGGCATAGAGTGTGTTGCCGTAGTCGAGTCTGCTGCTGATGAGTGCTTGGGTGACTGTTTTCTGGAATCGGTGGGGATCCATCTGAATGTAGTTCATAGCAGGGGGGGTATGTAGAAGCATGATAAGGCGACAGCGCGGATCTGACGGTTCATTGTGAGTGAGGAGTCTAGTATAATGTTGAGATTTCTTGTGTGGTCTGTGGGGGTGGGCAGTGTTCCAAGTGTGAGGGGCCACCATGAGCCATTCCAAGCTGAGGGTGAGGGTCCCAGGATGAGGACTTCGTTCTTGTCCAAATTCAGTTTGAGGCAGCTGCTCTTCATCCAGGTGGCAACAGCCTTCATTCCTCTGTGGAAGTTGTTTCTGGCAGTTGTTGGTTAGTTGGTGAGGAAGAGGATCAGTTGGGTATCGTCAGTGTAGGAGACAATGTGAAGTCCATAGTTCCTGACCATGGTCGCGTGGGGGGCCATGTAGATATTGAAGAGGGTGGGGCTCAGAGAGGAACATTGGGGGACTCTTCAGCCGATCTCAGTGGGTTCAGAGAGGAACAGAGGTAGACTGACTTGATGTGTTCGTCCATTGGGGAAGGAGTGCATCCAGACCAGGGTCTTGTTATGGATGCCGGTGTCATGAAGTCTCTTGATTAGGGTACGGTGGAAGACAATGTCAAAGGCTGCGGTTTATCCTCAGTCAAGGAGGGAGTGGATTTCATTGGTGGCAGCGAGGAGTGCAGTCTTGGTGCTATGGTTGCTCCTGAAGCAGGATTGAGAGATGTCCAGGACATGGTTTTCTTCATTGAAATCAGAGATATGGAAGTTGATGTCCTTCTCAATGTCCTTGGCTGGGAAGGGGAGCAGGGAGATGGGTCTGAAGTTCTTGAGGTCTGTCGGATCAGCTGATGTTTTCTTTAGCAGAGAGTTGATCTCGGTGTGTTTCCAGTCGTCAGGGAAGGTGGTGGTCTTGTTGGAGCTGTTGATAGTACAGCAGAGCTTGGAAGTTGGCGGTGGCTGCTGTGTGGAAGATGTAGTGCTGACATGGGTCGACGGGGGCTCCAGAGTAAATGCTCTTCATCGTCTTGAGAGTGTCATCAGTGGTGAGCTGGGTCCATATGAGCAGGATCTGTTGGGGTGCTGCGTGGTTGGGTGCGGTGATATCAGGCTTGATTAGAGAGTCTTTGGTGTCAAAGCTGTCATAGGTAAGCCTGATCTAGTGGTGGAAGAAGGTGCTGAGTTTGTCGCAGAGGTCCTGGGAGGATGGGACGTCTGGTCTTGCTGTTGGGCCTGGTGAACTGCTCTATGATGGTAGAGTTCATTGCTATTGTATGCATTGGTGTTTATTCTGTCCTGGAGGTCTGTTTTCTTAGCGGTTTTGAGGAGGAGGTGGTGTGTGGTGATCGCAACTTTGAAGGCTGTGTTGGTTTCTGGGGTTTTGTTGTTCCTCCATATCTTCTCTAGTCATCTGCAGGTGCATCTGGACTCATGGCGGGTGGCAGGGAACCAGCCTTTCTTTGGAGTGTTGCTTGACGGGTGCCTTCTTGAAGGGTGTCAGAGTGTTGGCCCAGGTGGAGCTCCATCTGTGGAGGTTGCGTGCTGCAGTTTTGGCATTGGCATCTGTCAGCGGTGTGCTAGTGCTGAGGGAGGCGGTCAGCTGTTCCTCAGTGACTTTGTTCCAGCTTTGGCATGGGGGGCTGTGAGGACAATGGTGTATGGGGAGTTTGGTGAAGGTGAAGTGCGCGCAGTGGTGGTAGAGGAGGTTGGTGGTGTGGCTGTAGGTGATGTTTTTGCTAGTGGAAAAGACTAGGCTGAGTGTGTGTCCTGTTGGGTGGGTTGGAGTGGTGATTAGCTGCTTGAGTCCTACATTTGCATGGTTCTTCAGAAGGGATGAGGTGTTCTGGTCGTGGAAGTTAAGGTCGTCGAGTAGGATGTAATCGGGGGATGTGAGAGCCAGGGGGGGCAATGAAGTCGATGATGGCTTCGGTAAAGGGCAATCGGGCCATGTGGTCTGTAGATGAGGGTGCGATGGAGGGTGGTGTTGGGGTTGGTCTGGATCCAGAAGTGGAGGTGTTCCATGGTAGTCATTGGGTCGTCCGAGTGGGGGTCAGACGGAGGGTGTTTTTGTGGAGGATGGCAATGCCTTCTGCTGGTCGGTTGGCGCATTCCTTGCGGGTCACCTCGTAACCATCGGGGATGGCGGTGGCAATGTCTTGGCCAGAGCTAGGTTTCTGTGAGTAAGGCGATTTTGGGAGAGACGGTGTCTAGGAGGTCCCAGAGTTCCCGTGGCATGTTTGTGGAGGGAGAGCATGCTGAGAAGGATGCAGCTGAGCCGGTCGGGTTCACTGTTAGTTGATTGGGTGATGGAGTGCTGGAGTGCGGAGGCGGCTCAGGGTATAGCTGCAGTTGCGGCGGGAGAAGGGTCCTTGGGTGTCCTTTGGTGATGAGACATGGCAGGAAGCGTGGCATCCAGCATTGAGGGCAAGGAGGGTGCTGGTGTTGTATCAGTGGAAGGTCCGAGAACCAGAGTTCATGATGCTGGGCACGGTCTAGGCGCAGATGGGCACAGACAGTCTTCCCTTTGGCACACGGTGGCGCACCCGCTGCACAAGGCCACGCAGCAGCCATCATTCGGTAGTGTGCAGGGGGCTGTACAGTTAGAAGGCGGAAAACTTGGGGAGCGGGAAAGGGTCACTTGAGGGGGGCAGGGCAGTGGGGGCTCACAGGGGAGAGGGCCAGAGCAACAGAAAGGAGAAAAAAGAAAGAAAGGTGCAAAAAGGAAAGAAAAAGGCAGAATCAAAAGGCAGAAAAAAAAAAAACAAAGAGAGGCAGAGGGTAGCCCAGCAGCAGAACAGTGACGCTCTACCACTAGACCGCCAGGGATAAGACACAAGCGAGAGCCTGTGGGTGGGGGAGGGCCTCGAACTCCTGACCTGAGTGTCAGCAGCAGCAACGGGGGCAGCAGCTACCTGGCAGAGCTGCACCGGGAAAGGGAGTAGTCCACTAGTAGGTCAATCAAGTCACTACCCCGACTGTGATGTTACCAAGCGTTACTTTACCACGCAAATCATTAAAACAGCTTGCTTTGGGGTGCGCGTTTTTGGAGTGCTGTTGGACTTATGCATAGGCTGGAGTTGAAATATTATTTTAGACTATTCCATAGTCCAGCGCCCCCTAAAGCAAGTTGTTGTAATGACTTGTGTGGCAAACCTTGCAGTCTGGGTAGTGACTGCGTTCAATCAATCAATCAATCAATCAGGGGTTTATAGAGCATGCTACTCACCCATGAGGGTCTCAAGGCACTGAGGGGGCAGCTCCAAATCAGTCAAAGAGCCAGGTCTTGAGGTCCTTCCTGAATGTGTGCAGGGTCGGGGAGCGTCTTATGTTCACAGAGAGCTCATTCCAGGTCTTGGCTGTGATGTGGGAGAAGGCTCTCCCGTCTGTTCTGTTTATGCGATTGCAGGGGACCTCTGCCAGGGCGAGGTCGTCAGAGCAGAGGTTCCTCTTGGGTACTTGGAAGGATAATCACTCTTTGAGGTATTTGGGTCTGATGTTGTTGAGTGATTTTAAGGCGTGGTTGAGGAGTTTGAATGTGAGCCTCTTCTCGATGGGGAGCCAGTGGAGGTCTCGTAGGTGTTGGTTCATGTGTTTGTGACGCAGTGTCCCGAGGATGAGTCTGACTGCGGCGTTCTGGATGGTTTGTAAAGGCATGTGGGCTAAATGCATAAGGGTTTCCATCTTACAACCCTCCCTCCCCTTGGCGTCCAAAGAATGGGGGAGCCTTGGGCTACACTGTGCACTATGGGGCATATATATCAACACTTTACGCCGACACAAAGCCACAAAATGTGATGCAAACTATTGATCAAGTATTTAATTTCCAGCAAATTTGTTTTTGGGCTGGTAAGTATCTTTAAAAGTAAAACAAATAGTGCTTTACACCACTTTGTGGTACTTTAGGTTAAGGGGGGCTTTCATTGGGTGGTACATGGGTGCTCCCACGCTATCACTCAGGGCTGTTGACTAAAAGCCCTATCTACTAACAATGGAAGATAGAACTTTGCGTGAAACAATAACTCTTCTTTGAGGCAGGTACTAACAAGGAGGCATTTTTTAATTGTCTAACTTTTCACACATTGCATGTGGGCTGCACTATTCCGTACTGGTACAATATGACAAATGTCTAAGCATATTGTATTGGAAAGGCAGCCTATTAGTAGAAAACCTATTCTATAATAAAACATCAAATGTAATAGTTTCACACTAATTCAGAAAGTACAGTTTCCAAAGGAAGAACCCTTCTAATATGCATTTCAGTTGCCGTTCATTATCTGAGGGTGGAAGAGAATAAGTGGTGTGAAAAAATCGAAATAAAAGTCTACATCCCAGCAGAAGCCCACAGAAATGGGAAAAGTATGCCGCCAGCACTACATTTCAGATTCATATTCACTTTGGTACCTTTTCTTGATGAGTTCCAAGAATGCTATTTCCTTTGCATTCTTATTTTTTTGGGTTTTAAAGTATGCGATGGTCATTGGCCTTTTCTCACAGTTCAGACCCCTGTCTCACTTCATCAAGATTTAATATTGTTCGCTGTTTTAATCCTGATCAGGAATATATAGTCCTGGTGAAGGTGGTTTTTTAAAAAGAGAAGCTCCACAGAAACGTGTGTTGACTGCCTTTTATAGTGGTTACTGTTTCTGTGCTAAAGAGGAGGCATCAACATTTCGCTTGACACTTTCCAAATAACTAGAAGGGGTCCTGAAAAACAGGGACCTTGTTGTTAACACAAAATGAAATTGTGTTTATGAATTATACACTCCTGCCACCATGGGGCTTTTTCTACTTAATACTGAATGTTTATGTATTATTTGATATGAACTGTATGATCCAATGAATTGATGAAAGATATTTTTGATTGGAAGGTCTGAGTCGGGTGATACTCGACTTTTATCTATATATCTATTTTTAACAGATTCGTGGCTTGCTGTACGGCTAACAATCCTGCTATTGTCAATTCCCGTGTAAAGCATATTTTGTTGTTTTCCTTTTAAACCCACACAGAAACAGTAGTCCCCACAAAAAATATTTTGTAGAAAAAACACATGGTGGACTACCTGCTCAGCGAAGATGCGTGGAAATTGCATTTTTAGGTCGAACGTTTCTTAGCAAGGTAAAAACAAACATTGTTAAAGCCAATGGCTGTGAATTTTGTAGCGTGAGAAGGCTTCATGGAATGATATTAATACACAAAAACAAAAGTCCAGGAATGGCAGAATCTGTGCAAGCTTTTGCAATTTGACTAAACAGGCAGCAGCCCTACAAACTTGATTCGCACACACAAATGGTGAAAAAGCATGACAGCAGCAGAGCAATCTTACAAACACGTACTCATAACAAAGGCAGTCTACCAGCAGAAATTAAATGTGCTTCTTAAACTTAGACAACACCCCTCAGGCCCCTGGAGATCCTAGTCTCCGAAATTTCACTTAAAAAGTCCCGAGCCTGTATCTCAGAAGAGAATACTCTGGTGGTGCCCTTGTACATCATTTAAAGCCTTGCTGGGCTGATTAGATAGGCCTCCCCCCTATCTGTTGAAAGGACAAAATTAGTTGGCAAAGGCTCCACCTTCTCTCCACCGTAATGTGGCAGAAGTCTGATCTGACAAAGAAGGTGAAGTCCTCAGCTGACTGCCGTGCCTCAGGTCGGGCCTTGTCAAACACTGCTTGTCGCAGGAGAAAGTTACCCCGAAAAAAATAGTATAGCTCTAGGCTTTTCATTAGCATTATTAAGTCCCTGCTTCTTTTTAAGCATGAGAGGGAAGCGATGTACACGTAGTATCTCCTTTTCCCATTCCCAATGCACAAGCTCAGGAAAGCCCCCCTTCAACAGACACAATACAACCTCAGTTATCCCCTCCCTCTGCATTTTCAGGGATACCAAGAAGTCTTAGATTATTGAGCCTCTGGCGATTTTCAAAATCCTCAAGTTTCCACATATCGTCCATTATACGAAATTCATTTTGGGGTCGCTTATCGAGCTGAGTTCTCTGTACCAGTTTCTAATGTAACTACCCGTTCTTCAAGGGCAGTCGTTCTCCCTGTAATATCAGCACAGGACTTGTTCACTTTTCGTATTGCACCTTAAAGCTTCCTTGTTGCAAGATGGGCACGTTTATGTTCATGTCTAGCTTCCCCCTGCATCTGTTTAAGGGTTGCATATATAAGACTCATCGAGTGGGGGGGGGGATTCTGCTGCATTCACAAGCTTGTCCGAATGTTTTGCTAATCCGCCTCCAGCGTTCCCTTCATCGTGCCCACCATCTTCACTTAACAGTTGAGTGGTTGAATAGTCCCATTTAAGTTGGCTACTATCAGATCCTGACTGACCAGTCTCATGCAGTTCTCCCCTACCTTTAGTCCTCTTCCTTCTTTTTACTAGGGAGTGTAGTCGCGTTTGTATCCTAGGGTTAGAGAGAGAGCTGTCTGAGTCTGTACCAGAGTTGTTCAAATCTGTTATTCACTGAGATTAGATAATTCTGAATCGTCATTCAGAGAAAAAAATCCTAGGCATCTCCCCCAGGGTACCAATAGTTTTGAAATGTTTTATTGAGTTGCATCCGTGGCTTCTTTCGCACTACCATCATTGTCACTATCTGTTTTACCACTGGCTAAGGCTTCATGATCCTTTACATCTCCTTGTACAGAATTACAGACCATTAGAGCAGCAACACTAATACTAGCTGCATTAACATTTAAATTATTACTCACATTGTCGTCCGCTGGGTTGATGGTAATCTCTTCCACTATGGTTAGTAGCCATTCAGACAGAGCTGAGGTAGTCTCTGTGGGTGGCACAATCAGTGCTTCAGGCCCACTAGTAGCATTTGTCATCACCAGCCCTGGCACACCCAGTGCACTTTACTAGGGACTTCATGGTGATACAAATATGCCAAACATGTATATCCAATCAGAATAGCCATTTACATAGGGAGCACTTACACTTTGGCACTGATCAGCAGTGGCAGAGTGTCCAAAGCATCTAAACCAGCAAAAACGAAATCCAGCACAGCATCAAAAAGTACAGGAGGTAGAGGCAAAAAGATAGGGGAAAACCACGCCAAAGATGCCAGGCCTAACGATCTTCCTCTGCGATCTTCGCTTTCTCCACTGTTTGCCTCGGCCAGAGAACATCTATGGGCCTGAGGTATAGATATGGGGCAACCAGAAGCAACTGGTATCATTATATGCGGAATTCGCATGGTAAAAGGGGTCAGCCTGTCTAACTGTTTTCAATAACGGGGGTTTTCATTTTGTTTTTGGTATAGGTTTTCTGTTGGATGAAGCTGGGTGGGGGGGGCAGCTTCATGCAGGAGGCACCACGAGGGTCTATGGACCTTTTTTGCCTAGGGAGGGAGGGAAGAGGGGGGGCGATGGGGGGAACCAGGGTGGGGTGGGGAAAGGGGGGTTAAGGGGGAGTTCTGATCCAGTCGGTTGAATTAGATATGTTAGCATTAGTAAGATCCAGGAAGGGGATCAGAGTGGGCCTGCTCTGTACTTGAATTGGTGCTAGGTAAAGTGAGGGTTGCCTTAATTAATATAAGTGGCTTGAATAACCCCCGGAAAAAACACAGGATTAATGTTGATATACAATATTTAAAGGCAGACATAGTTTGTCCCCAAGAGACTCATACAGAGGCCAGCAGACTTGGGATTGCTGAATTAGATGGGTACCATCTGGTCTCTGCTACAAAACAGGGAACACGCACAAGAGGGGTTGTGATTATGGTTCGGAAGGAACAGGTCTTAGGTTCCTGTGCTCTAAATCAGACCAATATGGCAGATGGGTTATTACTCAATGCTGTACCGAGGATTATTATTTTACCTTATGTTCTATATACGGTTCGGTATTTGATGATCTAACCCTATTTGAGTGGCTGAATGTGGAGCTAGTTGGTTGGCCTCTACCCCTCATTTTATGTGGAGATGTTTAAATAATGGAAGTGTGACGATCGGTGGAAGGTCCTATTATGGCCTTAAGCCCAAAGTCTTCAAAGCGCTTTCTAATCTATGTAATACCCATGGTCTTTCTGATGCATGTTCTATATTAAAACCTCAGGATGCGGAGTATACATTTTTCTTGGCTCCCCACCAGACTCATGCTAGGCGTGATTATTGTTTTGTGTCTCAGGACATATTGATAAGATCCAACATAATAAAATTCCCTCGGGTGATGTCCAACCACAATCCATTAGTATTAGAGATCTCATTACATGCATTAGACCCCCCCATTTCTCACTGGACCTTTAATAGAGCATTTCTTTACAAGGAAGACTATGTTCAACACATGAGGGAGTGTATTCTGAGATTTTTAGAAGAAAATAGGGGAAGCGCGCAGGTAGAGGCAATTTGGGATGCATTCAAAGTTGAGATTCGAGGTGGAAACAATGAGATACAGTCGGGCAGCGCAAGCAAAAGAGAAAAACTATCTCCAGGAAAAATTAAATTGAGGGAAGCAGAAACCAAGTTGGTACAGGCTCTCACTAATAATATGGAGAAATAGAACAGGCACAAGCAAGGGTGGCTATAGTTAAATCCTCAATTATAGAACTGTCAGCAAATACGGCAGCAGGGAATCCAAACTGTATGAGTGTGGTGAAAGAGTTGGTCACCTGTTGGCGATCTGAGCAAGACAGCGGATAACTCAAGGGGGTATACTTGCAATAGAGGATGCGGGGGCAGGGTTAGTTACTGAACCTCGAGAAATTCAAGATGCCTTTTAACGTTTCTTTCAGAAATTGTATAGTGAGGATACCAGCAATGAAGAGGAAGCAATGCAGAACTATCTAGCGGGGGTCTCAGATGAGAAATTATCTGCAGAAGAGAGGGAGGCTTTAGAGACACCTATAACAATAGAGAAAATTCCCGATGCTACTAGCTCATTAGTGAATGGAAAGACGATAGGAACAGACGCTATTCCTGGAGAATTTTATAAAAAATGTTCCTCCTCCATACAAGAAATAATGAAGGATGTGTTTTTGGAAGCCCAGAAGGGCAAGGTGCCCCGGGGTCTTGGGGAACAGCTAATATCATTGTATTTCCCAAGAAAGGTAAGCCAGCTAATGAAATGGGGTCTTACCTATCTATTACCTTAATAAATAGCAAAGTCAACACATTTGCTAAAATTTTCGCTGCGCGTCTTGCGGCTATCATCAAGAAATTAGTCTCCTCAACCCAGCATGGGTTTGTACCTGGATGCAGTACAATAGATCATATTCAGAGGGTTATTGCTCTTTTTGATGTGGCAGGTATTACCAGGGACACTATCGGGCTTATCCTGCTTGATGCGGAGAAAGACTTTCATAGGGTCTCCTGGTCTTTTTTATGGGCAACCTTAAAGAACAGAGGGCTAGGAGAAACATTTATTACAGCTATTAAAACAATGTATAGGAATCCAGTTGCAAGAATATCAATCATGGGAGAGATGTCGGACCTGATACTGATTAGCAGAGGGACCCGTCAGGGGTGTTCATGCTCCCCCCTATTGTTTGCACTATATATAGACCCGCTCATTAGAAGGATTGAAGCTAGCAACCTGATTGAAGGAGTTCAGAGTCAGTATGGGCGAATTTTACGGATCTGCGGTCCGCGAATTCGCGCGAAATCGCAAAAATATCCGTGATATCGCGGATTTTCCCACAAACTCGCAGATTTTTTTGTGATTTGCATCTACTCAACTGGAGTACTTTCTACTGGCTAATCAGTAAGTGCTACCTTGTTGGGTAAATGTAGAGTGCTTTCCCTACACTGCAGCTGCATAAAGGGCCAGAAGATTTGTCTCCACTGACCATGTGTGCCTGTAACTTTGCCACCGCGCCAAAAGGCGCCGAGGTCCCTTGAGTGAGCTGTCCATCATAGTTGGGAAAGGGCGGGAAGACGTTTGATACCGCTAGTATGTGGTGCGGGGCTTCTATGCGTGTCAATGCCTCTTGTGTATAATAAAGGGTCAGAGAGCGAGCAGGGCAGCAGGTGAGGAGAAAGCAGCCTCCTGGTCACAGGAACTACACGGGGATTGCGCTCTAGAAACTCAGGGATGCAAAGACCTCCCTCGGGCATTACAGCTAATTTTCGACAGCAGATATGGGGTTAAAGCACACTTGCCCAGCCTCAACCTTGCTCACTATTGTTTTGGGCTCATTAAAATGTTACTGAATTTGAGCTTCAACTCGGGCACCTGCTTTATTTATATCTGTAAGTGCTTCCTGTTGAGGTTTAATTTTTGGCCCACAGGAAGCACTTACAGATTTAAAGCAGGTGCCCGACTTGAAGCTAACTTTTGTAACCATTTTAGAATGGCGCCCGCAAGCTGCCAGAGTTGAAGTTGCAACTAAGCAACTTTAACTCTGGCAGCTTGCCGGCGCCATTCTAAAACTGTTACAAAGTTAGCTTCAACTCGGGGCACCTGCTATATCTGTAAGTGCTTCCTGTTGAGGTTTAATTTTTGTGACAGGAGCCTCGTGCCATAATGATTCCTGCCCTGCATAGTTATCCACAAAAAATTGCCACCGTTTTGTGCAATGCCTCTACTGAACTGGAGTACTTTCTACTGGCTAATCAGTAAGTGCTACCTTGTTGGGTAAATGTATGGTGCTTTTCCTACACTGCAGCTGCGTAAAGGGACAGAAGATTTGCCTCCAGTGACCGTGTGGGCCTGTAACTTTGGTCTCTTGAATGAGCTGGCCATAAAAAAAACAAAAATCATCCCGCAAGCGAATTTGCGAATTTTGCGGCAATTTCGCGAGATTCGCGGATCGCGAAATTGCCAAAAATCCTCACATTTCGCGAGCGGAGCGGATTTTTGGCCCATACTTAGTGCAGAGCAATGGGGGTAGCACGAAAATATTGGTATATGCCAATGATCTGGCGATTACTACCTCAAATCCCATGAATGCGTTAAGCGAGATTGAAAACGAAGCTGATATTTTTGGGAAGCTATCCGGCTATCGCTTGAATCAAAATAAAACTCAGGTCCTGGTTGGTAATGGCCTTCAGATAAATGATTCACAAGTGGTCCAGAAAACAGTATATTTGGGAGTAGAAATAATGGCATATGTCTCTAAAATTACTGAAAATAACTTGAACCCCTTAATTTTTTAATTCAAAACTAAATTTAGTAATTTAGAGAACCTTAAGCATACAACGGTGGGGAGATGTAATGCCATCAAAATGATATTTTTTACAGAATATTTTATATTTCTTTAGGGCTATTCCCTTGACCATCTGCAACTCATAGTTTACTACTATGAATCAATTATTCTCCAGGTTTATCTGAGCTAACTGTTGCCCTCGGAGAGCACTTCCATGTTTAACTTTGCCTATAGACACAGGGGGCTGGGCAGTGCCCAATTTTCAACTATATTACTGGGCCTCAGTGTTACAGAAAATTGGGATATTGCTTATTGAAGAGAATGATACGATGATTTTAGGTACCTCTGCTTCTATTTTTGAGATGATTATAGGGACTGAGGCTAGAGGGTGCCTCATGCAGCACACAGAATTTATTTACTATAAAAGGGTCAAGTTTAAAATTCTAATTTGTGCATTTAAGGTCTGGACTTCGGTGCGGAAAAAACTCAGTCTTGGACGCATTAATGCCTATACAGCAATATTTAAGAACAATTCTCTTCCAAGTATCTTTAATAATGGGCACATGAGGTATTGGCATGTTAAAGGAGTCAGGATAGTTGGAGATGTTACAAATGAGTCTGAAGTATTATTGTTCGATGTTATTAAAGATAGGTTTGAGTTGGATAATCGACAGTTTTTTTTAAATATCTCCAATTAAGGGATGTTTGAGGCAATAAGAAGGGGGGTGCTTCTGGTTTTTCTAGGGTGAGATTGATGGAAGAACTATTTAAATGCTTAAGTACATTAGGCGGGATGTATAAAACTCTGATTGATTTGACACCAGATGACTTGACCAAACATTCAGATTGATGGCAGAGTCTGCTACAGATTGAATCGGGAGAGATCACAGACTCACTATACTTGGCCCAGACATCATTTATTGCGGCTAATTTACAATTACAATGTTTTAAAACATAGTTCAATTTGTATATTACACCAGCTAAGATTGCTAAATGGGGTAGGAGACCAGGCTCTACATGCCCGCAGTGTCAGTATCAAGCAGCAGATAGTGTCTATATGTTTGCTACATGCCCTGCTCTAGATACTTTGAAACATGATGTTAGTAGTATTTTGTCAACCATGCTGTGCAGAGGTACTGTCTTATCACCACAACATGATTTTACTGGGTGTGGGATGCCCTCTTTCTTTGAGCCAGAGTCAGTCCTTTTTAGGTCTCGCCTATGCAGCGCACATGCACTGCATAGGAAAAGACCTTTAGCTATAGATTCAGTTTTGCAGGCAAAAACGTGCATGCGTTAAATTGCTGTGAATGGCAACGCATGCACGTTTGGTGATTCCCTTGCGAGAGCGAGCTGTTAAAACATATGTCTGCAATTAACTTGCAAACAGATTGTTTAAAGCCACTGCCCCTTTGAGCCTCTCGCATATTTTTAACGTCACACGTGCGCTTCACTTTCAGTGGTTTGAGACGCAGCTCTTGTATTTTAGGATTATGGTTCTTGTAGTCTTATTTATCTCAGTGTAACCCAGGACCACAAGTTCCAGAGTTGTACGAAAATAATTGAGACTTGACTAACTAGTGATTCGTGGACCTGGGAAATTAGGAACCTATGGTTTTGCTCTTATTTGGAAAGCCGGTGCCCAACGACCTGTTCCAGTGATAGAGCTTTCATTCACTACATTCCACTAGACTCACTCTGAAGCAGGCATTTAATTACTTATTTCCTAGAACATGTACTAGAGCATCGTCGATTTCATCCGTAACCACTGAGGAAAGATGCACGTTTATTGCTTTTAAAAACATATCATAATGAATTAAAAAAAAGTTTGGTGGTTCTTTTGTGCTTAGTTTTTACTATCCGGTGACTGGGATGATCTGAACCTTTCCAAGATGGCTACGTTAGAAGAGAAATAATCGCCACTGCAATAGCGTGGCGGCCATATTGGGACAGGATTATCTCAGGTAGTTTTGTCCTATTTCATTCTCAATTGACTCTCCGCACAACAGGTCGGCAGCTGATTTCAAGGCTTGTTGTCAAACGAGATAAAACAGAGCACAAGCTTCGCGACCCTTGCATCTGGTCAGTTCCCTGTGTTGTCCTTAATCCTCTTTATGTGAATGCAGTCAGCCTCTGCATACATTGACCCTCTTCCACCCGCCTTAACGCTACTCTGATTTGCCCGTCCTGCTGCTCCAGGCAGCGCACCTCGGAGCCCCACCTGCAGTCTCGATGCTCTTCTGAACCTCCTGCATTCTTTGCACTGGGACAGAAATAGGAGCGGCATGAAAATAAAAGTGGCAACCGTTAGCAAATCATATAGCTAAAAAGTGGTAAGGTTCGAACTTGGAAAAACTCGCTATATTAGTGGTTTGCAAGGTAATAATGATTGCAGGATTTGAACTTGCTGCAGGCAATGCTTAATTTAATATCAGAGAAATGATCAGTAAAGACAATAACACCAGACCATAAAACGGGCCCAAAAACAGCCCAAAAAACAAGCATTTGCAATGCAATAGGTCTCGCAATCGTGAGATTTTGAGCTATTGGTATTGTGAATGACATTGTCTTTTTTTGGGGTTAAAAAAACTGTAATAATAAAAGGCATTGTCGTTTACAATACGAATAGGTCAAAGGTTCTAAAATGCGAGACCTATTGCATTGCAAATGCTTGTTTATTTATTGCCATGACAGCCTTTAGACTCTGTTTAGCCACTAATTGGCTTGATCCTGTTCCTCCATCTGGTCAAAAATGGCTTGAAAGTTTCTAGCAATATATCGATGAGAAAGGGCCGTCTATTCTAGAAAAGGCCATAAGGCGAAAGCTAAAGGATCAGCTATTTGGGCTCCCCTATTGAACTGGCCCTATATGAATTATGAATAATGAATTTTAAGTATGGTTAATTTTAGGCTATATTGATAATTGGATCAAGATAAGGCAAATTTGTTATCCTGCTTTCTCTACTTTGCAATATTTGACAATTAAATCTTTTTTTTTTTACTAGTACTGGCCAGCAATGGGTGAGTATAAAATTCAGTGCACATCACCAAAAGCACTGAATTTTATATATGTTTGTTGCTTTGGCAGGTGTTGCGTTTTGTTGGACTTCGAGTCAGGTATTTTGTGTTGGGTTTTCTTAACCCATTGGGCTTCAGTAGTTCTGCAGGTGAACTTACCACTTATATTTGTGCCTTTACAGCAGAAGTTTTAGGCAGTTTGTTTGTTTGTCGTGACTGGCACTCACAAAGGCTGCCAGTGAGTACTATTTGATTGTTTGCATTTACGTTTTTCGTAGCATGTCATATAGTGGCACTTCTCCGGACACTAATGTTCACTTTCTGATCATTAGGACTTCTTGTCTATTCACGTTCTACATCTGTTCATATTCCACTGAGAGCGTTGGTTGACTTTCGCCGTCACTATTTTCTGGTGATGCTACTGCAGATATGAGAGGTTCATGTTTCATCCTTTCCACTCTAATGGGTGTTGCTGGATTTGATGGCTATGGTTGAATTTCAATATATGTTCCAACAACCATCAATACTAAATTCATTTATGTTTATATTCCAGTGGCCCCTGAAGAAGGGACTCCAGGTCCCGAAATGCATTGGGCACGGCATGATATCATCAAACGCAATGTTAACTTAAATTACTGCAAGGTTGTATAATTGTGTTCAGTGTATCAGCCATTATGATACGATTTTGTGTTGTTTGATTGAATGAGATAATGACTAACTCTTATGTTTCATGTTCTAAATGAATATTTGATTGAAATATCACCTGAATATTGTTGTTTTGTTCATTTTAAACATAAAATATTGGTCATGAGTTTAGCATAAATCCTGTAAAGTCAGTTAATCATTGAATTGCAGTGCACATGGTATTTGTCAAGCTAATTTTCTTGATTCACTTTATACACTCCATCAAGCTTGCCTTCCTCCAGGAAACACATCTTTCACTGCGCACTGAACATGGCTTCGCTAAGAATTGGGGTACACATCGCTATTTTTCATGCTACTGTTCATACTCTTGTGCCACTTCTATTTTAATCCATAGAACTGTGCCATTTCTTTGACACTCCTACTGTTCGGACCCAGAGGGCTGGTATTTGCTCCTACAGAGCACGCTTGCGGACAAAAGTGTCCTGTTAGTAAACATGTATGCCCAAATGTAAACAACTCAGACTTTTTCCGAGATGTATACCCCCGATTGGATGGTTTCGAGGCGGACCACCTAATATTGGATGGCTATCTTAACGTGCCACACTGCTTGCGGTCCAACTCCATGAGCGCACAACTGGCTGATAAACCTGTGTTTGGGAAATATTTCAACACATATGCACTACACGAAGCATGGCAGACTCACCATCCCTCCAGCCCTGGCTTTGCATTCTATTCGGCAACACAATCTATTTGGTCACAGATGGACTACTGGTTCTTCACAGCCACTGCCACTCATGGATCTCCAAGATTGCTGTCCTCCCACGGACACTCTTGGACCATAGTCCTGTCCTTTTGAAACTTCAGGTCCCGTATGGCTGAAGCCTTGAACGCAGCTGGCGATTCCTTGGCGATGCACTCCAGGACCAAGTGTTTCATAGCGTATTGCAAAGCTCTCTCATTGAGTACTTCACACTAAACACTGCAACTGTCCCCAAACAGGGCACCCTGTGGGAGGCGTTTAAAGCGTACATCCGAGGGTCTGTATTTTTAAGCATGTGTGTATCCTCTGCAATATCAGCGGACAGTTACACGGGGTTGAGGATGGACTGCAGGACTTGGAGCTCAGGGCAGAGGCCGATGGGATGCTTAGTTGCATCAACGATCGGTACTCTTGGCTGAGTTTCTGGAGCACTAGGAAAGGGAAATCTCATACATGGGTAAACACACCCAGGTCCCCCGCTATGGGGAGGGCGAGCGACTGGACCACACTCTTGCATGTATGTTACGCCCAAATAGGTCGCATAACTATGTGGCGGAACTCCGAACAAATGGCGGAGAGACTATTAAGCGTGGAGATCACATCATGGCTGAATTTCAGAATGATAATCAGGAGCTATAGGCCTCTCATGCTTCTCATGCTCCAGTGCCATATCTTCATATCTTACAGACATTGACATGGTGTGGCTTACAGATGGCCAGTGACAATTCCTGAGCGAACCGTTAATACTGGAGGAGGTGACGCAGGCCATTGATGCTCTGAATAGAGCTAAGGCGACAGGCTTCGATGGTTTAACTGGTGCCTTCTATAAAGCCTTTAAGCAGCAGCTCGCTCGCACCTCTTGGCTCTGTATAATGAGTCAATTACAACTGATGTACTGCTCCCCACGCTCCGCGCAGTGGTTCAGGCCCTTTTGTTAACACCTGACAAGGATCCCAGCAACTGTGCTTTATACTTGCACAGGCAAATCATTGGATCTGGCCCCTGGTCCAGTGACTGTGGGTTGCAGACATATCGTATATGGACCTTTTCACTCATTATCTACACCTCGGTAGTCAGACCTCACACCACTCATTGTGATATTCAGCTACACGCACAGCCAGCAACACCGCTATTTTGGTTGAATGTTTGGTTGGCTAGAATGCTTCTTGTCAACCCACCTTGTCTCACCTGTTACACAATGATTTCACATATGACTACACCACACATCTGTGCAAATAGATATATGTACAGCAAGTCATACTGTAATGTGGATATATGGAATGCACTGTGAATTGTATTCCTCATGTCATTGTTACTATTCAGACTACATTATGCTTCCTGAACAATGGGGTTTTGCCTTGATGCATATCAAACATTAATGCATGTCCTGGTTATATTTATACTAACTACAAGAAGTGTATTCCATTCCATGCTTACGAATTCAATGTACCGCGTTTACGTCATTATGTACACATGGCCTTGTCATGATTCCTGTGCCCGCTACACTAGCGTTATTTACCACCATGGACACATCCACTCCCAGGGCTGATCTCATTCTGAGATCTACACAGGGCTGCCTCTCATCGATCTATCGCCCTCGGTTACTATGACTGCGCACGCCTAACAGATATTACGGTAGCTCAACGAGGATGCCAGCTACCGGGTTATTGAACAAAGAGCTGACGGTTTGCCGCACGTTTCTTTAGAGCCACTAAGCCGGTCTCACAAGGTTAGTGCCAAGAAATGCGCTATCACCCTTTACCAATCCTTGGTTCCAACTAGTTATTAACCCCTTCGCTGCGGGGGATATTCCCCCGCTGTGCTGGGGGGTAGGGGGGCGCGCACAGCGCTCACATGCTCATGACGAGCTGATCTGGAGTAGTGTGGCTCACTGGTTAGAGGCGGCAGGCCTGAGAGCAGAAGTCAGCCCGGGACCAGGGTTCAATTCCCGACGCGGCAGGGTCGTGAACCTTGGTCAGCAGACTCGATAATTCTCGCTTCGGTGCTTACTCTAATCAGGGTTTCCACTCGGCAACTCTGGGCATTAGCTTGCCTAATCTCCACAACGGCCCCACCAATTCCGGGGATGCCTGGCTCCACCTTGGGGACTCCCAGCAAGGGACCATCCCACAGGGAAAGCCAGGACGGGTTCCCCAGAGTTATACAGCGCCGGGACGCCCCGTTGCTGCGGCAGCTGTGCGCTTTACAAGTATACTACATTTACATTTACATTTACATCTCGTCATGAGGCACGGCGCTCCTGTGCTCATGATGAGCTCAGCTCGTCATGGCCACACCCGTTCCCGTGGAACGCTCAGCACAGCAGGGGAATTATCCCCGCATGCGAGCGTTCCACGGCTCATGACGAGCTGAGCTCGTCATGAGCACCGGAGCGCCGTGACTCATGACGAGCTCAGCTAGTCATGAGCATTCAAGGGGTTAATTGCTCCTTCCCCCGTACAGGTATTGCCCTTGGGACTCATCGCCCGTCAGAGGGTTCTAACTATCCTGTTTGCACAGAATCTGAGCTCCTCTGTATACGCGCACAGACCTGGTTCCACTGAGTCACGCACTACAGTGGTACGTCGACTTCAACGCTACTTACTGCGACCTATAGCTGACTGCCCTTACTGCATTAGCTTCATTCTTATCCGTCTGCCTTTCTCTTTTCCTCCCTTGCTGACCACGATTACCTAGAACCCGGCTGGGTTCATTGTGAGTAAAACTCTTTTACTCCTTCACTCACTTGGTTTTACACTTCACTTCACTTGTGACTCAGCACTGTTAGATCCAGGTAAATGTCCCAGATTAGTTGCCTTCTTACATTGCTTAGGTATCCCCTATGGTCCAGCACTTACCCGTATTTTATCTCGTTCCCTAGATGTTCCCACATTCCCGGTCCTGACGAGACCCTCTATCCCCTACAGGGTCGAAACGCCGTCGACGATAATAGAAAGCAAAACTTACACAGAGCACTCATGATTGTATAGAGTGTCTTTGCATCTTTCTCTGTTTGAATATTCAGAATGGTCGCTTTCTCAGTACTATTGCCTTATGAAACCTTGTAAATATTGTCACATTAAGTCAAGATTACAATGTTTAATGTTGGTTCTTCTTGTTACACTGGAGACACCATAACACTGAGACTACGTTTATGACTGTATATATTGTGAACTGTTTGTGAAAATACAAGCATACCATTTAAACTCGTTCAGTGTCTGCTGCCTAATTCTCTCTCTGCCATTGCCTATAACCCTTAGATTTTATCTGCTATTAAGCATTACTGTTACTACAAGAAGTAATTGTATTACTCCACTGGAACCACTGTTTTTCAATATATCCTACACCAGAGGGACCCAGCCCCTAAATTCAGCCTGGCGACTACATTTTAATCAGAAACTTTCAGCGGAAGAAAAGTTTGGAGCTGCGTTGGAAGGGGCTGAAGCAGGTCTTGCTAGCAACTCGTACAGCAGTGAAGGTCGCTGGTCACAAGAACTGGATTCTTGTGACTCATTGTCGCAGTATTCCGTTGCCCCTCCCCTATGACGCGTGGGTGAAGTATGGAATAGGGGACTCTGAGTGCGAGGCGGTGCCTCGGGATGTCCCCTTTAGCGATGCCAAGCTGACCTTTACGCAAACGGAATAGGAAATTGATAATGTGCTGAATGCAGCAGTTCCTCCGGAAATACGAGCTTTCCAGGAGCCTCTTTTCATGAATCTCTCTGTGCCTGGAGCCACTAGGTACAATTTGCGCCCTCGGTTGGGGGAAGGTGCACCAAAAGAGAAGAAAGATTAATCAGGGATGGTCTGTGTAAGTCAGGGTGTACTTTGCTATAGTACCAACTGAGTTAGTTTAGGTTGATGAGAGTTTTGTGCACTGTCTGAACATTGGTCAGGATAAATCAAAGTATCCTTTGGGGGATATATTATCCTAGTCAACGTGGGAACACAAGCTTAGGACAGGGCAAGCTCCTCCGCGGTTGCTCAAGAGTGCCAACGTATTGATGAACAATATGAGCCTGTACCAGTGAGGCTCTGACGGACACTGGGAACTTGTGTATTTCTTTGCACCTTGCCCCCTCCTTATTTTTCCATCATTTACCATATATCCATTTGGCAGAATCGTTGCTGAGGAAGAGCAGTCAGTGATTCCCCCTGTTTACACATGTGTATTTTGGTCCACAAAGAATTTATATGTGCTGTTCTTTTGGTTTTGTTGCTATTGATCTTAGGTGGGGTGTTATGGGTTTTGGAACATGATCAGGATGCACCATCATGTACCAAGGGTAAGGCTATTCCTCAGGTTCGGCAGAAAAGAATGACCCAGAGTAATATATTTTTAGATACACACAAGAGATTCTTACTGAATTTGTCACTAGTCTATGGACAGCATATCCATTGTCAATTGTCAATTATACTTATACTCGCCCCCCTGACTTCGTAGAAGTACAGGCAGTATTTTACTTTGGCTATCCAGGTCCTTGTCTATATCATAGAAAGACACAAGGCATGGGTTATCCAGAGTGTGACAACAACTGCGCCAACTTCTATATGGAAAAACAGAATGTAACTCTGGTGGGTTGGCATTACAAGGAGATGACAGTTACCCGAGAAGCTGGTTATTACCCAGCATGTTGTCCAATTGTCAATTTTACTGACCTCATCTTGTATGTTAATTGTTCAGGGATAGTCTTGCATAAGGGCACATATTCTTTGGTAGATCCAAAGGACCGCAGTACCTTTGGGAGGAATTCTATGTATTCTGCTGTGGATTATGATAGACCGATTTAAGCGCACCCTGGATTTTTCTTTTTGTCTCATGGGACTTACTCGAATGTCCATAATGGTACACATGATGTGGTACTTGGGATGGTGCTGCCTTTGGATATGCCTTGTAAACAGGTGAAGCCTATAGTAAGATGGGTTAAAAGGACATTGACCAGGGAATTCTGTGAAGGAGTGACTGGTCTTGAAGTCAATATTTACAGTAATGGTATTACTTTCGGATACATTTTCTCCTCCAAAATTACATTTGGTGGTTCTGCTATGGCCAGGGGTTAGAGAGCTATAGAATATTTTGGATGTAAGCTGCAAATATTGTCTAACTCTAAAGTTGCAGCTTTGCGTGACATCACCACCCAATTGGAAAGTATGCGAATATATTCCAAGCAGACTAGATATGCAGTGGATTTCATCCTAGCTAAGAGTGGTGGTGTGTGCTCGGTAGTAGGAGACCAGTGTGTAGTCGGGATCACAAATCTGGAAAGGAATATTGCCCAGCACATTTTAGACATCTTAGAAAATGTTAAAGGAATGGAAAGCAGGAACTATAGTTGGTCTCTTTTTGGCAGCTGGGGTTGGATCCTTGCAAAGATGATTTATTTCATCCTGATTTTGGTCTATTGCTATGTCCTTGTTCAATGCCTCTTTCTGTTGTTCTTTTTGCACCACCTTTCTCACTCCTAAGAAGAGAATTTTGATTCATGACACCAGTGCTACAATTATGATCCAGAAAGAGATAGATGACTTCATGCAAATAGATGAGGGAATTTTTTAGACTTCTTCCCTCCTTACTGTCTCCCTTCCTGATGCTGAAAGTATGGAGTGTTCCTAAAAAGTTCACTTATGATTTTATTGATTGATATGTTATTTGCTATTATTAGAAAATGTTTAACTCATGCTAAAAGGAGGGTCTGTTAGAATTGAAAATTCATGTTTGCGCATTGTTCTAGCATTTGTGGCGCCATTTTCAAAACTATGCTGGGACCATTTTGTTTAATAATCGAAATGTATACTTCGCTATATTCCAGAGAAAAGCCCTCTATTGGGTTATGTTTCTCCAAGGCTAAGTTTTGCTTCACTAATGAATACACTGTTCCTATTAGTGCATACCTTTCCCTTTAGATATAGGCCTTCTCCCACTTGTCTAGTGGCGGACACGGGCAGAACGACCTTGAATAGTAGATGGTGTGTGTCCACCCTCAGAATCGAAACTTAATTATTTGTATTTCACTGCTTTGCTGCATCTGCTTGGAAAATTCCATCATGGGCATGCCTCCATTGGTTCTGAAATGTACCTAATGTATGTTTACGCTTGCTGATGTCAGTCTCTCTGCAGCAATCCTAAGCGACTGGGCAGACTGGGCTCCACTCTGAGTGTAACTGAATAAACAGATATTGGTTTGTATTCTCTTCTGTCTGACTGACTCTTCACTTGGTACGGAAGGCTGATAGGTGGTCGTGAGTGACCCGGGTGACCCAAATCGGGCACTTCCTTCAATTATGTCACAGCATTTTGAGTATTCCAGTCGTAGTGTTCTCGCTCCTTCTCCAGTGCTGTGGTTCTTTCCTGCTTATTGTGCCCTGCCATAGTTCTTACTCTGTCTTCATTTCATCATCTCCTGGTTTGGGCCATGCTCCATCCTGGTCAAGACTTTTTTCTCTAGAAGGTTTTTTACCTTAGGGATTTTCCTCCTATTCCTGGTGCCTTTTCCTGGAGGGAACTTTTCCACTTAGGCTATACCTCGTGTTGGGCAGCAACATGGCTACTGGAAGGGGTCACCCTTATCTCTGGTAGACAAGAACTGCGAAGAGCTGGAGTTTCAGGTCCAATGGAACACAGAGGCCTGATGGGAACAGTAGATCCTATTTGGAAAAATAGCTCTCAAGCAATACACTTACCTCCATTCTGTTCAGATATCAGGGCCATCAAGGGGGATCTTCAGGTCTTATTTCTGAGTCACACGGTGTTCAGCATTCATCTTAGACCACTGGCTAGATTGATCCATAGTCAGGGGATGTTGATCCAGAGATAGGGGATTCTGTTGATGAACTATGCTGCTTACATAAAATTGATCATCCCATTGGATTATTGTCATCCAAAATCTTAGGAAGCATTTCACTTCTTTCTGCACAGCCTAACTAACTGACTTACTCAGACCTCCTTAAAATTGAATGGAGACTAAACAGAAGTAAGGTGTTGTTCCACGGCAAGGTATCTAGATCTGTGCCAGATGAGTTCTGGCCCTGGCCTGAATAAACTCTCCCATTACAGTTTCACAAGGGAGAAACCAGGGTTTTCAATGTAATGCTGATATGAAGCTGTCTGGTCAGGTCATTAAATGAACCTCCATTTGCTTTGCGTTATTGACAACCTTGCGCAAGATGCTACCTGTGTTATGACAACATCTACAGACTTTAGTAGTTCAGGAGACAGTTTAGCAGTAGGACAGGATTTGCTAGCACCAAAAGGCCTTCCAGGCAACAGCTACACTTAGAAAATTAAATAAAAAATATATCTGCCCGAGGAGAGTCACACCATAAACAGAAGATAAGACCTTTATATGCTTAGGTTATGAAGGTATGAAGGATTGACACGTGTTTCTTGAGCCACAAGATTCACTTTCACATAAGCACTCTTTCATGCGCACAATTCATTGATGGTTTACTCAAGCGGTGATTTCAAACAAAGTCTAACTAGTTTCTCGATTTTTCAATCTCATTTAATTTTCATGAAATTGTGGTTTCCCATTGATATGTCAATTGTTCCGATTAATCATCACAGTTCATAAGTATTTCTAATATTTCCATTTTTTGCCCGATGCATTTCGAGCTACACAGCTCTTCCTCAGGGGACCATTCATCTGAAAAAATACGTACATATATTCACTTAAAGGTATCAAGTATGGTTGACTCAAATCTCAGGCTGAAAGCATGGTGGTGACATTAATAAAACATACACATTGCAATAAAGACATAAATAATTTCAATGTTTCGGTGTCTCCTTATAACCCTGTGTGTTCGTGCACGCTATGTGGTAGCATGTGGTAACACGCGCCGTTGTTTACTAAAACTCGCCACACTAACCTGTGCATTAGTTGCCCTTTCGATGGTCTTGTTTTAGAGCTGTAATGGTAAAAAAGGAGTTTGATTCAAATGCTAATTTGTACTGATCCAGCGGCCTATAGAAAATATATCATAAACAACGCTACCCAACTTCATAACCTATAAACAAAATTCTATACTAAACTATGGACCCATTTATAAACCTGACATATTTTGGGCCTACTGAATCAGGTGGTCAGATTAAATCTATATACACATTATCTACAAACTATATACAATTTTATACATCTGCGGAAAGAATATTGTCATTAGAATAAATCCTAACCATTTAAACGACCACCATTGGCGACGTGATCTAGCTAATAGTAACCTGCACTTCTGAATAACCAAGACCAGCTTGTTTGTCAAAAGTAAGATTTTATTTACTAAATTATGGTATTTTAATTGATAGTTTTATAAAAGTTATTTATTAGCATTGAAGCAAGCATGATTGTAAAGAAACATGAGAAAAATACAATTTAAGCAAGTGAATCAAAATTAAAGTAAGTATTTAAAGTTTAGCATTTCTAAAACCTAAGTCCCTAACTGAGCTAAATAGATAGAAATTAAAGTAAAGTTCTTTGAGGATTCTTACGTGCTCCACGCAATGTCCGACAGCACTTCACCCTCATCGGAAAGTCAGAAAGCAGCAGCCAGCCCATCCCTAGGGGCATGACTTTTTATACCTTTCTACGCTAACTAAACTGCGCAAAGGAAAGTTTTCAGAAATCTTCGACGTCCCATTGGCTGAGAGTGACAAGTGACATGTCACCCATATTTCAAAAGTTCCATTAGGTCACTTTTCTTAAGGACCATTGTCTTTTCTGAATGCAACCAGGAGCTTCCTAGGTTTGCAACAAATGTATAATAACGTTCTCATTGCTTCCAATTGACTTCCGCGGATGCCAAGTTAAGGGCTGACAAAATGTTCTTTTTCGACCTTGGCCATGTCCGACAGAATGATGATAGCACGTCAGTTTTTGCTTTGTGAATGCAGCTTTTGACGAACACTTTATTTCAGAATGGGCGTCTCGTGACTTTTGCAGAAGTAAAATTCAGCTTTTTGTAGCTCGAGCAAACTAGGCCCAAAAGCAGGCAACTTATGCTTTCTAGTATAAAACAAACACAAGAAAAGTATTAATGTAAGAAATAATGTAGATTCTGTATCCACCCCAGGATTTACTAATTAATTAACCCACCCGATTAATCAAATGTTACCTAGCAAATGCAAACAAATAAAGCAGCGTTTATATCTACCAGTCTTCATTAATCCATGAGACTTATGTGCACCTAGAATAGTAGAAATGACATCACACAGACAAGGAAAAGCAAAACAAGCACATGCTTCTTTTAAGTTTGCAGCAGTTAGTGGTGACAAAAACGAAAACAATAAATTATTTGTATTATTTTGCACGAACAAAAAGATGCAACAATTATGCACGTTTATGAGCACACATGTTAGTCCCCCCACGTGTAAAGTTTAATTTAAGTTGTATTAGCAAGACATATCACAAATCATTAATATTATTATTCATGTTATGGAAATGTGACTTCACGAGTTTAAACAAAATTTTGTTTTCTATCTCGCTCCATCAACTCCCTCATCTGGTGATTAACAAATCACCACACCAGCACCCAAAATTTTGGTAATTTAAACTTCCGAGAAATCGATTCAAATTCATTTGTATCAGTAATCCTAAAAGTCTGTTTCTGCATAATCTTTGGAATTAGCATAACGCTCTCTATGTAACTCCTGTAATTCGATCTCCCTTTCTTCTTCTTTTCTAAGTTTATAGATTCTTTTCTTCTCTTTCAACTGCTTCTTTCTTTTATGTAACAAACAACCTATTTTGGTCAAAATAAAAATGAATATTATTATAATCAAAGGTGCCAAAATCTTGCCAAGAATTGAACTTCCAATATCGTGAAACCAGTTTTTAATTGCTTGGAACCTTTTTGAAAGTTTCCCTGTAAAATCATCTTCTTCTAAAGGAATTATCTCTGAATGCATTTGTGTAATATTCTTGATGTACATTTCAATATTCTTACTTTCGTCAGGTATATATGTGCAACAATGTTGTACATGTAAAATGCCACAGACTCCTCCCTCTTTTGCTAGGAGTATGTCTAAAGCAAGGCGATCTTGAATTACCATGGATCTAATTGCAATAACTTCAACATTTACTAATTGAAACCCATCAGCTGTGTCAGTTGATAATCTATCAACTATAGTGGATAATTTTCTAATTCTCCCTGCATTTAAGGTTATACCAACAAAAGGTATTACTGCTTGAAAAATATCTCCCAGAACTTCAGTAAAAGTTTCTCTTTTAACTCTATTTACATAATTATGAATTTTAAACAATCCTTCTGAATCTCTGTCAACATGAAACACTATAGGAAAAACAATTCCCACATAACAAGTTCCATACCAGTGGTCTGGAAGGTTGTAGTAGGCTTTGTCACCACAAACAAAATAAATCCCAGGAAAGATTGGATCCTTTCCACCTTTGAATCCCCAACCTCCCAAAATCTGATAAGTATCTTCACAGTTACTTGCACCTACAAAGTAATTATCAAAAAGTGTGTTATCTCTCCTAATGCAAAGCTTTCCACTAACTGGTTTGTCTATGTGAATTGCAATATTTTCAAGCATTTTGCCATTTAACTTCTCATCCTCTTTCTGCCAGAAATTAGACTTAGTCTGCTTGACTAATTCATTCCTCTTATAAATTGCTCTTCTCTCCTCAACCATATTCAAAAATTTCTTTCCTTCAGCACTTAATTTGCAAGTTAGATTATTTTTATAAGCATACTCATAAGTAAGTTCGTTAGTAACAAGGAAAAATTCTCTCATTTGCTTTGCTTTCTTGTGCTTATTTAAAGCATTTTCAATCTTAATATTTGCAAAAATTTCATCATAATTTGAATAGTAATATTCTAAACGTCCAGTTTGATAAAATAAACTAGTTAACACACTACATGTTACAGCATAAGTGAGAGGAAGCATATTATATGTTACTCCCTCAGAAACAGAAGCAGGTAACTTAACGCAGACGTAGCAGTCTTTTGCATCCATTACCTTAACATATTCACTCAATAGCTTTGTGAATGTATTACTTGAAAAATCACTAATTGATTTATCTTGATGAATGTTAGGCTGATGATCAATAACTTTTGCAGACGCACTATGTTTAGTTTGGCTAACCAGAGCTTTGCTTGTTATGTTAACTTTGTGTAATTCTCTATTCATCTCCAAAGGGATAATCACAGCTAAAACCAACCAGAGCAGAATTAAAATGAGCAGACACACCAGAGTCATCTTACAGCATCTTTTAAAAACAGAACACTTTGAAGTGCTCTCCTTAACATAAGGCATTTTTGGTTAGTTTTAGCCTCAAAATAAAATAAAATAAAATAAAAATTTTAAAATCTAAATTTATATTTACACCCCCCTTTTAAAATATTTTTTTTTTTTTTTTTTTTTAAAACCCTAAACAAGATTTCTTCGACCTTATGTCATACATAAGTTTTCTTCAACTAAACAGTTTTTCTTCGACCTTGTGTCAACTAACAAATTTTCTTCAGCCTTTTGCTAATTTAATATTTCTGTACTTCAATCATTGTCACTAATTTCTTGTACTTCGTCTTCTTCTTCACTACTACCATATATGTCAATAACAGGTGGAATTACTAAGTAAGTCCACTCAGGAGACTTGTATTTTTGGTTTGGTCTTACTATTCTTTTTCCTTTTCTCGATATCACTTCAATCTTCCTTCCAACTCCAACTTCTTTTCCAGGACTCTTTTGACTACTGATTTCTTCGACTTGTTCTTTTGGTTTCTTGATCAATCTGACTCTCAATCTTCCACCAGGCCAGTAGTCTGCTTTTCTCACGTATTTCTTTTTTGGTTCAGAATTATTTGATTCTGACTTCCAAGTCCTTTTCTTTCTGTTTTCACTTTCACCATCCACGTCACTTTCTTCAGTTTCGTAGTCTGAAATTTCAATTGACTCAGGAACTTCTCTATTCGGCAATTTCACTCCTTCAGGAACTTCACTTTGTTTTCCATTACTGGTACTCGGTAATTCTTCTTCCTCCTCTTCTTCAATTACCCCCAACTTCCCAGATTTCGGATTTCTGTTCCTTACTTCAGAGTTTGTTCTCTGCCTTTCGATACTCTCCTGGTCTGAAACTTCTTTTTGTTCTGCTTCTTTGTCTTCGATAGAGACAACCGAATCCTCAGTTATCTTTCCCTTTAACAGATTCTCTTCACCTTCAGAATCTATTTCAATGATTTCCAAGTCTTTTCTTGTCAAATTTCCATTCACTGGCACATTTTCCAGATGTCGACTTTCTTGTCGATCTTCAGAATCTGGATTTATTTCACCTTCTGTTTCGCCTTCTGCTTCAGAATCAGAATCATCTGTGGTATCACTTTCAACATCAGAACTCTCAGGAGTTGGTACTGGAATAGTATGACTAGGATGAATCCAGCGTTTCAATCCTCTGCACTTTACAGCATTAGTAGTGATCAAAATTATCTGCCTAGGCTTCTGCCATCTAGGAGCTAGACAATTCCTTCTCCGATGTACTTTCGTTCTGACCCAATCGCCAGGTCTCAGATCATGTGTCAAAACCTTTTCATTTGATTGTGCTTCAGTTCCCACCTGATTAGACACAGAAGTTACCATATCAGATAACCTTTTACAGTAATCCAAAATAGCACTGTCATTTATGCTCAACAGTTTACCTACAGGTACAAAAGCTTGCCTCATAACTCTTCCCATTAAAATTTCATGAGGACTCTTTTTTTTTTTTTTTTTTTTCGATTAGTCTTTATTTCGAATGATAAAAATTCATAAAAGACAATACACAATCATATACACTATAAAATTCACTAGCAAACCCTTGTACTAAAAAAGCACAAGCATGACAGTATACATAAAATACATCAAAATGGAACGATCAATGCAAGGGTGCGTTCAGTTTCTTAATTCGAATCAGCCAAGACCATCCCAGGAATCTTGCAACACAAATCACCACTATTTCAGATCTTATTACTTGCATTTTCCTAAGTGCATCACGAGAACCACTACAATTCAGGGATGCACAGATGGGTTTTAGCCACTTATTCCTAGGATCACGATAAACAGGGCAACCAAAGAAGAGATGACCAATGCTTTCTTCCTGGTCCAAACACCAAGGACATTTGCTTCCTGACTTCGAATCCCATTTAGCAGTAAAGGAGTTGACTGGCAAGGTGCCAGTACGAAACTGATGATAAAGCTTACGATCTAACACCTTGGGTATCAAATCCCAATACTGCTCTAGTGCAGGGGTGACCTTGTGCGACAGAAATATTCCTGTTAAATTAGTGTCCAGGGATTGGGATACCAAAATAGATTTTTTCCATGCCCAAAAAAGCGCTTTAAACTCAGATTTGGATGGAAATATGGACCCCCCTGGATTTGACCAGAGCTCTGGAAGGCCCATCATATGTAGGGTGATTCTAACTTCCCTAAACCAGTGTAGTTTTTGCGCGCCCCATAATGATTTAACCTCGTCCAGTTCCCGGGCAAAGAGACTAAGCTCGGGAGTGGACCAAAGGCGACGCCAGAGTGACACTATACGATACTGGGCCAGATCATTAATTGGTCTACAACCTAGGTCTAGTAGCAAAGGTTTTATAGGTGCAGACTGTGGAAGACCAACCAGGTTCCGTAGGAACCTATTTTGTGCCACAGCCAAACCTGATAGATCTTTATGACCCCAGACTTCGGCTCCATATAGGGTTGCGGAAAGGACTTTTGCCTCATAGATCTTAAGGGCGGGGGTGATACGTTTTGTAAACGAGTTCTTTTGCTCAAGAACCAAACAACCGGCCAGCCTATTAAATTTTAATTTAGATGTCTCCAGTTGGGAGTTCCAATCAAGATGCTGATCAAGAGTCACACCAAGATAAGTCATAACTTTGACCTGCTCAAGTTGGACCCCGTTTAGAGACACCGTACAGGTTGGGGGGGTTTTCTTACAAAAGACCATAAATTTGGTCTTTTCAACATTTATTTGTAGGTCGTTTGCATTACAAAACTCCGAAAATCTATTCAGGGCAACCTGGAGCCCTCCTCTTGTTTTAGAAAGAAGGAGGGTGTCGTCAGCAAATATAAGCATAGGATATTTGCGACCACCCAACATTGGTGCATCGGACTGGATATTGTTAAAATAATCGATGACCTGATTAATAAACAAGAGGAACAGGGTGGGTGCCAAGACACAACCTTGTCGCACCCCACGTTGTACAGGGAAACACTCTGTTACCTGGCCCTGGCTGCCCCATCTTACCTGGGCGAAATTATCCTCGTGTAAGCGCTGAACGAAACTCAAAAGCTCTAGGGGAAGACCCATTGATCTAAGAGCTTCCCATAGCTTCTTCCTTGGAACTAAGTCAAAAGCCGACTTAAGGTCGACAAACGCGGCGTAAATTACGCCACCACCCAGCAAGACCACTTTCCAGAAAAGAAGTGAGAACCGCAGAACCTGGTCAATAGTACTAATGCCAAACCTGAATCCTGCCTGCATAGGAGAAAGTATGTTATTGGTGTCGATCCATTCCTGGATTCTTACTAAAATCATCCTAGACACAATCTTCTGAAGTGCATCGATCAGACTGATTGGCCGATAATTATTTGGGATGGAGCGATCACCCTTCTTATATACTGGCAGGATTTCCGCACCTTTCCAGGATTTTGGGATCTCTGCGCCTGCGGCTATGTAATTAGCCAATTGCGTGATATAAGGGACCCATAAACCAGGATTTAGCTTAAAAAGATCAGCGGGAATGACATCGAGGCCAGGGGCTTTTCCCGACTGGACTGACTCCAAGGCCTGTGAGGCATCAGTTTCCAGAAAGATAAGTCTATCTCCTGGCAAATATAGAGGACTCTGTGGGAAGGTTGCTATTGTGTGATCTAGGGCTATATTAGGGTCATTAAATTGTGCTGCAAAGAATTTAACCCAAGATTGCGCTGACACGTGATTATTGGGTGTTTGGGCGACTGAAGCCCTTCCCCTCCTCACAATCAGCCAAAATTCAGTTGGATTGGAGGACTCAGAGGCCCTAAGAAGAGCGAGCCAGTAAGAGTCATCCCAATCCCTCTTGGCCACCCAAAGAGTTTGTTTATAACGCTGCCTAGCAACCCTAATATCTGCGGTGTTCCTAGCCTTGACAGCCTCTATTAGGCTGCTATGAGCTACTCTGCAGCTCTTGTCATACCATTTTTTGTGCGCCTTAATGGGGGCGGCTTTAGAGGGCTTAGTAAGGAGGTTTTTTAAACACATAAAACACTCCTCATGGAGATTGATAAAGGCTGGGTCAACTGCACCAAAGGAGGATAGTGATGGCATCTTACTCCTCGTGCTCCTGACCTTCTCCTCTAACTCGGCAATAAGCGCTGGATCATCCAACACTCTGGTCCACTTTACGCGTCGTCTATTGTCACACAAGACCACGTCAGATGTCAGGCAATTAGTTCCACAGGCTTGCTCACCCAGGCCGGTGACCAAAATCTCGAGTGAGAGAGGATTGTGGTCACTCTCTGGACGGGGCTCTACCACCATATCGCGCACAATCGACCAATATTCAATATTGATCAAAATGTAGTCGATACGGCTGGAGCTTAAGCCATTGTCAAAAGTATGTGTCCCTAATCTATCAGAGCGCGTGCGCCCATTAACAGCCCGAAGGCCCCGTTCCAAACAGAGGCCCAGCCAATGAAGTGCTGCCTCAGTACCCCTAACTCCCTTAGAGATAGTTAACGGAGGAATATTCCAAGCTGTGTCCTCCTCAGCGCCCACGTCCTCAGCCAAAGTAAGTATAGGCTCAAAGGAGGAATTCAAATCGCCCGCTACCATAACGATCTTATCGGCAGTGAGGTTCTTCAGTGCCAGGTCAAGGTGGGATGTCACAGTTTGTTTCCTCCCACCCTGGCAGCCACGAGCATAAACATTAACCAAAAAGAGATCGATGGCATTAACCTTACTCAAGGTGATACATAGAAGGTCCAGGCTCTCTACCAAAGTTTCCTTGCCATAAAAGCCCAGGTTATTTTTAATCCAGATGGTTAATCCACCTGAGGCCCTACCCTTAATACTCGGAGTGGCGGGTTTTGAGAAATTAAGGTAACCCACCCTATATAAGGGGACTGTTGACCAAGTTTCCTGGAAGATAATGATATCATACAGGTCGATAAAGTTGGTCCAATCGTCATTATCCAGGCGTCCCCTTAGCCCTGCAATGTTCCAAGATACCACTCTCAATGGGTTATCCATACCGTTTACTAGGTGCATGGAAGCCAGTCCCTGCGCGTCAACCCCAGACATAGCCGGAACAACGCTAGGGTCTGGCGGTGAATACAGGTTTCCAGACATAATGGGTCCACAACTTAACGAGGTTAGAATGGTGGGTTGAGCTACCTCCCTAGTATAGGGAGAATTCGTCAAATTTCTGGAAGAAGTTGGACTTACACCAGATTTTACGGGGGTGGTAAATGAGCCTGTATCCTGAGTAAGCGGGAGGTTATTTAATGGCGATATGTCGACAGACCCCCCATGTCAGTCGACATCCTCCAGACAACCAAACCTATTTGATATCGGTACCCCCTGCCACCAATTGTGCTGGGTGTACCCATCAGCCATATGAGCTGGCTGTCTAGGGTGCTGAACATTTGACCATAGAGTGTTCTTCATAGGTTGATGTCTAGGAGGGTAGAAAAAAGTAAGGGGCCTCACGACAATGGTGGAATTAGCTCCATGGGAAGGCCATGTACAGAGATGCTGGGCTGAGTGAGGGTCGGCAAAGGATACCACAACACAGTCACCCGCTATAGACTTATGCGTGGGGCCTATCCAAGGCACTCTCCGTACCATTAGGACACTACTTCTATGCTGACCAGGGAGCTGGGCATTAGTATTAAGCCAGTGAATGACCTTGTTTTTTAGAGAAAGGTCATTCTCCTGAGAATGAGGGTCCAATTCAGGAACACCAGCTAAAATGATAACATAGGACCCTGCTTCAGGGGGAAGGTCAATAAACCCTCCACGAAAGTTAGAGCGGGTAGCCTGTCGAGGTAGATATTTCGTACGTTCTGGCCTTGAATGCTGGTGGGCTACTACTCTTGGGACAGGATTCTGTCTAATGGCTGGTTTTTGCAAAGGAGGAGATAAAGGGACAACTAAACTAGGGGTAGGTACTGCAGGATTGGGAATAATGGTGCGGGGCTTAGGTGTTGGTTTTGATACTAACTCGGTCACAGGATTACTTACAGGTACATGTGGGAGAGATGGTATGGTTACGGGTGCCTTAGGTTGGAGAACAGGGTCAGTTACACATGGAAGCTTAGCTTCCATGCTTTTTAGGCTTAAACTAGCCAGGGTGACTATTGTCCTGTCCATTTCCAACAGATTGTTCTCTATGCGGGAGAGTCTTAATTCCAAAGGGGATAGTAATTGCTTAAGCGTACCCCAAACTAACTTGAGGAATTCTTCATCCCCCTCCCTTCCTTTCACGGGACAGCTCTCCCGACACTCTGGATTAACCACACTTTTCAACTCTGGGGAGATGACAAGGATGGTATCCTCCACCAGGCTAGGAGAACTGGGAACGTGTTCCCCCCCCATACCGCTAGGAGCTATATTCTGGCTATCAACTTTCGCCCCAAGAGAGCCCATGGTACGTCTGTGATTAAAAAACTGTGATCTTGCCATTTTGGCTTTCTTTCGTGCATAAATGGACCTCGCTAAACATTTCTTTTTCAGGGTTGCTGCTTTCTTGGCACTACCCGATTTGGTAACTAGGTTAGTTTTAGAAAAGAAAGAAGAAATAGTGCCTATGCCTTTAATTAGTGGGGCAAGGGCTTTGCTTTGCTGCACTGAATGTGGAGTGGGGATGGGGGGGGAATTTATTAGGGTTGATGGCAGTGCGGGATGAATAGCTGCCGTTGTTACTATTAAGGGCCGAGGAGCTATGGTACGATCAGGAGTACGGGCAGATGCGATATTTCCCAAGGATGATTTTTTTGTGTTGGCAATATGTTCTGACAGCCTTCTTGCAGCATCAAGTTCTAAGGAGACTTTGTGCTGCATTTTGCTAATTTCTTCGTCAATGGCCAAATTGGTTTTGACCAAGAAATCATCCAGGGTTCCAGTACGATTGCTAGCAGCCATAAGGGTTTTGCTCCGACTACCCCGTGAGCACATTTTACAGAATACAAGTGGATAAATAACAATACAAACAACAATAAAACTGTAAAGTGTACCAACAAGGGGGGGTGGCCCAGCCCAGTCCTCTTAGTCCTCGAACGGCCTCAAACGGCCCGCTCTTTGCCCGGTCTTCGCCCCGGGCTGCGTCCCGCGCTGCGGGAATGAAGGGACAATAAGTAAGTGGACAGGTAAGACAAGGGGGCGTGGCAGCAGGGAGAGCGGACCGGATGTCAATCAAAGGTCTCGCAGGGGCTCCTGGGCAATGGAGTCCCCTGCACGCTCGCAGCCCCGCTGACCGCACTCACCCGGTGGCCGGTGTCCAAGACAGCGAAGCGGCACCCGCGGAGCGGGTGCGGCGAGTCGTCCTGCTGGGTCCTGAAGGGTACAAGGAATACCACAGGGTCAGCGTCCAAGAAATCCTCCAAAGTGCCTCTGTGCAGATAAATGCGTCCCGCAGGTGAAGAGAGAAAGAGGGTTTTTAAAACAGCCAGGGGCGGGGGGCGGCAGCAGGGAGAGCGGACCGGATGTCAATCAAAGGTCTCGCAGGGGCTCCTGGGCAATGGAGTCCCCTGCACGCTCGCAGCCCCGCTGACCGCACTCACCCGGTGGCCGGTGTCCAAGACAGCGAAGCGGCACCCGCGGAGCGGGTGCGGCGAGTCGTCCTGCTGGGTCCTGAAGGGTACAAGGAATACCACAGGGTCAGCATCCAAGAAATCCTCCAAAGTGCCTCTGTGCAGATAAATGCGTCCCGCAGGTGAAGAGAGAAAGAGGGTTTTTAAAACAGCCAGGGGCGGGGGGCGGCAGCAGGGAGAGCGGACCGGATGTCAATCAAAGGTCTCGCAGGGGCTCCTGGGCAATGGAGTCCCCTGCACGCTCGCAGCCCCGCTGACCGCACTCACCCGGTGGCCGGTGTCCAAGACAGCGAAGCGGCACCCGCGGAGCGGGTGCGGCGAGTCGTCCTGCTGGGTCCTGAAGGGTACAAGGAATACCACAGGGTCAGCGTCCAAGAAATCCTCCAAAGTGCCTCTGTGCAGATAAATGCGTCCCGCAGGTGAAGAGAGAAAGAGGGTTTTTAAAACAGCCAGGGGCGGGGGGCGGCAGCAGGGAGAGCGGACCGGATGTCAATCAAAGGTCTCGCAGGGGCTCCTGGGCAATGGAGTCCCCTGCACGCTCGCAGCCCCGCTGACCGCACTCACCCGGTGGCCGGTGTCCAAGACAGCGAAGCGGCACCCGCGGAGCGGGTGCGGCGAGTCGTCCTGCTGGGTCCTGAAGGGTACAAGGAATACCACAGGGTCAGCGTCCAAGAAATCCTCCAAAGTGCCTCTGTGCAGATAAATGCGTCCCGCAGGTGAAGAGAGAAAGAGGGTTTTTAAAACAGCCAGGGGCGGGGGGCGGCAGCAGGGAGAGCGGACCGGATGTCAATCAAAGGTCTCGCAGGGGCTCCTGGGCAATGGAGTCCCCTGCACGCTCGCAGCCCCGCTGACCGCACTCACCCGGTGGCCGGTGTCCAAGACAGCGAAGCGGCACCCGCGGAGCGGGTGCGGCGAGTCGTCCTGCTGGGTCCTGAAGGGTACAAGGAATACCACAGGGTCAGCGTCCAAGAAATCCTCCAAAGTGCCTCTGTGCAGATAAATGCGTCCCCAGTACAGGTCTTTCGAGTATAGGGAGGACGGCGTGGAGATCTGCTCCGGCTCCGTCTTCTCACTCGTGCCTTGGACGCCTCGACTCTTCTCCTGCCCTCCGGGCTGATCCTCTTCAGGGGCTGGTCGACTTCCGTGGTGACCCTTGGGGGTCAGAGACCCAAAAGAAAGAGAAGGGAGGGGTCAGGGCAGGGCTCAATAGCACAAAAGTGGCAGGGAAGGGGAGTGAGGAGGGCTGTGCAACACTCGGGGCTCTCAAACGGTGAGGGGGTTGTGCTCAAGGGTAGGGGTACCGGGATATGCAAGGAACTCCCCAATCACACGTTCGGTCCGCTCCTCTTAGAAACCCAACCCGCAATCCTCCTCCGTACCTGGAGAAGCCACGCACCTCCCCCGGGTGAGTGGCTGGGCGAAGCGTAGTGTCGGTGGCCTCCTGGCGTCTCCTCGGGCGATGGAACGTCCCGCTCTCCTCCGTAGCTTCCTTCCTCCGGTCTCACGCTTTTCTCCCCGTTCCTCTCGTCTCTCCGTCTTCTCCGACCTCCAACCTCCGGTGAACTCAAACCTGTCTTTTTATCTGGTGTACTTCTTAATGACATCAAAACAAGTGGAAGAGCATCAGTCCACTTTACACCTGTTTCAAGACACATTTTTCCAATTCTGTTTTTAATTGTTCCATTAATTTGTTCAACCACTCCTGATGCCTCTGGTCTGTATGCACAGTGTATTTTCTGCTCAATGCTCAAAGCTTCGCAAATTAACTTCATCAGTTTGTTATCAAAATGGCTTCCTCCATCACTCTCA
Organism: Lissotriton helveticus; assembly: GCF_964261635.1. Lineage (NCBI taxonomy): Eukaryota > Metazoa > Chordata > Amphibia > Caudata > Salamandridae > Lissotriton > Lissotriton helveticus. The sequence goes on along the minus strand of NC_136067.1, from coordinate 1,583,950,231 downwards.
ATAGTGACTGGAAAACCGTACCTTGGGATGATTTCTCTGAGCATTAGTTTTGCTACTGTAATTGAATCACAATGTCGTGTAGGGAAAGCCTCTACCCATCTTGAAAATAAGCAAACAATTACAAGCACATATTTCAAACAATTGTGTAAGGGCATTTCAATGAAATCCATTTGTAACCTGGTAAAGGGACCACCCTCTCGACCAATTATTCCTGTCCCCACCACTGATTTTCTGTTTGGATTCATTTGTTGGCATGACAAACACCTTTGACAAAAAGATTCTGCAATAGTTCTGAACTTAGTATTGAACCATGTTTCTCTGAAAAGTCTAACCATAGAATCTCTTCCCAGATGTGCTGGACCATGATATAATCTGGCCATGTCAGCAATCAAGCAATTTGGTAAGACTACTCTGCCATCTTTGTAAACCCACACTCCATCTTCTTCACGTGGTCTACAATCTGATCTTAACCACAAGTCTTTTTCTTCATCATCTGCTTCATTTTGTAAATCTCTAATCTCATGCCATGTTTCTACAACTGTTGTTAGCAATAATGAATTTGAATCAGTTTCTTTACTCCTCTCCCGATTGTAAGAATAATTTTTCCTTGCGCAGTATTTAGCTGTTTCATCTGCGAAGGCATTTCCCTTGGAAATATAATCAATTCCTCTAGTGTGCGCTGCACACTTAACAATGGCGATTTCTTTCGGTAATTGTATTGCTTCAATTAATCTCCTAATGAAAACTGCATTTTTAATTGGTGATCCTGCTGATGTCATGTATCCTCTCTGTGACCAGAGTTGTCCATAATCATGCACAACTCCATACCCATACTGACTATCAGTAATGATGGTAACTCTTATATCCTTTGATATTTCACATGCACGAATCAAAGCAATTAATTCAGCCACTTGTGCTGAACGAACTCCTTCAAGACATGATGCTTCTTCGACATCTTTGACTGTACAAACTGAATATGAAGCTTTTAAGACACCTCCTTCGGATCTTAAGCATGAGCCATCTACAAAGTAGACAAAATCCGATTCAGACAAAGGTCTGTCTTTGATGTCTTTTCTTGGTTTAGTGCAGAATTCCATGACATCTAAACATTCATGTTCTGTTTCAATGTCATCAACAATTTCAGAATCAGGCAGTAATGTAGAAGGATTCAGATTCAAACTTCTTGAAATCGAAACATTATCTGCTCCTAGTATGATTTTCTCATACTTTGTCAATCTGCTACTTGTTAAATGCTGAGTCTTACCTCTTGTCAATAATATTTCTACTGAATGAGGTACAAAAACTTTCACAGGAAATCCCATAATGATCCCCTCACTTTGTTCGAGACTAATACTTGTAGCTGCAACTGCTTTTAAGCAACCTGGTAATGCTTTTGCAATTGGATCAAGAACTGCAGAGAAGTATGCAATAGGTTTCTTTAAATTTCCGTGTCTCTGAATCAACACAGATAATGCACATCCTTCTCTCTCACTGCAATACAGTTCAAAATCTTTCTCATAATTTGGCATACCTAAAGCAGGAGCTTGACATAAGCTCTTTTTCAGGTTTTCAAAAGAATCCATCTCAGCATCATTGAGAATAATTGGATCTTTTACATCTGACTTTGTCAGTCTTTGTAGTGGTTTTGCAATTACTGAAAATCCACTTATCCATTGTCGACAGTATCCAACCATTCCCAAGAACATTCTGACCTGTCTTTGTGTTCTTGGTGGTAACATTGCTTGAATCATTTTTATTCTCTCTATTGTTACTTGTCTTTTTCCCTTTGCAATTCTGTGACCAAGATATTTTACTTCTTGTTTGCAAAACTGTAGTTTTGCTGGGGACACTTTATGTCCTTCTTCTGCAAGGCGATTTAACAGAATTATTGTGTCTGTCACACAATTTTCTCTTGTCTTTGCAGCTATTAACAGATCATCAATATACTGCACAAACGTAGACCTACCAGGTAAGTCTAGGTCTTCTAATGATCTTTTTAACAGTTCATTAAAGATTGAAGGACTTTCTGTATAGCCCTGTGGGATTCTCGACCATCCGAGGGTCTTACCTTGGAATCTGAAAGCAAAGATTTCATAACTGTCTGGATGTAAGGGAACAGTAAAGAATGCATTGCAAAGATCAATGACTGTATACCATTCAGCATCATGTGGAATCTGAAATAGAATTACTGCTGGATTTGGAACCACAGGACAACATGGAATGACAATTTGATTAACCTTTCTCAAATCTTGTACGATTCTAAATGTTCCATTTGACTTTTTAACTCCCATAATTGGTGAATTACAAGGACTACTCTCCATTTCTTTTAATACACCTTGCTTGATTAATTTTTCAATTATTGGTGTAATACCTTCAATTGTTTCTGTTTTCATTTTATACTGTGGAATGTTTGGAAATTCTATTCCCTGTTTCAATGTAATTTTTACTGGATCTACGTTTTTCATCAGACCCATCTCATTTCCAGTAAAATCCCATATATCAGATTTCACTGTTTCCTTGAGCTCTTCAGGTAAATCCTTTTTTTCAAATGCAGGAAACAATTTTGTTTCCTCTGCTTCTATCATCATCATTGTCATTCTGTATAAACCATCTTCCTCCATTGTTTGTAACTCAACTCCATCAGGAGAACAAAATATTCTACAATTCATTTTACATAGGATGTCTCTGCCCAATAGATTCACTGGACTACTATTACAAACCACAAATCTGTGTTTGTCTCTGTAATTTCCAATTTCAACTGGAACTGGATCAGTTAAGTCAGTTTTAATTTGCTGATTACTTACTCCGACAACTTGGATGGTATCCCCAGAGAGAGGTAGGTTTTCAATTTCCACTGATCTAACAGTAGAACGGGTAGCACCAGTGTCCACTAGAAAAGTGATGTCTACATCATTAACTCTCCCGTTTACAAAAGGACCAGACTGGTCAACCTCAAGAGTGGCTCCAACAACACACTCTTCCTCCTCTCTCGGGCACCGTCAGCAATAATCATCAGAATCGCTGTCTTGACTTTCTGTTAATAAAAATTGTTGTGAAGCATTTTGCATTTGAACTCTTTGCTGCTTTTGCTGTTTTTGTGGTTTTATTACCTGTTCACTTCCCTGAAATCCCACATTTGGATTATATTTTTGAACTCCCCCACAATTCGGAAAAGGTGGTTGTGGCAATTGGTCTTGACGATTATTCACCTGTTGCTGTTGCTGTTGCTGCAACTGTCGTTGAATATTTAATTCGTTTAACCCCTGTTGCATCTGTAGCTGTCGCTGCAGGTCAACACCATTCTGCATCTGTGGATTCAATAAGGGATTCTTTAAGTTTTTAGGAGGATGAGGACACTCGTCTCTCCAATGTCCAATTTCGCCACAATTAAAACAAGGTAATCTTTGTTTCAACTCCTCAATCTTTGGGCTAAATTTCTTTGGGAAATTATTACTTTTAAACTTTCCTTGTATCTGGTTTGTATTTCCAGTTTGAACAAAATTAGTGTTCTTATTACCCATGCTGGCAATCTGTTGCTCAGCCACCTTTACCTGAGCCCACATGGCTTTCTCCTTGAGCTTCTTCTGTTTTACTTCTATTTCATCACTGCAATACTTAGCCTTTCTTAGAATATCATCTACAGATAGTGATTGCCATCCTACAATGCTATTTCTGATCATTTCTCCAATTTCAGGTTTTAGTCCATAAACAAATCTATAGACAAAATGGCTCATATCCTTTTCGTCTAGTTTTTCATAACCACTGTATTGTTTAAAGATTAACAGTAGTCTTTCATAAAAAGAATGAACTGATTCTTTTGTTTCCTGTTCTGTCCTTTCTATTTTAACCCAATCGACTTCTTTGGGTGGAATTTTGTTTTTCATCCAAACAATTACCTTTTCATAAAAATCCATTACGAGTGGATTTGGAGCACCTGTTTCTTTGATTCGCTCAGGTTCTGTTTTTGGCCAACTAATCGATATCTTGCATTCTGTCCAAAGATCTGATGGAACGACAATGTCAAAAAATCCATCTAAATCAATCCACAGAACTTTTGACACTTTGATAAATCTATCTACTTGTCTATACCACTCCACTGGTTTTTCCCTCAATTTTGGAAAGTCATTCGTAAACAACAGAATGTCCTGTCTCGACCAAGGGACATGAACATATCCTCCACCTGCAATTTCTCTCATTGGAAATTGTTTTGACAATTTTTCCAATCTTTCATCTTCCTTCTTTTTCGTCCATTTCACTCTCCACTTATTCAGTTCTCCTAGCTTTTTGATATAAACAATCAAATCTTTTATATGTACTATTCTTCCCATTGAGTTCAAACTCTCAATGTCACTTTCTGAAAAGTCTAATCTGTAATGTTTCGCAAAATTCTTTTGTTTGCTCACATCGATTTCAAGTTCTGCTGCTAGATCCTCTAGTTGATCATATTTATTTTTTGTTTTCCATTGAATGCTTTTGCAAATGAACAGTAGTTCATCATCTCGATAGTAATTTAAACTTATAGCCTAATTAACACAGAACATTCTAAAATGCTCCTGAATGTTTTAAATTAGCACAGTTCACTTTTTTTATACTTTTCAACTATGCTGAACACTTTTGAATTGAATTTATTAGTGTGCAGAGCCTTTAAATGTATTTAAACACTGCACAATATCATAAAAAGTCTTAGAATGGTACAGACTTTATCCTGAACTTTCCTAAGTACCTTAGAATTACTTTTGGTACATTTTAGTGAATACATAAAACGAAACTCATCTGTCTGCTTCTCTAATTAGGATAGTTTACATACATTCAAGTATCCACACTTCGGAATAGTCGGCGCTATTCACACTAAGGATAATTTCCATTTGTCAGTAGAGCAACTCTTACCCTACCCTTCTAACACGTAAAATATGAACTCATTTTCCTCTGAACGCACCGCGAAGTGACAGTATCTAAGAGTTCCACTTGAACATACCTTACAAAACAATCACGCACTTTCACACTGAAAATTCCCTAACTTCAGTCACACATGAAATCCGTACAGGACTCTCACCTGTTTATAGAAATCATGCACCGTTAGCAAAATAACACCGTTATCCGTACAGGGCTCTCACCTGTTTATAGATATAAAACATGTACCCGTACAGGACTCTAACCTGTTTATAGATAATCATGCACCGACATTACTCTGCCCTTCACTCAAGCTTGAGAAGTAAGATTTTATTTACTAAATTATGGTATTTTAATTGATAGTTTTATAAAAGTTATTTATTAGCATTGAAGCAAGCATGATTGTAAAGAAACGTGAGAAAAATACAATTTAAGCAAGTGAATCAAAATTAAAGTAAGTATTTAAAGTTTAGCATTTCTAAAACCTAAGTCCCTAACTGAGCTAAATAGATAGAAATTAAAGTAAAGTTCTTTGAGGATTCTTACGTGCTCCATGCAATGTCCGACAGCACTTCACCCTCATCGGAAAGTCAGAAAGCAGCAGCCAGCCCATCCCTAGGGGCATGACTTTTTATACCTTTCTACGCTAACTAAACTACGCAAAGGAAAGTTTTCAGAAATCTTCGACGTCCCATTGGCTGAGAGTGACAAGTGACATGTCACCCATATTTCAAAAGTTCCATTAGGTCACTTTTCTTAAGGACCATTGTCTTTTCTGAATGCAACCAGGAGCTTCCTAGGTTTGCAACAAATGTATAATAACGTTCTCATTGCTTCCAATTGACTTCCGCGGATGCCAAGTTAAGGGCTGACAAAATGTTCTTTTTCGACCTTGGCCATGTCCGACAGAATGATGATAGCACGTCAGTTTTTGCTTTGTGAATGCAGCTTTTGACGAACACTTTATTTCAGAATGGGCGTCTCGTGACTTTTGCAGAAGTAAAATTCAGCTTTTTGTAGCTCGAGCAAACTAGGCCCAAAAGCAGGCAACTTATGCTTTCTAGTATAAAACAAACACAAGAAAAGTATTAATGTAAGAAATAATGTAGATTCTGTATCCACCCCAGGATTTACTAATTAATTAACCCACCCGATTAATCAAATGTTACCTAGCAAATGCAAACAAATAAAGCAGCGTTTATATCTACCAGTCTTCATTAATCCATGAGACTTATGTGCACCTAGAATAGTAGAAATGACATCACACAGACAAGGAAAAGCAAAACAAGCACATGCTTCTTTTAAGTTTGCAGCAGTTAGTGGTGACAAAAACGAAAACAATAAATTATTTTATTATTTTGCACGAACAAAAAGATGCAACAATTATGCACGTTTATGAGCACACATGTTAGTCCCCCCACGTGTAAAGTTTAATTTAAGTTGTATTAGCAAGACATATCACAAATCATTAATATTATTATTCATGTTATGGAAATGTGACTTCACGAGTTTAAACAAAATTTTGTTTTCTATCTCGCTCCATCAACTCCCTCATCTGGTGATTAACAAATCACCACACCAGCACCCAAAATTTTGGTAATTTAAACTTCCGAGAAATCGATTCAAATTCATTTGTATCAGTAATCCTAAAAGTCTGTTTCTGCATAATCTTTGGAATTAGCATAACGCTCTCTATGTAACTCCTGTAATTCGATCTCCCTTTCTTCTTCTTTTCTAAGTTTATAGATTCTTTTCTTCTCTTTCAACTGCTTCTTTCTTTTATGTAACAAACAACCTATTTTGGTCAAAATAAAAATGAATATTATTATAATCAAAGGTGCCAAAATCTTGCCAAGAATTGAACTTCCAATATCGTGAAACCAGTTTTTAATTGCTTGGAACCTTTTTGAAAGTTTCCCTGTAAAATCATCTTCTTCTAAAGGAATTATCTCTGAATGCATTTGTGTAATATTCTTGATGTACATTTCAATATTCTTACTTTCGTCAGGTATATATGTGCAACAATGTTGTACATGTAAAATGCCACAGACTCCTCCCTCTTTTGCTAGGAGTATGTCTAAAGCAAGGCGATCTTGAATTACCATGGATCTAATTGCAATAACTTCAACATTTACTAATTGAAACCCATCAGCTGTGTCAGTTGATAATCTATCAACTATAGTGGATAATTTTCTAATTCTCCCTGCATTTAAGGTTATACCAACAAAAGGTATTACTGCTTGAAAAATATCTCCCAGAACTTCAGTAAAAGTTTCTCTTTTAACTCTATTTACATAATTATGAATTTTAAACAATCCTTCTGAATCTCTGTCAACATGAAACACTTTAGGAAAAACAATTCCCACATAACAAGTTCCATACCAGTGGTCTGGAAGGTTGTAGTAGGCTTTGTCACCACAAACAAAATAAATCCCAGGAAAGATTGGATCCTTTCCACCTTTGAATCCCCAACCTCCCAAAATCTGATAAGTATCTTCACAGTTACTTGCACCTACAAAGTAATTATCAAAAAGTGTGTTATCTCTCCTAATGCAAAGCTTTCCACTAACTGGTTTGTCTATGTGAATTGCAATATTTTCAAGCATTTTGCCATTTAACTTCTCATCCTCTTTCTGCCAGAAATTAGACTTAGTCTGCTTGACTAATTCATTCCTCTTATAAATTGCTCTTCTCTCCTCAACCATATTCAAAAATTTCTTTCCTTCAGCACTTAATTTGCAAGTTAGATTATTTTTATAAGCATACTCATAAGTAAGTTCGTTAGTAACAAGGAAAAATTCTCTCATTTGCTTTGCTTTCTTGTGCTTATTTAAAGCATTTTCAATCTTAATATTTGCAAAAATTTCATCATAATTTGAATAGTAATATTCTAAACGTCCAGTTTGATAAAATAAACTAGTTAACACACTACATGTTACAGCATAAGTGAGAGGAAGCATATTATATGTTACTCCCTCAGAAACAGAAGCAGGTAACTTAACGCAGACGTAGCAGTCTTTGGCATCCATTACCTTAACATATTCACTCAATATCTTTGTGAATGTATTACTTGAAAAATCACTAATTGATTTATCTTGATGAATGTTAGGCTGATGATCAATAACTTTTGCAGACGTACTATGTTTAGTTTGGCTAACCAGAGCTTTGCTTGTTATGTTAACTTTGTGTAATTCTCTATTCATCTCCAAAGGGATAATCACAGCTAAAACCAACCAGAGCAGAATTAAAATGAGCAGACACACCAGAGTCATCTTACAGCATCTTTTAAAAACAGAACACTTTGAAGTGCTCTCCTTAACATAAGGCATTTTTGGTTAGTTTTAGCCTCAAAATAAAATAAAATAAAATAAAATTTTTAAAATCTAAATTTATATTTACACCCCCCTTTTAAAATATTTTTTTTTTTTTTTTTTTTTAAACCTTAAACAAGATTTCTTCGACCTTATGTCATACATAAGTTTTCTTCAACTAAACAGTTTTTCTTCGACCTTGTGTCAACTAACAAATTTTCTTCAGCCTTTTGCTAATTTAATATTTCTGTACTTCAATCATTGTCACTAATTTCTTGTACTTCGTCTTCTTCTTCACTACTACCATATATGTCAATAACAGGTGGAATTACTAAGTAAGTCCACTCAGGAGACTTGTATTTTTGGTTTGGTCTTACTATTCTTTTTCCTTTTCTCGATATCACTTCAATCTTCCTTCCAACTCCAACTTCTTTTCCAGGACTCTTTTGACTACTGATTTCTTCGACTTGTTCTTTTGGTTTCTTGATCAATCTGACTCTCAATCTTCCACCAGGCCAGTAGTCTGCTTTTCTCACGTATTTCTTTTTTGGTTCAGAATTATTTGATTCTGACTTCCAAGTCCTTTTCTTTCTGTTTTCACTTTCACCATCCACGTCACTTTCTTCAGTTTCGTAGTCTGAAATTTCAATTGACTCAGGAACTTCTCTATTCACCACGTCACTTTCTTCAGTTTCATAGTCTGAAATTTCAATTGACTCAGGAACTTCTCTATTCGGCAATTTCACTCCTTCAGGAACTTCACTTTGTTTTCCATTACTGGTACTCGGTAATTCTTCTTCCTCCTCTTCTTCAATTACCCCCAACTTCCCAGATTTCGGATTTCTGTTCCTTACTTCAGAGTTTGTTCTCTGCCTTTCGATACTCTCCTGGTCTGAAACTTCTTTTTGTTCTGCTTCTTTGTCTTCGATAGTTGTACCGAGGACAGTTGTTTCCCTCCCCTCATTCGCTCGTGTGCCCGTGCCTTACCGTGTCAGTACTTCAATAAGCTTTCGCTGCCCTCGCTGTTGGCGTGCGACGCTCTATCCGGGTGAACCTCTATGGTTATAGTCGAGGGATGGTTACGCGCTGGGTGGAACGCACTCCTTTCTATCCTCACGTCTCTATCCCTTAACATGATACGTCACATGAACCGTGATTAACGTTCTGTGCAAAGCGCGCTGCTCTATACTCACTTGTTACTGCGGTCTTGTGTGCAATATAGTAAAATCAAGGTAAGTGGTGGAAACGTGGTGATATAAGTGCATGTGTGTCATAACTCATATCAAACAAAATGATAACCGATCTGTTATATACATTATGGTACAACCTGTACATGGCAAATTAGATCAAGTCCGGTACATTGTCCTGTTTCCTACTCATCATTAAGTTGATGACACTTTGCAGGAAATTACAAAAAACAACTGAGTTCAATTCGTTCATTTAACCCTTTCAGATGTAGAGTACACAGGAAATTAATCCAAAAGGTTTCTCTCCTTAATAAGTGGTTGTTCATGTCCATTCCGGGCAAGTTTGCGACTATTTCTAGAATGCAAAATTTCAGTTGAGACGGGTTATGTTTGGCCTCATTGAAGTGTGTCGCTACTGTAGATTTCTGATTTTTTAGCCTGATGTTACTTTTGTGCTCTACCAATTTCGTTTTAATTTTCCTTTGTGTTTTCCCAACGTACGATAATCCACACGGACATCTCAACATGTATATTACATTGCTACTGTCGCAAGTACCTGACACCTTCAGTTTGACTGGTGTTTCTTTAGTGGGGTGATTTATCACGTTCCCTTTGATTATTGCTGAACAGTTCCCACAGTTATGACATGGTATCGTACCTTTGTGTATCTCTGTTTCCTCATGTTTTGGTTTCTTGATTAGTTCCTTGAAATTTTTTGTCCTCTCATACGCAAATATGGGAGTTTTTGCAAAAGCCCCTTTGAAATCTTCCTCAAGGGCCAGTAATGGCCAATGTTTTGTGATTTTTTTTTTGATTGCAAAACGTCTGGTTGAGAATTTCGACACGAATACACTTCTGTGTTCCTCTTGTTTTGTTTGCGTGGATAGTAAGTGTTGCCTTTGTAATTTGTCTGCTCTTTCTGCAGCGGCCTCCAGATTGGATTGGGGATATCCTCTGTTTCTGAACTTGAGTAACATATCTTCTTTGTGTTTACTGTACAGTTCTTGGGTTGATGCTATTCTTTTAATTCTGACCAGTTGCGAAAATGGTAGGTGCTTTTTTAGTGATGGTTGGTGGAAGCTTTTGTAGTGTAGCAAGTTGTGTGATGTATTCCTATAGGTTCTGAATCGATCCCCCTATTCCTGACCCTATTCTGGTTAACAAACTAACAAGTTAACTAAGTAGTCAGCCCATGAGGCAGAAAACCCCCATGATGCAGATACCGTTATCTGACGCAGTCACACTACGGCACAGGAACGTGTTATCTGATTAGGTCATAACGCTTGCGATCTAATTAGACAAGCGATATTCCTCCAGCCCCTGATAAGGCATACGGAGTTCTCATAACAAATCAAACCTATGACAACCTGGGCAAAACCCTGCGGCCATTGTTTTGATTTCACCGAGAACTTCAGTAAAAGAATGTGCTAACGAGCAAGTCGTATGACATCCTTATTGACGTATCTATGTCCATCCTTACGTCAATCTCGGCACCTTAAAGGTATAAATATTACCGATATTGCCCTATGCAAACACACGCGTGGTGACGAGACGGAGCAGCCATACTTGCCGAAGCGAAGAGCAGAGCAGACCCCGCTGGCGCAGCCCCGCCTTTCTGACGCGCTGAGAGAAGCTGCTTTCTCCTGCCGAGAAATCCAGCACCGGCGTTTCTGGGTAGCCCTCGCAGGCAGCCTGGAATATCGAGACCAGAGACGAGAGATACCATCCCTCATTCAACCTAGATTCCAGGTACAGAACTGAATAACCCCTCACAGAGAATTCTTTAGCTATTCACTTGGCAAAAACAAACTTAACTTAAACTGTAACTTTCTATTCCCGCCCACATATTAGACTTAGGTCAGGTACACGGGGTAGGCGTATTTAGAAATACCAGTTGAGTACGTTTAGTCAAATGTATATGTGTATGTAATATATTTTATTCATTTTAAACATCTTATGGCTTAGAAACCATATCAATGTTTTTACAGTATTATTTTATACTATTGCTTTTAATGTATGCACTTTACTTAACTATAAGTATTGCAATAATATCGATCCATTTCTCTTGTACGAGAAAAGAGACTGATCAATAAATAACACCTTTTTATTGAACACGCCCGTCTCTTCCTTTTCTCTACAATCTGATGAGACTAAGAATGCACGTACTGACTGAGTAAAATAAATTGCCTTTTGTTCACATTAGGGGAGAGCAAAGTTGTCATGTTCTATGGTTGTCAGAAACTAAATCCCTTCTTGTCTAATCAGGGAAGTTAAGTCCTCCTTGAACATTCGAGAAAGTTTCTAGTGAACTCTGAGCTAAGCTGGCAAACCCAAAACTTTAAGTCTAGTATCGACAGTAGTAGACCTAGTTAACGTCTGGTCTAGGCCTTTACTGCTGTAGGTATTATTCCAATGCGCAGAGCCTATTGGGATGATAGGAACTACACTACATGGCGCCCAACGTGTTTGGAAAGGGCGATAAAACTAACGTAAGACATTTAGAGTAACTCAGTCGTGCTTTCTCACTCAGACCCCTTTTCCCAAATACTCCAAAGACGTCTGGAGTGGGTGAAAGGTTATATCCGCCAGACCTCGCAGGAGGGAACTCCTATGTATGGTTCTTGGTACAAGTCAACGTTGAAGGATACACGGTTCCAAAATATTGTGCATCTAATCTTTGTTTCCATAAGAAACCTGATCTGCAAACAAACAAAGTAACCATCCTGTCGGTAAAATGGTAGACAGTGATGATGAAAGAGAGGCAGTTAGATTAGCAACTGAACTCGCAGCAGCTGATGCTACCATGCAGGCAGCAGACGAGGATATAATACTCATCCCGGTCATTAAAAGGAAATCTATAACCATAAAACTTATAGAAAATGGACTGACACCTAGAGGTGGTGCAGTCATATTCGTAATTGAGGCACACGAATATCGGCAGACAGAGGTATACTATTCATGGATAAATTTTCCAGCAGCAAATCCTGTAACAAAGTACTTCCACTATTACAAAATAGAGGAACCTCCTGAAACGTACACTCCTTTCGAGGAGGTGGAAGTACCACTCAAATTTCAAGAGCATTTGCTCTTATTTGATGGCGCCCTAAAACACAATAATCACATCACCAGGCTCGGTCCTTTAGGTAGACCAGGAGCAACGTGGCCGGTCCTAGCCGGATACACACCACATCCAGACATCGATGGGATGTCTGCACCAAACCTTTTAACACAGCTAAAACAGCTAATAAAAATACACAGACAATTAGTCCAATATGTGATGCGGACTTCAACAATTCAGCCAGCGATTAAACTCCCACAGCTGACCCCTCACCAGGGGAACACAAATAAAATTACACCACAGAACATCCAGTCCTGCCTAGGTAAAGTACCGGCTAAACGGGAACAAATACCATTCTGGCTAGCGCAGAAAATCACCCAAATAGAGGCGGTGTTTCCAGACACCACCCCGCTAGAAAAGCACAGGATTCTGACTATCTGTCTTCCAATGGGAATCGCACCACACATTGAGGACTGTGACACTTGGGGTACAGTCTTTGCTTCCATCTACACAAAAACGCACGGTGTTCCATCCATTTCGGTAATACCAGATGTGCTAAAACAAATTCAAGATGAATATGGTCCTGAACCCGCTTTAACTCTTGGTATGAAATTACTAAAAGACTTCAAGCAGGTCTCGGCTATACTATTAGCCAACATAAAAGGAGAAGCAGCAAACGTGGCGATCCGCCAGAGGTTAAAAGAGACAGATATAGCAGACCAACCACCTGAAATTGCCAGAATCATAGAAAAATCCTATGAGGAACTAGGTAGAGATAGTTTAGGTGGAATACCAGTAAAACCGCAACTAATTGAAAGTCCTGAAAAAATATTTTTTAATAATAATTCTACATCACCAAAAAAGAACTGGGATGGAAACAAACAATCCAATCCTAAAGAAAAGAAATTCCAGTCCCGAGGAAGGTGTCCTAGGCGAAGAGAAAAATCTCCGAACCAAAGACACAGGTCACCCCAGAGTGACCCCTCTGGGAAAAGATATAACCTTAGAAATAGGGATAATATAAAAAAGCCTGATAGATATCAAGACATTGATACACGTCCCTCTCAATCTTTTCAGACTTCCTCGCAGAAATCGGAAAGAAGAGGACGATCAGAACAAAGAGAAGAGCACACCAAGTCCAAAGACAAGGAACCTGCTCAGCTAAAAAAGAAATTACAATTTCTAAAAAAGAAGGTAGCCAGTATCAAGGTAGTTAACAATGCCGAGAATACTGAGGACACAACTGAAAAACAGAGAATGGGCTCAGACAATGCTAGACAGCGCAGCAGAAGTGAGCATAGCTCGCAAATTCCTTATGAATCATCTGGAGACAGTGGACACGAATGAATATCTTCAAGTGGAAACTGCGGACACCAGAGTTAGCAAACCTCACAAAATATACGAAATAACATTGCGTATAGAGGGAGATAAGACTAGGAAAATAAGGGGACTATTTTGGGATAATCTCTCCAAGGGCTATGATATCCTTCTAGCTGAAAAAGACTGGCCACCAGAGTTTGTCAGGGAGTGCCCTCATGGCGAAGAAGTAATTATGCCTGCCTTCTCAAATCAAATTCCTATTCATAAAAAATACACACTTGCTAGAAAGTGGGCAGTGGCTCTAGCTCCTGCTTTATATAAAAATCACGTGGGATGGGATGAGGACTCTCCTCCTCACAAAATCCAGTTAAAATCACAACCTACTGCACAAAGGCAGTACCCAATTAAGCAAGAAGCTAAAAAACAGGTAAATGAAATACTAGATCAGCTAGAATACCAGGGGGTGATTGAAACTTGCACCTCACAAATGAACAACCCTTTGTTTCCGGTCTCCAAACCAGACAATTCATACCGTCTAGTTTTGGATTACCGACACCTTAACACATGTTGCAAAACTTTTGCAGTGCAAAACTCACATAGTGCTGCACTAATGAATAACATAGTGCGCAAAAAATACAAAACAACATTAGACATCTCTAATGGATTCTTTTGTCAAAACATAGCACCAGAGAGCAGATATTTAACGCATTCTCAATAAATGGCACTCAAAAACAATTCTGTCGGCTAGCCCAGGGGTACAAGAACAGCCCGGGAGTATTCTCAGCGAGAGTAACAGAATTACTACAACTATATGATGATGAAGCATTATCTTATGTCGATGACATTTACTTAACAGATGATGACTTGGAGACTCACTTGAAAAGAGTGAACACCATAATACTTGGGTTCGCTGCAGAGGGTTACAAATTCAACTTTAAAAAATCCAGAATTGCCCATCTGACAGTCCTGTTCTTAGGATATGAATTATCAAGTGAAGGCAAAAGCCTGGCTGACAATTTCCTAGAGAAATGTGCCGTAATCCAAGCACCTAGAACACTAAAAAACCTACAGTCGATTCTAGGCTTCCTAAATTTCGGAAGAACATACATTGCGAATTACGCAGAAAGGGTCAAACCCCTATATGATCTGATAAAACCAGATTTTAAAAGATCCAATTGGACTCAAATACACACAGAAATTTTGAGATCCCTACAAACAGACATGCTAATTAAAACAAAATTAGAAACACGTGATAACACACGCAATCTTGTGATTCGAGTCATCCCAGGGAGATGCGGATTCACATACCTGACCTCTAATGAGGGAGAAAAGGTACCAATTGCATTCAAATCACACTTGTACACTAAGGCTGAAATGAAATTCAGCCCAACGGAAAATATTCTTACCGCAACACAGACAGCTATAGCAAAAGAACGAGCCCTGGCACAAGGTAAACGAATAATAATCGTGACACCAATACCAGCCCTAGAGGCGGTAACAAAGGCAAGCATTCCAAATGCTAAAGCACTCCATCCGAGATGGATACAATGGGCTAATTCTCTTGCTGCAACAGACGTGGCGTACGAATTTGATCCTTACTTAAAAACACAAGAATTTCTCCAATATGAATTTGAATGTCCTCCGCCGACCGAAATTCTGCCTCTAGACCAGTACGGCTGTATAATATATACAGACGGATCAGCACAACCCGCAGTGGGGGGTAAGCAAGCTTACAGTGCTGCGTGCGCGATCGTTAAAGGTCGCTGGCACGAAGGAAAGTTTAAACCAGCAATCACTAAAACACAATCTTTAGGAGATTGTACAGCTCAGCGAGCTGAACTACTGGCGTTCAAGATGGCGCTTGAAAATACCGATCGAGAATTCCCCACACTCATAGTGTGCGATTCGTATTATTGCGTTCAGTCTTACAATGAATACTTGCAGATCTGGCTTCAGAATGGTTTCAAGGATGCGAAAGGTGGCACAATCAAGCATAAAATGCTCTGGGAACAAGTAGTTCTTTTACAAAAAGAACTACCAAAGACTCACGTGATACATACGCTGAGTCATCAACGTGATGGCGTTCACGTTGCAGGGAATTCATTGGCTGATGAGGCCGCGAAGGCAGCTGTGCAAACGGCTTCCGTAGCTGCCATCACCCGGTCAAAAACAAAAATAGACAGCGAAATATTACAAGCTGTCAGCGCTTCAGAAAAGGATCCGATAGAAACACTCCCGAAAGGCTTTCCAGTAAAATACTCATACATAACTGATGCAAACAATGTTCCTTTTGCTCGAATCCCTGGAGTGGGGGATAGGGCAATTCCAAACATGGAACATAGGTTAGGACTAATAATAGCGGCACACGAAGGGCTTGCTTCTATCCATGCTGGCGTCTCAGCCACAGAATCATTATTAAAACAGAGATACTGGTGGCCACAAATGAGAAGACAAACAAGGAACTATGTTCTAGAATGTGAAATATGTCAAAAAATGAAAGTATCAACGGTGAGACGTCCAGCGCAGACGCCCCTTCTAATCTCGGATAAACCTTTAGCCTGTGTTTATCTAGATCACTGCGGTCCCTTACAAAGGGACGGTAACTATAAATATATCTTGGTCGCAGTGGATTCATGCACGAGATTCATATGGATGTGGCCCCAGCGAACGGCTTACGCCAGAACTGTTATAAAAGATTTGCGAGTCTTTATCGGCACATACGCAATTGGCATGCTGCATTCGGACCACGGTCCTGCTTTTAGCTCTAGAGCTTATAAGGAGGCCATGGTCAGCATGGGCGTGGCATTGCGGTACTCTTGTCCATTTCACCCTGAGGGGAACGGAATTGTTGAAAGAAAAAACCGTGACATAAAGCAATCTATAACGGCAAAGGTATTAGGTTCGGGAGCTGGGTGGGTCAAACATCTAATAAGTGTCCAACGTAGTCTAAATAACTTGCCAAGAAATTCTCTGAAGGGATTCAGTGCGTACGAATTATTATTTGGAACTAGGATGTTGATCTCTGACATTGATAGTCAGACTTCAGTGGTAGAAGAAAAAAGCTTTGATATCAAAGACCGTTTGGCTATTTTGCAGGACTTAAACAAAACAAGAAAAGACCTGAGCAACATAAAGTTGAAACAACAGCCAACAACCACTGAAGAACCACCACCTGTCCCAGCAAGACCTGTCTGGATTCCAAAAGTCGGGGATCTAGTCAGGGAAAAGATTGCGGTAAAGAAGGAATTTGGGCCTTCTTACAGAAAAGCAGTTCCTGTCTTGTCTGTCAACGGGACAAGATCAGTTGTACTACCGCCACTTGCTGGAAAAAAGGAGAACCGAGTTGTATCCATCGACCTGGTAAAACCACAACATGTGGCCGATAACAAACAGTAGGCCAAGTGGACTCCCAATAAGTAGCAGATCACCAAGGTTTGCTACCAGTACAGAGGTCCTAACGAAGAGGCTCATCACATTCGAAACGCCTACAGAAGAACAACAAGGACTATGCAACAATGCAATAGAACTCAGACCTCTGAAAACCCAAATAAAAACATTTAGCAGAGACACACCAATCTATAATGAAGTACCAAGTGAAAATGCAAGAAACAGAAGTCCTGAACCAATTGGAACAATTGACAGAACAGCATCCGGCTACTTCATAAACTTCGATGATTCCTCTGAAGGCTTCAGTGAATCAAAGACACAGCCATCATCAAAAACCTTTAAAGATAAAGCTAAAAAACTTTTGAAACAACTGAAAGAAACATATCTGATTTCCCCATGGATTGAATTTTGGGTGGGTTTTGGTGCATTTATCCTCATACTTTGGCTCATCATGATACTAACTTTGGGACGCTTCATTGAGGGAAAATATGCAAAAATGGACACAGCAAGTCAGAAAATCAACTTGATCCTCAAACCACACACATCTTCACACATCGAGAAAAGAGAACTTTCTTCAGTCAACTTCACAGCCAATCCGATACCGGGTGGGGTAGCCTGGGACAACACTGACTATGAAATTTATGGTCCGGTCGAAATCCTGAATTATCCACACCAAATTAAGATCTCATTGAGTGACTTTGTAAAACCAAGCTCATTTGCTGATGATTGGGACTTCGAAAGCATTAATAATATGATGTCTGACTTAGTAATGTCTGCTAAATTTACCAAACATGATTATTTGCAGGGTTCTACAAATTATGATAGTATGTACTGTTATAACCACTATGGTAACCATTTTCTACATAGATCTGCACAACTTAGAAATGTTTTAAATTATAATCAATGGGAACATTGTGCAACCCCTCCAAAAGGAAGCTCAAGGACCTTCTATGACAAATATTCATACTTTTCAGGTTTTAACACAAGTAATGCTGAAGCATTCTATTTTAAATTGTCAAACAAGACAGGGACAAAGACCATGATAACCAACACAAAATTGATATATTCAGACTCATTTTTTGAACAAATGAATACTTTTGGTTTTGATTATTGGGACAAAAATGTTGAATTGAAAAGTGTTTGGGGTACAAAAGAATGGCAAGTGCAGGGTATAGAATCTTTGTTTAGAGCCTGCATGATCCCAGAACAAATGATATTTTTAAATGACACTGTTCAACAAACTACCTGTCTTGGCCTAGCTAAAATCAAAGACTTAAATAAACCGTCTATTCCAATGCCGATAATGCTCAGCAATAGCTCTACAGATGAAGAGATAGACGTAAATTATGTATTAAACCAAAACAGAACACATCCTGATTGGAAACAATGGTTGATCTGGCCCACAGATACAAATAACTGTCAAGACAGATTCCTGAATAAAACACAGGGGTTCAAAATGACCAGGCCAGACCCTAGATATCCTCAAAGACATCACCCAGGGATAATAACAACCTACAGTGTGGGCAAATTATGCCTTCAATGGCTACAAACTTCCACACTGGCAGAAATTAAACAACACCTAACTTTACTTACTGATGGTGCTGACTTGCGTGATTTCATAATGGGACCACGCAAACAGCGTCAAAAACGTTTCATAGCAGCCTCTGTATATGCAGCATACAATGAGGCCTGGAAGGTTACTCAAATTGAAACAGCAGAGAGAATACGGGAAATTGACCGTATTCATTTGGAAAAATCACTTTCTGTAGTGGACAATGGGTTAATGACTCTGTCCTCCAGAATTTTTTCTTTGGACAGCATTGTGTCTTCAGCAATCGACATATTGTCGCAAGACTTACTGTTATTACAACACGGTCAGTCACAATTGCGCTCTATTGTACAGCTTGGCTGGACGTTACAAAATCTACGTTCAGGCTATGTGCCTTGGCGTTTAATCAACACAACGTCACTATTCCAAATCTTTAACCTTACTGATAGACAAATCAGTATGGCACAAAAGGGTGCTGATTATACAATCCTGAGCATTGAGAAACTCGAAAGATTACCAGTGACAATGTCAGAACGACCTGTCAGTGAATGGATAATACATGGGATAATAAATATTCCAATCTCAACCTTCAGGTTTCAATACTGCCAAAAATATATACAGGCTGGCATGTACGAGAAATTGGGAAAGGGGTACCTTAAAACAACATGGAACCTGCCCTATTCACATGCATGTGTCAGTAATAAAGGACAGAAAGTGTTTCTTAGTGGCAACAATTGTGCGATGTCACTAAGTGGCACACTTCTGTGTAACGGAATTAGTTTGCATGGAGCCTGTGAAGGGAATGCATACAACCTTTCATGTCACCAGCAAGGCGCACCTGCAACAGAAATAGAACCATTCTTTCAAAGACTCTATAATGGGAGTTACATTCTAATTGTAGACTGCAGATGTTGTAGTCTTACGCCCGGGACTCCTTATCTAGTAACTACGACTGCGAAGGTCAAGTGCTGTGGACGCTCATTGTTCCCCAGCTCCTTTCCAGACAGGGAGGCAAGGGCATGGCCCAATTTGAAAATTACTTCTATTCGAATAGATACTTTAAGCAGAATGAAAACAGTGCTTCTTCAGACGCCTACTAGGCTCACGTCATCAAAAGAAACGTATGATCTACAAGTCGCAAGGACGACTGCAGAGATACATTCATTGTTATCAACTAATTCCCCCATACATTTCGCGGAAATTCTAAACGAAATCTTAAATATTTCTGATACCAATAGGGTCTCAAAGGTATTTAAGTCAGTATTTTCGATGGCATTAACACCATTCAAAGCCATACTGGGTATTTTTCCAGATTTCGTCCATTCGATTTTTGGCGGACTTCCCCTGATCTTGGGACTAATTGCAGGAATCCTATTCTTAGTCCTTATTTTACGTTATGGCAACCCATGTCACAGACAAAACTCTTGCGACAAGGGAAGAAACAATCCTAGCCATTGGATACCGGGACCGGATATCAAAAATCCTGGGACTCTCCCGGCTTAGAGACCTGAACATGACTTGGTTTCTATCATTTCGACCAATGTGGCAAAGATGTGTTTTACCTGTATTAAGGTGTCTGCTATGCGGAGAAGAATGCGTGTTAGACACCTGTCTGACGCTACAATCGGATGCGCCAATGGATGCAGAAACATTGTTGAGCCCAATCAAGGTTCATGCTTTGTGCTGCCCTCAAAGGCTACCAATCCTGATGACGGCATTCGTGGAAGCTTCACCACTACGATTGATGGGTAGTGAAGTTCAAGATGAAAGCAGCATCGATCAGGTACGACCTTCTGTCAGCAATGCGAATCAGAATGTCAATGGAGACAATCATGCGCACGAATGCATGATTACACCTATATCCGAGTTAGTGGAACTTTCCCAGGAAGCTGTTGACAGTTTTTTCGAAAGCCTAAATGATATGATGTTCTCGCCAGAACAGAAATAGAGACTTTTGAACAAGCTCGCACGCGGCGTTCCCTGAATTCGGCCTTCAACTTTAAAAATAAAGTCACATGAACAATTTTTCCTCCAGTTCACAGACAGCAATTTTTCAGCAGCCCCAGAATATTTTTGCATATTTTTCGGGACACTATCTTCTGCTTAAAGTAAGAACTATTCTTAGAGAACTAGGGTTTCTAAATTTTAGATAGCTTATAGACATTAGCTGCCCGCTGGTATGTTCATTGTTATTATATTCTGTGATGGAATGGTCTCGAGCCATTTCATGTGTAATTCTCATATACAAAATAGCAATAATGTATACAAATGCGATTACTTTGGCATTATTCTACAGCTTGAGTGCATACAATACATATGACTGCAATTTTTCCGTATATTTGAAAAATTTCAAAATGCATTTTATGTATTTTGGGGTGGTAAGGTATACACTATACTCTATAGTATGTTGTACTATGGTATACTATGCATAGATTAGTAAATATGACCATAGTTAGCATGGAGTGGGTGTGATGTATTCCTATAGGTTCTGAATCGATCCCCCTATTCCTGACCCTATTCTGGTTAACAAACTAACAAGTTAACTAAGTAGTCAGCCCATGAGGCAGAAAACCCCCATGATGCAGATACCGTTATCTGACGCAGTCACACTACGGCACAGGAACGTGTTATCTGATTAGGTCATAACGCTTGCGATCTAATTAGACAAGCGATATTCCTCCAGCCCCTGATAAGGCATACGGAGTTCTCATAACAAATCAAACCTATGACAACCTGGGCAAAACCCTGCGGCCATTGTTTTGATTTCACCGAGAACTTCAGTAAAAGAATGTGCTAACGAGCAAGTCGTATGACATCCTTATTGACGTATCTATGTCCATCCTTACGTCAATCTCGGCACCTTAAAGGTATAAATATTACCGATATTGCCCTATGCAAACACATGCGTGGTGACGAGACGGAGCAGCCATACTTGCCGAAGCGAAGAGCAGAGCAGACCCCGCTGGCGCAGCCCCGCCTTTCTGACGCGCTGAGAGAAGCTGCTTTCTCCTGCCGAGAAATCCAGCACCGGCGTTTCTGGGTAGCCCTCGCAGGCAGCCTGGAATATCGAGACCAGAGACGAGAGATACCATCCCTCATTCAACCTAGATTCCAGGTACAGAACTGAATAACCCCTCACAGAGAATTCTTTAGCTATTCACTTGGCAAAAACAAACTTAACTTAAACTGTAACTTTCTATTCCCGCCCACATATTAGACTTAGGTCAGGTACACGGGGTAGGCGTATTTAGAAACACCAGTTGAGTACGTTTAGTCAAATGTATATGTGTATGTAATATATTTTATTCATTTGAAACATCTTATGGCTTAGAAACCATATCAATGTTTTTACAGTATTATTTTATACTATTGCTTTTAATGTATGCACTTTACTTAACTATAAGTATTGCAATAATATCGATCCATTTCTCTTGTACGAGAAAAGAGACTGATCAATAAATAACACCTTTTTATTGAACACGCCCGTCTCTTCCTTTTCTCTACAATCTGATGAGACTAAGAATAAACGTACTGACTGAGTAAAATAAATTGCCTTTTGTTCACACGACTCTCTAGATATACTCTTGATTAGGGGAGAGCAAAGTTGTCATGTTCTATGGTTGTCAGAAACTAAATCCCTTCTTGTCTAATCAGGGAAGTTAAGTCCTCCTTGAACATTCGAGAAAGTTTCTAGTGAACTCTGAGCTAAGCTGGCAAACCCAAAACTTTAAGTCTAGTATCGACAGTAGTAGACCTAGTTAACGTCTGGTCTAGGCCTTTACTGCTGTAGGTATTATTCCAATGCGCAGAGCCTATTGGGATGATAGGAACTACACTACAGTTGTTTCTGTCTGTTGTTTTTGTGAATACACTCGTGGCTAACTCACTTTCGTGTTTGGATATCAAAACATCTAAAAAGGATATTTCCTCATTGTGAATGGAATAGGTGAATTGAATTCTTTCATTGATGTCATTGAGTTGCTGCAACGCTTCTTGTAAGGTTTGTGCTGATCCCTTCCATAGTACAAATATATCATCAATGTACCGTTTGTACAAAATTGAGTTGTTTTGCCATACTTGTTTGTTCAGGATGTGATCAAGTTCAAATCTGTGCATGAACGTATTGGCGTACGTGGGCGCCGCACAATTACCCATTGAGGTTCCAGAGGATTGAACATAAAACTGGTCTTTCCACACAAAATAACTGTGGAATAGAGTGAAGTGGATGAGTTCCATTATGAATACCTTTAGGTCATCATCTTTGTCTTCATTCACCAAAAAACTTTCCACCGCTGCCATGCCCAAGTTGTGTGGTATGGAAGTATACAACGACTTCACATCAATTGTGACCATGATCATCTCCTTGGTAAAATTGGGTTTGTGTTCCTCAAGAATGTTTAAAAAGTGGGTGGTATCCTTTATATATGTAGTCGATTTTTGTACAATGTTTTGCAAGTGTCTATCAATGAACTTTCCAATCGGCTCATGTATAGATCCTACGGTAGACACTATTGGTCGTAATGGTGGTTTCGTGGGGTGTTTGTGAATTTTTGGTATCATATAGATATACGGTGTTGAAGGGTTTGATTTGAGAAGGTACTCTTTTTCTTTCTGTCCAATTACACCCTTTCCAATTGCGTTCTCAATGATGTTGACTAAGATTCTTGTAAACTCATTAATGGGATCCGTTTCCATCCTCATGTATGTCTCTTTATCTTGGACATGCGTGTCCACCTGATGTTCATAGTATTCTGTGTCCATTATAATCAGAGCGCCGCCTTTGTCGGCTTGTCTGATTGTTATTCGTTCATTGTTAGCCAGTTTCTGTAAGATTTGTTTGTCTTTCTGAGTCAGATTGGTTTGTTTTGATCTAGGTTTCTTGAAAATGTCTTCTGTTTCTTTTATCACTACTTTTTCAAACGCATCCAATACTTTATGACTCACCGGGGGGGTGAATTTACTCTTTGTTCTCAAGCCCATTAGTACGTTCGCTTTTGCTGGTGTAGGTGTCTCAATGACGTTCGAGAAAAAATGACGTAGTCTCAGTGATCTGAGAAACTTGTACAAACAAACTTTGGTTTCCAATAGGTTTGAATGGTACGTAGGTACGTATGATGATCCTTTTTGTAGAGTTTGCATCTCGCTGTTCGTCATATTGTGATTGGATATATTGATTACGAGGGTCTCTGGCTCCTGGTGTTTTGAGCCACGGATTCTGTTGGAGTTGGTCTTTTTCCCCCGTCGGGTTCTTTTTGCGGAAAGATAAATCACCCCACTAAAAGAACACCAGTCAAACTGAAGGTGTCAGGTACTTGCAACAGTAGCAATGTTATATACATGTTGAGATGTCCGTGTTGATTATCGTACGTTGGGAAAACACAAAGGAGAATTAAAACGAGATTGGTAGAGCACAAAAGTAACATCAGGCTAAAAAATCAGAAATCTACAGTAGCGACACACTTCAATGAGGCCAAACATAACCCCTCTCAACTGAAATTTTGCATTCTAGAAATAGTCGCAAACTTGCCCGGAATGGACATGAACAACCACTTATTAAGGAGAGAAACCTTTTGGATTAATTTCCTGTGTACTCTACATCCGAAAGGGTTAAATGAACCTATTGAACTCAGTTGTTTTTTGTAATTTCCTGCAAAGTGTCATCAACTTAATGATGAGTAGGAAACAGGACAATGTACCGGACTTGATCTAATTTGCCATGTACAGGATGTACCATAATGTATATAACAGATCGGTTATCATTTTGTTTGATATGAGTTATGACACACATGCACTTATATCACCACGTTTCCACTACTTACCTTGATTTTACTATATTGCACACAAGACCGCAGTAACAAGTGAGTATAGAGCAGCGCGCTTTGCACAGAACGTTAATCACGGTTCATGTGACGTATCATGTTAAGGGATAGAGACGTGAGGATAGAAAGGAGTGCGTTCCACCCAGCGCATAACCATCCCGCGACTATAACCATAGAGGTTCACCCGGATAGAGCATCGCACGCCAACAGCGAGAGCAGCGAAAGCTAATTGAAGTACTGACACGGTAAGGCACGGGCACACGAGCGAATGAGGGGAGGGAAACAACTGTCCTCAGTACAAATTAGCATTTGAATCAAACTCCTTTTTTACCATTACAGCTCTAAAACAAGACCATCGCAAGCGCAACTAATGCACAGGTTAGTGTGGCGAGTTTTAGTAAACAACGGCGCGTGTTACCACATGCTACTACATAGCGTGCACGAACACACAGGGTTATAAGGAGACACCGAAACATTGAAATTATTTATGTCTTTATTGCAATGTGTATGTTTTATTAATGTCACCACCATGCTTTCAGCCTGAGATTTGAGTCAACCATACTTGATACCTTTAAGTGAATATATGTATGTATTTTTTCAGATGAATGGTCCCCTGAGGAAGAGCTGTGTAGCTCGAAATGCATCGGGCAAAAAATGGAAATATTAGAAATACTTATGAACTGTGATGATTAATCGGAACAATTGATATATCAATGAGAAACCACAATTTCATGAAAATTAAATGAGATTGAAAAATCGAGAAACTAGTTAGACTTTGTTTGAAATCACCGCTTGAGTAAACCATCAATGAATTGTGCGCATGAAAGAGTGCTTATGTGAAAGTGAATCTTGTGGCTCAGGAAACACGTGTCAACCATTTATATTTACCCCGTGGCTCAGTAGGGGATTCACATATAGCACCAACCACACTCCAAAACCTCACTCCAACGATCCAAAAACAATACAGAAAGTCGAGTGCGGGGTCATCCTTCCAATTGGTTCAAAATCATAACAACTGAGCACACCGACCGCCTGCACCACAAAAATGCAATTCGATGAAATTTCTCATACCACTGCAGCAAGAGCAGAAACACTTGTCTTTAATGAAGATGACATCAATAGAATATATTCACTAATAGAGGAATCTGAGGAAATAAGTCCAGGCACCGGATCGAAAGAAGCGAACATTAAACAACTATTGTACATGTCAAAAAAGATCATTAACCAGAAATTACACGCGAGTACACTCGTCAAATATCACAAAGTGCAACGAATTCCACGTGGCCTAAGGATATCACTAAAGTCAACGCTATGCAAAAACAATGCAAGATTCACTGAACGATAGTACGCAATACTAAATAAGTGTTCGCTGGATCTTATATTATTAATTGTGGAAGAATTGGCAAAGGCATTGGAGGATCTGATGAAAGAAATCAATTTGTTAAAAGATGACTTAAATAAAATGGTCACCAAGGAGGAATGGGATCAGATACTAGTAGACACAAACAGAAAAATAGAAGAATACACCAAAGAAATAAATGACCGCAAACTAAGAAAATTCAAGAGAGACACCACTGATTATCGCCTAGGAGAGGTACATACATTCTCTTAGACTTATCGGCGGCTTTCGATACGGTCAGCCACACCATATTGCTGGACCGGGTCGCGAAATTGGGGATCTCAGGCCAGGTGCTAAAGTGGCTAGAATCCTTCCTGTCGGGTCGAACCCAGAGAGTGCAGTTAGGAGACCAGCTGTCCGGGATCAGTGAGGTGGCCTTGGGGGTGCCCCAGGGGTCGGCTCTATCCCCCCTGCTTTTTAATATCTATTTACAACCGTTGGTGGAGGAGCTCATGCGTATGAACTGTGAAGTTTTCAATTACGCAGACGACACCCAGCTATTGGTCCAGTTGGATGACACTAGAGTGGCCCAGGAATCAGTAAGGAGTCTACTCAGCTTTACGGTCAACTGGATGACTAACAATCTGTTGAAAGTGAATGCTGATAAAACGGAGGTGCTGGTGATTAGCAATAAAGAGGATCCCTGGAATGACCTGTATTGGCCTCCTGAGCTGGGAACTACTCCTTCTCCTGGTACTGTGGTAAAAAGCCTGGGATTAAGGATTGATGCGGATCTCTCAATGGCCCCTCAAGTCTCTGCTGTCATCGGATCCTGCATAGGTGTGTTGAGGCAACTGCGAAAGCTAGTTCCCATCTTATCTGCCTCCACCCTGCAATCGATCGTATCTGCCACAGTTATCTCGAGACTTGATTATGGCAACGCCCTATATCTTGGCTTGCCACGGAAGCTGTTGAGGAAGCTGCAGGTGGTTCAGAATGATGCAGCTAGGCTGATCTACTCCCTGCCTAGAAACTCGCATGTAACCCCCCTGCTTCAAAAGCTGCACTGGCTTCCAGTGAAATTTCGAGTCCAGTTTAAATGTCTCTGCGTGGCCCATAAGACACTCTTTGGGAAAGCCCCAGAGTACATCAAGCAACGTTTGAAGAGGTATATTCCTGGAAGATCTTTGCGCTCAGGAACAACCTCCAACCTGACTCAACCTAGGTTCAAATTAAAAACCAGAGGAGGCAGGGCTCTGTCTGTGCTACTCCCGCAACTCTGGAATGAGCTCCCGCCTACCCTGAAGGAGGAATTCCAGCTATTATCCTTCAGAAAAAAACTGAAAACCCATCTATTCAGAAAGGCATTCATAACAGTTTAGGCGGCGATACAACTGAGGGTTCTTTGGCTACCAGTGTGTTATGTTTTTCTGTTAAGCGCTTAGAGACCGGCGGTGATAGGCGCTATATAAATAATCCATAACATAACATAACATAACATAACATACATGGGCAGACATTTATGCCAGAAGAAGACAACAAAGACCAAACAATGATAGATCGTCAGATGAAACATCTTCGGATGACTCTCAACATAGACGTGGTCCGTTCAACAACAGGAGAGCACGAACGGCCCCAGGAGGCAGACAAATTAGTAGCACGGAACAAACAACGTCAACTACGCCTGGAACATCCACTGGTCAAGTCACATCTGACACAATGCCTTTTTTAGAGAGAGGCCCGGGACCGCAAAAAGAACCCGACGGGGGAAAAAGACCAACTCCAACAGAATCCGTGGCTCAAAACACCAGGAGCCAGAGACCCTCGTAATCAATATATCCAATCACAATATGACGAACAGCGAGATGCAAACTCTACAAAAAGGATCATCATACGTACCAACGTACCATTCAAACCTATTGGAAACCAAAGTTTGTTTGTACAAGTTTCTCAGATCACAGAGACTACGTCATTTTTTCTCGAACGTCATTGAGACACCTACACCAGCAAAAGCGAACGTACTAATGGGCTTGAGAACAAAGAGTAAATTCACCCCCCTGGTGAGTCATAAAGTATTGGATGCGTATGAAAAAGTAGTGATTAAAGAAACAGAAGACATTTTCAAGAAACCTAGATCAAAACAAACCAATCTGACTCAGAAAGACAAACAAATCTTACAGAAACTGGCTAACAATGAACGAATAACAATCAGACAAGCCGACAAAGGCGGCGCTCTGATTATAATGGACACAGAATACTATGAACATCAGGTGGACACGCATGTCCAAGATAAAGAGACATACATGAGGATGGAAACGGATCCCATTAATGAGTTTACAAGAATCTTAGTCAACATCATTGAGAACGCAATAGGAAAGGGTGTAATTGGACAGAAAGAAAAAGAGTACCTTCTTAAATCAAACCCTTCAACACCGTATATCTATATGATACCAAAAATTCACAAACACCCCACGAAACCACCATTACGACCAATAGTGTCTACCGTAGGATCTATACATGAGCCGATTGGAAAGTTCATTGATAGACACTTGCAAAACATTGTACAAAAATCGACTACATATATAAAGGATACCACACACTTTTTAAACATTCTTGAGGAACACAAACCCAATTTTACCAAGGAGATGATCATGGTCACAATTGATGTGAAGTCGTTGTATACTTCCATACCACACAACTTAGGCATGGCAGCGGTGGAAAGTTTTTTGGTGAATGAAGACAAAGATGATGACCTAAAGGTATTCATAATGGAACTCATCCACTTCACTCTATTCCACAGTTTTTTGTGTGGAAAGACCAGTTTTATGTTCAATCCTCTGGAACCTCAATGGGTAATTGTGCGGCGCCCACGTACGCCAATACGTTCATGCACAGATTTGAACTTGATCACATCCTGAACAAACAAGTATGGCAAAACAACACAATTTTGTACAACGGTACATTGATGATATATTTGTACTATGGAAGGGATCAGCACAAACCTTACAAGAAGCGTTGCAGCAACTCAATGACATCAATGAAATAATTCAATTCACCTATTCCATTCACAATGAGGAAATATCCTTTTTAGATGTTTTGATATCCAAACACGAAAGTGAGTTAGCCACGAGTGTATTCACAAAAACAACAGACAGAAACAACTTGCTACACTCTAAAAGCTTCCACCAACCATCACTAAAAAAGCACCTACCATTTTCGCAACTGGTCAGAATTAAAAGAATAGCATCAACCCAAGAACTGTACAGTAAACACAAAGAAGATATGTTACTCAAGTTCAGAAACAGAGGATATCCCCAATCCATTCTGGAGGCCGCTGCAGAAAGAGCAGACAAATTACAAAGGCAACACTTACTATCCACGCAAACAAAACAAGAGGAACACAGAAGTGTATTGGTGTCGAAATTCTCAACCAGAAGTTTTGCAATCAAAAAAACAATCACAAAACATTGGCCATTACTGGCCCTTGAGGAAGATTTCAAAGGGGCTTTTGCAAAAACTCCCATATTTGCGTATGAGAGGACAAAAAATTTCAAGGAACTAATCAAGAAACCAAAACATGAGGAAACAGAGATACACAAAGGTACGATACCATGTCATAACTGTGGGAACTGTTCAGCAATAATCAAAGGGAACGTGATAAATCACCCCACTAAAGGAACACCAGTCAAACTGAAGGTGTCAGGTACTTGCGACAGTAGCAATGTTACATACATGTTGAGATGTCCGTGTGGATTATCGTACGTTGGGAAAACACAAAGGAAAATTAAAACGAGATTGGTAGAGCACAAAAGTAACATCAGCCTAAAAAATCAGAAATCTACAGTAGCGACACACTTCAATGAGGCCAAACATAACCCCTCTCAACTGAAATTTTGCATTCTAGAAATAGTCGCAAACTTGCCCGGAATGGACATGAACAACCACTTATTAAGGAGAGAAACCTTTTGGATTAATTTCCTGTGCACTCTACATCCGAAAGGGTTAAATGAACGAATTGAACTCAGTTGTTTTTTGTAATTTCCTGCAAAGTGTCATCAACTTAATGATGAGTAGGAAACAGGACAATGTACCGGACTTGATCTAATTTGCCATGTACAGGTTGTACCATAATGTATATAACAGATCGGTTATCATTTTGTTTGATATGAGTTATGACACACATGCACTTATATCACCACGTTTCCACTACTTACCTTGATTTTACTATATTGCACACAAGACCGCAGTAACAAGTGAGTATAGAGCAGCACGCTTTGCACAGAACGTTAATCACGGTTCATGTGACGTGTCATGTTAAGGGATAGAGACGTGAGGATAGAAAGGAGTGCGTTCCACCCAGCGCGTAACCATCCCGCGACTATAACCATAGAGGTTCACCCGGATAGAGCGTCGCACGCCAACAGCGAGAGCAGCGAAAGCTTATTGAAGTACTGACACGGTAAGGCACGGGCACACGAGCGAATGAGGGGAGGGAAACAACTGTCCTCGGTACAAATTAGCATTTGAATCAAACTCCTTTTTTACCATTACAGCTCTAAAACAAGACCATCGCAAGCGCAACTAATGCACAGGTTAGTGTGGCGAGTTTTAGTAAACAACGGCGGGTGTTACCACATGCTACCACATAGCGTGCACGAACACACAGGGTTATAAGGAGACACCGAAACATTGAAATTATTTATGTCTTTATTGCAATGTGTATGTTTTATTAATGTCACCACCATGCTTTCAGCCTGAGATTTGAGTCAACCATACTTGATACCTTTAAGTGAATATATGTACGTATTTTTTCAGATGAATGGTCCCCTGAGGAAGAGCTGTGTAGCTCGAAATGCATCGGGCAAAAAATGGAAATATTAGAAATACTTATGAACTGTGATGATTAATCGGAACAATTGACATATCAATGAGAAACCACAATTTCATGAAAATTAAATGAGATTGAAAAATCGAGAAACTAGTTAGACTTTGTTTGAAATCACCGCTTGAGTAAACCATCAATGAATTGTGCGCATGAAAGAGTGCTTATGTGAAAGTGAATCTTGTGGCTCAAGAAACAAGTGTCAACCATTTATATTTACCCCGTGGCTCAGTAGGGGATTCACATATAGCACCAACCACACTCCAAAACCTCACTCCAACGATCCAAAAACAATACAGAAAGTCGAGTGCGGGGTCATCCTTCCAATAGGTTATGAAGGAGTCAGTTTATAAGTGGGACAGGTTTTGCTAGCACCAAAAGATCTTACAGGTAATAGTTGTGATTAATAAAATTAATACATTGCATTTAAAAAAATCTTCCAAGGCAGGGTCACACCATAAACAGAAGTACAGACCCATGTCCTGGGGTTTCTTAGCGGGAGAAACATAGAAATTATATACATTTGGACGATCTTGTATTCTTTATTTATTGATATGTGTAATAGTTTAAAGGTTAAGATTGACCCCCATAAAAAAGAGTTTGGATTATTGGAGCAGAGAGCTCCTGATCCATTTGTGCATCCATTTTTCCATTCAAACTAAAAGAGACTGTTAAAGATGTAGATATGTATGTATGAGATTTTTCCATAGCGCAAACTTAGTCTCAAAGGCAGTGGAGCACTTTATTGGGTCGAAAGCAAATAAATGAGTGATAGGAAAGGCAGCTGGTTATTGGATTATTGCTGCATTGTGATGTTGTGTTCTTTAAAGAACTGTGGGGCAGATGTATCATTACCATCATTTGCGATTCCCAAATAGCGATTTTTTAGAAATCGCTATTTGGGAATTGCAAATTGGGATGTATGTAGAAATTCGCTATTTTGTAGCGATTTCTTAAAATTCCTTAATTGCGATTAGCAAATTGCGAATAATTTCAAGGGTGCAGGGGTGTCCAAAGGACACCCTGTTGCACCCCTGAAATATGCATGGGTGCACATGTGGTGCACATACATGCCCTAAGGGCATGTATGTGCGTCACATGGCACTTTGAAAAATCCAAAAATTTGCATTTTTCAAGGAATTCGCAACTTACCACCAACTTCTAGTTTGCGATTCCTTAAGGGCATTTTGCTATTTTTTTTTGCTTCATACATTGCATTTAAGGAATCGCAAAATTTGCGATTCCTTAAAATGCAATTGCAAAATAAGGAATCGCAAATTTAGCGATTCCTTATTTTGCACCAGATTTTGCTTCATACATTCCATTTAGCAAATTCGCATTCGCAAAGGCCGAAATTCTGGGAATTTCGGCCTTTGCGAATGCGAATTTGCTTGATACATCTGGCCCTGTGTCTTCAACTCTTTCCCAAGCTGGAGCAGCATTGTGGCAGTCCTTTTGGATACCGGGATGTTGTTCAAGAGCCTCAGTGCATAGGTGGAAAAGGTCTGCTGATTTTTTATTTTTTATTTCTCACACTTCTTCAGTCTGACAATGGCCTGACTTTGAATGTTCTGAGAGCCGCCAGAGGTATTGAGCTTGTTGGCCAGATAAGCAGGGTGCTGGTCATAATGACTTTGTATATGATGCAGCTGGATTCGAAGATGTTGTGGGCTGGCATGGGGAGCCAATGAAGTTCCAGCAAGATGTGGAATATATAAAATGTTAATCATGCCCTGGATGAGATGTGCACTAGCTTGTCTGGGAGGCCATAGAGCACGTGTTACCACCATCCAGATGCAAGGTTATGAGGGCCTGAACAGCAGATCCAAAGTCTCTTTTTATTAGAAACAGTTACACTTTATTTAGAGGAAGAGATCGGGTACCAGGTTGTCTTTGTTAGGCAATATGTTCCTTGAGGGTCAGGTTGGTGTACAAGGTGAATCCATATGACTTAGCATTCAGTGAAAGTTGTTTTTTGAAAACAGCAAGGTTTATGTCATTGAGCCAAGTTTGAATTATTTCTGCTTGTTTTTCTTAACAAATAGCATGAATTATATCTTGATTTACTTGAAATTTAGGTGGCATTGTACATCTTGTTCTCGATAAGCTACTGGCAGTGTTTGAGTCATTGAATGTCTGGAGCAGAGGAACTTTGAGGTAGAGTTGTTTATTTTTGGCATATTGATGAATCTTGTTGCTTTTATCTGTAAGTAGAATATAATGGGACTCCATTTAGAAGCTGAAAATGAAGAAGACGTTTGGAACTCTGGAGGACTCTGGAGGCGATAGGAATCTTTTGGGACCTGGAGGTGTCATATGAAGAAACTGGGGCTGATTGGAAATATGGGAGTAGAACCAGTGAAGGACATTGACAGTTAATTCCATTCATGGTGTGAGTGAGGATTGGATCGTCACCTTTGTCGAAGGCAGCTTAGAGGTTCAGCAAAGTCAGGAGGCAGAGGTCATCATCATGTTTGGTCAAGAGGGTGTTGTACAAAAATGATAAAGTAGCTTTTTGGTGCTGCAATGTGGTCTGAAGCCAGGTAGAATTCATGTAGGAGGTGGTTAACACAAATGTGATCTTGGAGTTGAGTGTAGACTGCTTTATCAATGATCTTGCCGATGGAGGGAAGGTGAGTTATGGGCCAGAATGTGGCAACCTCATCAGGGTCAGGGAGAGAGGGAGACAGAGAGAGAGATAAATAAATAAAGAGAGAGAGATAGAGATAGATTTAGAAAGAGAGTGTGTGTGCGCGCTCATGTGTGTGCCCCTATCCCTAAAAGAGATTTTGGATTCTAACTCAAATAAATATTATATTGAATAAAACATTTGATTTACTTTTGAGGACAATGGCCATTCTTCAGTAGTAGTAGTACAATGCATGATCTCATTTCTGTAAAGTGGTAAATTAGCTGTTAAATGCGTATTAATCACTTAACCATACATTTAAACATTTTCTGCTGGACTCTTAAAGAGATCATTTGTATTTTCTATCACAATATATGACTCCATTACAAGTATGAATAGCACAATCCAGTAACAAAAATGCTAATAAACATGCATGCCGAACAAGGATATGCCTATCATTATGATGTTTATTGCTCAATACCGTTTACATAAATAAGGAACAACGATGTTTCCAATTCAGTTTTTGAGAGAATGTAGCAATTTACTTGTAAATGAATGTCTGTTGTTGCAGTGTATAAGGAAAGTAACCTTTTCAGAGGGGTTTTCTGTTGAAAGAAGAAATCAAGACTATCACGTGTTGGCAATATCAATCTACATTCAAGAGCACCAGTGAACCTTGTTTTCACCCACAGCCACTACCCTATAATTAATTCTTTAAATGTAGGCACACAATCTAATATATCCTGTTGCCTTTTGTCTTTGCTTGCCCTTTGACATTGTAATAGTTTTCAGTAACAGAGCAGAATTGTGCCAAAACATAAGCAACAAATAGTTGGCACATTATGACTTTGTAAATAGGGGATATACTCAGTATCAATGAGCTACATTTGACGTTTTGAAATTCTAATTTATTCTCTATGCTGATAATTGAATGTCTGCATGTGTAAAAGGAAACCGCACTTTTCCAATCAGCTTTCTCCCTCCTGTCTGATTTCTCAAGTGATGCCACTCTTCACTGACTAATAACACAATTTATTGCTATGCAAAGGATTGGACCATTAGCAAGCCAGTTGACAAAGAAGATGCCGGGCACTGAAATGAATTTCCGTTAAAGAGATATCAGGAATAATGAAAAGAAAATATCTCACAAAGGAAGAGTCTGCCTTCTAGACAAATGAGAGCTTCATAGAATATCAAATCATTTCTTTAATTTAAAATTTGTCTGAGTATGGCGGGGAACTGTTGGTAGATGATTTATTATGCTTCCATTTTGCAGAGGCAGTGCTGCTAAATTCAGAAAGTTGTTTTGTCTGTAGGAAATGTATTGCTTCTTAGATATGACATGCATTTATGATTCACAAGAAAGCGTATCTCTTGCACTGGGAACTCATCCTAGAATATATTTGAATCCAGAGTAACTGGTTGTATGATGGAACCATGCATGCCATTTCCATGCGTGCCGGTCCAACGCGGTCTTAACCACGTAAGGCTTAACCATGCATATTATAATCACACCAACCTGGTTCTTCACTCTATAGGCTGCGCTTTCTACAACATCCTTTGTTGACTCGTTGGTGTGGCTACACTTAACCTAACACCTACTTAAAACAGTTACAACAAGGTGTGCCTATCATTAAAACATCCTCGCCACTTCTCTATGTGTCTGCATCTACATCCACAGTGTCAACCGCAGTCCCAGGCTCAAGCAAAGGATGTTGTAGAAAGCGCAGCCTATAGAGTGAAGAACCAGGTTGGTGTGATTATAATGTTATGAGTGGAGGGTACCTGTGTTCGATTTCCCCTCTAAGCTCCTTTTGTGAGTTAACCATGCATATGCCTTTGCCACGCATGACTTCACGACAAAATATGCGTAGTTAAGGCATGTATGGCAAAGACATAGCGGGTATTCACTTAAAACAACCAAAGGTTACAGGGACATTATGGTTAGGAAATAGAATTTGAAAAACCTTAGAAATTCACTGAAAAAAACAAGGGTTACAGGGACGTTATAATTATGCTCAGTTTTCACTTGTACAAAACCAGTGAAATTCAGCAGTTATAGTTAGCTGAACTAACTATAACTCGTGCCCCGCAATGCACTGCTAATGACCTCACCTATTAGATCACTCATGACATGGTCAGTGACATCACTAAAGACTTCACTAATGCGTTCTCAAAAGACATCACTAATATCATCATCCACAGAATCACTTGCGCACCCACATCCCTGTAAACTTTGTTTTTTTAAGTAAATTTCTATGGTTTTTTATTTAACTAGTAGTCGCATTTGCATAGTGGAAAGGGGCGGGCCTCTGATGACCTGTCAGGAATCCTGCAATGTTGGACTTACAGCAGGTAACAGGAGGGCTTCTGAGTCCCCAAGAACCCTCAGCATCCGAGAGGACTACATCTCTCAACCAGCAGGGTGCCCGGAGGCTCATTTGCTGAGTTGTGGGGAAAGGGGGCATAGGCTTTAAACCAGGCGCGGCCCGTGGAGGGAGTTGTGGTGGGGCAGGGAGGCGGGGCGGGGTAAGGGCAGGGTGGGGGGTGATAAAAACCGGCATATGGATATTTGGAGGTAAGTAAACAATTTAATTAATAAAATGAATTTTGTAGCGCGCGCTGCATTGCATTTTGCGATGCAGGGCACTCTACGAAATTCGTTTTATTAATTAAATTGTTTATTTACCTCCGAATACCCATATGCCGGTTTTTATCACCCCCCACCCTGCCCCTCCGCCGCCCCGCCTCCCTGCCCCACCACAACTCCCTCCACGGGCTGGGGCTGCTTTAAACACCTTGCAGCAATTCCAATGTGTGGGACTTACTGCAGGTAACAGGAGGACTTGATGGCCCCCAAAGACACTATTGAGCCACGGGGACTTCATCCGCCAACCAGCAATGAGCCATGAAGCGCTTCTGCAAAGTGGTGGAGAAAGGGGGCGTGGCCTCCAAAGTCCTCTCAGCAATCGTGCTCTGTGAGACATACTGCAGATAATAGGAGGGCTAATGGCCCCCAAGGACCCTTTGGAGCCACAGGCGCTTCATACCCCTACCAGCAGTGTGCCAGGAGGTGTGTTTGCAGAGTGGTGGAGAAAGGAGGCATGGCCCCCAATGGCCTCGCTGTGTGGGACTTACTGCAGGTAACAGGAGGGGTACGTGGCCCCCAAGGACCCTCTGCAGCCAACGGGACTTCATCCCCCAACCAGTTGTGCTATAGGTGGTGCATTTGCAGAGTGGTGCAGAAAGGGGGTGGGCCTCCAGCGACTTGCCGGTCTGTTTATTTACTTATTTTTTTGTTTATACTGGGAGGAGGCTAGGCTATTTTAAATGGGAGAGGGGAACCAAGTGACCCCCTCCCTGGGCCAATTTCGGACCCGGGGACACCATACCCGGGGCCCGGCCATTTACAAATGGGGAGGGGCCTGCACTGCCACCCTCCCCGGGCCAAATTGGGCCACGGGGATCCCATTACCCATGGCCTCACCATTTAAAGTGGGTGTCTCCATGGCACCCACTCACCACTGGGGCTGTGGGGGGAGCCTCATGGCCCTGCTGCCCCTGCAGTCCCTGTCGGCTCACAGCAAACTGCGAAAGTTAGCATTGCTTTTGGACAGAGGAAGCTGCTAAACATGCAGCTCCCTCTGTTCAAAAGCAATTGTGATCTACTTTCAGAAAGTGAGAGCATTTTTAATGCTTAAACAAAAAGACCTGAAAGCAGAACCTTCTGGTCACCAGCACCTAACCTGTTTTTACACTCTTTAAGTAATGTCCCTTCTATATTGAGTAGGAGCTGTGTGCACACTGAGTAGTACCCACCTTCACAATAATTGTTCCCAATAGGAACTTAACAATTCAAGACAAAAGCAAAGGTGCACCACTCGAGAAAACTTTATCAAAAAGGACTATTATAACGTCCATATCTAGAAAAGAGAGTCCTTTTCTTGTTTCTTTCTCTTTTCTTGTTTCATTTTCATTTCACGTGGATAAAACACAGCGAACAGCCGACGCGCTTCGTCCTAGTGCAGGACTTCTTCAGGGCTGTTAGATACAAACACATAAATATACAAATATAATGAATCTCGATGGAACACCCTGTTGACGCAGGTGTTCCGGCTCCTCAGGGTTCCCGGCGTTATTTAAACAAGACGCCTTCACGGTTGTGGTTCCCTGCCCGGCTGTGTTGCTGTCTCTTCCCACAGCGCCCATTGAACTGCGACAGTCTTATTCCGGTAAGTCGCATGTTGACATGCTGTTGCCGGGGCCGTTTAATGCTGTTTGGGTTAATTTAACTTTGGTGCTCGTTTGGTTTTTATCACGATGAATGCCCTGCTGTTTGGGTGTTCCTTACCCCGTTGCTGCTTGCCCATGGTTTCAAAAAATTGGATCGCGGGTTGATGTACGTAGACCTCTTGCATTTCCCTCACGATTACGTTGTTCTACAAATAAAAGACGGCGAGACGCTGTGCCTCACATTTACCTTTTTGTGACTTGTTTTTCTCATGTTGTTTGTATGTTCTTTGCTCCGTTACTGCCCGCCCGTAGTTTCAAAATACCGCTCATAGTGGGATGTTTGTATACCTCTTGTCTTTTCCTCACGATTATGCTGTAGTATAAATATTATACTGTGAGTCACTGTGTCTTGCTCTTGCCTTTTGTGACTCATTTTCCCTTGCCACATCAGCCTTGTTTCCATATATTGAAGGACTCTCTTTTCTGGGTATGGACGTTATATTAGCCCTTTTTTATAAAGTTTTCTCGAGTGGTGCAACTTTGCTTTTGTCTTGCATTTTTAATACTCTTGCTTATTGAAAGCGGAAAAGCGTTTGCTTTGGCCTCGGTGGGGCAGTGAAGCTCCCGCCAAGCCATAGCAAACAGCTATGTCCCCGGGGTGGGCATTGCGGGACATAGCTGGAGAGCTGACCCTGGGGGGTTTGCTGGTTCCCAGGGCCATCTTTGGCTCCAGGAGAGGGAGCCTCTCCTTTAATTGGATTTACCCCAAGAAGGTGGTGGTCCCCGGGGCTGCAGGGGGGCAGTGCTGTCCCCGCATTCAATCTAAGTAAAGCCCTGTAGAGGCCCCCCATTAGTTGTCGTTAAAGCCCCATGGAGGTGGCTGTCCCCAATGTTGCAGTGGGGTCTATGTGCCTCCCCACATTTTTAATTTTAAAGCCCCGGGGAGGCAACATTCCTGTGGCTAGGAGAGGGGCATCAAGAGGCCCCCTCCCATTTTATTAGTAAATGGGGAGGTGGTCCCTGAGGCACAGGGGTGCCATGTGGGGACGCGCTGCATAATTCATTAAAAAACATACAGGGCATTGGTGGCCCCTGAGGTTTAATTAAACCCTAGGAGGGGGGCAAGCGCCTACTTCTTAATTTTTCCTATTCCCCTGGGATTTGGCCAACCCGGTCCTTCTTTTAAAAGATGTGATGGAGTATGCATGTCTTTTATTTAAAAAAAATCCACAGATCTGTGGGTCCACCTGCAAATTAGCGGCAACATTTAAAATAAAAAAGCACTTTTAACCCTGAACGGGGTCCTTCCAGGAACCCCCACCCTACCATATCTGGGGTCAGGGTATTCCTACCCTGCCCTCTTTTCTTTATTTTTAACTTGTTTATGTGGGACTCGGCTTTAACACCTTAGGAGCTAGTAAACAAACCTCCCCAGTGCTGCGCTGTCCATTATCCAGTGCTGAACTGGACGTCCAGCGGTCGCACGCAGCACTGGGGAGGTAGTGCCCGTGACGACCGTTGGCCGACGGCAGCACCTAAAGGGTTAAAGCAAGCCCCAAGATGGCTGCAACACTTCCTGGTTGAAGTGTTGGCAGCCAATCAAATTTCAGTGGATCCGCGAGTCCACTGCAAGAACCCAGGCCCAGAGATACATTTTTTAAACTTGAAAATCTCTACTAAATGGACTTTCACCAAATCACATAAAGCATGCTTTCTGGACCAACATCTAGGTTTCTGCCAAATTTGGTGTAATTCCATTCAGTGCTTTGGGCTGTAGTCCTGTTCAAGAATGAAAAATCAGAACAGGCATAAAATGGGGAAACATGTTTTAGGACTACCCTTTTTTCTCAGCCCCAGCTTGATGGGTCACCCCAAAACTTTCAACACAGCAGTTGAACCAAAATGGGGACTTTGTGCTTTTTATTTCATGAAGATTCATCTCGTGGCACCAAAGTTACTGGCAAAAAAACACTTTTTCTATGGAAACTTTTGTCTTAAAATTCTTAAAATCCTTGTCTGCTCAAATCTCCTCCCTGGAGAAAATTGAGTGTAGACCCAGGTTTTGTGCAATTATTATTTATTCCTCACAAACAAAAGTCTGCCATGATTCAATTGGCTGATTGCAGGCCTTGATCACATGACAACGCTGAGAGCACAGCTCCCCCTATTTAAAGTGCCAGTGCCACAAATCAAATAATACCATACCAAAAATTGCCTCGTCACCTACATTTAAATCCACAATCAAGGAAAGCTGAACACGCAACCAGTCGTATTCAACGAGGTATTTTTATTTTTACCAGATTGACTTTTCAATTAATCAAAAATTCAAAAAGACGGATTAAACACATATAAAGACACATTACTACGTGACATATTTACACCATGAGTATCATATTCTTACACTATACAAATATAGTACTAATTTTGCTTGAAAAAACAGTCAAAAAACAAAATGATTTTAAAACAAACAGAAAATTTCAACCATGTGCAACAAACAACAATACATTTACCACTGTAAAAGGCGAATAAAGCACAAATGAAAAAAGAAAGAGAAAGGTAGAAAAGAAGCAAAGTTAATTTGTGAGTTTTTGCCGTCAGCAAAAATGCTGGTATAAGGGAATGGATCACAATAAATCCTTTCTAACAGGCCGACGCGTTTCGATTCCAGTGAGTGATTTCCTGGAATCTCATCAGGGCGCAAACTATTCTGTCTGTGGGAAAATTGGAAAAGGAAGCGAATTATAATTTTATGAACTTTGGACTCTACTCCCAACATAGTGACGCTAAAAAAAGAGGAATGAACCTACCAGATTGTAGGAGATGCGAAAATGCACGTGGTTTCTGTATGTGCAAAGTCGGACTTCTTGGGCATGTGATCAAAAAACTGGATGGGGGACCACCTAAAGGTTAAGCAATTATTGTCAGACTTGCATCTTGTGTCTGGACTAACTCACAAACAGTGCAAATTGGAATTAATTTTAATAGAGCGTCATACCGTCAGGGGGCGCATGAAGTGAAGCCTGACGGCTGCCGCCTCGTCAAAGTTGAGCTCTCAGATGGATGAGGGGCGAAGCAATAAGTATTCACACTAGGGAAACGGGGACAGCGGATTAGAACAATGGACGTAAATTTGGCCAAGCGGTTATGGAAATTATGTAAAACAGCATACCTTTCTTTGGCAACTGCGAGGCTTGGGGCTTCGTATTATTCTATTTTGAGTATTCTCGTTAAACCTTCAAAATTGTGGAGGCATCCGCTGTAGGAATAGCGGAATGAATTAATAAATTGTACATACCAGGAAAAAAATTTTTAAAGACATGAAAGCAACAAAGGAGCGTTGCATACCTGTGTCCTCCTGTCCCTGTCCGCGGCGTTTTGTGCCGAATCCAAGATGGGCGCCAGGTATGTTTACCTGGATATAGCTCCCAGGTGAAGTTATGTGCATTATGGGAAACGTAGTTCGCGGCCCAACACGCGGATTGTGAGCGTGATGTGGCGCAAAAGTTTGGTGGCATTATTAGCTTAAAAATAATGTGGGTGGTGCCCCGTGGACATAAATTTAATTGAGCATTGAAAATTGAGGAATGAGACAAGCAGAGCAACCCAGGCGGCCGCGCATCACCGCGGCTCCGTAGTTTTACACTCTTGCAATTTCAGACAAAGTGTTAAGACCTTTTTGAGCGCTCTTGAATTTTAGGATGAGATATGCTTCTTTCTGAAGAAGCTTTTTATCTACATCCACATCTCGGTTTGTAGATCGAAGTGTGTATAGCACCGTCCACTTCAGATCATTTGCATCATGTTTCTCAGTCAAAAAATGATCGACCATTGGGGCATTAACAATTTTATTTTTTATCCTTGACCTATGCTGGCAAATGCGAGTGTTAGCTTGTTGTGTGGTTTTCCCTATATAGATTTTTGCACAGGGGCACTGTACTAGATAGACCACATTCTTTGTCTTGCAATTAGAAAATTCACTGTGTTTCCATCTAGTCCCATCATGATGGAACTCATCACCTTCCATGGTGTTCGGACACACAACACAAGTGCCGCATTTGTGATGCCCTGTAATCGGTTTGAGATTCCATTGGGTTAATAGGTCACTTTTCTTTTTGGGTAAAGATACATCAGCCCTCATAATTTGTTGCCCTATGCTTTGGTTTTTCTTATACGCAAATAGCGGCCGTGGAAAAGGGCATTCAAGGTTGGCAAGTAAATGCCAGTTGCTCAACACGGCTTTCCTCAATTTATGGGTATCTGGTCCAAAGGTTGAAACACAGACCAGTCTTTCAAGAGCAGGTTTAGGTCGAATTTCTAACAGGGTTTCTCGAGGGGTGTAGCGCGCTCTTTTAAGAGAGTGCTTCAGTAGCTTTTTCGGGTACCCTCTTTCTTTCATTTCCTGACAGAACCTTTCTGCGTGGAATGAAAAGTCCTCCAAGTGAGAGCAGTTTCTCCTAATGCGCAATAACTGCCCATAAGGGAGATTGGACTTAAGATTGCGAGGGTGGGCGCTCTTATGATGCAGGATGGTGTTTCTATCCGTGTCCTTTTTGTACAGGGATGATTTGAGTTCCCCATTGGTGCATGTCATTTCTACATCAAGGAAAGTCATTTTTGAATTGCTGTGCGCAATGGAGAATTTAATATCTCCATGCCTGTTGTTCAACCAATCATGGAATGCTGCCAGATCGGTCTGGCTCCCCTGCCACAGGAG
This sequence comes from Lissotriton helveticus, assembly GCF_964261635.1. NCBI lineage: Eukaryota > Metazoa > Chordata > Amphibia > Caudata > Salamandridae > Lissotriton > Lissotriton helveticus. The sequence continues at coordinate 1,583,907,913 of NC_136067.1, read as the reverse complement.
CCAGACGTCATCTATGTAGCGAAACCACTGCAGGATATGATGTTTAAAGGGGTTGTTTTTATCAACAAATCTCTCCTCGTATTGTGCCATATACAATACGGCCATTTCTGGGGCATAAGGGCACCCCATCGCGGTGCCCTTGACTTGCATAAAAAATTCTCATTCTCACAAGCTATGATGGGTCTGCCTGGTGGCATGTAAATGTTTTTATGCACCTTTGGAATGAAGCAGATCACCGGAATGGTGGGGTGTTCGTTCTTCAGGTATTTGTATTCTTCTAAGCTAAGTAATGAATTCCCGACCACCAATTTCTTTTCCTTCGTGAGTTTGTCGATAAGTTGATAATATTTTATCTCCTGGTTGGTGATTTTCATCTTGGATCTGCTAATGCCAATGTTCACTTTTTTAACCTGTGCCACTACCTATTAGTTAAACACATCAATAGAGTCCCGAGGCATAATTGGTATGAATTTAGATTTAGTTCTAAATGTGGTAGATGGTTTTGCACATGTTTCCAGTGCCGGTGACTCTACTCCTTGATGACCACTTTGATTAACTTGATCATTGTCACATATAGCCTGAATCCCATTGTCTTGTTCCAGATCATAAAGATCTCTTAATAGACCATAATCAGCCACTATTAGATTTAAGGGATTTGAGGCATTACTGGATGCAAAGGATACAGTGACTTTAAGACCATAGCTTATTAAGAGGGTCTGCTTCACATTTGAATAGAACATGTGGTCACTATGTGAAAGCAGATAGACTGTTACCTATGATTAAGGCTCTTGGTAGGAGGTGAAACGCGTCAGGTTTAAAGCCCTTCTGCGCGATGTGAAGATGTTAAATAAAGAGCTTTTCCCTGCCACCAACTGTGATGTATGGCGTTCGTCTTCTTCTGGAGAGGTTGTAGGATATATATATATATATTTATATATATATATATATATGTATATATATATATCAATATTACCTACTGGCGGTCACCAGTAGGTAGATATAGTTAGGACCTAGTTTCCATAGGAAATCCGCAACATTCTATTGGGAATAACTTTGGCGCCGGTGGACGAATCTTCGCGAATATCTCAAAGAAGATGGCCCGCTCTGCTCCGCTCCTTCCCTGAAAGTTTTGGGGGGATTCGTCAAGTGGGGGCTACGAAAAAAGGGGGGTCCCAAAACGTGTTTTCCCCATGTTATTTTCCATAGGACCTTTAGACACGGCTACAGCCCGAATGGATGAACGGAATTACAAGAAATTTGGCAAAATGGTAGAGTCTGATTTGCAGATCACGCTTTTGCTTAAATGGTGTAAATCCCTCCAGATGGCTGCCAACACTTCCTGGTTAGAAGTGTTGAAAGCCAATGAGCATGCAGCTCGTACTGATTGGCTACCACTGTCTGTCAACACTCCAAAACAGAAATTGTTGGCAGCCATCTTGTGCCTCGGTAGACTAAGGCACAAGAAATCAGAAAAACAAACGTGTAGAACACGAAAAGGGGGCATGGTAGAAGCACCCTGACCCCCTAGGCCTGCTCAGGGGGTCCCACAAGGACACCCAAGGCCCCCCAAATTGATTTTTTTTAAATCACGGGGTACGCATACGGTACGCTTATGGTACGCGCACCCCGCCATTTATAAAAAAAATAATAATTTTGGGGGCCTTGGGGGTCCTTGTGGGACCCCCTGAGCAGGCCTAGGGGGTCAGGGTGCTTCTACCCTGCCCCCTTTTTGAGTTCTACACGTTTGTTTTTCTGCTTTCTTGTGCCTTAGTCTACCGAGGCACAAGATGGCTGCCAACAATTTGTGTTTAATTCCCCCTCTGCAAACGCGCCCGGGGGCTGCGCTGCAGAGAGGTGTAAAACAGGGTGTGGCCTCATTGCACCTCTCTGCAATGCAGCCCTCTGGGGAATACTGGAAGTTCATGGTGGGCTAGTTGGCCCCCAGGGACCCCCAGTATGCAAGGGGAATTATTTCCCCCTCTGCAAACATGCCAGGGGGCTGTGTTGCAGAGAGGTGTAAAAATATATTGTTTTCAATTTATTTGAAAAATATATAATGTAATTTAAAAAATAAAATATCTAAAAATAAATAATTTAAAATAATGTAGTAAATCAGTATAAAAAATATAACAAATAATACATTTAAAGATTATCATTTACAAAACCATTGAAATTCACTGAAAAAACCATAGGTTTCAGCCACGTTATAGTTAGGAATTACCATTTAAAAATGCTTTGAAATCCACTGAAAAAAACATAGGTTTTAGCCACGTTATAGTTAGGAATTAGCATTTAAAAAACCTTGCAAATTCACTGAAAAAACCATAGGTTTCAGGCCTGATATAGTTAAGAATTAGCATTTAAAAAACCTTTGAAATTCACTGAAAAACCATAGGTTTCAGGCCTGATATCGTTAGGAATTAGCATTTAAAAAACTTTAGAAATTCACTGAAAAAACTGTAGATTTTAGGAGTGTTATAGTTAGCTGGACATTTCAGTCATACAAAACCATTGAAATTCCTCCGATATAGTTAGTTGTACTAACTATATCTCGCGCGCCCGCAATCCACTGCTGATGATGTCACATATTACATCATTCATGACATGGTCAGTGACATCACTGATGACATCTCAAATGACATCACTGATGACATCATCCTGTAAATGTGGTTTGCTTTGTTATTTAAATATGTATTATATATATAGCAATTTGCATTGAAGAATGAGTGGATATATAAATATAAATATCTGGATGGAGGATTTAGTAGCAGTGTGATTGACTGTTTACTTGACTAATTTAAAGTGTCTCTCTAAGTATATTGGATAGTGACTAAACTGTGTGAACATCTGTATCACTTTGTCAGTTGTTGTAAAAACTACTTCTCCAGTTGGTTACTAGCTATTTGAAAGTCTATATTAGTTATTGATTAGTTAACTGAGTATTTGTATGGGAGAGTGAATGTGTGTATGGTTCGGTGGGATGTGTGTGACTGCCCAAAGATGTGTGAACAGTTGATTTACTAGGTATATGACGTTAAGACTACGTGTTATAACAGTTGTTTGGGTGAGTGAATATCTTTATGGGGGAACATCGTTTACGACGCGGTTTTTACACCGCAGTGCCTTTACCCCGCAGCTATTACAACGCAAGTCGTTACTACGACTTGCGCTGGATGGCGCTGTGGGATAAGGAATCTTGCAATTTTATATTCCAAAACCTTCCCTACTGTTACGGGTACTGGTGTTGGAATATAAAATTATAAGATTCCTAAATCCACGCCCTACAGCGCAAGACGTTGTAACGACTTGCGTTGTAAGACTTGCGTGGTAAAGGCATGCGTTGTTACAACATGTGTTGTAACAACGTACATCCTCTTTATGGGTGTGGTGATGAGCAACTATCTCTCTTAATGGTACATGTTCAACAAAGTAGAAAAATAAAAGGCAATGTATGTGTCAGTTGTTGTTTCTAAATAAGTATACGTAAGACTCAGTGATTGTATGCGTGACTGTATAGATAACTGTATACTTATACTAGATTTTGACAACCTCCTGAGGCACAGCCGGGAGCAGCTTGCTTTACTGCATACTTTTGTGCTTTTATGCTTTTAAACTTGTGAAACTTTGTATTTTTAAATATTTCACCTACCTATTCCTCTCACAACTCTAGTGTGCAGGAACCTCCCCACGAGCAAAAACGAGCGCTGGCAAGGGCGAAATCGCCCATACTTCCATCGCCATTACCCTCGCCCTGACCTGGGACACGCCCACTCAGAGGCCACGCCCCCCGCCAGTGTTTAAAAGGCGCGCTGATTAGCGAGTGCGCTGACTAGATTTTGACAACCTCCTGAGGCACAGCCGGGAGCAGCTTGCTTTACTGCATACTTTTGTGCTTTTAAACTTGTGAAACTTTGTATTTTTAAATATTTCACCTACCTATTCCTCTCACAACTCTAGTGTGCAGGAACCTCCCCACGAGCAAAAACGAGCGCTGGCAAGGGCGAAATCGCCCATACTTCCATCGCCATTACCCTCGCCCTGACCGGGGACACGCCCACTCAGAGGCCACGCCCCTCCCATCGTTTTTCCACCATAAAAATGTGCATGCACCGGAAGCGCAGCGGACGAGCGCAGCGGGCGCGACGATTGCGCACCGAAGGCGCGCATAAGGCAAGCTCGTCTGAGCTCATCCGCGATCAGGACGCGACCGGGGCCGGTCCCCCTGTCCGATCTACCAGCCACATCACAGCGTTATTTACTCGGACTGATCTGCTGTCCTTAAGACCCCCCCTATGCGCGACCCACTCATGCTCTCTCTTGGACGCCCAGAGCCGGAACTATGTTTTCACAGTTTGTCACTTCTCCTTTTCATCCTCAGGCCTAACAACCCGTCCAATCCTCGCTTCAACCCCGGTTTCTACTCCAGGTGCCCACCCCCCGCTGACCCTTAGATCTGCGCTTATTAATTGTAGATCACTGACCAAACATGCCTTTGACATCTGGCAGTCCCTCCGAGACAACAACTGGGATTTGCTTTTCCTAACGGAAACATGGCTGAACGACACCACTAACCCCGCCATTTCCCTTGCCCTACCGGAGGGCTACAGTATTAGCTGCGCTAATAGACCTAATGGTAAACCGGGAGGCAGTGTCGCCCTAATTCACAAATCCGTTTGGACGGCTACCTTTCCTCCATTCGATCAAATTGACTGTATAGAAGGGTTGCCTTTTAGCATCCAAACCTCCCCGTCCTCCTCCTGTTCGGGAATACTTATCTATCGTCCCCCTCACTCCAATCTATTGCACTTACCGGCTTTGATGGACTATATCATCCAGCTTAGCACTCGATATGCTAACTTCACCGCCTTGGGAGATTTTAACCTCCACGTTAACAACGAATCCTGTTCGCACAGCAGCCTTTTTATCTCCACGCTAGCGGCCTGTAACCTAGTCCAAATAATAACCCTACCCACGCACAAAGCGGGTCACATACTGGACTTAATTTGCTCCAACCTCCCCTTCATCCGGGCGGCACCCCCCATTCCGGTTACTTGGTCGGACCACTTCTTTATCTCTTTTGAGATCCACATTCCCCGTCCCACCAGACCTTCTATCACTCCTAAATCTTCAGGTAGAAACTGGAGCCGCATCACCCTGGATGCGCTCCAGAAACCCCTCAACAATTCCCAACCGTGCCCGTCGTCTGACCCTGACCTAGCTATCAACCATCTGGACACATGGATCGGTCAGGCCTTAGATGCCCTGGCCCCCATTAAACCCATCAAAACTCACAGGGCGGTACCATCAGCCCCCTGGTACTCCGACGAACTTCGTCAGAAAAAGGCTTTCTGTAAATCTCTTGAACGCCACTGGAGACAGAATTATTCTCCGGACAGCAAAACCATCTATAAAACTGCCCTCAAAGAATATCGGAGAATGATAGAGGAGCATAAACGGGATTTTCTGGCTTCCAGAATCAAACTCGCTAGCAATGGCGCCAGGGAGGTCTTTAACATTGTTAGATCCTTCACAGATCCCACCGCGATGACCCGATCTCAGCCCGCCTCACAGGCGCTATGCAATAAACGTTCTCAATTTTTTGAGGACAAAATTGAGACCATTTGTTCATCCTTTCCCCCCTCCAAAAGTGAAGGAGGAGACGAGCGATCCATTCCTCCTATACCGCCACCGTCCTTCCTGTCTGAATTTGCAGTAATATCGGAAGCCGATTCTATGACAGAGCTACTTAAGTGTAAATCAGGTTCCCCAAACGACCCTTGGCCAGCCAAGGAATACAAAAAACTAGCACCCCTACTTACCCCTATCTAAATCACATATGGAATGACTCCCTCCGAACAGGAAGCTTCCCTACCAAATGCAAATATGCCTCCTTAGTCCCCATTCTGAAGAAGCCCAATTTGGACCCCGACCTTCCCAGCAACTACAGGCCTATCTCCCTTCTGCCTGCCCCAGCTAAGATCTTGGAAAAGCTGGTTCACTCTCAATTGGCGAACTTCATCAAGTCCAATGGGCTTCTCCATGACTCCCAGCATGGCTTCAGGTCGGGCCACAGCACGAAGTCGGCCCTTATTGAAATGGCCGACTCTGTGAGGTGGAAGCTTGACCGAGGGTCGAGGGCAGTGTTAGTGCTGCTGGATCTTTCAGCAGCATTCGACACCGTCTCTCATAAGATCCTGCTGGGAAGGCTGGAGGACTTAGGGCTGGGCAGCTCTGTGCTGAAATGGCTGTCATCCTACTTGTCTGACCGCACACAACAAGTTTTCACCCCTCCTTTCACTTCCTCTGCCAGACCACTCAAATGGGGAGTCCCACAGGGCTCTTCCCTAAGCCCGCTTCTGTTTAATGTTTATTTTACCCCCTTGGCCAAGCTGATTGCTCAGACTGGGATTAAATCCACATCCTATGCTGATGACATTCAGCTACTTTTTACGTTTGATACCCCCTCGGCTTCTGCCTTTGATCCGCTGAAATCCTGCCTTATAGATATCTCTAATTGGATGGATGCTAATTCCCTTCGTCTCAACGCAGGTAAAACGGAGATCCTGTTTTTTAATTCACCTTCTCCCCTGGATTCCAGTCTGTGGTGGCCCGAAGATCTGTGCCAAGCCCCCACGCCAAAAGACTCGGTGAGAAACCTAGGAGTACGCTGGGACAACCATCTCAGCTTTAACATCCAGGTACAAACAGTCGCAGCCTCCTGCTTTGCTAAAATCAGAACAATTAAACGGCTTATTAATTACCTGCCGGAGGACTGCCGTAAGACTGTGATCCAGGCATTAATCATATCCCATCTTGATTATGCCAATGCCCTCTACCTTGGTATCACAGCTGGCCTGTGCCACAAACTACAGACGGTCCAAAATGCCGCCGCCCGGCTGGTGAAGAGAATCCCTGCAAGACATCATATCTCTCCTCATCTCCGTAATTTGCACTGGTTACCCATCACGAAAAGATGCGTTTTCAAAGCAATGACGCAGGCTTTCCGTGCATCTAAAGGCAACGGCTCGGCCCACCTGAAAAACACCCTTCGTCCATATGTCAAATCCAGGGCACTACGCTCCAATTCCCTACTTTTCCTAGAAACTCCCCGATTTAAACGATCCCGGGCAGATGGAAAAACCTTTGAGGTTTGTGCCACTCAGCACTGGAACAAGCTCCCGTTGGCTCTACGCACCTGTCAAGCAGAACCAGCATTTCGCAAATCCCTGAAAACGCATCTCTTTTCCATCTAGTCTGGTACCCCGACCCAGTTCCTCTTGTTGTCAGAGTATTTAGCGCCGGGATGCCCCGTTGGGGCCGCTGCGCGCTTTATAAAATACACAAATAAATAAATAAATAAATAAATATACTTGTAATAGTGATTTTATAACACACCAAGTATAATTTACTATACTATACTATATGAATAGATAAAGTGGTGTTTGTAAAAGTAAATGTAAGTATAATCCATTGTTTGCATAAGTGAATAGGATGACGTTATAAGTAAATAGGATGTGTGCTGGTGTGTAATGTCGATATAGGTGTATAAGTATATTTGATAGTGTTCTATTGATCATTGACTGCATGGATGAGTGAATCTGTAGGTAAGTGATTAGATGTGTGTATAGATCTAGGAATCACTGAGTGGATTTTTAGAAACTTGTATCGGTGTATCAATGAATTTAAATATGGTACTCTGTATTTTACAGTGAGTGACGAAAGGTTATACTAGTGTATGATGAGGTGTATCGTCACGTGGATGATGTCATCAGTGATGTCATTTGAGATGTCATCAGTAATGTCACTGACCATGTCATGAATGATGTAATATGTGACATCATCAGCAGTGGATTGCAGGCGCGCGAGATATAGTTAGTACAACTAACTATATCGGAGGAATTTCAATGGTTTTGTATGACTGAAATGTCCAGCTAACTGCATGGTTCCTAATGCCCAGATTCCTAGGAATTTTATATGCCTCACACAAGAGTACTACATGGACTACTGTTTCCTCCTCTCTAAGGCATCCAGGGCAGGGGCTATTTGGGACTCCTGCCCATTTCCTTGTAACTGCAATGAGCGGTAAGGTGCCATATCTAAACTGTAGGAATAGCTTTTTAGCTAAAGTCGGCTGGATTGTATCAAGCACCTGCTCAAATTGGTAGTGACACTTAAAATCCAGGAACCCGTGTGTCAAGCTTGATAATTTCGCAGATTGAAAAATTTCCATCAATTTCATCTCTTTGAGTGTGTTATATAGTGTTTTTTTTTTTATATCTCCAGGCAGAAGACCTCTGGTTTTATCCAGAGGTTTTCGATACTGATTGTACTGAAAGAGTGTCTTATAAAGGCTAACCAGGGTATACTTCCTGCCCCTGATGTTGTCATTAGCGCTCTCAATTCTTCCCTGTAGCTATACAACTCAGGGTTGCACCACAGCTGCCGGCAATAAAGGAGCGGACGTGTTGCGATGACATCCGATATTGGAAGGATATTTAAATCCATTCAAAGCGGTATTAATGGAGTATTTTTCTTTAACATCAGGATCTGTCTAATAAAATTATTGTCTGTTAGTGTGAGGGTATTAGAGGGTTTATGCCCCCACAATTCTGCCCCGTATAGGGATACTGTCCTAGCTTGGACTTTATAGATTTCCAGAGGTGGGCCTATGGTTTTTAAAGCGCAATTCTTTTGTACTTATAGGATTCCCCCCATGGCCTGCGTTAATCTCAAGTTAGCCTTATCCATCTGAGGGCCCCACCCCATTTTATCATTCAATGTGAGGCCGAGATAATCAAAGACGGATACCCTTTCCAGGGGTCTGTTATCCATCATTGGATGAGGGCAATCAGTAGAGTTAGCATTAAAAACCATATATTTCGTTTTGTTAATGTTAACCACAAGATTCCTTTTTTGACAAAATTGGGAAAACGCATTTAACACACACTGCATGCCCATAGATGACTTTTAGAGCAGCAGCGTGTCATCCGCAAACATAAATGCGGGAAAACTGAGTGATGACAATTTTGGGCAGTCTATATCCTTGATAGCAAGGAGGTATTCTATCAACCCGTTTAAGAAAAGTGAGAAGAGGGTCAGGGCAAGCCCGGCCTGACCCCCTTGTCCACAGGGAATTGGGCCGTCAGACACCCATCCCTGCCGAACCTAACTTTCGCAAACGCACCTTCGTGGAGAAGTTTAAACTGGTGGCAGAGATATGGTGGGGCCCCCATAGCCAGCAAAATACTCCAAAGCTGGTTACGGTCCACCATATCGAAGGCTGACTTCAAGTCTACAAAGGTTAGGTAAAGACTACCACCTCCCAACACGACATGCTTCCAGTAGATTAACTGAAGCCTAAATAGCTGGTCTATTGTGGAGGTTTTGGCCCTAAAGCCTGCTTGTAGGGGTGTCAGGATATCTTGGTCACTTATCCAATCTTGCAGGCACTGGAGCAGTACCCTAGCGTAGATAAATAAATCAGGCTGATTGGCCTGTAATTTGCCGGTTCCATAGGCGAACCCTTTTTTTAAATTGGGATGATCTCCGCCCCCAACAAAGTACAAGGGGCTGGTAGACCTCCAAGGAATGCATTAAATAAATGTTGTAAGAATGGGGTCCACACTGTCTGCTCCTCTCTATATAAGTCTCCCAGGATTCTATCCAAGCCAGGTGCTTTATTCCTTTGGAGCTTAACTAAGGCCAGTTGTACCTCGGACAATGTGCAAGCTGGTATGGACCATGTAGGATTGGGATTTAGAAGACAAGCAGGCAGCTCACTTACTTCAACAGAATGATTTGAATATAATTCTTTAAAATGTAAGCGCCATGCTTCTTCGCATATGTTTGGGTCGATGGTGGACTTACCCTCTGCCTTCCCGTTATGCACCAGGTTCCAGAAGGCCTTCACATCTTTTGAATCTAACGCAGACTTAATAGTCTGCCATCGTGCCACCTCCCATTCAGTTTTCATGTTAAACATATATTTTTTTAACTTTGCCCTAGATTCCTTAATACGTAAACGATTTCCCTCCTTAAGGTAGGATAGGAGGGTTAGCTTCTCTACCCTACATCCCTTGTTAAACCATGGATTCCTATTACCTGGTTGTTTACTCTTGTTGGGGCTGGTATTAGAAAAGAATTCCGCCAGGGTTACAACCATTTCCTGATGGATTTCTACCATGTCCTCACAACAAGCTGTATTAAGGTGATTTTCTGAAGTAGAGTGCCTTTTCTAGCAATTGGATTATACTTTTATACATTCTAGCCATTGTTTCAGTAGATTGGATGATTTTGGCCCAGCAAATGCGCCTCCGTCCAGCCCCAACTCTGTAGTCACTTCTAGATGGGATTATAAAATCTTGGTCTGTATTGTTGGAACAAACATCTAAGAAGGTGACCAAAGGATTATGGTTACTTTCAATACGCTGCACTATGCTGAAATCTAAAACTTTTTGCCATAAATCTATGCTAACTAGGAAGTAGTCAATTACAGATGTTTGACCGGCTCTTTCAAACGTGGGATGACCTGGATTGTCTTTCAAAAAGCGCCCATTACAGGCCCTTATGGAGAAAGTTACGGTGAGGGAAAGCATTTGTAGAACAACTGAGGTCCACCCCTTGGCCGGGTATGTATTGGGTGGTGGAACTGCCCAAGTTGCATCCTCATCTGCAGTTATAGGTTGCAATATGCCTTTTAGCGGTTCATAGTGACAGTTAAAGTCCCCACCGTTTGCAAGGTGTGTGTTGCCTGGTAGAGATTTCAAAAGCTATTCAGAGAATCCAAGGTCGGGGAGGTCCCTCCATACTGAACTGGACGGGAGTAGATATTAATGAGTGCCAATTTTTCTGAGTTCATAGTTGTCAGGAAAATACAAGTTATATCAGGGGCGTGAGTATCGACTCTCCTTACAACTAGTCCAAGATGGATTGCCACCCATATACACAATCCCCCCAATGGTCTGCCTTTAGGTCCCTTGACAGCTGGTTCGTAATATGTGACGAACCCCGGTCTACGAATCGGGGTTGCATTCCGAGTTTCTTGAAATAGGCAGATCTCATGTAAATCAATTAAGTCCCCCCAATCAGGCAAACGAGTTTGGACACAAGACCCGCAATGTTCCATGATAGCACTTTTATGCCACCCGTTTTCCCCACTATGGCACTCCCTGCATTAACAACGGCCCCTAAGTTCGCTTGTACACCTGGATCAATAGGATGGATAAGTTCCTGGTTGGGAGCTTCAGAATACTTAATAACTACACTGGAGTTGCTGATTGTACCCCTGATTTGTCCTTCGCTACAGCCCACAGGGCTTTTGTCCGCTAGCAGTTGTCCTTCATTGTGGCTATTCCCTGTTTCTCCAGGTCTTAGGAATTTGTGTGCCAACCCCCCCTTGTGGGACTTCATTGATTATTGCCTTCCACCCAGGGAGACTTACAACCTGCTCTGAGCCAGCCGGAATCAGTCAATCCACTAAATCCAGCCGCTAATCCTATTGTACAGAGGCATTGAAAATTGTTGACCCCCATTTGATTTGGTTGTCGACCTGGCACGATGCCCCCTCCCACCTCTCACAAGTTCAACATTCTCTGGGTCTAGCACAGGGGGTGGGAAAATATAGAAATAACTCAGGTTCCTAGACTGTATATTGGTATCTGGGTTTACACGTGCTCCCTTACAAACGTGCTCAACAACCCTCGGATCATCAAAGTTAATCACAACACAGTCACCAGTAGTATTTTTCTTCATAGGTCCTACCCAATCCACCCTTCTTACAAATAAAATTCTAGACTGCATGTCACGGGAAAGTGGCTACTGCCAGACTACCTTACAGATACTACACTCATAGCAAGGCACCAAAATACATCCAGTCTACAAAGCAGGCACAAGATCTGATACTAAAAATTACAGGTTGAGAGACCTCCTCGACAATGACGCCAAATATTACGCAAGTCTCCTGCTTGAAGACCTAACATCATGGGTGGAAAACAATTGGTTAGTCCCCTTTAATCAAATAGGGTTTGTGGCTAAATCAGGGACTATATCCAATCATACGGTAATATCAGTCCTGATGGACAAAGCAACAGCCTTAAAATCTTCCATACACTGTTGTTTTGTTGACTTTAAGGTGTTGTGTGATCGAGTGCCTAGGGATTTATTGTGGGCTATGCTACAGAAGTTGGGGATACCTCAGTGCCTCTTGGAGGCCATAATTTAGATCCATTCCGACACATGGATCTGCATTAAGCTGGGCGAAAGAGCTCTTATTTCCAGAAAAATATCATCATCACAAGGAGTGAATCAGGGGTGCATGCTGCACCCCCTGCTTTTTAATACACGTATTGCAGATTTACCACTGTTCTTCAATGTAATCAACAGTAACTCCGCATAAATAGATGGCACCTTGATTAGTAATCTGCTGTATGCAGACAATCTCGCCCTGTTTAGCTACAGAAGAGTAGGCAATCAACAGCTTCTCAACCAGCGGTGTATCACAACTGCCAACAAACTGGAGGTGAATTTGACCAAATCCAAGGTTGTAACATACAGGTGGGATAAAAACTGGAGAGAGTGGGCCTAAAGCAGTAAAAGCATCGCAGCAGAACAGTCTTACAAATACCTAGGGATTCACATTGATACTAAATGTTCCTTCGTGAAACGACAACAAGAAGTTGAAGCAAAAGGCCTAATGCTACAGATGATGCTACTAAAACCAGCAAAACAGTTAATAAGCCCAAGACTATCCCCATTAATAGTAGTCATATGGGCTAAACTTCTTCCCTCCTTAACATATGGCCGGGAAAGCATGTTGGGAAAAGACTACAGCCTTTTGAATAAACTCATTGCTAAGATTTATAGGCAAGTGTTCGGACTACCAAAATCCTCATCTCCACCCAGGTCAGAGCCAGACTCGATTTTGTCCTTTCAGATCAATGGGCGGCAGGGGCTAGTGCCTATCTTAACCAAATAACTTGTGCAATAAGTTATGAATGGCCAGGGCTGTCGGTATCTAGAAGGCTGCTTGCAGCTCCTGGAAGCAAAAGACCTCTGAACAGTAATCCAACCCTACAATATATCAAAATGAGCATAAGAAAGTGCATTCGCCTCTGGTCATGTCACTCAGACAGGGCACAACTTGCCAAACACCGACACGCCTGGTCAATCATTACCGGGTATCAGCCAGCCACCACAGCATCATATTTTGCCTGCACGTACACCGTTGACTGAAAGATATGATTTATGGCCCTTAGGCTAGGGAAATGGCCTTTTCGTAAACATCTAGCCAGTTGGCGTTCTCGAAGCAAGAATACAACCAGCAGCGTCTGTGGTACCAGCAAGGAATCATTTGAACAGTGGGGGCTGGATTCACAGAATTAACTTAAGACAAAATCCTAAACTTGCTACTTTTGGTATTCACAGAATGGATTTACAACTACTAACTTTACGTCCGCACTCAGGCCGGAGATTCTGGCCCAGAGGCGGAAAATCCGCCCCATAGGTAAGACTTCCTGCCCGGAGGTGGGGATTCCGGCCAGTGACGGAGATTTAGCCATTGCCGAAATCTCAACCTCCGGGCCGGAAGTCCCATCTACAGACCGGAAGTCCCACCTATGGGCCCGAATCTCCGCCTACGGCCCGAATCTCCGGCCCGAGTGCGGACGTAAAGTTAGTAGTCGTGAATCCATTCTGTGAATACCAATACCAATAATGCTATCATTAGGGCGGTTGTACCAAAGAGCATCGAAATCAGGAGGCAGGGCTGCTAGAACGTCCGGTGTTGATGACGTGCCCAGCCAAGTCTCTGAGAGAGCAAGGATGTCTATCTCGCCCTCCGCCAGAAGCAAGAATACCTCTAAGTGATGCTTTTGCACAGAGCGTGTATTTAACGTTGCAATAATGAGGCCTTGGGTCCAGGTATGGGTGAGTACATCCTCTCCCTGCAACAAAGCCTCTAGCCTTGGCTAGGGTTATCCCATCTAACACAGTATTGCTTGTTTTGAGAGCCCTAAGAGTATCGGGCGAATATATACGTGGTCGGCCAGGGGGGGTGGCCCCTGGGCCCGTCCTGGCCCGGATGGGCACAGACGGGCTTTCCTCTGGCGCTCCTCCGGCGCGCCGCTGCGCGCTTGCATACTGGACGTATTAGTAGTGTGTGGCTAAAGGTACTCGCAAAGACTATAGCGCTAACCCGCGAGACGTCTTGTCAGCGTCTCTAGCCCACACCTAAGATGGCGGTCGGGCGTGAGGCGGCGAGGAAATCACCCGAATGATGATTTGTGCTTAACTCTTAATTAAAGGGCAGGCAATGCGGAGTTCCGGGGGAACGTGAATTACAAAGTGACAGTGACAGCAAGAATTTTTTTTTAATTATTGAGGCGAAGCAAATACAAATTTTTAAAAGGAGCAGGTACTCCAACACTTTAAAAAATAGCAGCAAGAAATTAAAGGCAGCAGCAGCAAACAGTTCTTATCCTAACCAGCGCACTCGCCAACTGGTCACCTATATAGTCTTTGCCTAAGGGCACTCGTAAAGACTATAGCTCTAACCCCGAGACGTCTTGTCAGCGTCTCTAGCCCACACCTAAGATGGCGGTTGGGCGTGAGGCGGCATGGAAATCACCCGAATGGTGAGTTGTGCTTAACTCTTAATTAAAGTGCAGGCAATGCGGAGTTCCGGGGGAACGTGAATTACACAGTGACAGTGACAGCAAGAATTTTTTTTAAATTATTGAGGCGAAGCAAATACAATTTTTTAAAAGGAGCAGGTACTCCAACACTTTAAAAGATAGCAGCAAGAAATTAAATACAGCAGCAGCGAACAGTTCTTATCCTAACCAGCGCACTCGCCAACTGGTCATCTATATAGTATTTGCCTAAGGGCACTCGCAAAGACTATAGCGCTAACCCCCGAGACGTCTTGTCAGCGTCTCTAGCCCACACCTAAGATGGCGGTCGGGCGTGAGGCGGCGTGGAAATCACCCGAATGGTGAGTTGTGCTTAACTCTTAATTAAAGTGCAGGCAATGCGGAGTTCCGGGGGAACGTGAATTACAAAGTGACAGTGACAGCAAGAATTTTGTTTTAATTATTGAGGCGAAGCAAATACAAATTTTTAAAAGGAGCAGGTACTCCAACACTTTAAAAAATAGCAGCAAGAAATTAAAGGCAGCAGCAGCAAACAGTTCTTATCCTAGAATGCACTTACTACTTTTGGTATTCACAGAATGCACTTACTACTTTTGGTATTCACAGAATGGATTTACAACTACTAACTTTATGGCCGGCCTGGAGGCGGAGATTCTGGCTTGGGGCGGAGCTTGCGGCTCGGAGGGGGAGCTTCTGGCCCAGAGGTGGAGATTTCAGCCATGGATAATTCCCCACCTCCGAGCCGGAAGCTGTGCCTCAAGCCGGAAGCTCCGCCCCCAGGCTGGAAGCTCCGCCTCCGGGCCGGAATTTCCGGCCCGAGTGCGGACGTAAAGTTAGTAGTTATAAATCCATTCTGTGAATACTAAAAGTAGTAAGTGCATTCTGTGAATACCAAAAGTAGTAGGTGCATTCTGTGAATACCAAAAGTAGTAAGTTTAGGATTTTGTCTTAAGTTAATTCTGTGAATCGGGCCCTATGTGTTTTAATATCTAAAATACGTCCTTGTTTTAGATGCTTGCATTTTATTCTGTGTCACCTGCAAGGACTCGGAAATGTCTATTTATACTTGGTGTTGTATATAGTAACCGTTTTTAAAATAACCATAACCAATAAACGTATTATTAGGAGGGGACTTATCTGCACAAAGACCAACTACACCTGGTTATGTGAGCCAGGATACAACACCATGTTTTATTTATTTATGTATTTATTTATTTGTCGAGCTTTGTACAGTGCAAACTTGACTCGAAGGTATCAGAGCAGTTAACAGCATTTGCACATCTGTCATAGCATGAGTTACAAATGTAAGTATGTATGCATAGGGGCTGAATTGAAACAAAAGTACAATAAGCATCAGGATATACAGCTGATACAGTGTTGGGGTTTATATGTACGGCGATAAATGAGATAGCTATGGAATATAGATATATATAGGACACTCTAGTAGTGGATACAGTACATATATAAATAGTGCAATACAGATGTAGTATGGCAGCGCGTGTGCTGTTTCTATCTGGAGTACATAAAATATATAATAATAGTACGAGGTAGATAATTGAGGTAGCCAAAGAGAGTGTCATGATGGTGAGGGGAAATACCACTGTTTTCTCAGAGGTATTGCTGCTCAGATGTGTTTAGAGGTTGTGGGGGGATTTGCCAACCAACCAGTCTGATGGCTTAAGGATGTGAGATAAAGATTTTGTTGGAGAGGAGAAGTTTCAGTTCCTTCTTGAAGTGAGAGAGTGATTGATTGTCCCTTAAATCTCTAGGTAGCGAGTTCCATATACCAGGAATGTTCCCAGAGAATCAGCCAGTGAGAAATTTCTCTTTTGTAAATTTTAGTGGAAAAAGGAGAAGACGGTCAGAGTTTCAAAGAGGTCTCCTTTGTCCAGATTTTGATCATTTATTTGCGAGGCAGGCTGGTGTTTTCATGTATAGAGCTTTGTGGGTTATACACGCTATTTTGAATATAGCTCTTGGTTCGATTTGTAGCCACTTGAGTTTCTTGAAGGTCGGGGTAATATGATCGAAGTGTCTCTCCCCTGACAGTAGTCTAGCTGCTGTGTGGAGTACGGCTTTCAAGAAGGCTAGGTGTTTTTTGGGGTACACCAACGACATCCGCTCCCTCCTCGACCAAGGTGAAACTGCAGCCCTCTTCCTACTGGACCTCTCAGCTGCCTTGGTCCCACCGCACCCTAATCACGAGACTCCATGATGCCGCCATCCAAGACAACTAAACACACAAGGTGATTGACGGAATGTTGCACATTGGCAAAACATTCACCCCCAGTCACAGATCTGGGTTTAATCCATCGGTATTTTGCTCTCCACACCACCCCAGTTCAGACATTGCCATATGCAAATCAGTCTTGACCCTGTGCCTCATGGAAACAATCCAGCTCGAACTGCCAAGACTTGTGTTCCCTGGACCTGAATCAAGCATCTTAGGACCGGTTTCTGGCTATCAGCCATCATCAGCCAGGATAGCTTGACTCCAGTGGCGTAGTGAGCATGGGACCCACGTCTGGGCATACCCTTCCCACATAAGGTGAACAGCAAAACACACAAGGTGATGGACGGAATGTTGCACATTGGCAAAACATTCACCCCCAGTCCCAGATCTGGGTTTAATCCATAGTTATTTTGCTCCCCACGCCACCCCAGTTCAGACATGGCCATATGCAAATCAGTCTTGACCCTGTGCCTCATGGGAACAGTCCAGCCCGAACTGCCAAGCCAAGTCTTCACTGGACTGGAATCAAGCATCCTAGGGCCGGTTTCTGGCTATCAGCTGTCATCAGCCAGAATATCTTGACTCCCATGGCGTAGTGAGCACGGACCCACATCTGGGCATACCCTTCCCACATAGGGCGAACAGAAAAACACACAAGGTGATGGATGGAATGTTGCACATTGGCAAAACATTCACCCCTTTGTCACATATCTGGGTTTAATCCATAGTTATTTTGCTCACCACGCCACCCCTGTTCAGATATGGCCATATGCAAATCAGTCTTGACCCTGTGCCTCATGGGAACAGTCCAGCCCGAACTGCCAAGACATGTCTTCCCTGGACTGGAATCAAGCATTCTAGTACCAGTTTCTGGCTATAAGCCGTCATCAGCCAGAATAGCTTGACTCCAGTGGCGTAGTGAGCACGGGACCCATGTCTGGGCATACCCTTCCCACATGGGGCGAACAGCAAAACACACAAGGTGATGGACGCAATGTTGCGCTTTGGCAAAAAAATCACCCCCAGTCAGAGATATGTGTTTAATCCATCGTTATTTTTCTCACCACACCACTCCAGTTCAGAAATTGCCATATGCAAATCAGTCTTGACCCTGTGCTTCATGGGAAAAGTCCAGCCCAAACTGCCAAGCCATGTCTTCCCTAGACAACCATCCTAGGACCGGCTTCTTTCTATCAGCTATCATCAGCCAGGATAGCTTGACTCCAGTGGCGTAGTGAGCACGGGAACCAAGTCTGGGCATACCCTTCCCACATAGGGCGAACAGCAAAACACACAAGGTGATGGAAGGAATGTTGCACATTGGCAGAACATTCACCCCTAGTCACAGATCTGACAATGCTCACCACGCCATCCCAGTTCAGACATGGCCATATGCAAATCAGTATTGACCCTGTGCCTCATGGGAATAGTCCAGCTCGAACTGCCAAGCCATGTCTTCCCTGGACCGGAATCAAGCTACCTAGGTCCGGTTTCTGGCTATCAGCCGTCATCAGCCAGGATAGCTTGACTCCAGTGGCGTAGGGCCCGATTCACAGAATTAACTTAAGACAAAATCCTAAACGTACCACTTTTGGTATTCACAGAATGCACTTACTACTTTTGGTATTCAAAGAATGCACTTACTACTTTTGGTATTCACAGAATGGATTTCCGACTACTAACTTTACGTCCGCACTCGGGCCGGAAATTCAGGCCCGTAGGTAGAGCCTCCGGCTTGGGGGCAGAGCTTTTGGCCCGGAGGCGGAGCTTTTGGCTTGGGGGTGGAGCTTGTGGCCCAGAGGTGGAGCTTCCGGCCCAGAGGTGGAGATTTCAGCCATGGCTAAATCCCCACCTCCGAGCCAGAAGCTACGCCCCCAAGCCACAAGCTCCGCCTCCAGGCTGCAAGCTCCGCCCTCAAGCCACAAGCTCTGCCTCCGGGCCGGAAGCACCACCTCCGGGCCGGAATTTCCAGCCCGAGTGCGGACGCAAATTTAGTAGTCGTAAGTCTATCTGTGAATACCAAAAGTAGTAAGTGCATTCTGTGAATACCAAAAGTAGTAAGTGCATTCTGTGAATACCAAAAGTAGTAAGTTTAGGATTTTGTCTTAAGTTAATTTTGTGAATCAGGCCCCCTGTGAGCACGGGACCACGTCTGGGCATACCCTTCCCACATAGGGCGAACAGCAAAACACACAAGGTGATGGACGGAATGTTGCACATTGACAAAACATTCACCCCAGTCACTGATCTGGGTTTAATCCATTGTTATTTTGCTCACCACGCCACCCCAGTTCAGACATGGCCATATGCAAATCAGTCTTGAACCTGTGCCTCATGGGAACAGTTCAGCCCGAACTGCCAAGCCATTCTTCCCTGGACCAGAATCAAGCTCCTAGGACCGATTTCTGGCTATCAGCCGTCATCAGCCAAGATAGCTTGACTCCAAGACATGGCCCTGGGCTGGATCCACTCCTTCCTTACCAACCGAACACAGTGAGTCAGACTACCTCCATTTCTCTCAAAACCTACCCAGATCAACTACCGAGTGCCCCAGGGCTCATCCCTAAGGTCCACCCTCTTCAACATCTACATGGCCCCCTAAATCTAACATTGGTGGTCAGTGGTGAGGATTCTGGACTTGCATTTATAACTTATGTACAGTGATTGGTGAACACTACTTAGTGAGTGAGTGCAGACCATACCACAACCACATACTTTTGCTAAATTCTTTTGGGGGATTTTCTATTTTTTGAAAGATGCCTAATTCAGTTGCAGTGGAGAAAGCAGCATCCATAGCCTCTGTTGATCTTGATTGGGAAGAAGAGAGATTAGAATGCTACACTGTTAACCAGCTCAAGCACTTCTGCAGGAGGTTCAACGTTTCTATGACTGGTATCTCCAGAAAGAAGGATTTCTAAAAGGTGCTGAGGGCCTGGTTTGAAGCACGGAATGCCCCTGAGGAAGGGGCTGAGAATGCAGATGAGCAATTGCAAGGACCATTGGGTCTAGGAGGAAGGAGACCACCTTCCCCCCCAGGTAGCAGTGCTTCTTTCAAAATTCTGTCTCCAGAAGAGCTGGAGGACAGAGAAAGAGGCAGAATGCATGAGATGGAGCTGACAAAACTGAAGTTAAACAGGCAGTTAGAATTTGAAATGCAAACTAGGAAGTTAACCATAGAAGAAAAGAAAATGCAGTTTGAGCATGAAAAGGTTTTGAGGGAGTTGGAATTAAAGGCCAAGAGCTTAGAGATTACTCCCTCTGGTGGCAGTGTACCGCCAGTGCCTGTGGAAGCTAAAGTGTATATTTCCAAAGATGTGGTGAAAGTTCTATAAAAATGATGATATTGGGCAGTGGTTCAGAGCCTATGTGTTAGCCATGTCTTCCCACCGGGTCCGTGAGAGAGATTGGGGAGCGGGGTTGTGGGGAACGTTCCTTTGTGAGGGGCGGGACACACTGTTTGACTTGACTTCTGAAGTCCACAATTCATACAGCCACATGAAGGATACCTTAATGTCTAGGTATGATTTGACCCCTGAACTCTATAGTCAGAGGTTCAGGAAATGAAAGAAGTTAGAAAACAGTACCTGGGTAGAATATGTCACTTTCTTTTGCTGAGCGTTGTATGGTTGGGTGAAGGGCAGCAAAGTTAATGATTTTCAAGGTCCCTTTGATTTGATTGCATGGGAGCACTTGTCTGATAATTGTTTTCCTGAGCTGCGCCAGCATCTGATAGATAGCAAGCTGACTAACCCTAGGAAGCTGGCTGAGGAGGCGGACCACTGGGTTAGCACCCGGGTCCACAAGGGGGCACATGGGAGACTCAGCCAAAGGTGGGCAGGGTCCCCAGCAGAAGAGCGGAGGGGACAAGGGTAAATAGAAGGAGTTCCGTAAAGGGCCCCAAAGTAGTCCCCAAGGGAACCAAGGGAAAGGTTCTCAGCCACCCCCTGGGAGAAAGCAAGAGGTCGCGACAGGTAGTCATGTTCCACAGGGGTCCCTGAAATGTTATTAGTGTGGCGACCTGGGTCATAAGGTGAATGATACCAGGTGCCGCCTGTTTGGTAAACCAGCACCCACTGGTGCTCCACCCCGGCAGATGGCTAGTGTAGCCTTAGGGGAGGAGATTGATGTCCAAGGTGGGTGGGATCCCACACAGATGACCCATGTCTCTTTAGGAGACTGTGAGGTGGTCCAAGAACCCCAACTGCCCAGGAACACTAAGAAATATGGGCAGTGGGTGGCCATCAATGAACGAAGGGTGGAGGCTCTTAGAGATACAGGAGCCAGTGTGACAGCTGTCAGGTGTCACTTGGTGTTTCAATAGCAGAATGTCCCTAATGCATTTTGCCGAGTTGTTGCCGCTGACAACACAGAGAGCCATTGTCCAATGGCTCAGGTTCCCTTTGAGTGGGGGAGGTCTCTAGTACTCTTCAGGTAGCTGTGAGGCCCGCCATGCCTGTTGACTGTTTGATGGGGAACGATTTGGAGAGCTCACCTTGGGAAAAGGTGGAGAAGAGTACTCACTTGAAGATGGTGGGTCTGCCTGACTGGGCGTGCGTGACCACCCGGTCAATGGCAGCCAGTAGGGGTGCTCAAGAGGACCTAGATCCTGAGAGTGAGGCCCAGAAACCTGCCTTAGAGAGAAGTGGTAGGGGGCGCGGGAAACCGGTCCTGAGCTTCCCACGGCCCAGGAGGAGTTAGACCCTGAGGGGGATGCCCTGGAGCCTACATGGGAGCAAGTAGCTGAACTGGGGAACCTGCCTGAGCTGACCCATTTATAAAGACAACAAGGGTCCTCAGGAAATAAAAATAAATAGAGAAAATGATTTTACAGACCACAATCGGTACTATAATCAAGTTTCCAGACCCAGCCGGGTGAGGAAATGTTTAATTTAAAGATAAAAGGAGTTTGGTTGACCTAGAGGTGGTCAATTATAAACATTTTAGATAGGGCACAGTCCTGTACCTATCCTTCAAGAAAGAAAGTGTAGTAGAAAAAATAAGAAAATGAGAAAAGTTTTCAGGCAAGAAGTTTGGAGCCAAATGCCGCTTGTAAATTAATAATCAATACAAAAAACAAGTTTCGACATACAGTATTTACAGAATGGCATACAATTGAATTTTCCGTAATACTGTTCAACCGGCAACGTTTCGATCCCCTGGCTCCTAATGAACCGGGATCATCATCAGGACTATTTGAATCATTTGCCTGTATTTAAGAATGCCTGCGGAAGTAAGGGAGAAAAAGATTGGAAAGCATAAGGCATCCGCCTACAAGAGTGAGAGATTATACAGGCATATACAAAACGTATTTCGTGGCGAGGATTACTTACACTGTGCATGCTTGTGTGGCTGGCCTAAAAAGTGGTACTCATAATCAAAGAGCCGTCCAGTGAATTGAGAGATTATAACGCAAGACTCCATGGCCATGATTAATTTGATTGAACATCATCCATTCAATCCAAGCACTGATACTTTGTGCACCATGGACGTGGAGTCTTTGTATACCAATATACCGCAGGTTGCTGCACTCCAGGTAATACAAAGAATCTTGGACACACGCCCACGTCCACATACCATACCGACTATATTCATCTGTCAACTTTTGGAAATCTGCCTTACTAGAAATTTCTTTTCATTCAAGGGCCTCTTCTATCAACAAATAAAGGGGACCGCCATGGGCGCAATTTTTGCTCCGAATCTGGCCATACTATTCATGGACGAAATAGAGAGACAGGTTATTCTGACACCATCCAACCCATTCTTCACCGGTATCATCATGTGGCGTAGATACATTGATGACATTTTCATGTTATGGAAGTTTGACGTCAATGTTCTACGCCACTTCATGCACTGGATGAACAATAACTGCTCGGGTCTGAACTTCACATCCTCATCTGATAAATCTTCCATTGATTTTTTGGATTTAACGATTTTCCATCATGAAGGTGAACTGCTCACGCGCTTGTTCAGAAAACCCACTGAGAGGAATACATTGTTGGAATACACTAGTAACCATCCGAGGGCTTTAAGAGACTCGCTACCTTTCTCTCAGTTCCTCCGAATCAGGAGAAACTGTTCAAAAAGGGAAGACTACTTCAAAGAGAGTGCCATCCTGGCTAACAAACTGAAAGATAGGGGCTACCCTAAAAAAAACTGTAAAAATTGCTTTGAAAAGAGCTTGGTATTGTCCCCGAGAAACTTTGCTTGTCCCAAACCCCAAGAAAGACCAGGAAAGGATAGCTTGTGTAACAACTTTCTCCCCCTTATCCAATAGACTGAGAAAAATGATCCTACAACATTGGCCTGTCATCAATGCGGGCATCCTGAAGATCGAACGCCCTCTCTTTGCTTTCAAAAAAAGCAAGAATTTAAAAGACCATTTGGTGAGAGCAGCCCTCCCCTGCCCTGCCCAACCTTCTACTCTTGAATCTAGATGGGGACTGTCCCCCATTGTTGGACATGTGAAGTGTGGGGGGTGCATTGTATGTAATCTAACCATTGAAGGAAAAACATTAGAGTTCAACAACATTAAATTCCAATGTAATACCCTAACAAATTGTAATACTAGTAATGTTGTGTATCTCATTCAATGTCCATGTCAAAAAGTATATGTGGGCCAAACCTCACAAAAAATCAAAACACGCATTTGCCAGCACAGAAGTCGTATTAGATGCAAGACACCGAATGCCCCGCTGGTAGAGCACTTCATTGATGCCAACCATGACGAGGATGACATCCGCTGGACAGTACTAAAGGCATTAAAACTACCCTCAAGAGGAGGAAGCATGACAAGTCTCCTTAATAAAGAAGAATTGAAGTGCATAATACTTTTGGACTCCATCCACAACGGCCTAAATCGGACGGAGGACTGGACCTCCCTCCTCTGATTTGATTACTGCTTAATCTCTCGGAAACATGGCCTGCACTCCTGTTTTAATGACATTGCTAAATGGGTGAACTTTCAGAGGCCCCACCTCTAATATGGACTCCAGAAGTCATTGCAGTAAATATGAACTAATGCAGTGCAAATGTAAATGTATATTGAACTTTCAGACGCCCCACCTCTAAATATGAACTCCAGACGTCATTGCAGCAAATATGAACTAATGCAGTGCAAATGTAAATGTATATTGAATATAATGCTAGCACTAACATTGCACAATTAAAATTCGTTAAGTGTATGGAGGGCTATAGATCACGGCCTGTGGTTACTCTAGGGGCACGTCGTACCACCACGAGGACTCCTTCCTCAAACCCACCCTCAGTTTCTTAGTATCGCGGTCTCTGTAATATGGCCGACTCACAGTGCACATTCACTATCACGGACTTTAAAGCACCGTCACTACCCCGGAATCCAGCACGCACTATAGTCCTTTCACCATTTCTTGATTCGTGCCCATTCCAAAATGGCGACCAAAGGGAACGCGAACGAGTAGTCCCTTTTTTGTTTCTCAAGTCCATTCTATGCCTTAAGCCCCGGTGGACCAACAACACCCGGACAGCGCATCAATGCTGCAAAAGATACGGAGAGAGACCATCGAGTCCCGCCGTCATCCCGCCTCAACTCTCGCGGCCACAATAGTTAAGCGAAGGCCCTAGGGCGAACCAAGCACCCCTGGTTGGAAATTTTTTCCCCTCCGCCCTTTCTCAAAAAACCCCCATCCGTCATTTTCTCATTACAGCCTACCGGGTGTTGGAATAATATTCGGCCCTTACCGAAGGCCACAATTTATCCCCCCGAGTGAAACCACAAGGCTAGCTCAACGCTGAGGTTAATTAACCTCGCCCCAAAACCAGGTAATCGTTATTCAAAGCACCGACGAGGCATAGGTTCACGCTAGGCACTACCCGGACAGATAACGATATCTCTCTCCTCTTCTAGGTACCGGCACTACCTCGGTATTCTGGCCATCCACTCAAGTGCCTGACCAGGATCTTAAAATTGCCCGGCAGGTCAGTGCTACTTGTACATAAATCGCGAGGTCTGCATGAACACATAGGTCTCGCTCTTGATGAATACCAGACACCCCGCCGTGCATGGAACGCACTCACTCGCCGGACCACCCTTATGCCTGCACAAATTACCATCTGGCTCACGGTTTACCACGCTGACTGTGCGGCCGCGATATAGGTAAATAACTTGACGCACTGCTCGCAATGACAAGTACCCCACGTGCATGTTAGGCACCCACTCACCCGAAACCACTCCAAACACCACCACCTGATAAATACCTGATTAGTTTTATCCACTAGTTCACAACTCCCCACGTTCACTGCATAATTGCGTTATAATCTCTCAATTCACTGGACGGCTCTTTGATTATGAGTACCACTTTTTAGGCCAGCCACACAAGCATGCACAGTGTAAGTAATCCTCGCCACGAAATACGTTTTGTATATGCCTGTATAATCTCTCACTCTTGTAGGCGGATGCCTTATGCTTTCCAATCTTTTTCTCCCTTACTTCCACAGGCATTCTTAAATACAGGCAAATGATTCAAATAGTCCTGATGATGATCCCGGTTCATTAGGAGCCAGGGGATCGAAACCTTGACGGTTGAACAGTATTACGGAAAATTCAATTGTATGCCATTCTGTAAATACTGTATGTCGAAACTTGTTTTTTGTATTGATTATTAATTTACAAGCGGCATTTGGCTCCAAACTTCTTGCCTGAAAACTTTTCTCATGTTCTTATTTTTTCTACTACACTTTCTTTCTTGAAGGATAGGTACAGGACTGTGCCCTATCTAAAATGTTTATAATTGACCACCTCTAGGTCAACCAAACTCCTTTTATCTTTAAATTAAACATTTCCTCACCCGGCTGGGTCTGGAAACTTGATTATAGTACCGATTGTAGTCTGTAAAATCATTTTCTCTATTTATTTTTATTTCCTGAGGACCCTTGTTGTCTTTATAAATTGATTACCCATGGTCCGAAAGTACTTATTGGGTTCCCTTGTTTACATGAAAATGAGCTGACCCATTGGCAGCAAGAAGGAGGCCCCTCCATGGAAGAATTCTGCCGGGAGAAGAGAGAATGCCCTTCTCTTGAGGGCTTGCGGAGACAGACCGTAAGCCAGGCAGCAGGTGATCAGCCAGTTTCACATTGGATTTACTGGGAGAATGATCTCCTGTATGGTGAGCCTAAGGTTGCTGAGCCTGGGTCAGGCCGTGTGCTGGTGGTACCCCAGAGTTTCAGAGCCTTCCTACTGGGGCTGGCTCATGATGTGCCGTTAGCAGGACATTTGGGGCAGGACAAGACCTTTGCGAGGCTTGTCACCCACTTTCATTGGCCCCAAACGCGCAAGCATTCAGATACCCAATTGCAGGACATATCAGACATGCCAGGCAAGTGGAAAGAGTGGGAGGAAGCAAAAGGCTCCTCTCCAGCCATTCCCTGTGGTCAGTACCCCCTTTGAGCGGGTGGGGATTGACATTGTGGGACCACTGTACCCCAAGACAGCCATGGGCAACAGGATCATCCGGTAAACAACATTTACAACGCAACTTTTACAACGCACTACCATTACAACGCATTTTTTACAACGCAAAAACTTTTACAACGCATACCATTACAACGCATGTTTTTACAACGCAAGTACTTTTACAACGCATGCCATTACAACGTAAGTATTGGTAAGTATATAATTATATTTAATATTTTATATGTTTGGTTTTTTTTTACGTTTTCATCTTTTGGGTAAAGGGGTATTTTTAGGGTTCAGGGTCAGTTTTCAGTTTTTGGGTAAAGGGGTATTTTTAGGGTTCAGGGTCAGTTTTCAGTTTTTGGGTAAAGGGGTATTTTTAGGGTTCAGGGTCAGTTTTCAGTTTTTGGGTAAAGGGGTATTTTTAGGGTTCAGGGTCAGTTTTCAGTTTTTGGGTAAAGGGGTATTTTTAGGGTTCAGGGTCAGTTTTCAGTTTTTGGGTAAAGGGGTATTTTTAGGGTTCAGGGTCAGTTTTCAGTTTTTGGGTAAAAGGGTATTTTTAGGGTTCAGGGTCAGTTTTCAGTTTTTGGGTAAAAGGGTATTTTTAGGGTTCAGGGTCAGTTTTCAGTTTTTGGGTAAAGGGGTATTTTTAGGGTTCAGGGTCAGTTTTCAGTTTTTGGGTAAAAGGGTATTTTTAGGGTTCAGGGTCAGTTTTCAGTTTTTGGATAAAGGGGTATTTTTAGGGTTCAGGGTCAGTTTTCAGTTTTTGGGTACAGGGGTATTTTTAGGGTTCAGGGTTAGTTTTCAGTTTTTGGGTACAGGGGTATTTTTAGGGTTCAGGGACAGTTTTGGGTTTATGAGATACAGGGTTTTTTTTGGGTTCAGGGACAGTTTTGGGTTTTTGGGGTACAGGGGTATTTTTAGGTTTCTGGGTTAATTTGGGTTTTGGGGGTACAGGGGTACAGGGTAAAAAAATTAAATTAAATAAATTAAATTAAATTAAATTATATTAATTACAAATAATTTAAAAAAAATATAATATATACTTACCAATACTTACGTTGTAATGGCATGCGTTGTAAAAGTACTTGCGTTGTAAAAACATGCGTTGTAATGGTATGCGTTGTAAAAGTTTTTGCGTTGTAAAAAATGCGTTGTAACGGTATGCGTTGTAAAAGTGTGCGTTGTAACATCATAGATCCGGATCATCCTGGTCTTGGTGGACCATGCCACCCGGTACCCGGAAGCCATACCTCTGAGGACAATGAAGGTCCCTGTGGTGGGACAAGCACTGATGGGAGTTTTCTCCCGAGTGGGATTGTCTCGCGAGGTAGTGTCTGACCAGGGGACCAAAGTCCCTGTGGCATGAGTGTGGTGTAACTTACAAGTTCACCACTCCTTAACACCCCCAAGGAAATGGGTTGGTTGAAAGGTTCAACCGAACCCTAAAAGGCATGATAATGGGTCTTGAAGAACCCATGAGGTGTAAGTGGGACGTCCTCTTACAATTCCTACTCTTTGCATACCGTGAGGTGTCACAGAAATCTCTAGGGTTCAGTCCCTTTGAGCTTCTCTATAGACACCCAGTCAGAGGACCTCTGAGTCTGGTCAAAGAAGGCTGGGAGCAATCTCCCAGGAATCCTCCCCAGGATGTATATAGCTACATGCTGGCCTTCAGGAACCAGACCCTGCGTTTCAGGAAATTTGGTGAGGTGAATCTGGAAGCCAGCCAGGAGGAGATGAAGCAATGGTATGACCAGAATGCCACTCTGGTAGAGCTTCAACCTGGTCAGAAGGTGTGGGTCATGGCCCCAGTGGAGCCCTGTGCGCTCCAGGATAAGTGGACCGGACCATTTGAGGTTGTGGAGCTCACGAGTCCAGTTTCCTACTTGGTGGACTTGCAGTTTCCCAGGAACCCCTTGAGGTTCCTGCATGTCAACCGCCTTAAGCCCCACTTGGAGAGGTATGAAGTGGGCATGCTCTTAGCAACAGATGCTGGATTGGAGGAGGAGCCTCTTCCTGACCTCCTGTCTGCAACAAAGCAAGATGGGTCAGTGGATGGTGTTAACCTCTCTTCCACCCTGACCCATGAGCAACATGATAACTGCAGCCAGTTGCTGGGACAGTTTTCTGATCTGTTCTCACTGGTTCCTCATATCACAGATTCGTGTGTCCATGATGTGGATATAGGAGACAGCTTATCGGTAAAGCACAAGTCTTACAAGGTAACTGACAGGGTGAGGGCTTGCATCAAAGAGAAGGTCTCAAAGTTGCATGCACTAGGGGTGATTGAGTCATGTAGTAGTCCTTGGGCCAGCCCAGTAGACTTGGTCCCAAAAGCTGCAGCGCAGGGTGCCACAACCAAACTCAGGTTCTGTGTGGACTACAGAGGGCTCAATTCAGTCACGAAGACTGACGTACACCCCATCCCCAGAGCTGATGAGCTCATTGATCGGCTAGGGGCTGCACAGTACCTCAGCACGTTTGATTTGACATCTGGGTACTGGCAGATTGCCTTAACTAATGGGGCAAAGGAGAGGTCAGCATTCTCCACACCAGATGGGCATTTCCAGTTCCGGGTTATGCCCTTTGAGATGAAGAATGCTCCTGCCACCTTTCAGAGGTTGGTCAACCAGATGTTGGTTGGGCTGGAGGAATTCAGTGCCGCCTACGTGGATGACATCGCAGTGTTCAGCACCAGTTGGGAAGAACATCTGCGCCACCTCTGGGAAGTGTTGTTGGCGCTGCGGAAGACAGGCCTCACGATCAAGGCGAGTAAGTGCCAGATCGGGCAGTGTTCAGTGGTGTACTTGGGACACCAAGGTGGGAGCGACCAGGTGGCTCCCCTACAACCCAAGATTGAAACCATCCTGGCTTGGGAACCCCCAAAAACCCAGAGGTGAGGGCCTTTTTAGGACTCACAGGGTATTACAGGAGATTTGTCAAGGGGTATGACAACATTGTTGCATACTTAACAGAGCTGACTTCCAGGAAGAAGCCCAAGAAAGTGATTTGGACTGACACCTGTCAGAAAGCTGTTGAGGCTCTGAAAGCTACCATTTGCACGGCGCCCGTGCTCTTGGCACCCAACTTCTCCAAAGAGTTTATCATTTAGACAGACGCTTCAGAGTATGGTGTGGGGGCTGTTTTGTCACAGATGAATGAGGAGGCCCTAGATCAATCAACCTGTAGCCTTCATCGGTAGGAGGTTACTTCCACGGGAACAGAGGGGGAGTGCTATTGAGCGTGAGGAATTTGCTGTGGTTTGGGCACTGAAGAAGCTGAGACCATACCCGTTTGGGACTCACTACCTGGTTCAGACAGACCACAGGCCCCTCAGATGGTTGATGCAGAGGAGGGGTGAAAATCCAAAGCTGTTGAGGTGGTCCATTTCCCTCCAGGGTATGGATTTTACGGTGGAACACCGCCCTGGTACAGAACACGCCATCGCTGATGGTCTGTCCAGATTTGTCCGCCTTAGT
The DNA here is from genome assembly GCF_964261635.1 of Lissotriton helveticus. NCBI lineage: Eukaryota > Metazoa > Chordata > Amphibia > Caudata > Salamandridae > Lissotriton > Lissotriton helveticus. The sequence continues at coordinate 1,583,878,120 of NC_136067.1, read as the reverse complement.
GAAGAGTTCTCCCAGGAGTTAGGGTAGTTCTCCCCAAATTTCAGCTGGAGGGGACATGTGTTAGACTTGGCACCATTGGCGTGGGACTCCCTTAAATTGTTGCTGTTGCCTCATGTGTTTTTGCTGGTGTTAGATGCTTTGGGCACTGTGCCACTGCTGTTCAGAGCCACAGTGTGAGTGCTCTCTATTGTAAATGAATGTATTAATTGATGATTCTATGATTGACCATTTGGTTTACCTGTCAGACCCTAGAACAGTGCACTGAGTGTGCCCAGGGCATATAAATCCAAATGCTGCTGGTGGGCCTGCAGCACTGGTTGTGCCACCCACAGAAGCAGCCTTGTAAAATGTGTCTAAGGTCTGCCATTGCAGAGCCGGCGTGAAGTCTGGTACTGTCATGCTGACTGGGCAAGGGCACCCACTTGCCAGTCCCTAAACCTTCCCTTTTCTTTATATCAGACACCCCTATGGTAGGCCCAAGGGCAGGGTGCATTGTAAGTATAAGGTAGGACAAGCCCTGATGTGAGTGGCATGTCCTAATAGTGAATTACAGACATTTTCGTTTTTCACTATTGCAAGGCTAGCTGTTCTCCATAGGCCAGAATGGGCAGTAAGATTATTACATTCTTATAATCCTAACTGACTCAGAGAACATGGTAGAAATTTGAGTTTAGTATGCCTGGACTCAGAATGATAAAATGCGTCTTTTAGTGAAGTTGGTTTTAACATTCTGTGTTGGAAAATACCACTTTTAGAAAGTAGGTATTTTTCTTGCCTAACCTTTCAAGCCTGCCTCTGCTAGGTTGTGTATTCCTTTGTCTGGTTTTGTGAGTGACAGGGCTGGGGGATTCCAAGAGACAGAATGCGTCAGCCCAGTGGTGAATAGAGTGAACTGCATCTAGGTGGGTGGGAAGAGTTGCACCTGGGACCTGAATAGGGCTGTGCCTGCCTGCCACAATGCCGGCTCCACCTCCTGGGGTGCAGCTGATGTCTTTGCCCTGCACAGTTAATGAAGAGAAGGAATCTTGTCAACAAAGTGCTCCAAGGCTGTGCTTTCCCTCCACAATGCTGGCTCCACCTCCTGTGGGGCGTCTGATGTTTCTGCCCTGCACTGTGAAAGGAAAGAAGAAGTCCTGTAAACAGAGTGCTTCAGAGCTGGTTTGAACTTGGCAAAGGCCCCTCTACCCTCAGAGAACAAAGGATTTTGGGGGTATAAATATTGGGACCCTGATCCCAAGAAATTAGATCACTTTTGGACTGCAAGTAGAAACCTTTGCTGAGGAGAGGAACCTGAAGAAACTGAGGAGAGTCTATCCCTAAGCTGAAGTGCTGCTTGGGGATTGGCCTGCAGTGGTTGCCTGACTGCCAAAGAAAGGAGAAAAAACGTGTGCTTTACTTTCAACTTGTGAAGGATCTCCAAGGGCTTGGAACAGAGCTGGCTTCCTGCTGAAGTCTCAGGGACAGCAGACTTCACCCACCAGCTCCCCAAGAGTTTTCCTGAAGTGCCTGCAGCTGTGCTGGACTTTGTGGGGGAATTCCTTGTCGCAAGGAGCTGTAAGCGCGACTCAAGATCGAGAAACGTGTCGCTGAACTGCCGCTGCCGCTACACATCATGAGGCCCCACGCATTGCCGGAGAAGAGGATCGACGTTGCAGCAGACACCGCCACATCACCGAGAAGCGTGTTGCAGGAGTAGAGGATCGACGTCGCATCTGACGCCGCCGCATCTCTGAGAAGTGTGTCGCAGGGCCTGTCACGGCTAATCACCAGAGAAGAGGATCGACGTCACAGCAGACGCCGCCACATCACTGGGAAGAGTGTCGCAGGGCCTGTCGTGGCTCGCATCGTTGTGGAAGCAACTCTCATCGCCAGGAGAGAGGATCGACGTTGCAGCAGACGCTGCCGCATCACTGGGAAGCTTGTTGCAGGACCGGTCACGGCTCGCATCTTGTAAAGTATCTTGCATCGCCGGAGACGAGGATCGACATCGCAGCAGACGCCGCCGCATCACCGGGAAGCCTGTTGCATCAAGGAGAGAACGTCACCTTTATTTCTTTGTACCAGAACTTTTTCGCATTTCCATTGCTGCAACATTTCTATTGTGGAAGCGCAACACTTCGTAAGGTACATTGACGCAAAGTGTTGCATCCTAAGAACTGTACTTAACTAAGCTAAAACTACCATCTAAAGGTACAGTATTGTGTATTTTTGTTGTTTATTGGTCTTGTGGTAACTCTATATAAAGTATACTTATTTTTTATATAAAACCTGTGTGGTGTCCATTTGTAGTGTTGTCACTTGGTTACTGTATGTGGTCACAAATGCTTTACACCCTGCCTCTAAGATAAGCCTGCCTGCTCGTGCCAAGCTACCAAGGCGGTGAGCAGGGGTTATTTTAGGAGTGTACCCCCTTACCCTGACAAGAGGCAAGGGTCCCTATTTGTACACAAGTACCTACCAGTGCCAACTAGAGACCCCCAAATCTAACAATATGGATCCCCACAGAGGAGATCAGATGAATCACAGAAAGCATTGTTGCAGAGGGGCGTGGCATCAGGGATCGGAGCTCAGAGATCACAGGAGCGTAGCCCAGCGAGCCGGTAGGGGCGAATACCCGCTTGGGGCCTGCATCACAGATCACAGCAGACTGCAACTGTGATTGATTGCCAGAAATAGTGATGGATGTTGGGGTTGAGTGCAGGCTGCAGGAACCGCGGCCCAGTAAAACCACTAGACTGCAACGGGCCTACTGGAGCATGACTGAGGCAGCGGAGGGGGTCTCTGGGAGCAGCAGAGGAGTGGGCCAGCACTCAACTGCATTGCCCACACTGCATTGTACCGCACCACTCCCACCACAGGTAAACCAAGAGGCAGGTGTTGGGTGTCAGGGGGCCAGGAGGTGGAGGTGGAGGAGAGTGGAGGGGAAGAGCGGTGAGCCGGCTGTCAGCTGCTTGCTCGCATTCTGCCAACGCTTCAGCCTCAACTTTTCTCGGCCCCTCTCAGTTTGGATACATATTACCATCTGCCGCTATCTGCCAGTACTGAGGCTGGCAAGGAGCACCTTACCTTAAAGAGTAACCGCAGAGAGAGTACCCCTTGGCAGCACTATGGAGGTGGCCCAGATAGTCTGAGTGCAACTTGTGGGGTCCGGGGGTACCTGGCTTTGCTCCACGGTAGCCAGCCAGCTTTGGCCCCTAGTCCCTTTAGCCTCTTCCAGGCACTTTAGGATTGATTCTAGCCCGCAATAAGAGCCACAAGAGTCAAAAGACAACCAGGAAAATGGGCTCATATGGCAGATAGAACAAGCTAAAGCCATAGCAAATCTAGGGGTTGATATCAGGCCCTCGCATTCATCCTGTAATTTAGCTCACAGGATTCCACAGCAGCAGCGGTATCAAGCAAAGCGTGCCACAGATAGGCAAAACCTAAAAACATCGGAGTGTGCTGCCTCATCTGAAGAGGTCTGAAGGGCTGGATCAGTGATGTCGAAAGGTGTGAGGAGTATGGAAGGAAGGAAGGAAGAAAGGAGGAAGAAAGAAGGGAGGCAGAGCTCCAAAACCTTCCCATACCGGATCTAAAGAATGACGCTCAAAAAGAAGCCGAACTATCAAAAAGGGACAGAAGCAGAAGAGATTGCGCTCACAGGGCCTACATTAAGGTTCACAAGAAGTACGGCCCAGCTGCTCAATCAGGAGCTAAAAACAGGCAACCCTCCCCAACAAGGGCTCACAATCCAGTATTTTCAAACACCAGGCAGCCCAATAATAATCCTGATAGTTCTTCAGAAAGGATAGAGGAGGTGACAGTGCAAAATCTTCAAGGGCTGGAGGCCGGCCAAGAGTGGGTAGATGCTCCCCTCACTGGAAAGCCTACCCTTGGGCAAGGAACCCATCCACTCCCCAGAGATGGGGACCAGGAACAGGAAGTACAGGAACAAAAAGCACAGGTTCAGCCCCCTTCAGTGGGCCCCACGTGGCAAATGAGGCCAAGTGCGCCAACATCTGTAATGAAAGGGCCAGTGAGACTGTGCCCAGGAGACTCCCACAGCACATAAAGAATGCAAAAACTACAGAAAGCCAACAGGCAATGCAAACAGCCTTCTATCAACTGAAGCCATAATCCACTGGCGACAGGATGAAGATAAGTCCAAGAACAACAAGGAAAAAGAACCAGCGTCAACCACCCCGAGATCAGTTATAACCATTTCAACTTGTGACTGCTGACAGCCGGATTCATCAGCGACAGAAGACCTCACTGACTCCTTCCTATGAAAACTAACACTAACAATAGAAAGGAACCTAGATCTCACCCCAAACCCCTTTGGGAGAAAGGACCCTCATGCAGGCGGCTTGCAACCAACAGGCCAGGAAGATCATGAAGATGACTTCCACCTGAAAGGCGTCTGAGAAGCACTAAAGTTAATAGCCAGGGCTCTGATATGGCAGTCAACAAAAAAGGAGGTCCAAATTGATCTCCTACAATCAATAGCCCAGTGCCTAGCGAACCAGGGCAACAAACTGACAAAACTGGAGGCTACAATCTACAACAACCAGGCCATGATAGCCTGCAGGAGCTTATGTTTCAACATCATAGAAAAGTGGGCAGAACTGCCGGAAATATTGGGGGATATGGTAGAGCTAACCAAGGGCAAGGGGGTCCTATCAAAAACACTCAGATCCCTCAAGCTAACTACAGGGAATAAGAACCCACTGACATCTAAAGGAAAATACAGCCCAGCCATGAGTCCAGAAGCAAAGGACTCCAAGGAAAGAAGAAGAGGCATAACATTGCAGCAACCCCAAGCAGGAGTGAAAGCATGGAAGACTCCGATAGCCCCAAAGCAAAGGAAGGAGCAGAGCTTAAGGAGACCACCGAAGGGGCAGCGGGAGCAAGGACAGAAACCCCCTATCGAGGAGGGCAAGGAAAAAGCTAAAAACATCTGAAGAGATCAAAAATAAAAAGAGGATCAATCATGCCGGCAATGCTGAACAGCCCTAGACCTGAGGAAAAAAGCAACTCAAGGCCACTCTTCCCAATCTTCAACTTTAAATCAGATCAGGTCCTGGGTAATCACGGAAGACAAAGCCAAAGAAACAGAGGTTCCAAAGCAACAAAGTAGGTATCCGGCAGTCCAACAACCAACAGGGCTGAAACCAGTAGCACCCAGGGCTAGCCTGTGAAAGGAGTATGCCTGTACACAAACAAGGACACCCGACCCACTGAGGCATCCTAAACAGGTCCAACATTCTCCGACTATTTGGACACACCTCAACCTTGACTCAGATCACATCGGAAAACCTGGAGTCGGTAAAGTTTAGAAGGACACATGGAGATACCCACAGCACTCCCTCCTTAATGGGATTTAGCCAACAGAATCTTTAACAGGCAGTTCTTGGTGGAGTCAACAACTAGCTAGCTGGGGCATAGACGTAAAATAACCCAACCCGCCTAAATACCTACATGTTCTTATCCCTCAACATGAGGGGTGAGGGGCTTCGTCAATTATGAAATGACAAACCACTATAGAAAGCGAGGGAGAAATACCATTGAACGACCAAGCACTTGAATAAGCATCTCTATTTCTCACATGGACAACCAACGGAGATTGTGCAGGCCTCAACAGACCAACTTGCGGACCGACCCACCCAACCAGATTTTGAAACACTCAATATCATACTGACCAGTCAATTCTCAGTGACTTCCAATATGGGCCAGACGTGTACCCAATGTTTCAAAAGTGCAAAGCGCAGCCGAACAAAACGGCAAAACAAAACAGCAAAGGTGATTGCGATATTGAACCCGTGACTCAAACAGACCTCACTATGCACCAAACGAAAGTTTGTTCAGACCATCATAGCACACCAATTCATCACAGCGGTCCACCCACTGGAGAACCTAGGCCCTTGTGCATGGCCTCAAAAGTCCACGTCATTACTCATCGAGAGACAGAGTTAGCTTGCGCGAATATCCACAGGCAATCAATCCCCACAGCACACAAGTGATCCATTTTTTCTACGGCATACAAACCAAGCACCAGACCAGACAGAGCCTCTGTCAACAGACTACAATAGACCTCCGTACACTTGAACCAAAGCCAATGCCACTCATCCTAGCTTGCTCTACTACCCAATCTCTCACAGCCCCTGCCGTCAACCAGAGTAACCACTACCCTTATCCCAAATGACAGACAAAATACCACACACGCTTCCTGGGGAAAGCCAAAGGGGTCATTTACCCCTAGAGTCCCCCTCTTTTGATCACACCCAGCGCGTGTCATGCTTAGAAGTTCATGGAGACACTTCACGGAGACTAGAAATGATCCCTCTCTACAGTTCTAAAGGAGGCCATGAAACACTGAACATAAACACAATCTTGAAACTTACTAATACAATAGAAGCTTTGAGTCACATGACAACGCATGACATAGACGGCATTGAATTCAAACCCAATTGAAAGAGGGCAAATCATGAAAACACGGTAGTCACCTGGTCCAACTTTAAAACAGCTACGATGGTTTGGAACCAAAGTGATTGCTTTATAAACTGGGGCATAGAATTAAAAAGAAATAAGCCGTAGAAGTACCCCAGCTCATTACAGCCACAGCAGAATTACCACCCGAAAACTTTCAGGGGTGCAATAGGCCCAGTATGAAAGCATCCAATTAACATAGAAAATTTGCATTTCACTCATACAGCAGTGCCCGGGGCTCCGACTAATATGGGACAGGTCTCCGCGAAAAGCAGACAGGTCCATGCTCAATCAAAACAAATAGAATGATTACCACTGGACATAACTAAGACCCCTCCTCATCAATTGTTGCAACTCTGCTCTTGGAACTTGAACGGCCTCAGAAACAAGGTGGGAGAGCCAAACTTCATCTTGTTTTTACAAGAGCTTGACATCCTCCTCTTCCAAGAAACTTGGGCTGAGGAACCTACACCAATCATAGGCTTCAAAGAGCTTAAACAACAAGCAACAAACAAATCTAAATTGGGTAGAGCAGCAAGAGGCCTCTCAATCTATATAGCAACAGACCTCCAGCTGCGTCAAGACAGCGTAGACATTGGGCTGGCATGGGCACATTGCCTCAAACTCTCACCTTAACAAGACCTAGGATCACAATCCATCACCACCAATGCTAACCCACTACTTAGCAATGTATATATTCATCCATCTTGGAAGAGCAAACACGACCAGATCCCTTCACTAGTATCAATTCTAAAATCACTTAAGAAGATATTTCCACAATACAAAATTATATTGTCTGGAGATTTTAACATACACTTACTGCAAGTTCCTTGGGACAACCATGAGACAATTTCCCCCGGTAATAACAAACATAAAAAAAAATCATATTGGGAAATCATTCTTCACTGTTTAAGAAGCAATCGGCCTGTGTGCTCTTAATGGCCGCCTTCCACAAGACCAACCAGCCGCGTGCACTAGAAGCTCTAATAAAACTGCCTCAACTTTAGGCTACACATTCGTGGTCTCAGAGTCCTTCGGCAAAATTTGGTCTTTCTCCATACAACCAAGAGTAGAAAGCAACCATTTTCCCCAGCAGGTCGAACTTCTTATACATCCAAAAAGAGCCCCAGAAAGCAATGACCTAATGGCCCACCCTTGTGCCTACAATTGAAAACGTCTGGCCTGGAATGGCAGGATAGCAGCCATTTACTTCTCAAACAAACCCTGCACAACAGGTGACGTGGACAAACTGGGAATTCCTCACAGCGGGACTAGTCACCAACTGGCCAGCCAATACTCCACATACCCGTAGATTGACAACTAAAGGGGCCACTTGGTTTACTGCATCCCTTCAGTGAGAAAAAAAGAGCATCAACAAGGACATCAGGCAGCTGCATAAAAACAACTGAATGCCTAGCCACTCCATCACAGCAGAGAACCAACATCCCACCGCAGACCAAGCTGCTGGCCGTGATGCACCTGTTGGCCACTGGTACCCTCCAACCAACATCCGCACGAGTCGGATGAATCACACAGCCAGGCCAATCCAAGTCCCTCACAACAGTCATGGATGAGACCATCAGCTCGGTATCCCACTATCTAAACTTCCCCCACACTGCACAGGTACATATGGAGACCAAGCAAGGTGTCAACGCCACAGCTGTCTTCCCGCATGTGTCAGGGGGCAATTGACTGCACACATGTCCTACTTGTGCCCCTTGGCAATACTGCACACAACAAGCGTAACAGAAAGCGCACAAATCCCACCAATGTCCAGGCAATATTGGACCACTGGGGAATCCCCGCCAACATTGCCGCCAACCCCCCAGGCAGTGTGCATGAGCCCTACACCTGCGGACAGTCCATCATCAACCTGCACTACCAGGATTACACCCACGGAATTGCACAGCTCGTTGGCCAATACCAAATGAACACACCACACACCTTTACTCCACAATCATGCAACTCACAACACAGGAAATGCACACGTCACAAGCTCACATACAACATGCACACTGACAAGACAGGACAGAACAACTTACTGTGGGAACCAGGGACAGGCATGTACATTAGCCATCAACAGCATGAAACCTCAGCCACACAGTAGCAGATTGTGGGGCGAGGTGGGAACCAGGCATGTGCGAAGGAGGCAAGTGACCCAGGAATCAGAATGTACACAATGCCAAGTGCGGCGTGGATGTGATGGCCACACTGCAGTATGCAGACCACACACATATCCATTTCGACACACACCTTTGGTGTATGGAGTGTAGTGGACAGGGGACGCAACCATGTCACCCCAGTCAGTGGGGAGGAACACGAAAATGTAGCTTGTTACATCCCCCCCATAAGCATGAGCAGGGTGTGCTGGGCCGGCGTACGCCAGGCCAGCATAGGGGTGTGCATAAAGGGCACAAAACTCTAGTTGTGGTCCTCTTCCCGAATGCCCAACGTCTCTGCCAGGGTGGCGCCTCTCACCCCACCAAGAGGCCGTCACCGTGAGCGTAGTTGCCAGAGATCCTGTGCGCCTGCTGCACTCCGGTACACTGGTCCCCGAACCAGTCGCACCCGCACCTGCCCACCCAGGCCTCAATGCCGACCTGCCGACACCAGCGTGTGTCTAAGGGGACCCACCACATGCCAGTGCAAGCTCCAGGCCCCAGGCCCGCAACCCTGGCAACCTGATATGACCATCACGTCCTCCGCGAGCAAGGCCCAGAGTACTCCTTTCTTGTTGATGTACTCTACCAGGATACACAGCGTATTAGTAGGTGACACATTGGGAACTGAGTCTTGATTACGCTATGGTTGAGGACGATGTGTATGGCTGAGTTGAAGTCACTATATTCCCTTCGATATCGTGCCACCAAGTCTGGGCATAGAAGTACAACCACACGTGTCTGTGGACCCAAGCGGACTACTGCTCCAAGGCCACACTAAGCTCGAGTAGGTCACACATTTGGAACTGAGTCTTGATCATGCAATGGCCGGGTACACATGGCAATGCAGACTTTAAATTTCTATACTCCCTTCGATGTGGTGACACCATGTCTATGTATAGCATCACAACCACACGTGTCTGTGGCCCCTTGCTGGAAACACCTACAGCCTACACTGTGGTTGAGTTGGTTGCACAATTGGAACTGAGCATCGATGGCAGAATACATATTGCACACAAGGAGAGTTGTAAGAAGATGACGCGTTGCGGTCCCGGAGCACAAAAGGATCATCATTACAGAGGTGATCGAACACTACTGACAACTGCCCTTGTGTCACCAACTCTGTGCATCGTGAGCCAACAACACGTGGCTGTGGGCCACTGCTGACCGCTGCCTCTGGCCTACATTGCGGTCCAATAGGTCACAGAGTCTTGATTTAGCAACGGCGGAATTCATATCAGTGTACTGGTATCATCGCAGACTGCATCCCCTCTCAGCCCCAGTGCCACTAAGTTTGTTCCCAGACATTAATGGAGATTCACTGTTCGTACATTGGTGGCGTCTGAGTCTATGGACTAGGGTGAGTTTCATCCTCATGTAGCTGATACCGAATGGGTCCTGGCAACGAGGCTGTCGCCTTCCACTCCACCATTTGCTGCTTCTGGATAAGATCAAACCTTCCACATCATGCCCCAGAGGACAGCTTCCACTGTCCTCCGCAACCCCCTGCCACATTCACCTTCGACATAGATGAGGACCTGCCCAGACGGTGTGGCCCTACCTCAGTGCACCACAACTCACCGTCCTGTGGCAGGGTGCATGTTTCGGCCGCTGTGCATCCGGGGCCACTAACTCCATGCTGGTCTGGTCCAGGACCCCTTCTGAGATATTGGATGGCCTCTGAGGACATGGCCTTGAGGTCATCAACGCCATGTGTCTGTGGCCCTGCACTGTCCGCTGCCTCTGGCCTCAACTGCGGCCCACCAGGGCTCACACATCAAATCGAGTCCTGACTGGCACGGACGTCGCATCACCGCAAGAGGTATCACCACCATCACCAGGACCACCTCCAACCGCCATCTATCAGAGTCGAAACAGTGGTACTGGCAGACTGACGGAGTTGCTCGCACCTGTTGTGGATGCCATCATCTGCCTGATCCCCTGCTCAGCCCTTCAGGTGTCACTGACTCAGTGCACCGCAATCCATGGACCTTTACTGATTGAGTTTTGTGCTGTGGAGAGGTTGGGCAGCAATGTTACTTCAAGCAGTATGGGAGACATGGGACATTGATGAGGGACATGATGCATGTCTAACACACCCCACTGCATCTGCATCAGGACTATCTCGAAGGGACACAATCCTAGACTTTTTCTTTACAGGAGCGCACTCTGCTCAAGTGCCCCAACCTCAGTGCACTGAAATCTCACTGACACTTCTGTTTGTATATTGGGTGACATCTGTACTTGCTCCGGCTACCTCCAGTTGACTCTTTTATGCTGGTATTTTCTTTTTCCGTCTTAATGGTGTTCACTGTTCAAGTTGTTGCCAGCACCAACCACTCCGTGCGGGCTGGCTTACATTCACCCCACACACATCCAGCACAGGCCTCATTGTAAATGTGGCACTGCCAATAAAGGGGCCAGGCGCACATGCCCGTGGCCAGTTCAACATAATATCTGCGTGTGTCCCTGTGGTCTTGTTGTATGCATGCGGGCCCTGGGCCCTACAACATTAACTTGTGCTGTGTACAGCGGGTGCAGACATGTCACCGCAGGCAGGGGGTTGGAGGTTGGATATGTAGCTTTGTCGTCGACCACTCAATTCGTAAGGGGAGTGGCCTGGGCTGTCGTACGCAGAGCCAACGTGGGTGTGTGACTGCTATTTGCGTCCCCCTGGGCATTGTTCTGTACTGTGAATGTGCATCTTACTTTGTCTCTATGGCAGTGTGGGTCTCCTTTGTGGGGTGTAGGTGGGCCCTGAAGGATAATAGACACCAATGTATGTGATCTAGTTCGCCTTCCATGGGTTCAGACCCCACCCACACCTGTTTGGCCACCTTCTTTTGGCATGCTGACACCTGGCATTGGGGTGCCGTGTGTGGGTAGGTGAAGTGTTGTGCGCCAGTTGTGCTTGGGGGTGCTTCCTGCAGTGTGGTCTGTTGCAGGGTCTGTGTTCTCCTCTAAGTAGTTTGGCTGCCCGGGTCCTGGTGGTGGGTTGCGTGGGATGTCCAAGGGCTGTTGTAGGGTGTCCGTGTCGTAGGTGTGGTGGTCTTCTCCGGCATCACAGATATGTTGTCTTCTGTGCTCTGCTGGAGGTGTTATGTGCCCCTCTGCAATGTGAAGGGGAGATGCATGTTGACATTGTGTTGACATGTATGTTGGTGCATTGTTCTTGTTTACATGCAGACTGTATGACAATGTACATTGTGACTGTTTGGGGTGCTGAATATTTCTGCGGGACTGTGTACATTTGGACTACATAACGGATCTGAGGTCGTACGCATACATTTCCATTTCACAGTTTCCAGCTCTGTCAGGTGTAGTAGGCATGTTACTGTGCGTGTGCGGAGACAGTTGTGTCCTCTGTTCTGCAGAGTCGGGTTTGCGCATTGTACCACGCTGTCGTCAATGTGGGTGTGCTGTTCTTTCTATGTGTGTGAGTGGCAGTGTGCCACGGGGATCAGGAAAATTATCCAGGGTAATTGTGGGTGTGCAGTGTGCTACACCTCGTTGTGCATGTGTGCCATTGTGCCCATCCCCCCTGTCCCCCAGTCCCTGGTCGTTACTCACTCTGTTGCTATTGTGTCAGGTCCTCTCGAGCTGTGTCTGTACTCCCTACTCCTTGCACCATTTCCACACTGATGACTGTGGCCTCGGTTTCCTCCAGTCCTCCTGTGGCGCAGAACTCCCACCTCCTGTCGCCATTGCAGCCTTCCTGTTGGCAGCGGGTTTGTGCCTGGTTTAGGTTGTCACATCATGCCAGCGCCTCTTGGCCTCCTCGATTGGCCACCTTGGCACTCCAACTGCATTCCAGGTGGTCTACTTGTGGGCCATTGATTGTAGAGTTGTCACCTCTGTGATGCTGATCTGGTTTTGCAGCAGACGGCACCCCGGCTTCCTCTCCCTCTTCTACTTGGCCGTCCCTGTCGTTCCTTTCTGGTGGTCTGTGGGGGTTGTGGGGTTCTCCAAAATTGACAGCCTTGGGGATCCCACCAAAGCTTCTGAAAGAAATTGTATTTCTCTATGAAGGGACTTGGGTCTAGGTCAAAACAAGCCCCACAGCCTTATCAACAAGCGTCGAAACCAACAACGGATTGAAGCAGGGATGCATCCAGGCAGCTCTACTATTCAGTATTTACCATGCAGACAAGGGGAATGCCCTAAAAAAAGCCAGTTTATTGCCCCCGAGACTGGGCAAGGCGATACTCGCAATCCTCCTGTATGCTGATGATACGGTAGTAATGGAACCCACCAAGATGGGCCTCCAAAGAGTCTTAAAGGAACTTGGAAAGCACAATAAGGAAAACTGCCTGATAGTTAATCAGAGGAAAATAAAGATAATGGTATTCGGCAAATATCCCCACAAAAAGCAAACTACTTGGAAACTAGGAGACCATCAAATAGGGACAACAGCAGCCTACAATTATCTTGAGGTTTGGCTGAGAGGGCCACTCCGGCGACACACATAAAACATCTAAACGCCAAAACCAACTGCGTAATTCTTTCACTAAGGCACTTAAGTCAACGTCTGACAAGCCTTACAGCAGAGCCTATGCTGATGGTCCTCAAGGAAAAACTAATACCTGCCATTAACTGCGGTCACTTGGCCTTCCCAGGTGCTTTAGACACACTTTTAGCAGCAGCTCAGCTGAAAGCATACAAGACAGTGCTGCAGGCTCCCAGGCAAGCAAGTAACACCAGGCTTTGACTCGAATTAGGGCTCTGCAGACCAGAATTGGTACTTCAACTGGACTTAATCAAGTACTACATCAGGGTCCTCAAAGCGTTGAACAGCACCCTTAAATATATTTTGGAAACAATCTTTATGGAAGCGGACTCCCCCTGGCACATCAAGCTGGGCTAAGCAATAGGGACCTTCATAATCAAAGCAGAAAGTTTGCCCCTACTTGACATCCCGCAAACTGCCTGGTCAAACCCCGTAAAGGGGCAGGTCTGCTCCATCTCGTATGAAAAGCATCGGGCCTTACTCCGCTACAACACCAACACAACGGTAATGGATGTGTCCTACACTCTGGGGAAAGCCCAGCAGTACCTATGGGAAGCACTATTAGCCCAAGCTCACAGGAAAATTCTTTTCATGAAGCTCATTGCCCTCAAAATCTCGGACTTCAACTCAACATGGGCTCGAAAAGACGGAGCAGTTTCTTGTAATTTATGCAACTATCAAAGGGAATCCTGGTGTCATCTATTATGCTTGTTAGACCTGTCAGCCCTAGGGTGGTCTTTCCCTATTTTTTTCGCCCTTGCCTCATTTTTCCCACCTTCTTTTTGTTGGCCCCTAGGTCTTCGGGCACCTTTTCATGGCTAATCCATATTAGGGTGCAGGTGCTCTCTACTACAAACATGGCTGCCACTGGCCCCTGTTAATGCAGCGTGGTCTTTTAGTGTAGCACCCTAGTTGCCAGGAGCTGGCTGGGTCCCCATACAATGTTGCAATGCCAGCCTCCCATCCCCTGTCCATAGGTAGAGTGGGGAAGCTCCTGGAACCTTCCAGAAGAAAGGCGGAGCTGATTTTTGCCGCCTTAGAGAGTGGTCACCTGACCTGGGCATACTTAAGCAAGGGAGGGAACTTTTTCTAGTCAGTTGGGGCATCACTGACCTGGGGAACCCACGCAGGAGATTTAGACGGGAGGGCCTAGCTAGGAACTTATGCCACTGGGAGTGACAGGATTTAGGTGCTGCCTCTTAAGTTGAGTGAGGTATCCTAGACAAGCCCCCTGACCTGGCCCAGCGGTAGGGAACCCCAGGGTCCATCTGCAGTGACCTGAAGAAAACTCATCCAGCCTCCAACTCAAACCCCCCTCAACTTCAAGAAACCAACACCTAAGGGCGCAGAACCATCCAAGCGCCAAGAACACTACTTGCCTTTAGCCAGAGACTGCTGGGGGATCGACCAGGTACTGGACTGTGCTGCCCTGCGCAACCCCTGCAGTCAACTGGGCCCACCTTGCCCTACCTGTCTCCCCCTGACTGAACTGCTCTGTTTCCATTCTGCCTGCAGTCCCTGCTGAACTGTGTGCAAAGCGCTATATCCTGCTCCCCCTGTCCAGCGCTGTATCTGAGACTGCCTGTCCTGTCAGGGATTACGGAAATTGCCCCCTCGCCCTGCCTACGACTAGCGCTGTGAGGCACATCTCAGCGCTGGATTTCCCCGGCACCAAGCGCTGTACCTTGCCCCCTGAGGCGCCTGAGGAGACCCCTTTGTCATCGCGGCTTCGGCGCCGCACACGCGACACCTCGGAGGCGCTTCCGGCATGTCACGTGTCCGCCTGCCTCCGCGCGGTGTCCAGCGCCGTTATTGACCCCCCCTCGGCGGCCCCCGATGCCAGAAGAGGGCCGCCGCATCGAGTCCGCTAGTCCGCACTAGGCCTGAAGCCTGCCTGGGCCGGTGTCACGTGACGGGGGAGCGCCGCTGCGTCATCAGCCGCGCCCCCGCCCAGCCGCGCAGCCATTGGCTGCCAGGAACAAGCCCCTGCTCTCGAGGCCCGGCACCCGGGGGAGCACCGTTTCACCGCGGAGAGGGTGAGGGACCTGAGGAGCCCCCTCCGCTTTGCCCCGCGCGCCTGACCGTCTGCGGGCGCCAAGCCACCACAACTGCTCCCGTTACAGGCGCTGACGGAGTGAGGCCCGCGGGAGGGTCGGGCCCCTCCCCTCGGCTCCCCGACCCACGCAAGGGCCCCGGAGGGCTGAAGATAAGAGGCAACTCCTGGGGAGGAGGGCGGAAGGCCGGTTGGGGCCCTGAGTTCGCCCCTCCCCCGGGGAACACTGTGACTGGGCCCTGTTGGCCCCCATAAGCTGTGAGTGATCGGGAGGCCTGGTCTAAGCCTCTAGAATATAGGGGCCTATACACTGTGCCTGCGTGGGGACAGGCTCATTCCATGCTCCATGGTTATGCCTAAGTGCCAGTTTATGCCTGATGCCTGCTAATTGAGTTGTGGATTTACACTGTGTCCTGAATTTCCTTGCAGGGGCGGGCTTCAATGATTCCTGATGGGGTTGAACTCTGATACTTATTGATTTACTCCAGTACTAGTTTGATGACATGGTTTCTGGTCTTGAACTGTTGATATTTACAAGAGGAAATGTTTATAACTGCTTCTTGAAATGTTAGTTCATGGTTTATGAAAGCACCCCCTTAGCCTGCTGAAGAGTATAATGCGACAGGCTGTGTTATTTGATGTTTTACTGCTTTAAGGAAAATAATTTAATGAGATGCTTTACTGAAGTACTTTAATGAGATGCTAATGAAATGCTAATGCCCGTATTGCTTTGATCTAAAGCCTATATAAAAGAACTTGATTTTCAATCACAAATACTGGTGTGGTCTCCGTTATTGCGCCCACTTCCTGTCTCAGTGGATGAGTGTGTTGAGTAGCTGCTTTACACGTAAGCCCCTGGCTGCCTTCCTGCTCGAGCCAAGCTACCCCCCGAAGAACTGGTGGTCCCAGTTCTTACATTGTTGGCGAGCGGTGGGATCCAGGAACTGTAGCTACCTAACACCTTCCAGTGGGACAGAGTGCGCTGCAATTAATTGGACACCTGTGGTGCCTACAAGCTAACTCAATTGCCCACCACTGTCTAGCCTGCAAAGTGTGTAGAGACTTGTGTTGACCCAGTATTGTTGCCTACGTCCTAGTATCTTTTTTCCAAGTTACCTGGGTCCCCACCTGACAAAATGGAGTTCCAGCTGGCTGACCTTGATAGGTACACGGTAGTGCAGTTAAGGGAGTTTTGTCAGGGGATGGGGGTGCCGGTGGGGCAGAGAGCTGTAAAAGAAGAGCTCCGCACCGCCTTGAGGGCATGGGTAAGGGCCCACCCAGGGGAGAGAGAGGATGAGGAACAGGAGGAACAGGACACACAAGGGGAGGTGGACACTCAAGAAGACCCCGGCCTGCTCAACATTGATATGTCCGACAATGTATTGCCAGGAAGACGTTCTGGGGCTGGGAGTAGTGTGTCTAGGGGGAGTGTGTCGCCGCAGGAGTACGAGGACAGGAGGGAGGAGAGGCGATTGAAGTGGGAGCTTGCCAAGTTAGAGCACGAGAAGAGAAAGAAAGGGAAGACAAGAAGCTTGCTTTGGAGAGAGAAAGACTAGCTCAGGGTAGTTACGCGCTATACAAATGCAATTTTTCATTTAATTTCATTCAGCTATGGAGGAAAGGAAATTGGCGCACGAGCTCCAGCTCAAGGAAATGGAGCTGAGAGCATTACAGTTGGGTGCGCCAGGAAGTCCGAATGGTGGCAGCATACCAGAGGCTCAGCAGGAGCCCAGATTCTGGTTACCTAAGGAGATGATAGCGAGCTACACCAAGGGGGATGACATTGCAAGGTGGTTGGAGGCGTATGAAGTGCCCTTGACTGCCCATGGGGTGCCCGAGAAACATTGGGGAGGTGGTTTGTACCGGTATATACCTCCTGACGTCAGGGACACCCTCCTGTATTTAGATAAGCCAGACCAGTTTAGGTATTCCCCAATGAAGGAGGCGCTCATTAAACATTTTGGCCTCAACCCCGAAAGGTATCGCCAGAGGTTCCGTGGCAGCCATAAGCTGTCCACGCAGAATTAGGTGGATTTTTTTGAGTATGCCCGTAAGGCTCTGGATGGTTGGGTGCGTGGCGGTGAGGTGCATGATTATGAGGGCCTGTACAATCTTTTTTTGAGAGAGCACCTCTTGGATAAGTGTTTTCCGGAGCTGCGCCAGCATCTGGTGGACCGCAAGCTTACTGATCACCGTGAGCTTGCGGAGGAGGCGGATACTTGGGTCAGCACCCGGGTGTCACACAGGGGCCCCGGGGGAGATGGCCCCAAAGGCAGACAGGGCACCCCCCAGAAGAAAGAGGGTGGAGATAAAAAGACGGAGTTCTCACGAGGCCCACAAACTAGACAGTTTGGGAAAGGAGTAGGAACCCCACCTCAGAACCGTTCCCCAAAACCCACTTACCCTGACAAGAGTCAGCAGCCAAAAGTGGTCCGGTGCTATGAGTGTGGAGAGGTCGGACACTACAAGGGAGATGCCCAGTGTCTCAAACGACCCCCAGCCCCCACTGGTGGCAAGAGTCCCGGGGTGGCTAGCGTAGTGCTTGGGATGGAGCTGCCCCTAGATAGGGAAGGGGAGTGGACAGGCCTGACCCTGTTTTCACGTGGGGATAGAGAGATGGTCCCATTGACGCCCTTACCATCGAATACTGCTAAGTACCAGCAGAGGGTGAAGGTCAATGGGGAGGAGGTGGACGCTCTGAGGGACACAGGAGCCAGCATGACCACCGTAGTGAGGCGGCTGGTGTCCCCTGAGCAGGTAGAACCTGATGTGTTCCATCCGCCGGCCGTGTTCGCTGACGGCCGTATGAGCTACTTTCCTGTGGCTCAAGTTCCCTTTGAGTGGGGAGGAGTGTCAGGCCCGTTGAGAGTTGCTATCAGCCCTGCCTTGCCTGTGGATTGTCTGCTAGGTAATGACCTCGAACATACCGCCTGGAAGGAAGTGGAGTTTAAGGCCCACACTGAGATGCTGGGGTTACCAGGGTGGACTTGCGTAGTCACGCCGTCCATGGCTGCCCAGCAAGAAGCTCAACCCGGGTTGGAGCCTGAGAGAACTGCCCAACCCAGTGCCGGTCCAGAGGAGAGTGTTGTGGAGGACACACTCCGCTTGATGGAAGGGGAGCCCGCGGAGGTAACCCCGGAGTCCGTGGAGGTGGATGTCGTTTCCATGGGGGACTTGCTGACCCTTGCCGAGTGGCATGTGGAAGGAGGGCCTACCCGGGAGGAATTCTGTTGGGTGCAGAGGGAGTGCCCCACGCTTGAAGGCATGCAGCGACAGGCCGAAGCCCAAGCGGTCAACCAAGAGACCGGCAGTTATCACGTGTCTTGGGAGGATGGCCTCCTGTACAGTGAGCCAAAGGTTCCGGTGCATGGATCCTCGAGGGCCTTAGTGGTCCCCCAGTGCTACCGGGCCTTTTTGTTGGAATTGGCGCATGAGATTCCCTTGGCTGGACACCTGGGCCAGGACAAGACCTTTGCGAGGCTAGTCCCACACTTTTATTGGCCCAGGATGAAGGTTGCCTCTGACACCTACTGCAAGACCTGCAAGACTTGCCAGGCCAGTGGCAAGACGGGGACCAAAGTGAAGGCCCCATTGGAACAACTCCCGGTGGTCGGGACCCCTTTAGAAGCGGGTCGGCATTGACATTGTTGGGCCGTTGAACCCTCCGACCTCTGCGGGACACAGGTTCATCTTGGTGTTGGTGGACCACGCCACTCGGTACCCGGAGGCCATCCCTCTGAGGACCGTTACTGCACCTGTGGTGGCGCGGGCCCTGATGGGGATATTTACCCGAGTGGGATTCCCCAAGGTCGTGGTGTCGGACAGGGGCACAAATTTCATGTCGGCCTATATGCAGGCCATGTGGAAGGAGTGCGGAGTGACCTATCGGTTCTCCACTCCTTACCACCCCCAGACTAACGGGCTCGTAGAGCGCTTCAACAAGACCTTGAAGGGGATGATCCGGAGCCTGCCAGAAGACTTGAGGTGGAAATGGGACATCCTCCTCCCTTGCTTGCTGTTCTCGTACCGCGAGGTACCACAGAAGGGAGTCGGGTTCAGCCCCTTCGAACTGCTCTATGGCCATCCCGTTAGGGGGCCCCTCAGTCTTGTCAAAGAGTGGTGGGAGAAGACTTCGAAGAAGCTTCCCCGTGATGTTGTCAGCTACATGCTGGCATTCCGCAGCCAGATGGCCAAGCTGTGGAAGGAAACCTCGGACAACTTAGAGGCTAGCCAAGCCGTCATGAAGGAGTGGTATGACCGCAACAGTCGGACGGTAGAGTTGGACGCTGGACAGAAGGTGTGGGTCATGGAGCCTGGGGAGCTTAGTGCCCTCCAGGACCGGTGGACTGGTCCGTACGAGATTGTGGAGCGGGGAGGCCAGGCCACCTACGTCGTTGACTTGAAGACCCCCCGTCAGCCCCATCGGGTGCTCCACGTCAACCGCCTGAAGCCTCACCATGAGCGATCAGAGCTTGCTCTCCTCATGGTGACGGATGGGAGCGAGGAAGAGGAGAGTGAGCCTCTTCTTGACCTTCTAGCGGCTCAGGAGAAGGATGGTTCAGTGGAGGGAGTTGTCCTCTCCCCATCCTTGACCCCAGAGCAACAGAGAGAGACTGCCGCCAGGTATTGGCGCAGCACGCCTCGTTGTTCTCCCTCACGCCTGGAATTACACATCTGTGTACCCATGATGTGGACACAGGGGACAGTCCACCAGTGAAAACCAAGTCTTACCGGCTGTCCGTGAAAGTGAAGAACAGCATCCAGGGTGAGGTAACCAAGATGCTGGAGCTGGGTGTGATCGATCCCTCCAGCAGCCCGTGGGCTAGTCCGGTCGTGCTGGTGCCGAAAGCGGCCCCACCGGGCACCACACCAGAACTTCGGTTCTGTGTGGACTATCGGGGATTGAACTCTGTCACCAAGACAGATGCTCACCCGATACCACGGGCAGACGAGCTGATTGACCGGCTGGGAGCAGCCAAGTACCTCAGCACCATCGACTTGACTTCAGGGTACTGGCAGATTGCCATGGCCGATGGAGCGAAGGAGAAGACAGCGTTCTCCACCCCCGAGGGCCACTTCCAATTTCGAGTGATGCCCTTCGGACTCAAGAATGCTCCGGCCACCTTCCAGCGGTTGGTGAACCAGGTGTTATCTGGCCTGGAGTCCTGCTCAGCGGCATACCTGGATGACATAGCTGTCTTCAGTAGCACCTGGGAGGACCATCTGCAGCATCTCCAGGAGGTGCTGCGAGCATTGCAACGTGCTGGCCTCACCATCAAGGCTAGCAATTGCCAGATTGGACAGGGATCTGTCGTCTACCTGGGACACCTGGTGGGCGGGGGTAAGGTGCAACCCCCCTCCAGGCCAAAATTGAGACCATCATGGCCTGGGAGCCCCCAAAACTCAGACTGAGGTCCGAGCTTTCCTCGGCCGCACTGGCTACTACCGCAGGTTCGTCAAGGGATATGGCACCATCGTGGCCCCCTTGACCGAGTTGACGTCCAAAAAGCAGCCATTCAAGGTCATCTGGACGGCTGCTTGCCAGGAGGCATTTGAAACACTGAAGCGTGCGATGTGCCCCGCTCCGGTGCTGGCCACTCCGGACTTCCAAAAAGAATTCATCGTGCAGACAGATGCCTCAGAGCATGGCGTAGGCGCCGTGCTGTCGCAACTCAACGATGATGGCCAAGACCAACCTGTGACCTTCATATCCAGAAGACTCCTCCCTCGGGAACAGCGATGGAGTACCATCGAGCGAGAAGCCTTCGCTGTGGTCTGGGCCTTGAAGAAGCTGAGGCCATACCTTTTTGGCTCTCACTTCCTAATTCAAACTGACCACCGTCCCCTTCGCTGGCTCATGCAGATGAGAGGCAAAAATCCCAAGTTGCTAAGGTGGTCCATTTCCCTACAGGGGATGGACTTTAGGGTGGAACATCGGTCCGGAGCTGACCACGCCAATGCTGACGGTCTCTCCCGGTTTTTCCGCCTTAGTGACGAGAACTCCCTAGAGGTTGGGTAGCTCTCCCCACTTTCGGCTGGGGGGACGCATGTTAGGCCTGTCAGCCCTAGGGTGGTCTTTCCCTATTTTTTCGCCCTTGCCACATTTTTCCCACCTTCTTTTTGTTGGCCCCTAGGTCTTTGGGCACCTTTTCATGGCTAATCCATGTTAGGGTGCAGGTGCTCTCTACTACAAACATGGCTGCCCCTGTTTCTGCAGCGTGGTCTTTTAGTGTAGCACCCTAGTTGCCAGGAGCTGGCTGGGTCCCCATACAATGTTGCAATGCCAGCCTCCCATCCCCTGTCCATAGGTAGAGTGGGGAAGCTCCTGGAACCTTCCAGAAGAAAGGCGGAGCTGATTTTTGCCGCCTTAGAGAGTGGTCACCTGACCTGGGCATACTTAAGCAAGGGAGGGAACTTTTTCTAGTCAGTTGGGGCATCACTGACCTGGGGAACCCACGCAGGAGATTTAGGCGGGAGCGCCTAGCTAGGAACTTATGCCACTGGGAGTGACAGGATTTAGGTGCTGCCTCTTAAGTTGAGTGAGGCATCCTAGACAAGCCCCCTGACCTGGCCCAGCGGTAGGGAACCCCAGGGTCCATCTGCAATGACCTGAAGAAAACTCATCCAGCCTTAAACTCAACCCCCCCCCCTCAACTTCAAGAAACCAACACCTAAGGGCGCAGAACCATCCAAGCGCCAAGAAGACTACTTGCCTTTAGCCCGAGACTGCTGGGGGATCGACCAGGTACTGGACTGTGCTGCCCTGCGCAACCCCTGCCTTCAACTGGGCCCACCTTGCCCTACCTGTCTCCCCCTGCCTGAACTGCTCTGTTTCCATTCTGCCTGCAGTCCCTGCTGAACTGTGTGCAAAGCGCTATATCCTGCTCCCCCTGTCCAGCGCTGTATCTGAGACTGCCTGTCCTGTCAGGAATTACGGAAATTGCCCCCTCGCCCTGCCTATGACTAGCGCTGTGAGGCACCTCTCAAGCGCTGGATTGCCCCGGCACCAAGCGCTGTACCTTGCCCCCTGAGACGCCTGAGGAGACCCCTTTGTCACCGCGGCTTCGGCGCCGCACACGCGACACCTCGGAGGCGCTTTCAGCCTGTCACGTGGCCGCCTGCCTCCGCGCCGTGCCCAGCGCCGTTATTGACCCCCCTCGGCGGCCCCTTATGCCAGAAGAGGGCCGCCGCATCGAGTCCGCTAGGCCGCATTAGGCCTGAAGCCTGCCTGGGCCGGTGTCACGTGACTGGGGGAGCGCCGCCGCGTCATCAGCCGCGCCCCAGCCCAGCCGCGCAGCCATTGGCTGCCAGGAACAAGCCCCTGCTCTCGAGGCCCGGCACCCGGGGAAGCACCGTTTCACCGCGGAGAGGGTGAGGGACCTGAGGAGCCCCCTCCGCTTTGCCCCGTGCGCCGCGCCTGACCATCTGCAGGCGCCAAGCCACCGCAACTGCTCCCGTTACCGGCGCTGGCCGAGTGAGGCCCGCGGGAGGGTCGGGCCCCTCCCCTCGGCTCCCCGACCCACGCAAGGGCCCCGGAGGGCCGAAGATAAGAGGTAACCCCTGGGGAGGAGGGCGGAAGGCCCGTTGGGGCCCTGAGTTCGCCCCTCCCCGGGGAACACTGTGACTGGGCCCTGTTGGCCCCCATAAGCTGTGAGTGACCGGGAGGCCTGGTCTAAGCCTCTAGAATATACGGGCCTATACACTGTGCCTGCGTGGGGACAGGCTCATTCCATGCTCCATGGTTATGCCTAAGTGCCAGTTTATGCCTGATGCCTGCTAATTGAGCTGTGGATTTACACTGTGTCCTGAATTTCCTGCAGGGGCGGGCTTGAATGATTCCTGATGGGGTTGAACTCTGATACTTATTGATTTACTCAGAAAAAAGGGGGGTTTCCTTTCTGTGTTCTTCAATTAAATCTAGACCATTTGGCAAATAGCAGATAAACTTAATCAATTTTCACATGACATGAATGCAATATAAATTGCTAAAGAAACTTTATAGGCTCATTTCTCACAAATGTATTTTTGGAAAAACCAAGTTAAAAATTTCAATACACAAATTAAAAACAATATAAAAACAATACGAAGACAATATGCATTCAATTGCTCTAAACAAAGATTTTCTTGTTCTATACAGTTCTAAATTGATCTATAAATCTTTGTTGGCAAATGTTACATAAATTTAACATACGGTATACAAATTAATACAATTTTATACAATATAAAAAAACATTTAGAGTCCTTGTGTCGACGCGTTTCGGTGCATTTTAGTTTGAATCAAATAAACACCTTCCTCAGGACAGAACTTTGATAAAAACCAGGTAAATTCTTTCTAAAAAGGAGAATACATACAATTAGTCTTCAGTTTTTAATGTGAAAAAAAGTTCCTATACTAAACAAGTCATGTGTCTATCTGCTTATAACACATCCTTTTGCATTAACGGATATATTAAACTTACTCTTGTTATGTATTCATAATTACTTTCTCAGAATACTGGACCATCAATTTGACTTACCAAGTCCTCTTTTGAGTTCTGATTCATTTGTATCATTCACAGAACCTATTTAAAGCGACTGAATGAATTATCACTAGTGATTTTCATAAATTTACCAAAAGGAGCTTTACTTTTTTCAGAAATTACAGCAGATGAGCACTTTGGCGCCTTGTCGGGGTAAATACAATTACAATGTATTCAACATACACACCCTGCACAGCACTGCACCCTTCAGGTAATGTACCACTCACAGACTAACATACACCCAGAACATACATTTAATATGTATGTACCGCACAGCACTACATCCTTCGTGTATTGTAACACACATAGGTAAACACACTCACAGGACATGCATTCAACATGCAGGCATTGTACATTACTGCATTATCCCTGTATTGTACCCTTTCCAGACATACATACACCCAGTGCAGGTACACCATTCATGCGCTGTGCAGCTCTCCAAGGTTGAGTTAAGCACACAGCAGTGGATCTTTAAATGAGTGAGCCGGTATGCCTCACTTCAATGACCCAGGTTTAAAAGGACCTGTTCACTCCTACTGATCACCACGCTGTATGCTTCCACAACTGTGTTTGTGCTACTTAACTCCTAGTAAAGGCAGTAGCTTTTCACCACTATGACGGTAACATTTACAGCACTTATCCTGATCCAACAAGCGCACAATCTGTGAGACAGGCCGATGTCATGACACACATGCATGATCCATGTTCTGTGACAAAACAAATCAGCATTAGGTATCCAGGCATCAGTACAGTTTAGGCACTCAGGGCAGGGGTGTATGACCATTACCATGTGGAGGACTTTTTTCTCACCGAACAGTACTGAATAAAGACCCAGCTTTCAAGTGAGTGCAGGGTGTCTCAGAGCTAGAGTTCCCACATGGTGCACCAAATCTCATCATAGACTTTTCACCATTATTGTTTATTTCTGGGATTTAACACAGAGGACCCCTTCATTGCCAGGGAAAACCTGTGATTTTCTTCCAAAGAAGGATTTCCTTTCTCCATATTTCCTGATTTAACCTGGGAAACTGCAGTGCATCAACAAGAATGTCAAGACCTTTCCATCCCTACTATGTTAGTCTCTGGCTCCTCATTGATAAGTAAGACCCCCTTCAGATCTTCTCAGAAATCGCACAAGCCAAGATGTTTCTCTCGCAATGCACTCAAAAAACAAGACGGAAGAGGTAAAGGAGATAGACAAAATAAAACCTTCTGTTTTCCAAAGAACACCTCAGTGGAAAGGAAGTCCCAAAAATGACGTATGGGCTCTCTTTGTTTACAGACTCTCACAATGCAGAAATCTTTATTATTCTGTTACTTGGTGGTTTTTCTTATAGTCCTGAACCTAAGTTAATATTCACAATTCATATGGTTAAGTAGGTGTCGAGTTGAGAGGACCACGTATGAGAGCACTGAGTCAAAAAGCTTCCCCCACATTCCCAATATTCCCCTTGCTGCATCCAGGTTGGTAGGGTAGGACTCGCCATTCAAGCCTAGATGGTTGTGTGATGGGGAGGAGACAGGAGTGTGGGAGAAGTAAGTAGGGTACACTCGGGAACTACTCTGAAGTGGTGGGATGGACAAGTCATAGTTTGCGGGAGGAGTGGAGGATATTACAATAGCATGTAGTGCCCCTAAACAGACTTCTCCTTTTCCTGTTCCCCTGATATCTAAGGTTTAAAAAATAATAACCCCGAATATAAAATCACATAATGCTCTCTCTAAACAAGCAGAAATATAATCAGAACTTTTACATTCCAAGCCCAATATAGATTGTCTATGAAAGACAACAATGTTCTACTCAGATTGCAATATCTTTTCTTGTCTATGGCAAAATCATGTTTTGCTGCAACACAGATATCCTCTCTTAAAGGTGGAGCCTTTCTTATTTGAATTCATATCTGAAGGTAGTGTTGTCTATTATGGATCAAACTGGATGTCACAGCGGGTTCTTTTCAATTTAATTGATTTTCCACTTATGATCTGGTTCACATTCTATCTATCAATGCCTAATATGTAAACTAAATGATCTCAACATTCCCTATATTGTGGCTAGAGACTTTAATTGCATTCTCTGTCCCGAGAAAGATATCACCAACACAAAGTGGTGGTATGCAATGCAATTGGTTTATGTTACGATATAGGCCTTAGCAATCCAATATCCTAACTTCTGGAGCAGTGTATCTCCAGAGGTCCACCATCCATCATCACTAACTCTGCACAATGCAACAGAGATTTGGAGTGGCCAGATGAGGAGACAGCATTTTTGGGAGTGTGCAGCAGGGAAGGAGATCTGAAACAAGAAAAGGATAAACTCACTCTTTATCTGTTCTTAACATATAAATAGAATTAGCATGTCACAATACCTTTTCATTGATAAATGCTATTATTCAGTTATTCTTTGATGTTCAGTGAAACAGTAAAGGTCACTGTTCATTATTAAACAAAAGAGAACTCAATAACATTTATAAAAAGAGTGCCTTTATTAATAATAGTAACAACAAATCTGCTAACCAATTCGCACCTTACTCTTGAAATGAAATGCTTACTAAGGAAAACTGAACATGCTGAACCTTGCAGTATTCTCTATTGAGCTAATTCTGTCCAATTACTAAATCCTTGTTTTCAATGTCTTGCTAGAACTGTTACTCACTCTAATTTTCTGTTCCTCATGCAAAGAATTTGTCACTTCCACCTAATTACCCTATACTTGCTGGAATGACCATAATTTCGAAGAAATCCAAAAGAGATGCAAATAGCCATGCCCTAGCTGCTGATGTACAAATTCACCTGTACTGAACACGTCTTAAAACACGTGCTGGAAAATGGCCAATTCTGCAGTGTCATCCCAAATCTTTTTGCCTCCCCCCTCCTCTTCTTTTCTAAATTATTTTTTGTTGGCCTTAGGACTATGTGAGAATGTACCACTGCTAACCAGTGCGAAAGTGTTTGTGCTCACTCCCCCAAACATGGTTTGGTTGGCCTCTACCTTATTGGCATTTTAATTTAATTGTACACCCCTTGTAGAGTACTATACCATATACCCAGGGCCTGCAGTACTTATTATGCCACACATCTAAGTATCACTCTAAAACTTGTCCCAGGCCTGCCATTGCAGCATTAAAGAAGTGTTACACTGTCAAGTCAACTTGGAATTTAAAACCCCTTGCATACATATAAGTCAACCCTGAGAGAGGCCTGAGGTAGCCCATAGGGCAAGGTGCCCTATTATGAAAAGGTAGGACATTTACTTTTAAGTTTTACATGTCATGGTAGTGAAAAACTCCCAAATTCGTATTTCATTGCTGTGTGCCCTACCCCTCTCATACGATAACATTGGGGATTCTGTATTACATTTAATAAGCTGTGATTCCTAATGAGAAGAGTTAGATCTGTTATGTTTGGTACCTATGGAATTGCAATGATAAATCCTTTTTAATGGAACAGTCAAATTTATCATTACAATATTGAAATGCCACATTTAGAAAGTTGTAGTACCAGGAAAGTTGGGAACCCAATCAACCCATGGAAGCTTGGGCAAAACAACTAGTAATAGGTAAAGATGCCTTCAAGGGATTTAATTAAATACTGTCAGTCAAATCAATTTAAAATAATCACTTCATGGTCTAGCCTCAACTGGTAGCTGACTATTGAACAATCAAAACATCAATGTAGTTATTAAAACATGAATATTCAGCAATAGATAATTTTCAGACACAAGTATGTCTACTTTTCAATGATAAACACTTTTAATGTGAACAGAATTAGAAAGGGTACATTGGAATACAACAAAACACCATAATGGAGGATATACAAAAAATAAAACTTTCAAATCATAGGCGTAAACATCTTTTCCAAATAATAATAGAGAAGGAAACGAATCAGAAAAAAACAGACAACAGTTCCTGAAAAGCAGCCAATGCTGAGGAAATATATGTATTTGTCGACAATTCAGTCTTTTGTGGCAGATTTGTCCATCAGACCATCTTCAGGACAAAAAGTCGATTGTTAAAGTAGTCCCCTGTATAAAAATACAATCAAATTACATATATAGCCTACCATGGCACAATTTAGGAAAAAAAAGAGACAAACCCGTTTACAAAAAGAAAAAGGGCCTCATTAAAAATAGGACCATTATGTGCAACTCAAACCTTAACCCAAAGAGTAGTCAAGAAAGAAACAGATCACATACTGTCACCAAAAGAATTGATGTGAGTAATAAAAGAGTATATAACTTACTTAGGTCTGGTCAAGCACTCAATTTGAACCAGAGGAATCATAATTTGGTCTAAAAACTTTAAAGGGGCCTTATGAATAAGCTCCTATAGATATCAACACTGTAAACAGAACAAATGTCTGTTTATGAGTCATCATTTTAAAATAAAAGTGACAATTATAAAAGAAACACTTGGTGTTACACAATTCCAACTAGGCCTCTATCTATAGACAATTAACTCAAAAACATATTCTGCTATCAGCATGGCCTCTGTGTATTTAAAAAAAAGAAATGGTAATTTTTTATATGAAAAAAGGGGAGAAGAACCTACAAATCATCTAAA
This sequence comes from Lissotriton helveticus, assembly GCF_964261635.1. Classification (NCBI taxonomy): domain Eukaryota; kingdom Metazoa; phylum Chordata; class Amphibia; order Caudata; family Salamandridae; genus Lissotriton; species Lissotriton helveticus. Next base: position 1,583,849,855 of record NC_136067.1, on the reverse strand, counting down.
CATAACTGACTGATGACACTGATAATGCACTATAACATGTTCAGAGACCGATTGAGGTTCTAAAGTGATTTCTTTGTTTAGCAGACCACATGAGCCTTAGGGCCAGATGTAGGTGGCGGTAACGGCCCAAATTACCGAATTTCGGCCGTTACCGACCAGTATTGGGCATTTGGGATGTAGGTTGCTACATTTCAGATTCGGTAATTTACCGAATCTGTAATTTAAGGAATCGGTAAATTACCGATTCCTTAAAATACCGAATTGGTAAATTACCATATCTGAAATGTAGGGAGCACCCAAATGAGTGCTTTTCCCATTTTAGGATTCGTTATTTACCACCAACTATAAGTTGATAGTAAATAACGAATATCTTTGAAAATGCAAATCTGTGCATTTTCAACTGTGCCATGTGACAGATATGTATGCCCTTAGGGCATGTATGTGTGCCATATGTGCACACAAGCACGATTCAGGGGTGCAACAGGGTGTCAATGTGACACCCTGGCACCCTTGAATGTGTCCCCCATTTTACCGAATCGGTATTTACCGATTCTGTAATTGCCCTTCATTCCTATGGGCCTCCAGGCCCATAGGAATGAATGGCAATTACTGAATCGGTAAATACCTATTCGGTAAATACTGAATCTTAACGATTCGGTAATTGTTACTGAAAAACTATCTACTTCCCATTTACCTATACTTAAATACCAAATCGGTAAAATTCGGTATTTAAGAATAGGTAAATTGAGATTACCTACATCTGGCCCTTAGATCTTAAATGCGACAAAAGGCTGCAAATTGTATGAATAACACTGTCATTATAAGTTAGTAAATTTGTATTCTTTTGTGAATAGTCAAAAAGAAGTACACTTAACTTAAAGTGTTATTTACTCAAAAGTGTGTCACTCCAGGTCCTTCAACTTGGGGAAACATGTGGGTTACACTTTTGGAGTAAACTGAGTCTCTGGTTTTTTAAGTAGCAAGAAAGTTGTAAACTTGCTCAAATGTGTAAATTACTCAAAAGTGTGTTATTTTGTAAAGCAGGCCCATAGTCATTCTATTTTATTATAGAGCACCTCCCTGTAACGACAAATAATTATCTGTTAATTCATCTATCAATAAATATTCAAGAAATACCACTTCAAAAGATAACCACTTTCCTAAGTTCTCACCTTTTTTCTGTGATTAGAAACAGGTTGGTGCCTCTCTCTTACATACTTTATTACACATGCAAAACGTTTCCATCAAATGGCTGTCCTATTTATTTCAACATCTATCAGCGTGCGTGGGACACATACTCAGGCCCATATTTATGACGCCTTTGCATTGTCCTTGTATCATGCAAGGTGACCCAAAAACAACACAAAAGCTTTGGTAATATTTACAAGGTCCTGCAAGGCCTGATTTGTGTGGCCTTGTGGGGTTTTGTACAGAAATGTAACGCAAGGTAGCTGCTTGCAATGTATTACGTTACATTTCAACTTGGGAGGTATTCCATGGATGAAGCATTTGCATGCATCCACCCGTGGATTTTGCCTTGGTCTCAGATTTACAAATATTTGTAAAAGTGGGAATGCGTCAAAATGCTATGCCTTCCAAGTTGAGTCATAACAAGGGTAAATATCTTTATTTCTACTTGTTATTTCTTCTTTGCACTAGGAAAGTTTTTGTGCAGGAATGTGACCCTTCCTGCACAAAAACAATCCTACCTGAATGCAGGCACCCTTGCACTATGGTGCAAAGGTGCTTGTGTTGACGCTAAGCAGCACTCAGCGTGCCAGTACAAGTAGAAAGCAGAAATGCTCCATATCCTTGAAATAAGGAGCATATCTGTGCTCTCTTTTTCAGGCAATGCGGTGCAACAAGTATGCTTGCTGCCCTGCCTCGTGTGAAAGTTTAATAAATGTGCCCCAAAATCTCTAAGGTACTGATAATTGATTCTGAACTGTTTTTAACGAGGCCGCTAAGAAGCGGACCTCTTCTTTTTTTCGCTGATGAGCAGTGGTTTTGTTAATCAAAAATCGGGGTGAGCAGAAGGATACCATTAGCAGCCCTATTTGACCGCATTTGAGGTCAAAATTATCACTTTTTCTCTCTTCTCATAGCGGCAGCCATTTTCTTTAAAAAATGCCAACATTTTTCTGTGGACATTACCTTCTCTCTTGCACTCTTTGTTTTGCTTTACCAGATTTTTTTCTACATTTAAGGACAGTCTTGGCTATTTTATGGCTTTCTTTTAGCACATAATAGTTTTTGACTCCTGTGCTTCATTTTTTAATGCTGCATTATTTTTGGTTCTTCATTACAGAGGTGATTTTTCCCATTCTAAAAATTCCACGACAATCTGCTCTGTTCTATTGCAACGATTTAGTTGGCGGTTCTCACGGTGGTCCACGTTATCCATTATTGTGCCCACCTCTGGTTATGGTGTTCATGAAGGTGATTTGAGTACTTTATGTGAAGACTGAAGAATACCAATGCCTCTCCTCATCATGCAGCAACCTTGTCGCTATTCTTAAATTCTGTCAATTGTTGAACAAGGTGTTTATTATCTTCATTTAATATGTACTCCTCATCCTCATCTTCTTCTAAAATTGGTTCAACTGCGACCTCATCTACACATAAGAGAGCCAAGCAAGACCCACCTTCTCCTGATAAATCCTCTTCTCATTTTTCTCTTGATCTGGCGCTTGAGGAAATATGTGCGCTACATCCATTTGTGAAAGAAACAAATAGGTGCATACAGAATCTTGATGAAAGGTGGTCGCAAATAGAGCACAGAGTTTCAATCTTAAACAACTTAGAAAATTGAAATAGATGAAATAGCCTATGTTTTTATGGTCCTCAAGAAGGTTTGGAAGTGATGGATCCTATTTCCTTTTCTCTTCCTTTTTACCTCGGTTGGTGAACCTACCATTGTCCCCACATTTGAATATTCAGAGAGCTCATCGTCCAGGTCAACATTTTCAATCTTCTTCTGCGTCACCTAAACTTAGAGGAGTCATTACCTTTTTTCTGGAATTTACTGACTTACTGAAGGTTCTCAATACTGCTACATCTAAAAAGCAGCTTTCATGGCAGAGTAGTAAGATATTTATCACAGAAGATGTCTCACGAGCTACAGCGCTCAGGCAGAAAGAATTTTGAGATCTTCGTTCTCAATTATGCTCCTTGGTTGCTCCCCATCGTCTATTCCATCCCTGTCTCTTCAAAGTAACATTTCAGAATAAAACATCTTTCTTCACTGCTCCTGCGGATCTATGAGAGTTTCTTAGTCTCCATTCTTCCAGCTCCATTGAAACTTCTGCTTCCTTATCTAGATGACTGTATTCTATGTTTACTCCTGAAATTTACATAGATTTTTTATACTTGGTGTTATTTTTCAATTACAGACATATGCTATTCTTTAGTGCTTGCATTGCTTATGCTTACGCTGACCAACCTTTTTCTTTTTAACAAGCTTCTTGGTGTTCTCTCTTGTTCTTTCATCTGGTTTGAGTCTCGTTCGTCCGTCGGTGTGTGCTCTCTTGCTGTGCTGTCTTTACCTATGTTGTCGTTGATCTTTCCCCCGTGTTCATCTTCATCAGGTATGTGTTTACATTTGTCAGTGTTTGACATGTACTGTCTCTTCTTTTTTTAATCTTTTCTTTACTTCCTCTTCTCATCTTTCCTTTGACCTAGTTTTTCATTCATTTCTTTCTTTCTTCATTCTGAATTTTTCAATGGTTGTTGGATATGTTATCTTAATAAACTATTTATCTGTACATATTACTCTCTGTTGTAATATTCAAAATTATCTCATGGAATGTTAAGGGAGTTATTAATCCTATAAAGAGAGTTTTGTTTCATCCAGCTAAATATTCTCCTGACTTGATTCCTCTCCAAGAAACTCACCTTTCTGAACCTGAAGCTTTAAAATTTAAACATGGTTAGGTGGGTTTGTTTTTTTTCCTCCCTCTTTGACTAAGAAAAATTGTGTTATTCTTCTATGTCATAAGAATTTAAAATTGATAATTATTTCCCAAGACTCTGATACCGAAGCCAGATGGCTTTTTGTTAAGTTGATTGTTAATGACATTCCCTTGACTAACTGTAATAGTTATGGCCCTACTCAATCTGATATTTCCTTTTGGCCTACTATTTACAAAAAGTGTTTACGACATGCTGATAATTTCCAAAGTTAAATGTATTCCCCCAAAAATGTTTCTTTCCTTCATTACCCAGTGCATTTTGGTTGATTCAAGGAGAATTTGTAATCCTCTTACTAGAGATTTTCCTTCTTTCTGCACCTTATGGCTTCCTCTCTAAGTTTGACCATATCTTTGTCACTAAATTGATTTCCCGAAATCTCATAAGCTATTTTATTGAACCAATTCTGATTTTTGATCATGTCCCGGTCATTACAGAATTCGATTTGCTACCGGTACATGCTAAATTTATTAGATGGAGATTTAATAACTTTCGTTTACTTTACCCTGCTTTCTCTTTTTCTTTTTTTTCTGAAGAATTCTTTAGCATCCATGCAGACTTTACTTTCTCTCCTCAATTACTTTAGGATACTTTCAAGGCGTCTGCTCGAGGACACATTATTGATTTTGTCTCCAAGAAATATAAATCTTTTCTTAGCCAGAATCAGTCTCTTTTATTAGACAGTAAACAATGAGAACATCAATATTATTCTTCATCTACTGCACCTATTCTACAAGAAAGTCTCCACAAATAAAGCCTTCTTGATTTTACTTTGCTGTAGGACCTGGTATTATGGTGGACGTAATAAGATGGGGAACCTTTTAATTAATTATTTGAAGGTTCATAGGCAAGGTCACAATTTAGATTCAATAAACACTGATTAAGGAATTCCTGAGATTTTGGCAGCATTTGCTAAATATTATCACTCTCTCTATACACCAGAATCTCTACCCCTCCTTGCTTAGATAAAAGCTTATTTAAACACACTGAAAATTCCCTTAGTTAGCATAGAGATTTTTAACCCTTAGAGGCTGACATCTCTATGTCAGAGATACTTTGAGGGCTTCAATCTCTTAAGAAGGGTAAATCCCCTGGCCCTGATGGTTTCCCGGTCAAATTTTTTTCTTACTAATCTAATCTTTTTCATCCTAAATTACTACATCTTTTTCAATTTTTCTCTGACTCTGGTTCTGCTGGCGGCACCTTCCTGGAGGCTAATATTTGCCTCATCCATAAAGAGAGCAAAGACCCTTCTTTTTGTAAGAACTACAGGCAATTTTTGTTAGTTACAGAGGACAATAAAAAATATTTCCCAAATTACAAGCTTAACGTCTTGAGCCCTTCGTTCCTTTGATGATTGGAAAGGGACAGTCAGGTTTTGTTGAAAGGTAGGTTTACATCTGATAACGCAAGATTATTTTTCAACTTTCTCAATAGGGACTCTTCTCTGTCATATCCCCTGGCAGCAATTTCTATTGATGCTGAGTAAGGATTTGATAGCATAGACTGCTCCTGCTTGCTTAAATCCCTGGCCTGGCATGGGTTAGGCCCCCATTTCATTTAATTCATTTCCCTACTGTATCAATCTCCTATGGCATGGTTTTGGTTAATGACAAGATTTCTAGCCATTTTCCACTAAATCGTAGTGTTAGTCAAGGTTGTTCTTATCCCCTCTTTTATTTATAATTGCTCTATAACCTTTCCTATCCCACATCAGAAATAATGTTGTAGTTCATGGATTTCAATATGGAGATAATCACCTAAAACGTTCAGCTTATGCTGATGATATACTTCCCTTCATTTCCAATCCTGAACATTCTCTTTAAGCCCTTCTTCAGGAAATATCTGCCTTTTCCTTGGTTTCAGGCTATACGATTAATACTGATAAAACTGAAATTATGCCACTTACTAAGTTTACTTTCAGCCATTCTTTCATCGCCACGGATTTTCATTGAATACTTCCAAGTTTAAATATTTGTGCATAAAGATACGATCATGGCGAATGTTAATGATTGTTTAGATAAAGTAAATAAACTTCTTTCCTCTTGGAACCCTCTCTTTCTCTCCTGATGGGGGTCATATAGACTCCATTAAAATGATGATTTCACCCATAACATTATATGTCCTTTCAATGACCCCGGTCTATATCCCGGCTACTTTAAAAAAAAAAAACTAGATTGAAACTTATCTATATTTCTTTGGATCAACAAATGAAAAATCTAAAATTTTGCGTACTTACCTTCAGAAATCTAAACAAGAAGGTGGAGTTAATTTCCCTGACTTTTCGTTCCATCATAACGTTTTTTCCTTACGTGAAGCTTCTATATGGCTTTTTATACCACAAACTCCATTTACTCCTTCATGGTTGGACAGTGAATACTTGTTTCTAGCTTGTTTTCTACCTCGAGACGTTTTATCCTTCTCCGCTAAATCTTCCATAACCTCTTCACTTCTTTTTAAGCACACTTGCGTTAACCTAGAATATGACTCGTTACAACGCGAGTCATCACAACGCATTCCATACCAACGCAGTTGTTACAACAACCGCATTGTGACCACACAAAGCCATTACTACGGAAGTCATTACATCGACCTGCAGTAGATGGCGTGCTGAAATTAGAAATGTATAATTTACTATTCCAACTCCAGCCTACATAACAGTAGGGAAGGTCTTGGAATAGTAAACTATACTATTTGTAATGTTAGCATGCCATCTACTACAAGTCGATGTAATGACTTGCATAGTAATGGCAGTGCGTAGTAACAACGCGGCCGTTGTAACAACTGCGTTGTAAGTGCATCGCGATGTGATGCCTGCGTTATTGTGGCTGTTTCCCATTACCCTACAACCTATCAGCCACAAATTGTAACTCGCACATCCTTCTGACACTCCCCCCTCTGGTACAATAATCTCATTACTATTAATATGAAATCTTTATTTTGAAATTCTTGGAGACACAGAGGTAATATTTGGGCTAAAGATGTATTTTCTACTAATGTTCCTCTTTCCATTTCCCAATTTCAACACCTCTTCAAATGTTCTTGTTCATTTCTATCTAAGTTTCTCCTGTTTATAAATATTTTTCCTGATGTTCTTAATTCCATGCCTGACTCGTCCTCTTATTCACTGACTTAGTCCCCTCTTTGTTTAATTCTTGCTTCACCTATATATAGATTCCTTCATTCTTCATCTTCTATAAGATCCAAAACTAAGATAGACACATCTTGCGCAGCTCACACAGAAAAAACAGGGCTCCACCGAGATCAGCAGCAGGTTAGTAGAGTTACTATTTTGGAATAAGATTTGGGATAAATTGTACAAAACTTCCAGAACAGCTTCTACTTCTCAGTCTTTGTTTTTCTCTATCATAGGTTATATCTTCCCTCTTCCACAATTGCTAAATTCTCCATGAGTTCATCTTCAAAATGTTGGTCCTGTGATCTTCATATTGGTGATCTTGTGCATTTATTATTTCATTGTCCACATGCAGGTTCCCTTTGGGAGAAGGTTTGGTCTTAGCTTCCCATCATTTTTCACTTCAGTTGCCCATTAACTCCCTGACAGTTTTTCTGGGTAGTCTTTCTGAAGATATCCACTCACCTTATAATAATCTACGATTGTTAGATCTTATGCTGGCTCTAGCTTTTCAGCAACTTTCTATTAATTGGAAATGCTCATTAAATATTTCTTACAAAATATGGTGGTATCATATATGTCACCATCATAGATTAGATACTTCTTTATCATCTTTGTATTGTGCATCTGTTAAAAGATATTTTTATTGGTTGCCTCTGACTTCTTTTCTAGATGTTGCAGCATTTAAATCCTCTAATTGTACTCCAACTGAAAAATGTAAACCACCATGAATACTTTGTGTCTTTGCTTTTCGCATTGTCTTAATAAAAATGATATTTAAAAACATTTAAACAGCTTTTCTTCTTTTTGTTATTTGGTGGACTTTTCTTAATGGTTTATGCATACTCCTTGATATTGTTATATCTGTTTTTGCCATTACTTGTTTCAATAAAGCTGCTTTACCATAAAAGACAGCCATAAAAGTGCAATCATTCTGGGCACAATACATAAAGGTAAACTTACACTTTTGTCTATGTTTACTACTTATCAGTATTCACAAAGGTAAGTTACTACTTGTAAAGTTAGACTTTTGGTCTAAGTTTACCTTTGTGAATGCCAAAAAGTAGAAAAGTTAATCTTTTGGTCTACGTTTACCTTTGTGAATCCCCAAAAGTACTAAACTTACACAAAACTGTAAATGATAGATGTTGGCGCTTTTGCACAGAGCAGAGGGAATCACTAACCCACATCCTCTGCGTTTGTGAAAAGCTGCTCCACCTAAGAATATTCTGGCTGCACCCAATGTGGTGTGCTTTAAACATTAGAACTTGCCAGGCAGCCTGAAGCATGCCTTACAATTGAATCCTCAGAGGTGGAAGCAAGATTCCTAAAGTTCCTGAAAGCGGCCCTGGCATTACTCACGTGAACCAGATTCTGTACCCCCAAGAGACTGCTAAAGTCATCACAAACTTTTAAATGATCAATTCCTTTAGTGAGCCCAACAGGCTTTCACTCTACAGAATGGCTAATTGTGATAAAATCAGCTCTCTGTGCTTTTGAGCAATCTCATAAGTAATTGCACTTAATATGGGCCTTGTTTAGATGAACGGAGCATGGATAAGTGCATTTTTGACTAGACCATATACACTGTTATGAAGCAAATTTAAATATATTGAGCATGGACATGTGCCTTTTGACTAGATCACAGGTTCTGTTATGAGTTCAGATCTGTAAGCCATTCAGGGGCTTTCGAATTAGACACAGAGGCACACCATGATGATGATGATGATGAATGCATTCACTATACCTGTGTGCCTTACTGAACCGGGATAGTTTTGAAATTGAAATACCTGCCCTATTTGAATCTGTAAAGCCATCATGTGTTTTCAGAAGTGAAATTAATGCATCATAATCTGCTTTTGCCACTCACATGTTCAAACTGTGCTTCATATTTACTTTATGAACCTCTATTTGCTTAAGCATGAGTCAATGCTTTACCTTTAAATTTGATTCATAGGACCGTGTTCTACATGTGTCAGAGTTCAGGGAGTAGCAGTATTAAATGTTGTTGATGGAGCAAGGATTCACACGTGAAGCGACTTGCTTGTACTCATGAACCTCGAATAACCTTAATAAAGTAACCAACATGTTTGTTTTACTAATTTTGCATATTTTACATCAACATGGGGTGTCCGAGTGAAGCTTTCTTATGTATTTGCTAATCAAAATACGCTTGCATTTAAGATGGCTGCTGCTACGCGAGGGTTTCTATTGCGCATGCGTCTGTCATACTCACGTCACATGGCGTATTCGTTATTTTGGAGGGAATCTGCCGCTTCTGCGCACTAGTGCTAATATCGCTTCTCTATGTTCTCACATGTGAAATCTTGCACTGCTGCTTTCGTTAAACTGTTCGTTCTGCCTAATCCTAATGCTATAGTTAAAATTAAGATAATGGGTATAGAGTAGAAATACATGGTATACAGTGTATTCATTTATTCTGTTCTAAAACTGTTTCTTTTCCATTTCATATCGCACTTTGAAAACTGGCCTGGCTTATAACGCTGTACTCCATATTTGTTGAAACTGCGATTGCGCGAAAATCTCAAGTCTCTGGAACAGTGACCTTTGGACTATGGTCAAGGAACTGACTGACTAGAAGATGATCATGGAAACAAGCACTTGTGAACCCAAATTTATACAATGTTAAAACAATGTATTTGCCAATAGAACATCCATTGTTGGGTGGAATAAAACCTCATGAGAACCTGAATTTGATGGGCAGGAACGTAAATTTGAATAAGAGATGGTAAAATTCTCAAATTTGGTGTGGTGTGACGACCTCTCCTCCTCTTTTGTCCAATCGAAATTGGGGATCCTTACACTTGCAACATTGGGGGGATGGTACACTGACCTGGAAAATAGTATAACTAGCATAGGTTTAGCTAGAGAATTTGTCAGACTTGTCCGAATAGCTGACCTGTCACTGACCCAACGCACTCAATAGGTGACTAAGAGCAGAGGGCTGCGGAGCACTCTGTCAGAAGATTCGCTGACTCAATCGGGGTCCGGGAACCTGAGGTGCTGGTGGAGCACTTTGTCAGTGAAATCGATAACCCAATCGGATTTCTGACTGTTAGTTGCAGAGAGGGAGTAGCGCAGGCGATGCAACTGAACTGTGGCTACTGGTCTTAACCTTTGGTGGTCCGGTCCCGATCCAAATCTGGTTTATCCTGTCCTGATCCTGATCTGCACCTGCTAGCCTACTGGCAACTGCAACTTTTGGGATTTCTGTCCTTAACTGACCCGTGGCCAGGGTTGGTCTTCACACCATTCTAGGTAAATATAAATCTGTGTGGGTATCGTCATTATATTTCTGTGTATCCTTTTCTTTACCTTCCCAAATCGATAAAGCTTTGATTGCATATGTTCCTTTTTTATCTTACCCTTCTCTTTGCAATGATAAATTCGTCATTTGATTTAATAGTGTGTTCCATTTTCTTACCTTCTCTATAGTTATATGCTCATATCGTTTTTCGTAATTGCATAATGTGTTCCCTCTTCATACCCACCCTTTGATAATTGCTTAAAGTTGTGTTATATAGCATGTTCCTTCTTTTTTCACCCTTAGAAAAATTGTGTAAGTGTGTTTTAAATTTTAATAGCATGTTCCCTGTTCTTACCTTCCCTTTAAACTGCTAAATGATGGGTATAATATATCTTTTGCATAACTATACAATATTTCTGATTTTCGTTATTGAGAGCCTTAAAGTGTTCAATCTTTGGATCATGACCATTTATGAAGTTTAGATAAAGAGTTTAAAACTTTCCAGAGTCTGTGGTTATTATATGAGTGCAAATGTTATTATCCTATTAATCTAACTCCCTGATCCAATAGGTTACAGGTACCAGTGACAAGGATTGGTAAGGCAATGGTATAGGTCCTAGTAGGTAAAATATCTGGTAGTTAGAGCGTAGGTTACCTGATTTAAGACATGTGTAATTGATTATGGGCCCAGGTGAGTATGGTAAATTTATAGTCGGGTGACCTGTGCGCTCTATCATTATGTTTAATTTATTTTAATTAAAGTATGCTTTATCATTGATAAATGTACTTTGCGCATACTCCTGTGACAATAAGGCTCATTTTTCCCTTCATATATTTGGAGTAAGGGACCAGTACATTTGTGTCTTGTATACCAACCTTAAATACTGCGACCCAGATTTATAAATGTATGACGCAACACAGTGCAGCAACCAATGTTACTGGACTGCCTTGAGTCATAAGGACAGAGAAGAATTGTGCCACATGTACTAAAATATAACACTGGTGGACTTATGGCTATCATGCGCCAAAGCACACCCCCTTGCTCCATAGAGCAAGGGACTGTGAGTTCTCTAAAGAATAGTTTTCTATTGGAATGGGAACCTTCCCGTACAAAAACTATCATTTAAAACTTTTCCCACTTTGTGTGCCGTACAATGCAGCACATGTGGAAAGACTGGGAAATACGGAGAAATTGAAACTTTTCTCCTTGTCACTCCTTTCTTGAGTAGGTGTAAGATTTTGGCTCAAATCTCTTTCTGTGAATCGATAGATAGGGATTTGTGTCAAAACCCATGGGTAGTTGCAGCAGAACCATTGGGTGTTCATAATTTTTTCTGCTAACTTAGCTGGAAAAGGAAGCTGTGCGACAGGGCAATACATATTGGTATCAAGTGGGTCAAGGGTGTGTTTCTTCAGGAAAGGAAGTACAGGCGCAGCTTTCCATGCAGTCGGAAAAATGCCTGTTCTAAACATGATGGAAAAGATGGCTGCGAGGTGATGTGATATGACTTCAGGAACCAGGTGAATCACCCTGGGGGGACATGGGTCATTGGCGGAACCCCACTTAATCAAAGGTATAAGTACAGCAATTTAAAATAATTGTATCTGTATTGTGCTTGAGTAAGTGGTGTATTGAATGGCATCATAGGAGTTGAGGTTTCCAGATAGATACTACTCATGCAGTACATATCTGTTGTAGTTCTTTTGGGTATGTAGGTAGCATGACATCTGAATGCCCTCCCATATTTACATAAAAAACATACAATAGTCGTGATCTTTGATTCAGACAACACCCATCTAACAGTCATGTTTCCTTATTGCTCTGGTACTGCAGAATGTCTGAATGTGTATCTTTCATGTAAAAATACAGGAAAGTGGGCCTAAACATTTTGGATGACACCTCCCTTTTCACACAGTGCCTATGTTTAATGAATGCTAGAGTTTCCTGTAGTATAAACTCTTATGTGAAGCTATGTTACTGAGCACACACTAAACCACTATGAGCCTTTAAACCATTGAAAGAGCATAGAGAAAAACACCACCTTTGTGGTTGAAACATTTTTCAAATTCAATTTCACACTCTATACATTCAAGATTGTCTTGTTTAGTTGCATGTGAATAATTGTAGCTTGTCTTGCTCTTCCATAGGTATTCACTGCTACCCCCATAACTATGACAGCTGCCATTATGATTTTAAACACCTCTACTATCACCTGCACTTCTACCATCACCCCTTCCACTGTCACAATCACCACCACTGTTATCACCACCACTAGCACCAATATCAACATTATAACTAAGGCTCCCTGTTAATGATTTTTACAGATAAACACAGACTTAAAACCATTTATTTTCTTGTCTTTATTTATTTTTAAATGTGGATAAAAACTGAAATTGAGTGCTTTTTGAGGGATTCGAAATACACTTTGCCATGACCGCCAGGCCAATAACTGTGAATTGATAGGTAAGGGGGTTAACAATGAAAGGGATTTTATTAAAGAGCCTTAAACAGCTGTAACAATGCACAAGGCTGATACTGAAATGTGCATATTTTTATATAAGTGCACTGATGTCTCTTCTGCAGGTGTTCATATTACTGAAACCATACAGACATTCAAGCATGAGTGCATATTTATTGATTAAATAGATGTGGAAATATACCAGTTTCAGATTTACTTTTTTCACAAAACGCACAATAAATATGGATAAAGTTGCCAAAAAATAAATAAGGATAAATACAGACGGAAATTACAAAAAATAAATACTATAAAACCGAGAGCCCTAATCATACCCAACATTACAACTGCCTGCACTATCACCACTACCACCACTGCTACCACCATCCTCATCTATACCAGCCTTACCAAGACTACTGCTATCCCCATCACTAATGTCATCACAATGCTCTTGTTCATTCAAGAACCTTATGCCTTCTACAGTGCTATGCATGTGATGTGGACAGGTGTGTGAGAAATATTGTGTGCTTGCAGCTGCGGTCGGTAGTGGGAGTATCTGCTGCTTTACAGGTAAGTACCCATATAAATAAGTAAAACGAATTTCGTGGCGTGCACTTCATCCCCAAATGCGATGCAGTGCACGCAATGAAATTTGTTTTCTTTATTTATATGTTTACTTACCTGTAAACCTCCGTAATCCATAGATAACTACCCCCCACCCTGCCCCTCCCCCTCCCCACGTCACCGCCTGGCAGGTACTCCCACTACCGACTGCGGCTGTGTGCTTGCTATCAGAAATAAAAAAGGCCTGACCTGTTTGTTTTGCCAATCCTTGTTCCTCGTCCCTTCCTCTTCTTCCCACATCTTATCTGTGTCTCTTCAGTTCTCACACTTGCAAGGTGATCCAGCGCTAACCATATCTAATCAGGGATCAACACTCAATAACATCTCAGAACAATGGCCCATACACATTCACCCAAGTCCCTGATGCACCGGGGGTCAATTTTTATAATGACTTCAAATTTCAATTTCCTTCACAGATTTATGTTGGACATCTCTAAATATATTGCTAACTTATACATCAACTTTCCTTCTTCTTGGTCGATGAACCAATTAGTTGATGGTAATGATAGTACTATCTAACTAACTATTCAGTCAGCTAAATAATCACTGACTCTCAGTTAAGGTAATAAAGTTTTATCTCAAAAAATGATTGAAAATGCTCATTGCTTACGGTTACAAATGCAAACAATAAATTTACGAAAAGAAGAGAAAACTTCATCATATACAAACAGTGTCAAACTCATCATTTAATTAATGCTACATAGACAAAAATACATTTGCAAAATAATTATGCAAAATACAAGTCAGAAGAATAATAAAAACACAAAGGATCTGTGGAATACCACCCCTCTGGCCTAGGAAGTGGTGGGGGTCCCCTGAAATAGAGTCAGGGAAAAAAGATTTCAGGAACCGGCCAGGACAGAAACAGCTAGGTGTGACAGTTTGGCTTCTTTAGTCATCCTCTCTCTCTCCTTTAGAATGTTGCAACCTCAGAGTGCTGAGGACTTGTTTGAGAATTCTTGCTACTGGGTCAATCAATCAATCAATACATTTGTAAAGCTCACTAATCACCCGTGAGGGTCTCAAGGTGCTGGGGGGGTGGTGCTACTATTGCTCAATAGCCAGGTCTTGAGTAGCCTCCTGAAGGTTAGCAGGTCCTGGGTCTGTCGTAGGAGCAGGGGGAGGGTGTTCCAGGTCTTGGCAGCGAGGTGGGAGAAGGATCTGCTGCCGGTAGCCGCTCTTCGGATGCGAGGGACGGTGGCGAGGGCGAGGTCGGCTGAGTGGAGCTGGCGGTGGACGTAGAAGGTGAGTCGTCTGTTGAGGTAAGTCGGACATGTCTTGTGGAGTGCCTTGTGTGCATGGATGAGGAGCTTGAAGGTGACCTCTTGTTGATGGGGAGCCAGTGTAGGTCTCTCAGGAGGGGAGTGGTGTGGCTGTGGCGGGGTACGTCGAGGATCAGGCATGCAGAGGCGTTCTGTATACGTTGTAGTTGTGTCAGGAGTTTGGCCAGGGCTCCCGCGTAGAGGGCATTTCCGTAGTCCAGCCTGCTACTGACGAGGGCCTGGGTGACTGTTCTTCTTGTTTTGGTGGGGATCCATCTGTAGATCTTGCGGAGCATGGGGAGGGTGTTGAAGCAGGAGGATGAGACGGCGTTGACTTGCTTGGTCATGGAGAGTCTTGATTCGAGGATGACTCCCAGGTTGCGTACATGGTTGGTGGGTGTCGAGGCTGTTCCCAGTGCGGTCGGCCAACAGGAGTCGTCCCAGGCTGAGGGGTTGAAACTGAGGATGAGGACCTCCGCAGTGTCTGAGTTCAGCTTCATCGGCTGTTCTTTGTCCATTCAGCGATGGCCTTCGTTCCTTCGTGGAGGTTGGATTTGGCGGTGAGGGGGTCCTTGGTGAGGGAGAGGATCAGTTGGGTGTCATCGGCGTAGGAGATGATGTTGAGGTCATGCAGTCGGGCGACGTGGGCGAGCGGGGCCATGTAGATGTTGAACAGTGTCGAGCTGCGGGACGATCCTTGGGGTACGCCGCAGATGATCTTGGAGGCTTTGGATCGGAATGGAGGGAGGCAGACGCTCTGGGTTCTGCTGGAGAGGAAGGAGGTGGTTCATTCCAGAGCTTTGTCTTGGATCCCTGCGTTGTGGAGGCGTGTGCGTAGGGTGCGGTGGCAGACTCTATCGAAGACGGCTGAGAGGTCCAAGAGGATGAGGGCCTCGGTTTCGCCGTTGTCCAGCAGGGTCCAGATGTTATCAGTGGCAGCGATGAGGGCAGTTTCGTTGCTGCGATTGCTCGGGAACCCTGACTGGGATGGGTCCAGGATGTTTTTCTCTTCAAGGTAGTGGGTCAGTTGTCTGTTGACTATCTTCTCGATGACTCTAGCCGGGAACGGGAGCAGGGAGATGGGCCAGAAGTTCTTGAGGTCTCTCGGATCTGCCTTGGGTTTCTTGAGCATGGCCTTGATCTCGGCGTGCTTCCAGCTCTCCGGGAAGGTCACGCTCTTGGGGGGATATTGATGACTTTGCAAAGGTGGGGTGCGATGGTGGCGCTGGCTTTGTTGAAGATGTGGTGGAGGCATGAGTCTGACGGTGAGCCGGAGTGGATTGTGCTCATGGTTTTGATGGTGTCATCATCGTTCATGGTGGCCCAGGCGAGTAGGGGGTCGTAGTCGATGGTAGGTGTGGGGCCTGAGGTGTCGGTGGCTGTCAGGGCAGTCTGGTTGTTGAAGCTGTTGTGGATGTCAGCGATCTTGCGGTGGAAGAAGGTGGCAAGGGAGTCGCACAGGTCTTGTGACGGTGGGATGTCGTTGGTGTTGGAGAGTTCCTTCACGATGTTGAAGAGCTCCTTGCTGTTGTTTGCATGGTTGTCGAGGTGGTCTTTGAAGGAGGTACTCTTGGCGGATCTGATGAGGTGATGGTGTCTGCGGATGGTTTTCTTGTAGTCTGCATGGCTGTCCGTTGTCTGTTCAGGTTGCCATTTCTTCTCAAGTTTCCGGCAGGTTTGTTTGGAGGCCTGGAGGTCTGAGGTGAACCATCTGGCTCTCTTGTCGGTGCATCTGTTGGAGGGTTTCTTGGGCAGGGCAAGAGTGTTGGCGCAGTCGTCGATCCAGCGCCTGAGGTTGCGGGCTGCGGAGTCGGTGTCGGTGGGGTTGGCAGGTGGGCTTCGGTCGAGGCTGGTGTTCAGATGGTCTGCGGTGACATTGCTCCAGCTTCGGCGGGGGATCTGTTGAGTGCGGTGGTGCATGGTGGGTTTTCGGAAGGTGAAGTGGATTCAGCGGTGGTCGGTCCAGTGGGGTTCGGTGGTGTGGCTGAAGGTGATGTGGGGGCTTGCGGAGAAGATGGGATCAAGTGTGTGACCGGCAAAGTTGGTGGGCGTTGTGACGAGATTTCTGAGTCAAAGGTTGGCGAGGTAGTCGATCAGGGTGGTGGAGTTGGAGTCATTGTTGTTCTCGAGATGAAAGTTCAGGTGTCTGAGGAGGAAGTAGTCTGTCGAGGCCAGGGCTTGCGGGCTGACTAATTCGGCGATGGTGTCGCTGAACTGGAGCCGTGGTCCGGGGGTCTGTAGATGAGTGTTCCTCTGAAGGTGGTGCTGGGGTTAGTGTGGATCTGGAAGTGCAGGTGACAGTTTATGTCATCTTTGGTGAAGGTGATAATAAACATAACTCTTACCTTATGCTGGCTCCATACTTGCTTCAAGAAGACATCACAATTTGGTGACGATCTGGATGGGATATGGAGTATGTAGCACCTTAACTAGGCGAACAAGATTTAAAAGTTTTTTCGTCAGTTCGGCTGTTTGGAGTTTACTTGACGTGTCAGCATAGGTACAACTGCTGTTTGTTGTGGGGACTGTTTCCTGTGTCCCAATCCTTCACTGTTGAGTCTGTTGTGCGTCAAACCCTGACGGATTTTGAGTTAGGTGCCGATCATCACGGAGCTTTGGATGGAGGAGCGGCTTCACCAAAGAGAGCTACTGATGTTAACGAGGAGTTTTTGGATAGCGGAACAGCTTCAGGCGAGAGAGCTTCTGACGCTCGCGTGGAGTTGCGGCTTTCCACATACTGTCAAGTATTTCTTTTTTTTCCCCTCTCTCTCCTAAGGATTACTCTTGTGTAGAATCTTGTTTCCTGTAATCTCCTCCCTGTTTTGATGCAAACAGTCCTGCGCAGTGTATCTTGTAAGGGGTCTGCTAGAGGCATGTAAATGAGTCAGTTTCAGCCTCTCGCAGTTTTGTGAAGACCTTGTCTTATCTGTTTCCAGTATCACGTATCCTGCCGTTGTTTCTGACTGAATCTGAGAAAAAGAAGGGAATTTTTTTTTGTGTATTTAGGAGGTGTGTAAACGTGGCAGTTACTGCTCCTTGCAGATTCATTTAGCACCATTATTCACAAGGAGAATTCTCTTCTGTCGGCATCTGTGACTGTGTAATACAGTGGAGAATACAGTCATTTGAGGTGGAATTTCATAATTTCAGTGAGTGGAAGCACCTCATTGTTTATTTATTTTTTTAAGTATATGACAATGGAAGCAAAGAGACAAAACCTTTTGAATTATCCTTTCTTTATTATAATTTTTTTTACTTCAACAGCATTCATTTTGGAACAGTGACTCTGAAATCATCTGAACTTATCTGCAAAGATTAATATTTATATGTGTTCTAGTTTTTGGAGGTGGCTTTTCCATATCTTCTGGGTTACCTTATTTATGGTCAACAGTATTTAGTTGTGTTGTCATTAGTTTTGGTACAATAGGTGACACTATAGCTAAGCAATATGCAGAATGCTACTTCACCACCTTTTTTTCCATCTCCAGGGGAAACTTTGATTTGTTGGGCTAAATGTAAAAAGGTTTTTGGGAATTATGCACGTGTGTGTGGCACTAATCTTAGTGCAGAGCGGAAGCATGCTTTATTGTTACATTATTTGGGAGCTATTCTTATTCAAATGACAGAAGGAAAATATAATTTAGTTGCTTGCATTTCAAGATCTCTCAGTTATTGAGAGAGAGTCTCTAGCTCTGTAAAGATCAATTTTGAGATTTAAACATTTTCTTTGGGGTGTCAGGTTCTATGTCCAGACCGATCACAAACCATTAGTTGAAGGGTTCAATAAGAAGGGTCTAGATTTGCTTTTATCTCGAATTTGCAGATGGATTGTTGGTTTACAAGATTTTCCGTTCTCTGTACAATACGTTTCAAGGGCAAGTAATTTTTCTGCTGATTGCTTATCAAGGTTGGTAGACATGTCTACCTCTCCGGTGGTTGATGTTGATGATCTGGGTGAGGAAGATGAGGTGAATGTCTGTGAGGTGACAGAAGGAACCATAAATGAAGATGAATGGTTAGATGAACTGCAGAAGGATGCTGTTTTGTGTAAGGTGAGGAATTTTGTCAGTTCAGGGTAAAGAAACAGATCCGAGCTTAAGGAATGCGAGGGAGGTTGGGAGAAAATCATTGGTGAGCTTGCAGTGGACAGGGGTTTCTTATTGCGTGGCAGTTGATCCCTGCTGAGATTTTGAGAAGTAACATATTACAATTGGCTCATGAAGGACACATGGCCATTATAAAAACTAAGGGTAGGCTTCACAGAGATTTCTGGTGGCCTGGTTTTGATCATGATATTGAGCGTTTGATCAGAGACTGTACTGAGTGTATTCTTAGTGGCAAAGGTTTGAGAACTAGTCAGACACCCATGTTTTGTAGAACTTGTAGGACCAGTGGGAGGAGAACATGCTACTCCTTATGCTTTAGTTCTCATGTATCTGTACTCAAGATGGGTAGAAGTGTTGTGTGTCCATGATATTTCTTCCTTTTCGGTGATTACTCTTTTGGATAATATCTTTTGACGTGAACGTTTTCCTTGTTACTTGTTAACAAACGATGGTATGCAGTTTTGCTCATGTGAAATGGACAATTATTTGAATGAGTGCGGCATTGTGCACAAAACGTCTGCCTTATATCAGCCTGAGACTAATGGTGCTATTGAGAGGGTGATCAAAACACTTAAGAAAGGTATTCAATTAGCAAGAGTAAATAACTTCGATTGGAAGGTTGAGTTGTCTAAAAGACTGTTTGGAAGGGGCGTGGCCAAGATGGCGGTGAGGTAGGACACACTGTTTTCGGCTCCTGCCCGTCACCCGCCCGTACCAGCACAGCACGGCTCCTTTGGGGCCCGAATAGCCTGAGGTGACGCGGCGCAGTCCTGCAGCGAGCACTGGACCCGGTTTGAGCCAGGAACCCCAGCTGAAGCAGTCGATGCGAGCCTCATGCAGGAGCCACGGGAGACAGACCTGGCCGTCCGGCGACGGGGCGACCTCGACAATGAGGCGGTTAGCAAACTTAACCACCGAGGCCTGCTTCTTGTCTCCCGGCCTCCGCATTGCCAGCTCCCCGACCGGTTGATCCTTCCGGTGCAGAGACCACCGCTTGTCAGGCGGCCCACCGGGAGGGCTACGCATGGCACCATCGGAGGAGGCCAGCCCGTAATCTGCGCCACGGGAGGGAGTTGCTTCAGCACTGCCCTTTGCGCCTTCCGACATTGCAGGAGTTAATAGAGAGGTCTCCGCTGAGCATGCACAACAGGCTGCGAGCGGACTTCGGGCCTTGCCAGTGCCTTAGGCCGCAACGATTCCCGGCCCGGAGTGAAGTCAAGCCTGCAGAGGACGCGCACGCCCTGGCGGTGATGTCCGCGAGCCCGCGGCCTCGAGGGTGCCGGATCGGGCAGGCCTGGACACACCTCACTGCCCGCAAGGAGGCCAGCTGCCGGAGCACACCGCCTGCGACATTGCTGAAGTGGGGGCCCCCGGGGGCCTCTGAGGGATGAGAGTGGAAGCGAGGCGGCCGGGGAATAGCTTCAGGACACACAGTGTCAATCATGGGATCCCCCTAGCACACCCGCACCAACAGCAGCGCCTGCCCCGTGTGGACCTGAGGGGCAGTGAAGCGGTCTGGGGTGCTCCTAGACTTGACGGCACGACCTCCCCCCTACGGGGTCTGGCTGGGATTCAGGCCTACAGACACCCGAAGCAGATCACCACTCCCGGTGTGGGCAGCAGCAGGGCCTTGGCCCCTTGGGGCATCGAGGAGGAGGGGGCACAGAGGAACACAGTACAAACTGCTGCACATCCCCCTCTAGCATACACACGAGTGGGAGTGTATGCACAGAAGGCTGCATAGGATGGGGCGGCGCGTGGCCTGCAGGGGGTCCGTCCCAAAGGATATACCGTCTTGGACAATTTGCTACGGACAAAAGAGATGGTGCAGAGGCCCATTACGATCGACAGTGCCTCAGCTCTACATCGAGGCAGCCGCAAGTTTAGCAGGAGTCCCACCTTCCATCCCTTCGCACAAGGGGCTGATTGCCAGCTCAATCCCCAAAGCTGGGAGCTCCCGGATACACACGCAGCCCTGGACATAGGAGGTCAGCTCTCCCCACCTCTGGGGCATTCAGCTTACTGCCGAGTGGAGGGATAGATGAGGCTGCAGAGAGCACTCGCTAGCTCGACAACGCGCCAGATGCCCCTAACCCAACGGCCCTTTCCCTGGGGGCAGCTTTCTTGATCACCGGCCCCAACATGGCCCACACCGGATGGAGACTGGCCAGTAGGTACAAAACCAGGAACAATAAAGTGAAACCCTTAAAGATATTTTTGGCCGCTCACAATCCATACCAAACATAGCTGCTGCGACCCCCCAGGCTGTGACCTTGAGGTCCTCCCCAGCCACTGGGGATGAACCCATCACGAAAGCCTTCCTGGAGTCATTGTTCCTCACTCTTAGGGAAGACATACATTCGGTGAAGACGGCATTCACCACGGAAGTCAGAGAGATCCACAGGGATATAAATGGTGTGGGAGAACGGGTGGCTACCCTCGAGGAGAAAAGTGACGCTACAGCATCTGAAATAACACTACTCCAGCAAGAGGTCATCCGACTTCAAGACCAGAACGTGGACATTCAAACTCACATGGAAGATCTAGAGAACCAGGATTAGTGGAGTAAAGCTCCAGACAACACACGCGATCTATTCACATTCACACAGGGTCTCTTCCGTCATATCTTGGGGGAATCACAGGACGCAGACATTGTTTTAGACAGAGTGCATAGAGTGGGACCGCCACTCGCCCGAAAACGCTCCACCGGCGGACATCCTGGTGTGCGTCCAGGACTTCAAAATAGAGGAAGCCATCCTCGCTGATGCAAGAACCCTCCATCCTATCTCATTTCAGGGTCACTCCCCTGTGCTGTTCCAGGACTTAGCCCTAATCACACTGCAACAATGCTGGCAGTTCCGCCCAGTGACTGAGCACCTCCGGTACCAAGGGATATTGTATTCTTGGGGACATCCTTTTCGCCTCACCACAATGGACATCTCCATCAACTCCGCTCCTTAGTAGAAGCATGCCGCATATTGGGCCATGCGGCACCGAGTGAAGACGACGACGCAGCACTGCCTCGGTACCCGAGACGTCCCTATCGGGATGGCAGTGCCAAGGCAGACGGCGGCGGCCCCAGCAACCGCACAACTCCGAAGTTGCTAGAGGCCGACAAGCAGCCCTGACCGTAGCCACGGAAGCCCTTGCTGGAGAACACTCCACTGCAAATGATCACCCTTTCAGATTTGAAGCCTCTATGTTATCGGGTTGGGGAGACCCAGAAGGATTCACTCAAGTCACAATATGCACCCCACCACTGATGTGAGCACCTGAACATATTTGAAACGATCAAAATTTCACATGCTGCCCTACATGCTCTGCTCCCTTATTGATTTAATATCAATTCTAAGTGATTCCCTTGTCTTTTAGGACCTATTTAGGCCACCACTGAACCACTGTAAGCATCTATTATAGGGCCCGACACTCAGCATACCACACAGGCCTCACTGAGACACTCACTAAAGTGGCCATCTATTTGTACTACATGCCAGAGCGCCTTCACCAGTTTGACCGCCACCTAAGCGCTCTGTGCTGGAGAGGCTGCGGGGAGGTAGGCACAATAGAGCATCTTTTGTGGAGCTGTGACCGCATCCAACCATACTGGTGTTAGGGTTTGTGCACAGCAAAGAGCATGTCCCCTCTCATTGCACTAGTGGTTTCTTTAATAGCTCTCTTTAAACATACTATTGAAAGCCTTTCTTGTTATCGCAGCCCCTCCTTAAGACTTCTGTGTATGTTGCTCAATGTATTCACAAGTTTGGACATTGCTGTCTTGTTTGCACATTGGACCTTGCTTTTACCAAGGCTTATTTAGAACACTTCTCCCTAGGAAATGTGCTACTTCAACTCATTAGCATAATAACTGAAGCTCTGCACACCTGCTTGTGAGAACCACACCTAGTTCTTCGAACCACACCCAGCTCTTCGAACCACACCCAGCTCTTCGAACCACACCCAGCCCTGTCTATAAAAGGCAGCCCCTGAGCCTCACCCAGTGCTTGTGCTCGTCTACCTCCCACTTACCTGAGAACAGATCCTTCGGTGCTGGCACTCCTGCTCTCTCCAGACCTTCATTGGCTTCAACGGGCGCGGCTGCGGGCTGTTTCTTCTTCCGGTTTCCGGCTCCTTCTTGCCTCAGCCCCTCTTCTGTCCACTGCAATCGACCTGCAAAGAGAAAGAGGAGAAGGTTAGACTTATCCGTATGCCTTTTCAGCAACAAGTAAGTGCAAAACTTTATATTACCTGAAAGAACTTTGTCAGAGATTTCTGGATTCATGTAAAGACAATTTGGAACAAAATATCTCCCACGAGCTTTGTTGTTCAAACACCTTTGTTACAAGATTGTACAACATTGTTTTACATGGAACTCTTTTAAGAATCGAACAGAAGAAACCATTGACAGCAAGGCAAACAGCAAATCAAGGACTTGCACAAATTACCTGCTGTATTTTGATGTAAAAGTACAGTATTTGTTTTATAAGAAGTCTGGAAATGTGCGAAAAGTGAGTTTGCTATTAAGAATTTAGGCTTTAGTTATATTAAGGTGAATGTTAGATGTTGGTAATTCTGATAATGATATTCGTTTGATTTTACAGAAGTTTTACAGTAATAGAAAGCACATCCCGGAACAGTAACACATTCCAAACCTAGAAGCTAAAGACCAGGATCCAAGAGGTACTTTTAGAAGAGAATTTCTAAATAGATTAAGGGTTAGTCAGGAACTCTTTTAGGGATAGGTTGCACTTATCTGTTCTTTGTTTATGTTTCATTAGGCACCAGTTTCTACAAGAAGTACAGAGAGGGCTGCAGATTTTGCAGCACTTCTACAGTGGAAACGCAAGAACGGTGTTGTCTCTCTTTTTTTATTTTATCCACTTCCCCCCTTCCCTTGAGCTTCTGGTTCCTAGTGCACTGTTTAAAACTAGTGTGCTGGAACAAGCAGTTTCAGAGTGGGGTCGGACTGTCTTCAACCTCCATCAGAACTAAACAGAAACTCAGGTGAGCTGGGCTTTGACAGAAGCACAAGCCTTTAAAATATTCAGTTCTGTTGGACGATGAATGCCGGGGAAGAAACAGAGGGCATTGATGCCACGGATATGGCGCAGGCCCTAAACGAGGACTTGGCCCATAATGAATCAGTGTCTGGCATCTTGCAACATATGCAAGAGGAAATAGAGAAATTAAAGTTGGAAAACACCTTTTTAAAACAGGATTTAAGCAGGTATAAACCTAGGGTATCCCAGTGGAACACAGCTTTTACGCCTTTGTTCAAAACCTCCTCAGAGACAGGGTCGCGAGCAAAACATACAACTTTCCCTCCCCCAGTTGAGATTACTGTTAATGTTCCTAATGCTGTGCCTTTAGAAGCACCTGAACGTTTTCAAGGAGATAGTAACAAATTCCAGGTTTTTATCAATCAATGTCAATTACACTTCGTTTGTAAACCACAGCAGTTCCCTACTGATGCTACGAAAGTGGCATTCGTCTTATCTTATTTGGGCGGTACAGAGCCAATTGGTCAATTCCTTTTGTGGATAGAGATGATCCCATCCTCCATAATTGGAATCAATTTAAACGTACTATGACCAGCCTTTTTGCAAAACACACATATGCAGGCAAGTGATAATGAGCTTTTAAATCTTAAACAAGGTAACAAGGATTTATTGACCTATCTCACTAGTTTTAATCGTTTACTCACCGAGACACGTTGGCCAGAAGAAAAGCGTGTCTCCCTTTTTTATAAAGGTTTGAGAGACGAGTTAAAAGACGTGCTGGCTCATATCGTTGATTTGCCATAAGACCATTCTGACTTTGTAGATTTAGTCGTGAAATTGGAACACAGACTAGGAGAAAGAAAGGGAGATAAATCCAAACTGGAATCACAGTAACTTTTATTTAAGCATGGGCGGATTTTGAGGATTCGCAATCCGCGAATTTGCGGATTTGCGGATTTGCGGATTGCGAAAATCCGCAAAATCCGCGAATTCTCGCGGATTTGCGTATTGTTTTGGGGGGTGTGTGTTCGCACGGGTTTCTGCAAGTTCGCGAGTGTTTTGTACAATTTCGCAAATTGCGAACTTACTTGTCGGGTCGCCAGTTTTGCGAACTTGTTGTTTCTACGTGCCCAGCCTGTTTGCAAGGCTTTCTTCATCACTGCCACCCTCTGTCACCACTGGCACTCTCTTTGGTCACCCATGCCACCCTCTGGCTCACCCATGTCACCCTCTGTGTCATCACAGCACCCTCTGGTTCACCAGTGTACATTATTGGGGCAAAGCAAAGCACTGCCATCCTCTGTCAACACTGGCACTCTGGTTCACCCATGCCACCCTCTGTCTGGCACACCCATGCCACCCTCGGTGTCATCACAGCACCCTCTGATTGACTAGTGAGTGTACATTATTGCGGCAAAGCCAAGCACACCTGCACTAAGTTTTGCAAACAACAACACCTGCCCTGCCTCAACTGACATTAATGAAGGATGGCACCTGCTTGTCTGCTCCCTTTCCTTTTTGTTGCAATAACAGGATGCAATGGCATACTTGTAACTATTCTGTGACTGTCAGAGCAGGGTCACACAATAGTTGCAAGTAGGCAACCGGATTCTGGAGGGCCCCTTCAGGAAGCACTACAGGTAAATGGTTACAAATGATGAGCTCGAACTTTTGCACCTGCTCGTTGGTTTTGCTTTTGCAAAACTCGTTTTTCGGTAATTTCGCCCTATTCGCGAGGCGCGGCGTCGTGCGAACTCGACCGTGGAAGCCGCGAACTCGTGCGAGTTACCCCAAGGTTGAGTATGGGCGCCGCCATTTTGTTTACATGACGTATTTCCGTTTCCGCCCGCTAGGTGTAACCTCGCGGAATGAGCGCATTGCGAATGCAAGTTCGCACGAGTTCGCGAGAGGAAATCGCGTGCGAACTTACTTACGCGCACGTGATCGGGCCGCCATCTTGTTTTTCATTCATTCCTATGTGTCTGGGCATGGTGTTTCTATCCTCTTTATATCTCTGCCATCCTTTGCTTGTTTTAATATTTTTTTGATCTATTTAACTTATTTTCTATCCCTCTATTTTTCTAGGTCTATATTTTTGTGTTTTAGTCTACTTTTGTTTACTTTTCAGCTACTTTTTTAAACTTTTATTTTCTTCTTCCCTAATCTTATTCTTTTTCATTTTGTCTCCTTGCTGCTAACACCTGCCCAGACCATGGTGAAGACAGCTGTGAAGCTGCCCAAGACAGCCCCCGCAGCCCGTGCCCGGCTCCCGTGTGGCCGTTTGAGGGCAGAAATGGTGGTGCCCAGGGAGATCTTCAGCCCTGAGGAGGTGGGCGCACTCGTTTATTATGTACAGCGCCGCCTCCCCAGGACCATCGCGGCAGGCGGCAGGATCGCTGGTGGCTACACCAACTGCCAGGAGCGACGGAAGCGGTGGGAGCAGGTGTGCCGGGCCCTGTTTCACATCTCGGGGGTCCAGCGCACCTACAATCAGGTGACCAACCGCTGGACCGATATCCTGGACCGGGAGCGCGACCTGCTCGACCTGCTGGGAGTGGAGGTCCCCGGGCTTGGTGAGTAGTATTAGCAATTTTTTCATCACTCACTACTCTGTTTTTTCTCCTGCTCTGTGTGTTATATTGCAAATGTTTGCTTTAACTTTTTTACAAAGAGCAATAATGCTGCCGATTACATTGATAGGAGAGGTAAATTAATATTTCAAAATCTTCTGTGCATTTCAGGTGAACTGCTCTCCTTCTCTGTGGCGGTGCCACTGCTTATTTGTTTTCTATTTTGTGTTCATTTAATTGGGCTGAGTAATGTATGAGTGTATTTTACAGAACTGCGTAATGCTAGACACAAAGGGGCAGATTTACAAGCCCCTTGTTCCACGTTTACGCTGCCTTACCTGACGCACAGCGACGTAAACGTGGCGCATCCCTGCGAGTCATGTGCAACGTGATCCATCTAAGGAGATGGGCCACGTTAAGGCCTGGGCCTGCGCCACAATGGGTGCGTTCCCACGCAAGGGCAAGGGGGGGGGTGGCGGTCAGGCAGCTGTGCGCCTCGCAAAAGTGCCTGCGTGAAATCTACAAGATTTAACGCAGGCACTTCCGCGACGCTGCTATGTCAATTCTTTATGCCTGCTTGCTTGAAGCAGGCGTAAGGACTGATGCGGTATGTTGAGTATTGGGCAGCCCTGAGCATTGCTATAGTTGCATCGCGCCCGCGACACGACTCTAGAGATGCGCCCCTCTTTCGTCACGAGATGCGTCACGCATCTGCCTACCCTTGCGCCAGGGTTTGCCGCATTGTAATAGCGGCGCATCTGCCGTGACGCAAGGTTAGTTTTGCGTTACGCATTTGTTCTGGTGCACATCTGGAGGTGTCCAGCTCAGAACTCGTAAGTATGCCCCTAAGTGTCAGATTAGCATTTACCTGCGCATCCCTGCAAAGTGTGCGGCACGCCAGCACCACCCATGGTGCGCCGTATTTACAATGCGGCACACCATGGTCCCAAAACGTCACCAAAGCGTTACGCATCGGTGCCGTAAAGGCGGCTCATTGATGGAGTTGCGTTGCAACGATCGCGCGGTAGTGAGACAAAATATCGAAATTAAAATATCGATATACAATAATATCGATGTTTTAATTTCGATGGTATAGAATATCGATGTCCAAAATATCGACAGACAGAATATCGTTTTTTTAAGGTATGTATGTTAATAATATCGAAAATATCGAAATTTAGTAATATCTAAAATTTGTTTAGTGTTATGTATTTTATTATTTTGTTTATATGTTTGTTAAATATGTTTTGTAATGTATGTTTGAAAATTAGTAAATTTGTTTACATTTTGCGTTTTAGTATCAGAGCGGGTTGTGGGTTTATAGGGGAATAGGGTGGGAAGTAATTTAATAATAATTAATTAACTAATATATTTTTGTAAATATTAATAATTAATAATTAATTGGTAATTAATTTATATTAATTAGGTAATTACATTAATTAGAGTTAATGTTTTAATATATATACATTTTTGTTATTGTTAATTAATTAATTGGTAATTAAATAATATTAATTAGTACAATAAATTAATTAGAGTTAATGTGCTAATATATTTAATTTATTGTTATTGTTAATTAATAATTAATTGGTAATTAAATATTATTAATTATTTAATTAAATTAATTAGAGTTAATGTGCTAATATTTTTCTTGTTTTTGTTATTGTTAATTAATAATTAATTGGTAATTAATAATTATTAAGTGATTAAATGATGTGATTTATTTATGTGTAGTGGGTTGTGTGTTTATAGGTGGATAGGGTGTGATATAATTAAATTTAATAAATTAAAGAGATTGTATTTATTTGTTGGTATTTATTGTTAATTAATTAGTAATTAATATGTGTTAATTAGTTCATTTATAATTACATCAATTTAGTAATATTAATTATTATTAATTGATTAATTGAAATTTATATTAATTGTCTTTTTTATATGTGTAGTGTGTTGTGTGTTAAAGTGGGAGTAGTGTGGGAATTAATTTTTACCCCCATGCTATCCAACGCTTTCCCTACTGTTGCACCCTCTGGAGTGTGAATAGTAATTTTTACCCCTACGCTATCCACCGGGGAAACAACCTTTACAACGCAACTTTTACAACGCACTACCATTACAACGAAATTTTTACAACGCAAAAACCATTACAACGCATGTTTTTACAACGCATGTTTTTACAACGCAGGTACCTTTACAACGCATACCATTACAACGTAAGTATAGGTAAGTATATAATAATATTTTAAATTTTATATGTTTTAGTTTTTTTAAGGGGTATTTTTAGGGTTCAGGGTCAGTTTTCAGTTTTTGGGTAAAAGGGTATTTTTAGTGTTCAGGGTCAGTTTTCAGTTTTTGGGTTCAGGGTCAGTTTTCAGTTTTTGGGTAAAGGAGTATTTTTAGGGTTCAGGGTCAGTTTTCAGTTCTTGGGTAAAGAGGTATTTTTTGGGTTCAGGGTCAGTTTTCAGTTTTTGGGTAAAGGGGTATTTTTAGGGTTCAGGGTCAGTTTTCAGTTTTTGGGTAAAGGGGTATTTTTAGGGTTCAGGGTCAGTTTTGGGTTTTTGGGTAAAGGGGTATTTTTAGGGTTCAGGGTCAGTTTTGGCTTTTTGAGGTACAGGCGTGCAGGGTAAAAATAAAATAAATTTATATTTAAATTAAATCAATTAAATGAAATTTAAAAAAATAAAATTACATTAAATTATTACGTTTTTAATTTATTTTAAATGTATATGTATTAGTTTTAATTTTTTAATTATGTTTTAATGTTTTTATTTAATATTTGTAAATTTATATGTATTTTAAAATTATTTTTACATTATTATTAATATATTTAAAAAAACGATATTGTTATTTTCGATATTTTTGTACTACGATATTAATTTTTCGATATTTTTGTACTTACCTTTATGAAGATAGGACTCCGATATTTTTGATTTCGATATTTTTGTGTCGATATTTTTGTCTGTAGATATTCTGTCTGTCGATATTATGTCATAGATTCGATGGCGCAGCTCCAGCAATGCTGCGTCAAGCCGTAAGTCTGCTTCATGCAGGCGCAGGGTTTCAGTGACGCATCATTGTCCTAAATGACTGATTGAAATTTTATATATTCCCCATAGCCACTTTTAGCATGCGTTCCTGCGCAGGAACGCCCTCCCTTGCGCTGGAACGCTCCCTAATGGCGCAGGGCTTTAGAATGGGATGCATCTCCCATATGCGTAACGTTGTTAATATACGCCACACCATGGCGCCTCTCTTGTTGTGGCGCTGCGTCACAAAATTGATGCAAGAATGGAGCAAAAGAGCTGCAAGGGGCTTGTAAATCTGCCCCTAGATTAGAGGCTCAGGTGCAGTCCTTCCTTTGTAGCCCTCTTTTTGGATGAAATAGTTGGTTCTTGTTCTTTCTAAATGTTTGATTTGGTTGACAAGGACATCGGCAAGCAGCAATCATCAATGTTTTCTGTTCATTCTTTCATGTTGTACGTCAGGTCCGCCCAGGGGCAAGCGGACCGAAAAATCGGATGCAGTGGCTCCAAAGGAGGAGGATGCAGGCCAGGGCGGCGAGTGCTCCTTTGCTGGCCCCAGTAAGTTTTCATTTAAATATAGAGGACCTATTGTTGTCCAAGCGTTCCTAATTTAATTGTTTCGAAATAGTGTTTAGATAGGAGCAAAATCAATAATCATACTGTTGCAGGGACAATTCTCCACAAACCGAACTATGGACACCAAAGACCAGAGTAATAATATTTCAGAGTGGCGTGTTTGGGACACTGTATAAACCTGGTAGTGTCAGCGGCACGGACTCCTCCTTGCAAAAATGGCAAAACTTTTCGCTCAGTCACTCTAGTCTGGAGGACCAAAAACCACAGAGTCTATTCAAGTTTAAAAGCTTTATTAAAAGTTTAAGTAAACACATATATTAAAATAAAGTTAGTTGGAAATGGAAAAGTGCTTGGTGCTGAGTTGATGAGTAATGGAACACATTTCTTGTGGTCGAGCCGAGCTTTCACCTGGTTTGAAGTTGATGTTGCTCTTGTCCTTAGAAGTCCAGTTTCTGTCTGTTCAGAGAAAAATGGTGTGTGTTAAAATTAAGCAAGCATTCAACAATTGTGACAAAAAAGTGAAGCAAGACAACAGCCTTCCCTGGAAGGAGGGACATTTTTACTTTAGACTAGAGTAGACAGTCAATTAATTTTTCTGTGGTTTTCACATTTTTTCATTCATAGACCAAATACTAGTGAGTGGTGTAATCTAACATTCTTAAATCTACTTTGTAGGTGGAACATCTGGTGGCGGGTCCAGCTCGGATGTGGTGGTGATCATTGACTCTGAGTCCGAGGATCAATCTGGGGAGGAGGCGGCGCTAGAGGAGTCGGACCAAGAAGTACAGACTGTGAGGAAGGAGACAGTGGCGGTGGCGAGTACAGGTAAGCTGGATCATGGTACTATCTGACTCTTAGATAGGATATGATGTGTATCCAGTGGTGGCCCAGTGACAAATTACAATATGGTAATTACAGCAGGCTGGGACCGACAGACAGATAGAGGCAGAGACAGAGAGAGAGGAAGACAGAAGGAGAGAGAGAGAGGGAGGGAGCCAGAGGGAGGGTGAGGGAGGGAGACAGAGAGAGAGAGACAGCGAGGTAGAGGGAGACACAGAGAGAGAGAGAGAGAGAGAGAGGGAAACAGACATATCGCCTGGGCTTCTGCCAGATCTCTTTCATATGAAAGAGCATCAAACCAAGGATACAAGTGAGTTGTGGGAAGGGAAATGGTGATTCAAGCGCCCCCCCTTGCCCCTCCCTGCGGACGCCCATGATACTGGCCTGAATAGTTTTGTACTGCGCTGGCTAGTTGCTAGTTGTACTGTGACACAACTTCCTGCTGAATTATTTTGTGTTAATCATATTCTTAAAGAGCATTGGATACATATTATGTCTTTCTTTCTTCATATAGTTGGCAATACTAAAACCTCAAAACCGACGAGGAGTATGCTGGCTGTACTGGCCCGGCAACGGAGGCTGGAGGCAACTGTTGCCGAATATCGGCGGCTGGTGGAACTGGAGGGGGACGACACGCACTCCAGTGCATCAAATCTAACATCTACATCCTCCTCCGTGACCCCATGTTCTGCCGGTAAGCGCAGTGCTCCAGCGAACCGGAGCCGTGCTGGAAGACGCCACCGCCGAGCAGCAAAGGCTGCACCTCACAGTACTGTTAAGGCTCGCTTGCGCCGTGCACTCTGCAGAGTGTCCGACCTAGAGGCGGAGGTCCAGAAATGGAACGAATATCAGAATGTGGTGGAGGGCCTCCGCTTAGATCACGCCACCCTCCAGGAGAAGTATGATGCCCTGGCCCTAAGGCATGATGCCCTGGAGGCCAAACTCAACACCTTGCATCCCTAGAGTGTCCCTTGCCCCTTTTTTAGAGACTTTTGGGGGGTGGGAATTGGGAGTTGGGTTTTTGGGGACTTTTGAAGGACTATTTATTTGTTAGGGTTAGCGAGGGTCTTGCGGGAGATTATTTTGTTAGGGATATAAATATACTTTTTCAAACTTTATCTGAGCATACCTGTTTTTTTACTACTTTTGAGCTTGGTGGGTGGTGGTTTTGCAGTAAGTTCATTTAACTGAACACTGTCATCGTGTTGGTTCACGTGCAATAGGCCAAATGTTTTCCAAAGTAAATGCCTGTCACAGAGTTTGTTAATTCAAGAGCCCTAGGACTTTACTACTAGTACCACTGTCACTCTCTCGCCTCTCCGAACACTCCGTTATACTACCTCCCATCCAAACGCTTATCTTACCTGTAATTTGTGTTTGAGGGCTGGCTCCACCTGGAATTCACAGAGTCCTAAAGCGTTCTGCAGCAGGGCCACAACTGGAGTTTCCCGGCGTGGATTTTCTGCAAAACAAAAGCAATCAACATTAGAAATGTGGCAGCGGTGCTCACACACCACAAAAACCTAGAAGCCCCACAGACAGCACCCCTAAGACAGGCAAGCGAGCAATAATAACGCCTAAACGTTCACGTGCAATAGGCCAAATGTTTTCCAAAGTAAATGCCTGTCACAGAGTTTGTTAATTCAAGAGCCCTAGGACTTTACTACTAGTACCACTGTCACTCTCTCGCCTCTCCGAACACTCCGTTATACTACCTCCCATCCAAACGCTTATCTTACCTGTAATTTGTGTTTGAGGGCTGGCTCCACCTGGAATTCACAGAGTCCTAAAGCGTTCTGCAGCAGGGCCACAACTGGAGTTTCCCGGCGTGGATTTTCTGCAAAACAAAAGCAATCAACATTAGAAATGTGGCAGCGGTGCTCACACACCACAAAAACCTAGAAGCCCCACAGACAGCACCCCTAAGACAGGCAAGCGAGCAATAATAACTTCTAAACGTTCACGTGCAATAGGCCAAATGTTTTCCAAAGTAAATGCCTGTCACAGAGTTTGTTAATTCAAGAGCCCTAGGACTTTACTACTAGTACCACTGTCACTCTCTCGCCTCTCCGAACACTCCGTTATACTACCTCCCATCCAAACGCTTATCTTACCTGTAATTTGTGTTTGAGGGCTGGCTCCACCTGGAATTCACAGAGTCCTAAAGCGTTCTGCAGCAGGGCCACAACTGGAGTTTCCCGGCGTGGATTTTCTGCAAAACAAAAGCAATCAACATTAGAAATGTGGCAGCGGTGCTCACACACCACAAAAACCTAGAAGCCTCACAGACAGCCCCCCTAAGACAGGCAAGCGAGCAATAATAACGCCTAAACGTTCACGTGCAATAGGCCAAATGTTTTCCAAAGTAAATGCCTGTCACAGAGTTTGTTAATTCAAGAGCCCTAGGACTTTACAACTAGTACCACTGTCACTCTCTCGCCTCTCCGAACACTCCGTTATACTACCTCCCATCCAAACGCTTATCTTACCTGTAATTTGTGTTTGAGGGCTGGCTCCACCTGGAATTCACAGAGTCCTAAAGCGTTCTGCAGCAGGGCCACAACTGGAGTTTCCCGGCGTGGATTTTCTGCAAAACAAAAGCAATCAACATTAGAAATGTGGCAGCGGTGCTCACACACCACAAAAACCTAGAAGCCCCACAGACAGCACCCCTAAGACAGGCAAGCGAGCAATAATAACGCCTAAACGTTCACGTGCAATAGGCCAAATGTTTTCCAAAGTAAATGCCTGTCACAGAGTTTGTTAATTCAAGAGCCCTAGGACTTTACTACTAGAACCACTGTCACTCTCTCGCCTCTCCGAACACTCCATCATACTACCTCCCATCCAAACGCTTATCTTACCTGTAATTTGTGTTTGAGGGCTGGCTCCACCTGGAATTCACAGAGTCCTAAAGCGTTCTGCAGCAGGGCCACAACTGGCCAATTTCATCCCTTAATAGACCTTGCCAGCAATGGCCCAGCCAAGACCCGTAAACCCACGCGCAAACAAGTTTGACACCCCCAAACAGCCAAAAATGCAAATCGGGGAAAAAAAGTCACACTTAGCAAAATGTATTTAAATGAGGACTCACTACTTCCAGTCCCTCTCGAGGGGACTCAACGTAAGTTTCTTCATTGAGCAGAATCCAGGCATCAGCATTACGGGAAATGGATAGGATGAGTGGAGGAGGAGGATAGACGGCGAGGACTGAGTTCTTGTCAACTAACTGTTGTGAACATGAGGAATGCTGCGGCATCAAAATCAAGACAGTTCTGCTGATGGGCTTGTTGTTGCTTGTGATGGGGTGATTACAGTTTTGTTGTGAATGTGATGAAGCACTTGCTAAACAAAGAAAGACAGACACACAGGAATAAAAGTGAATAAGGAGGACTCAATTTACAGTTAATGAGTCATTGACTCATTTTCAGAACTCGCTGTCAGGGAAGCAGAACTCATCCTCATACTCTGCTAATTCATCAGTCGGTTGTACTTCTGGTAACTGAGGAGAACTTTCCTCAGGTAGGTCGGTGTCCTCTTCTTCCTGCGTGCATTCTCGTACTTTGTAATCTGGTGGTATGAAGTGCTGGTTCATCTTTATCACGGTGAGCCGCTCCACATTTGCGGGCAAGAGGCGGGACCTTTTGCAAGTCACAATGCCACCAGCAGAACTAAAAACACGTTCTGAAGACACGCTTGCGAGTGGGCAAGACAAGTAATTGATAGCCAGGTTGGTGAGCTCTCGCCATATTTTTCTTTTCCCATGCCAATACGCCAATGGGTCCTCAGTAATATTGACCGCTGTGGAGTCATCCAGATAGGCCTGCACCATTGAAAGAATGTCCTCCCGCATTCCTGTACTTTGCACTTCTGTGTCCTTTCTGGGACAAGGAAACCCTAGCTCACTTAGCCAATCCGCTTCAGACATATCGCCTGGGCCTGGTGCAGATGATACGGTTGCTGGTGTGGTTAAAGGCTTAGTGGAAAAGTCACTCACTTCTGCCAGAGGCACAGATGCAGAAGTGCTTTTTTGGGACGCCTGATGGCCTGCTGATTCACTAGTAGTACTGTCTTCTCATACAGTTTCCTTCCGCTCTCTTTCAAAACGAATGGCTGACTGAGCTAGCCAACCTTTGTACTCTGTAACATCTGATGTTTCAAAAGGAATTATTACTTTGCCAAACAATGGCTTTTTGTAACGTGGATCCAGAATAGTAGCACAAATGTAGTGCTGTTGTTTCTTGATATTTACAAGCCGTTTATTGCTAACTAGGCGTTGTAATAATCTCTGCGCCAACTCATATGCTTCATTCTTTCCAGCATCTTTTAATTGTGAAGACACCACCTTGACTTGGTGCTCGAGCTTCAGCAACAATGGGATTGCTTTGCTCAAAGAACAGTCCTCCCTGCTGACGTCACGCGTGAAGACCTCAAAAGGACGAAGCATGTCTGTCAGGCTTTTAACTAGCTGCCATTGCTCCACCGCTAGCATCATTTCTGTCGTATCACCACCCAGGTTGTAGAAATACTCATTGACTACTGGAAACAGCTCATGCAGACGCTCAAGCATGTAGAAGGTTGAGTTCCAACGTGTTGCCACCTCCTGGATAAGTGCTTTCACTGGCATACTACGTTCATTTTGCTTGCGCCTCAGCTCCTTCCGGGCCTTAAACGAATGGTTAAAATGTGTGCATATTCTTCTGCAGATGGTCAGTATTTTGTCGACTGCAAGTTCTTTTTTCAAGAACTTTTGCACGACAAGGTTCATACAGTGCGCCAAACACGGCACTCTGAAATAGAAACCGTCCTCCATGGCCCTAACTACATTGCTGCCATTATCAGTAGAAACATAACCAACCTTGCATTTTCTTGGGGGCAGCCATTGCGAGACCTTTTTGTTAAAGTCATCCAAAATGTTGGCTGCAGTATGACTTTTCTCCATGCCAAACATGGCTAATGTTGCATGTTTACGAGAACCCTTAAAAATCTCGACCAAGTCACCACCTGCATTTATCTGTTGTGCAACCCCTGAAAAAGAGACCCAGTGTGCAGTGATGCACATGTAATCAAGGGCTTGGCAACTGGTCCACATGTCTGTTGTCAGGTGTATAGTGTGAACAGCACTCTTCTGCAAAGCAGCCCCAACCAACTCAAGCACCTCTTTATATAGTGCTGGAACAGCAACCCTGGCAAAATAGAACCGGCTAGGAACCTTCTATTTAGGGGCCAGTGTTGCCACGAGTTCAAGGAAACCCACACCTTCGACAAACGAAAAAGGGAGAAGGTCCACCGCTAGCATTTTAGCCAGCTTAGTGTTATACAGGCGTACAATTGGGTGGTTGCGTTGAAATTGCACATCTGAGGAGAACATGGCTGAAATGGTGTGCTGGACAAATTTACGGGATGATGCTGATGCCTTCTTCGACCCACTTCTGATCAGTGTTGACATTTTCCGCATTGGTGTGTCTCCCAGACTCTCAGTGTGCCTCCTATGTGTTCCGGAGGGTGTGGTGCTGCCAGGGGTACTGGGTGCAACCGGACACATGTCTGACGCTTCTTCTACCTCCCCGTCATCTTCAGATGAAACACCTAGTATGGGTATATTTTGGCCACTTGCCCTTTGGGATTGCTTGCCCTTGATGTTTGCTAGGTGCGCAAACCATTCGACAGCGTGCCTTCTTTCAAGATGACCTATCTGGCCTCCGGTTCCATAGTTGGTACCAGTCTTACCACGGCTAACGCTAGTCTTACAAATGCAACAAACGGCTATGTTATCATACTTTGCATGGACACTAAAAAAGTTCCATACTGGGGACTTGAAACCTCTGGTTTTGGCGCACGAGATGATACTGCCAATGCCAGATGAAGCAGTGGTGGATGAGCCTTGCAGACATCTATTGGGTTGTGCAATTATTTCAGCAACCCTACTTGAGGGAGTCGAGCTGGATGGAGTCCCCCTCTGGGGAGAAAATATGGGAGCTGTAGGTTTTGTTGAACTTGTTGTACTACTTGACTGCATTGGTGGTGCTACCAGTGGCACGTCGCCAGGGTCACGCTCAGCCTGACGTCGGGATAGGGTATAAATGTCTGTCTGCTGCATGGCCGGTGTGGCTGGAATGACGTGTGTGATGACTAGGTCATTGCTGTCATCCTGTTCATCAACATCAGAATGACCACTTCATCAAGTCCGACGTTCGGATCCATAAGTATGAGCTTTCCGGGGCCCTTCCTTTTAACATTTGATACCTTTCGCAGCTCATGGTGTGCCTCCCTCTCAGACGTCGGAGATGGGTGCCAATCTAGATCCAGATCATCATCTGATGGAGCGGGGCTTGAAGAGGAACTTCTACACACATTCCTTGATCTTTTCTTTGGTGGGGAGCTGGGAGAAAATGAATCATCAGGAGGAGTGCCTTCGTCTTCCTGACATGATACCCCGGCTCCAAATTCAATTTCCTCCTGTGCCCCTACTTCTGGAAGAACAACCATTGTGGGCACTTGCACCGCTCCATGCGCCGCTACATGGGCCTCTTCACTGATCGCTACTTGCAACTCTCCATGGACCTCTCCTTCTCGGCCTTCTCCTTCTCGGCCTTCTCCTTCTCGGCCAGCTCCTTCTCGGACAGCTCCTTCTCGGACAGCTCCTTCTCGGACAGCTCCTTGCGCATGTACTTGTGCTTGTACTAGTAACCCATACAGTTGTTGTTGCGGCTTTGGTTGTTGAATAGTACTTGTGAGATGAGTTACAACCTGTGTTGATGGTGTGCTGCTACTTTCTTGAGATGAGCCAACATCACTGGTCGTTGGTGATGTAACCACTAAACAGGCTACCTGTGCAGCACTCATTGTGGGCCTTTGTTTTCCCCACAAAACTTTAGTGGTGGTGCCACCAGTCTCCTTGGTAAGTGGTGCCACTTGCTTCTTCTTCTCCTTAGTAGAGACATCTTTCTTGCTAGAGGACCTACGGGCACCTCTTTTTGGAGCCATCTTCTTCAGATGTCGGAACAACAGGCCGCAGCAGGACTTCTTCCTGGCACTGATGCTCAACGATGATGCGGATTTAAGACTGTATGCACCTACAAGCAAACGAAGACAGAGGAACATCAGTAAATATATGTTGCATATGTAGCACTTCAATAAATAGTTTGCAAGTAGGCATTTATGAATACACTCGTGCACACCACACAATATGGAAATTTCAAAATTAAGAATTGCTAAATTTTTGGGAAACAGGAATTTAACATTGATCCAAGAGAGCACACACAGAGAGGGTTATAGTTTCATGTACCACTGACTCCCCCTGGGCACAATGGGTGAAAGCAAGGCAAAATGGGTGCAGGCCTATGGCACAAAGCTCACTGCCTGCCTTCAAAATGGCCGCTTGACCCCCATCCACATGGCCAGGACCATGCCTCAAAATGGCCACCACCAACATAGCCAGCCCCCAACCCCTACTCCAAAAAGTCAAAAAACACAACACAAATCAAATCACCACAATCCAATGCCATCCATGAAGTTTCAGAAGGCTTATGCTGCCTGCTGGTGGTTTTCTGGTGCAAAATTGCAATTTTTACAATTTCGCGAGTGCGAGATTGTTGCTTCACGGCGCGAACGTGCCGAAAAATCAGCAAAATCCGCCAACAGACCGATTCTGGGCCCCCTGGCCATAATGGATGAAATCAGAGCACACTGGGTGCAGGCCTATGGCACAAAGCACACAAACTGGCTTAAAAATGGCCCATAGACCCCCACCCACACGGGACCAGGCAATAAAATGGCCCCCACCCACATAACAAGCCCCCAACACCACCCCAAAAAGTCGTAAAACACACAAAAATCACCACAATCCAATGCCATCCATGCCCTGGCCAGAATCATGTTAAAAATAAATTTCAACAAAACAGTTGTATCATGCATGCACCCATAACTAAGCCTGGTGGTTTTCAATTCATATGCAGAATTGTAATTTTTACAATTTCGCGAGTGCGAGATTGTTGCTGCGTGGGACGCGAGCAGTGCGAACACAAGCAAAAAAATCCTCAGCTCGCGAACTTGCAGATTTCTCCCCCCAAAAAGTCGAAAAACAAGCAACACACACAAAAATCACCATAAACAAACAACATCAACTTACTTCCTTGTGAAATAAAATTTCGAATCCAAAAGTAATCCAAAAGGCCTCAAATCCAAATATCCAGCAGCATCCACAAAAAGTAATCCTTCCCAGTCAAGATCTTAATCAAAGTGGCCAGGAAATGGACTAAGCAATGGGAGGAGCTTGCTGGACAGGAACAGGAAGTTGGAGACTGGGGCACTTCCTTCACCCCACCCCTATGGGAGGAGCTTGCTGGACAGGAACAGGAAGTTGGAGACTGGGCCACTTCCTTCACCCCTCCCCAATTGTAATTTTTGTACTTTCGCGAGTGCGAGATTGTTGCTGCCCGCGCCGCGGACCGCGAGCAGTGCGAACACAAGTAAAAAATCCGCTTCGCACGGATTTGCATATTTTCGCCACATCCGCGAGAGTTCGCGGATTGCGGATTGCGGATTTGCCGAAAATCCGAAAAATCCGCGAGCGGAACGGATTTTACGCCCATGCTTACTTTTATTAGACATAAGAAGAAAGACACAGATAATAAACTCCATGAACCTGAGCCTTCGCAAATAGGAACACTCAGAGGTCCACTCACGTCAGAGGAAAAAGAAAGAAGGAGAAAACTTCAATTATGTTTATATTGTGGCAAGGCAGGACATTTTGCCAGAGAATGTCCAGTAAAACTTAAAACTTCACAAAAGGGTACTGTTTCCTCTATCTCCTCAACTGAGTCGGGAAACGATTAAGCTCGACAAGGGGGGGGGGTTACTTGTTCGAGAAAACATCCTAATCTAACCTCTAATTCTGCAGCCTTCATGGTACCGCACATACCTAGACATTTCCTAATTCAGATCTTTTTAATTGTTACTACCCAAGTTAGACATTCACTCCCTGTCCTACTGGATTCAGGAGCAACAGAAAATTTTGTGGATAATAAGTTAGCTAACACATTAGGTTTTCCTATTTGCCTAAAGCCTTGTCCAGAAGCAGTATGTGCAGTGGATGGGTCAGAATTGACCTCTGGATTAATCACAAAACAAACAAGTCCCCTTGTCATGGTCTGTCAAAACGGGCACACAGGGATGATTAGCTTTGATCTGATAGACACGGTAAACAGACATAATATCGACTACAAAATATCGAATGGACATAATATCGAGTACAAAATATAGGCTGGACAAAATATCGAATGGACAGAATATAGACATCAAAAATATCGTTTTGAAGATAAGTAATGTAATATCGAATGTTAAAAATATAGAAAGTTAAAATATAGAAGAATATAATATAGGTTATTAAAATTTTCGAATTTTTAATAATATCGAATTTTTTATAGTGTTTGTTATGTTATTATATGTGTGAAAAGTGTGTATTTATGTATAATTAATTTTAATTAATGAATTTTGTTTTTTTAATTTTTGCGTAATTTAATTCTGTAGCGGGTTGTGGGTTTATAGGGGAATAGGGTGGGAAGTAATTTAATTATAATTAATTAAATATGTATATTTATATATTGGTATTCATTTTTAATTAATGGTTAATTAATTTATATTTGGTAATTAATTACATTTTAATTGGCAATTAATTTTAATTAATTGTTAATTAATGTTTTATGGGTAATTAATTAAATTTGAATTGCCAATTAATTTTATTTAATTGATTAATTGCTAATTATGTTAATTGTACTAATTTATTTTCTGTAGCGGGTTGTGAGTTTATAGGGGAATAGGGTGGGAAGTAATGTATTTATAATTAATTCAATAATTCAATTTATTTAATTGTTTTTAATTTTAATTAATAGTTAATTAATTTTTAATCGTTAATTAATTAATTGTTAATTTGTCATTAATTTTAATAGGTAACTAATAGTAAAAATTAATTGT
The DNA here is from genome assembly GCF_964261635.1 of Lissotriton helveticus. Taxonomy (NCBI): domain Eukaryota; kingdom Metazoa; phylum Chordata; class Amphibia; order Caudata; family Salamandridae; genus Lissotriton; species Lissotriton helveticus. The sequence goes on along the minus strand of NC_136067.1, from coordinate 1,583,809,059 downwards.
AATTTGTAATTTTAATTGATTAATTATTATATTATATTAAATTGGTAATTACTTTTAATTAATTTTTCATAGATATTAATTTATACTGTTTTTAAATAATATAAGAAGTATTTACTTTCCCTACTGTTGCACTCTCTGGAGTGGGAATAGTAATTTTTACCCCTACGCTATCCAACGCTTTCACTACTGTTGCACTCTTTGGAGTGGGAATAATAATTTTAACCCCTACGCTATCCAATGCTTTCCCTACTGTTGCACTCTTTGGAGTGGGAATAGTAATTTTAACCCCTACGCTATCCAACGCTTTCCCTACTGTTGCACTCTTTGGAGTGGGAATAGTAATTTTTACCCCTACGCTATCCAACGCTTTCCCTACTGTTGCATTCATCGGAGTGGGAATAGTAATTTTTACCCCTACGCTATCCTACGCTTTCCCTACTGTTGCACCCACTGGAGTGGGAATAGTAATTGTTACCTCTACGCTATCCAACGCTTTCCCTACTGTTGCACTCACTGGAGTGGGAATAGTAATTTTTACCCCTACGCTATCGAACGCTTTCCCTACTGTTGCACCCACTGGAGTGGGAATAGTAATTTTTACCTCTACGCTATCCAATGCTTTCCCTACTGTTGTACTCTTTGGAGTGGGAATAGTAATTTTTACCCCTACGCTATCCAACGCTTTCCCTACTGTTGCACCCACTGGAGTGGGAATAGTAATTTTTACCCCTACGCTATCCAATGCTTTCCCTACTGTTGCACTCACTGGAGTGGGAATAGTAATTTTTACCCCTACGCTATCCAACGCTTTCCCTACTGTTGCACTCTTTGGAGTGGGAATAGTAATTTTAACCCCTACGCTATCCAATGCTTTCCCTACTGTTGCACTCTTTGGAGTGGGAATAGTAATTTTAACCCCTACGCTATCCAACGCTTTCCCTACTGTTGCACTCTTTGGAGTGGGAATAGTAATTTTTACCCCTACGCTATCCAACGCTTTCCCTACTGTTGCACTCATCGGAGTGGGAATAGTTATTTTTACCCCTACGCTATCCAACGCTTTCCCTACTGTTGCACCCACTGGAGTGGGAATAGTAATTGGTACTTCTACGCTATCCAACGCTTTCCCTACTGTTGCACTCTCTGGAGTGGGAATAGTAATTTGTACCCCTACGCTATCCAACGCTTTCCATACTGTTCCACTCTTTGGAGTGGGAATAGTAATTTTAACCCCTACGCTATCCAACGCTTTTCCTACTGTTGCACTCTTTGGAGTGGGAATAGTAATTTTTACCCCTACGCTATCCAACGCTTTCCCCACTGTTGCACTCATCGGAGTGGGAATAGTAATTTTTACCCCTACGCTATCCAATGCTTTCCCTACTGTTGCACCCACTGGAGTGGGAATAGTAATTGTTACCTCTACGCTATCCAACGCTTTCCCTACTGTTGCACTCTCTGGAGTGGGAATAGTAATTTATACCCCTACGCTATCCAACGCTTTCCCTACTGTTGCACTCTCTGGAGTGGGAATAGTAATTTTTACACTTCCGCTATCCTACGGTAATAATATTGGATATTATTTAATTATATTATGTTACTATATATATATGTTTTAACAAATATGATTGTAAAACATTTTTTAATAACTTTCATTAAATATTTAATTATTATAAGGTAATGTAAGTATTTTTAAGTATATTTTAGTAATTAATTTTTAATATTAATTTAATTTAACATTGTTTTAAATAAAGTCGATATTTTTATAAACTATATTTTTGTAAACGATATTTTTTACTCGATATTTTTGTACTTACCTGTTTGTAGATACAAAGTCGATATTCTGTCGCTGATATTTTTGATAGTCGATATTATGTCCCTCGATATTATGTCAGTGATCTGATAGATACCCCTAATTTTGGCTTGATTCTCGGGGTACCCTGGTTAACAACTCATAACCCAAAAATTGATTGGGTGAACAGAACAGTTACTTTGGATTCCTCATTCTGTAGAACCAATTGCTATCAAGAAGCAGGTACAGAACAGAGCACAGTAATACACTGTGCTAGTGTTACACAAGACGAACCAAGTCTCCCTCCTGAATATTCTGACTTTAAAGACGTTTTTGATCCAGTGAAGGCTAGTGTGTTACCCCCACATCGGTCATATGACTGCCGTATAGATCTTATCCCAGGGGCCCCTTTACCTAATAACAGAGTATATGCTTTGACTGACGAAGAGACCAAATATTTAAGAACCTACCTAGACGACCTACTACAGTCTGGGTTCATCCGACATTCCACATCGCCGGTGTCATCTCCACTTGTTTTTTATCCCGAAGCCGGATAAATCTCTGCGCGCGTGTATCGACAATAGAGGACTAAATAAGGCTACAATAAAAAATAAATATCCTCTTCCTCTAATACCTGTGTTGTTGGATCAATTAAGACATTCTACTGTACACACTAAACTAGATCTGCAGGGAGCTTACCACCTGGTTCGAATAAAAGAGGGGGATGAGTGGAAGACAGATTTCAAGACAAAGTTTGGTTGATTTGAGTACACAGTAATGCCCTTTGGGTTGTGTAATGCCCCTGCAGCCTTTCAATTCTTTATAAATGAGGTCCTACATGAATTCCTGGACGTTTGTGTCATAGTATACATAGATGACATCCTCATTTACTCTAAGAACCCGGAAGAACATACCCAACATGTTTGTGCAGTATTATCAAACTTAAAAGAAAATCATCTCTTTGCTTAACTAGAAAAATGTACTTTTAATGTCAGCAAAGTGGACTTTTTAGGATACTGCCTGTCACCTCAAGGAATAATTATGGATGAAAAGAAAATGAGTGCTATAACTGATTGGCCAGAACCATCATCTGTGAAGGATCTTCAGAAATTTCTGGGTTTCGCCAATTTTTATAGGAGGTTTATTTCTCATTTTGCAGACATTGCAGCCCCAATAACCACCTTGTTGCGGAAAGGGCAACGATTTATTTGGTCTGATGAGGCGGCACACGCCTTTCAACTTCTGAAACAAAACTTCACTTCAGCCCCAATTCTGAAACATCCTGATCCTGACTTGCCATTTTTGGTTGAAGCGGATGCTTCACAAGTAGCTTTAGGAGGAGTTCTCTCTCAACGAGATGCATTAGATGGCCAATTACATCCTATAGCCTTCTATTCCAAAAAGTTATTACCAGTTGAACAAAATTACACTGTGGCTGAAAGAGAACTATTAGCTATCAAAGTAGCCTTTTCTGAATGGAGGCACCATTTAATGGGAGCCAAGTACCCTGTTACCATCTTTTCTGACCATAAGAACCTATAGTTTTTTGGATCACTAAAAGCATTAACTCCACGTCAGATGCGCTGGTTAATTTTTTGTTAGTACATTTGACTTCGTTATAACCTATAGACCAGGTGCACAACAAATTCAATCTGATGTGTTATCCAGATACGGACATACCTCAGACATGAAACAAGACAAAATAGGAGAACCCATTATTCCTCCCCAAAAACTTTTGGCACCAGTACAACAGAAGGATTTCATCACAGGTCTATATAATGCACACATGCAAATAGCACCTCAAGATTGGTTAAAGGATTCCCATAACTCAATGCAACGAGGTTTATTGTATCACGACAACATGCTGTTAGTGCCCACCACAGAATTACAAACACAGGTGATAATTTGGCATCACGCCTCACCATTGGCAGGTCATCCTGGGTGGGTAAAAACCCTGGAAAATGTGCGAAAACACTTTTGGTGGGATAATATGAATAAGGACATTAAGCAATTTGTCACTACCTGTCCAGTTTGTGCAAGACATAAATCTTCTCATAAGGCCCCTGACGGTTTGTTAATACCAATGCCATCACCCAAACAACCTTGGCACACTGTGAGTGTAGACTTTATTGTAGGTTTACCACCAGTAAAATCCTTCACAACAGTGTTAGTGATAGTGGATTTTTTGTCTAAAATGGCACATTTTGTACCATTACGGAAATTGCCAACTGCGGCAGAATTTGCAGATATTTTCATAAGAGAAATTGTGCGTTTACATGGTTTGCCAAGTAAAGTGGTGTCAGACCCAGGTAGCCAGTTCAACTCTAGATTTTGAAATTATGCGAAAAACTGAAAATAGATGTGGCATTATCTACTGCTTTCCATCCAGAAACAGATGGACAAACTGAACGACTGAACCAAACCTTACTTCAAATGCTACGTTGTTCATTGGCTGATTATTCTAGTGAATGGTTGGAAGCTCTCCCTGTAGCGGAGTTTGTTTATAATAATACTGAGCATGCAGCTCTACTTTGCTCACCATTCTATTTCATGCAGGGGTATCATCCCAGAGCTATACCCATTTTATTAGAAGATTCCCTGGTGCCTACAGTAACAGATAGACTAACGAGATTAGGTGACATACAAGACAAGGCCAGGAAACATGTATTAAAGTACAAAGAAAGCATGAAAAGACAGGCAGACAAACACAGATCTGAGGCCCCAATGTATAAAATCGGTGAGAAAGTATGTCTCTCCACAAAGGTCCTAAATATAGAGGGATCCCAAAAGCTGCAACCACGTTTCATTGGACCCTTTAGTATAACTGCCATAGTAAACCCGGTAACAGTAAAATTGGACTTACCAAAAGAATATCCAGTACATGCTACATTCCATGTGTCCTTGCTTAAGCTGTACAACCCAAATACCCGACCCGAACCACCACCTCTACCCATACCAATTAAGGGAAATTTAGAATATGAAGTGAAAAGCATAAAAGACGCAAAAAGAATTCATGGATGTCTGTTTTATTTAGTAGAATGGAAAGGATATGACGAAACTGAGAATTCATGGGAACCAGCATCCTATGTACATGCCCCACGGTTGATTAGACAGTTTTATCTAAAAAATCCAGGGAAACCCCGTCCAGTAGGAGGGCATTTGAGGGGGCGACTGTTAGGGTTTGTGCACAGCAAAGAGCATGTTCCCTCTCATTGCACTAGTGGTTTCTGTAATAGCTCTCTTTAAACATACTATTGAAAGCCTTTCTTGTTATCGCAGCCCCTCCTTAAGACTTCTGTGTATGTTGCTCAATGTATTCACAAGTTTGGACATTGCTGTCTTGTTTGCACATTGGACCTTGCTTTTAACAAGGCTTATTTAGAACACTCCTTGCTAGGCCATGTGCTACTTCAACTCATTAGCATAATAACTGAAGCTCTGCACACCTGCTTGTGAGAACCACACCCAGTTCTTCGAACCACACCCAGCTCTTCGAACCACACCCAGCTCTTCGAACCACACCCAGCCCTGTCTATAAAAGGCAGTCCCTGAACCTCACCCAGTGCTTTTGCTCGTCTACCTCCCACTTACCTGAGAACAGATCCTTCGGTGCTGGCACTCCTGCTCTCTCCAGACCTTCATTGGCTTCAACGGGCGCGGCTTCTGGCTCTCCCTTCTTCCGGTTTCCGGCTCCTTCTTGCCTCAGCCCCTCTTCTGTCCACTGCAATCGACCTGCAAAGAGAAAGAGGACAAGGTTAGACTGATCAGTATCCCTTTTCAGCAACAAGTAAGTGCAAAACTTTTTATTACCTGAAAGAACTTAGTCAGAGATTTCTGGATTCATGTAAAGACAATTTGGAACAAGATATCTCCCACGAACTTTGTTGTTCAAACCCCTTTGTTACAAGACTACTTTGTGGAACTTTGTTAAATAAACATTGTTTTACATGGAACTTTTTTAATAATCGAACAGAAGAAACCATTGACAACAAGGCAAACAGCAAATCAAGGACTTGCACAAATTACCTGCTGTATTTTGATGTAAAAGTACAGTATTTGTTTTATAAGAAGTCTGGAAATGTGTGAAACGTGAGTTTGCTATTAAGAATTTAGGCTTTAGTTATATTAAGGTGAATGTTAGATGTTGGTAATTCTGATAATGATATTCGTTTGATTTTACAGAAGTTTTACAGTAATAGAAAGCACATCCCAGAACAGTAACACATTCCAAACCTGGAAGCTAAAGACCAGTATCCAAGAGGTACTTTTAGAAGAGAATTTCTAAATAGATTAAGGGTTAGTCAGGAACTCTTTTAGGGATAGGTTGTACCTATCTGTTCTTTGTTTATGTTTCATTAGGCACCAGTTTCTACAAGAAGTCAGAGAGGGCCGCAGATTTTAGCAGCACTTCTACAGTGGAAACGCAAGAACGGTGTTGTCTCTCTTTTTTTATTTTATCAACTTCCCCCTTCCCTTGAGCTTCTGGTTCTTAGTGCACTGTTTAAAACTAGTGTCCTGGAACAAGCAGTTTCAGGGTGGGGTCGGACTGTCTTCAACCTCCATCAGAACTGAACAGAAACTCAGGTGAGCTGGGCTTTGACAACTGGATCCCAATCCTCGATGAAATAGATTCTCATCTCGACACACAACTCCTGCGCTTCCCTGCGTACATGAATGAATGAATGAATTTGGAATTTGTATTGCGCAACTTAGCCCCGAGGCATCAAGGCGCATCAGATGGAAAACAGCTGAAATAGGGGTGAAAATAGATGACGATTTACAGGTAGGCTTCTGTGAAGAGCCAAGTTTTTAAACCTTTGCGGAAGAGAGCGAGGGATGACTGGCCCTTAAGTTCAACTGGAAGCATGTTCCAGGGTTTCGGGGCAAGGGAGAAGAAGGCCTTCCCTCCCCACCTGGTCTTGGCAATTCGGGGAACAGACAGAAGGCTTTTGTTTGCAGAGCGCAAAGCCCTGCCTGGGGTGTAAAAGGACACCAGAGACCTAATGTTTTTGCACCAGATCCGTGAAGGGCACGGTAGGTAAGAACTAATACCTTGAAATTTATCCTGGCCTGCACAGGAAGCCAGTGGAGGTTTTTTCTGATCAAGGAGCCTGATGAATGCCTGGGGACATCAGCAACAAACCTTGCTGCTGCGTTCTGGACAACTTGTAGGTGATGGACCAGCCTTTTGCAGATACCTAAATAGAGTGCATTACAATAGTCCAAACGAGAGGAGATTAGAGCCACCGAGACTTGTTTCCGAGCTTCCGGGAAGAGATAGTGTGTAAGTTTTCTCAGGATCCTTAGGACACCACAACAGGTTGAGACAGTCCTATTGACTTGCTTATCAAAGGAAAGTGTGGTGTCAAGGATAACACCCAGATTACGGGCGGCAAGGGAAGGCTTGGGACATATTCCAAGGGCAGGCGGCCACCAGTCAGCCGGCCAGACCTCTTGTTTACCTCCAAAGATGAGCACCTCGGTCTTTTCCCCATTTAATTTAAGGATATTTGAGGTCATCCAGCCTGCCAATGCTTCCATGCAATTCCTGAAATTTAAAGCCTTGTTCTCCACAGATTGAGAAAGGGAATCCATGATCTGGGTGTTGTCAGCGTATGACAGTACTTCCAATCCGAAAGACCTAACTAGCCTGGCAAGTGGGGCCACATATATGTTGAAAAGTGTAGGGCTCAAAGATGAGCCCTGTGGGAGCCCACACTGCATGGGCTTGGCGGGAGAGAGGAAGTCGCCCAGTTTAATCCTTTGCTCACGCTGATTGAGAAAAGATGTCAGGAGGCTCAGAGCCGGCCCATCTACTCCCATCTCACTAAGACGGGTGGTCAGAATGGTGGGAGACAGGGTGTCAAATGCAGCTGTAAGGTCGAGCATCCTTCTGGGTCTCCCCAACCCGATAACATATCCTCTGAAATCCCGAAGGGGCTGACTAATTGCCATTGCTCTGGGAGCTGCCCTCCAAAATATACTGGCGCATTGGCGCTCTCCCCAGCCTCCGCCACACTCAGGTTGGCTGCAGAGACTTTGGATGATACTGGTAATGGAGAAAATCACTCTCACACTGGCAGGCTGGGAGTCGGAGTTCCCAGAGCTGTGGCATCCCTTCATGACGCTGCTTATAACTGAGTTCCGAGAGCTGACATGTCCACGATACCTCAGACTTCTCCGCCTCGCTGACACGGAAATGCCACAGGAGTGTAACTCCACAATAACACCCTGTGATTTTGATGTTTTCCCTTTTCCCCCCTTTTGTTCCCCAATTTTTCTGTTGCGTGGACGAAGCGGGGAGGGGGTAGGGGGGAGGGGGGTGGTGGGACTGGGTTCTATATGTTGATCTGTTTCCTCAGCTCCTGCTGAATGTTTCTTCTGTAGACCAGCTCCATGCATATTACTTGGTAATGCTATCATTAGCAACACTTGATGTCTGTAATGCAATGTCTTTGACGAGCAGGGGGTCTTGAGATTCTTCCCTCTGTATGAAACTCAATATAAAGATTTAAACCATAAAAGCCTGTCTGGGTATCTCATGTCACCTCACACAACCACTGGAAAGTCTCCATTTGAATTATTCAAAGGGAGGGCACCTTCAACCAAGGTAAATCATGGATGGATGCACTGGTCTAAAGGGTGTGTTGACAATTCTATTGGTGAGTGGAAAAGTAAAGAGTTGAATGCGCAGAAAAAGGGAAAGGCTAAGTTTGACTTGTCCAAAAATGTAAAGGATGTATCTGTTATGGTGGGGGACTTTGTGAAGGTGAAGTCTCCTAAAGGTTGTGCTGATTGGTCAAAATTCACCAGGAGATTGCAGGTGGTGAAATGTTTTAAAAATGCAGTCAAAACACATGATGGACGCATCTGGAACAAAAACAGGGTTGTAGTTGTTCCTGGTCCTAATGATAATTATGGTTTCATTTATGGAAGTGACCAAGGGTCTAATGATATGCGTAAAAAATGTTCACAAAACAAGCACGAGGGTGGACATATAGCTCAAAGAAAGAGTTTTAGAGTCACTAAAAGACCTGCATATCTTAGAGATTTTGTAGAGTGAGGTATGCTTGTTGCTCTATCTTCCTTTGTTTCTCTTTTCATGTAATCCTTTTTTCTGCATTTACTCTTACGTTATTTATGTTTTTTTTACATCGTTTATTAGTTTTTTTATTTTCTTGTGTTTTATAAAATCTCATTATTTGTATGTGGAGGGAGAAGTGTGACAGTTTTGCTTCTTTGGTCATCTTCTCTCTCTCTCCTTTAGAATGTTGTGACCTCAGAGTGCTGAGGACTTGTTTGAGAATTCTTGCTACTGGGTGACAGTTTATGTCATCGTTGGTGAAGTGATAATAAACATAACTCTTACCTTATGCTGGCTCCGTCCTTGCTTCAAGAAGACATCACACTAGGCCTTTCTGCAAACCGACGCACAGCGACGCATTCCCCCTCTTGGCTCTGCATCCGACCCAAGATCAGCTAAGCGAAGTCTAACCACGTCCCCAGTTATACCCTAAAACCTACATGTCCGTCCCACATCAGTTGAAACATTTCACAAAATATGACACTTGATTGGTGGATTTTGGAGGTGGTGTGTCACAACATCAGGTTATCATTCATGACTGCTATAGACTATTGTTTTACATCCCTTCTCATTACATCATATTTGAGTCATGCACAAAATCTAATACATGATTCATTTCAACATATTCACACGTATCCTTCAGAAACGTCCACGGAGGGAGGCTTGAGTCCCAGGGCCAGCCACATCCTTTGGCAAGTGAACAGCATATCGACCTTGAACATCTGTGCCTCTTCTGCTGTGCTCAGTGTTTCTGTCTGCCTTTTGACAGGTCTATTTCACTCATTTCCTCCAGCCCCTCCTATATCCGGACAATTTAAGAGTAATGAAGTCCCATTTCAGCTCACTATGGCAAATGGAACATAAACATTCCTTTATTATATGATAATGCACTTTCACTGTTTACCACCCACCTTTGTACTATTCCCTGTTAATGTTATTTCTAGCAGAAGCTTAAAGCAAAAGCAACATTATTGATTAATTTTAAAGCAAAATGCAAGACGCGGCCTAATCATGCATTATTTCTCGTTTCTTTTAATCACGCAAATGTGAATACGTCTTAGTTCTTTCGTGCATTAGTTTTCATTAGTGCACACATGCACAAAGCTGTTTCCCTCGTGTTCGTGTGATGTGTATATTAGTCTTTCACCATACACTGTTAGTATGTATTATGGGGGTGTCAATCCAAGCAGGTTTCCTTTTGCGAAATCCTGCTCCATCAAAGGCAATGTGTGGACACAATTTTGCCTTGTCACAATTTGTACTTTTTCATGGTGTAGACACATTTACACCTTTCTTTATCTAATTTTGCTGGTGGTGGGGGGATTCTGTCCCAATATTTCTCTTAATAGAGTCGAGGATGCTGTGGTGTGTTTAAGCAACACATATTTTGCCTATCAAGGAAAGAAAGTTCAGGCTCCCATATTAAAAATTCATGTGAAGGTGTGTTGCTTCCAACTAGAAACATTGTTAGAGTTTTGACAAGCAAGGAACACGTGTAACCGTCTGCTGTTAAAAATATGTTTTAGCTTTCCCCGCAAATTCTTGTCATACACATTTCACTATGTCAGCATAAATTATTAGTCAGAGTTGGAAAATATACTTGAGTGCATTTTTCGCAGAAGCAAGGCTTACTAAAGCCGTCAGTACTGTAAGAGCTCAATTATTCCGTCTATTTTACTGCCACGTCAAAGATCAGACTGCCACAATGTCACAATACGCGTCAAAACAGCGAAGGAGTTGACAAAGGGAGGAACAGTCGTTTCCTCGGCAACACCAGTAGCGCGGAGGCGATTACCGGAATGCGGGTAGGCAGTCATTTGATTTTGTCTATCAACACGATTTGTCAAATGTCTGTACATCTTGTGTACTGTGCTCTAGTTAATCATTGCCGGCTGGCTTCTTTGCTTTTACCAGGATCTACTTCACCTTGGGCGACTTTGCAACTATCAAATTCAATTTCATTTTCACGTCAAAGGAGCAGCAGCATCTCAGACGCGATGCCGATTTGCTAAAATAACCAGCTGTCTCAAGAGAGGAAAGATACAAACACCCACCTACTGCAAGTGACCAGTGACCACACATAATCTAATGGCAACTGCAGCCAGGCGCGCAACACCCATTGGACTCACCGGGCTTCAGCCCCCCCCCCGTCGTGTGTGGCAGCCCGGGATGAGACAGATCCTGGGCACACACAGAGCCGCACCCGAACGTTTCACAGGTCTTTAAAAGACCATTTGAATGTTAATTAGGCCTTGCAGTTGTTTCACCCCTTCAAAGAGCTCCTGCAGCTCCACTCTGCCTACTGATTGAAGGTTCAGCCCCCCCGAAATTTTTTCTTAGCCCCCCCACCCCCCCCCCCCCGATATTTGGCTCTAGTTGCGCCTCTGACTGCAGCCATTTTTAAACCTCACAACGCCAAGAGAAAGATAAGGAAAGCAATTCGAATGCCACCCGAGCTGCGCAAAAATAGAAAAAAATATATCAGGGCACTAGGTGTTGCAACACTGAGGATGTGGCCTACCGGCTTGGGCGGTCGATCTCAAATTTCCGGACCCGGGAGCATATTATCAAGGACGGCGTTTAAATGATCGCCGTTTTAGCGGTAGAAAACTGCCTCTAAATCGGCGATAATGGGCTTGATAATATGCCCTTGAGAATTCAAATAGAAGTCCATGTTATAGTGTGAACGTGGGCTTCTATTGGAATTCTTCAGGGCATATTATCATGTCCATTATCGCCGCTTTAGCGGCAGTTTTCTGCCGCTGAACCAACGATAATTTTAACGCCCTCCTTGATAATATGCTCCCGGGTTCGAGTCTAGGCAATGAAGTTCAACATCTTGTGATTCTTGGCAAATCACGTAATCTACCCGTGCCTGACAAAAATTAATGTGTCCTTGTGTAACCTAACTGGTGATCATGGAAAGTACTCTTCTACCTGATATTTCCGGTAAAGTTCGTGCTATATGAAACTCCGCAAAGTATATTAATGGCCTCTCTACCTTGCTGAGAGCCAACGTTTGCTCTTCTGCTAATGAACAATGCAAAGCGTTTACTTGAGGCTGTTTCAAAGGTGTCACAGCGATTATCTTTTCGGCCATTTCCTCCGTGGTTTTCCCCTCCCAAAAAAACTGCTTAATTTTGTTCCTTGTGCTTTTAGCAATTTTTGACTCTGGTGCGTTACCCTTAAGGCATCAGTTAAGATTATCCCTACGAAATACTCAGAAGTGGATAAAAAAACACAGACATGGAGAAAACAAATTAGTGGAGATAAATTGGGGAACAATGCTAATGGAAACAACATCAGATACTGCAATTTAACAACGTGAAATATTCAATGTTGTTGCCATTCAACAGTAGACCTAAGGGGTCCAAACCCTAAAACACTGAAGACTGCGAGTTGGAAAAATAGAGTTTCGTTAGAAGCTTAAGTAAAAACAAGCTACATTGTAGAATATATTCCAAAATGTTTTTTGTTACCAGAAACAACAGTATTTCAACGTTAATACGTCTGCTTATTGTTTTCCTGAACAAGTAAAGGGTTTAAATACCTTATAATGCAAGTACAAATCTTATATCTCTAACTGTCATACTGTATTAAAGGATTTTCAGGGAGAATACATTAATCATAACGTCATTTGTTCTACTTTGTCACATTAGCATCAAGAGATGATCAAACTGCACTCACAATGCAATTTACCTTCTTCTTTATTAATTCTGGGGTTTATTTACTCATGCAATGCAGCGCAGCAGCCAAAAATGCTGAGTGCATTGTGTGAGAAGGAGCTAGCAGGACAGCACCATATCTACAGAGATATGGGGCTCTAGTCTTGTTTCCCGATTGCCGGTGCACAAGCGCCAGGCAAACATCTGCAAGAGCTAATTATTTTTGCAAGCAAAAATGCTTTTTATTAAAAATGTGAAAAAGCCTATGCTTTAATAGTACATATACTAAACACGAAAATTTGTAGTAGGTAATCATACTTAAATGTTATAGGTTTAAAAGTGAAGGAAATAAGTACTGATTTTAGTTAGCTTAACTGGTGATGCCATGGCAACTGAGATACATGTATTAACATTCAAAGCCCTGTTTTATCATTCTAATTGTTTTTTTCATAAGATGTTTTTCTTCTCTTTGCTGCAGATGTTGTAACTTTCCAGAAAATAGGCACTTATTTTGTATTAGACAACTGATAGTCAGGCTCTCACCACGATGAGGAGGCCCCAGAAGGAATGAGTCATGAGAAGTACAGTCAAGACCGCAGAATGCAAATAAAGTAGCTTTTCAAGGTCTAAAGACTATTATATGAGTGTGAGAAGATGGGGACTTTGCCTATTCCCAGGAGTTTACTGCAACCCTATTGTGTAATGCAGGAAACAAAAAGACACGTGTTGCCATTTAGAATGTTGTGTGTTTATATTAATGTGTGTTCCTAGAGTAGCAGCTTAATTCGTTTCTTGACTGTCTGACAGGAGGCTAATCTTTGAGTTTCAAATACTTCTCTACATTAAAGTTTGCTGATTTATAGCTGAGAATACTTTCTTGCTTATCATGCAAAGGCTTTAGGTGGAAATCATCTGCAGCACAAGCCTCTTTAAAGAAATGGGAGATTTTGAAAATCCCTTCACCGTGTGGCAGGCACCTCACTCCCACAACCGGATTATTGCCTTGCTGTTGGTTCTGTTAGACTTTCACTTCCCTTATTATTAATTGTATGTAACCATGGTTCCAATGATTATTGCCTTGCTCTTGATTCTGTAAAGCGCTCTGATACCCCTGGATCTAGCTAGTACTATATAAAACCTTTAAAATAAAATAGATACAAATAAAATTTGAGTGTGTTCTCAGTGAAATGCTCACCACCACAAAAGTGGGAACTTGGGTGTTGCATCGAGCACCAGGGAGATTGTTGGTTGATTTTCGGGTATTTTTTTAATACCAGTGTTACTAGTTAAATTATTATTTTGATTTATTATTTTTGGTATGTACTGTATGTAGTTGATATTAAAAGAAAGCTGTTGTATAAGTGGTTGAAAGTGGATATTTAAAATGCAAAATAGTATTGCACCACCATTTTTCCTATCTGCCCCAGGTGAAGCAACGGTCAAATGAATGAAGTGAAAAAAAGTGTTTTTGCATTACGCTAGGGTGTGTGGTACCATAGTTCGAACATAAGATCTAAGAAATGTATCAAATATTGTACTACACGTTTGTTTAAAAATTATTGTGAGGCCTTAATTCCTAAATGATGCTGTATGTTAGTGTACAATGACACCACGTCTAGGGTCACCAAGATCATTCCTGATTCCCATATCACACCATTCATTAAGTTTAAAACATGTTTCGTATCCTGTATGTAAGATGGCAAGTTTTGAACATAAGGTCTAAGAAACGTATCTACGAAATGTGAGAGTTTCTCTGTAGGGTATGATAAGGGTTTGTTAAATTATGATGAATATGTCTATTTACTGGTCGAACACCCTAGATTTCCTTTTATGTATAGCCTTCCAAAGATTCATAAGAACTGCAACAGACCACCAGGTAGACCGATTATATCGGGAATTGGAGGCCTTACAGAGAATATTATGAACATACAGAGATGTTATTTGACATTACTAAATTGATATTGGAAAATAATGTGTTCCTCTTCGACGGCAGGTGGTACAGGCAAATACTTGGGACATCTACACCTCCCCCTAGGGCCCTCACACCCACGGCACCAAACGGCAGGAACAGAAGATCTCCGCTAAAGAGCCCCTTTATGGGTGCCACTCGGGTATTGCACCACCGACCCGACGAGGAGCGAGTCCATATGATGAAGCATGACACCTAGCTTGCTGGGTGTGTGAGGACTCTAGTTCTGACAAGGAGGATTCCCCTCCTTTGTGCCAACACCCACGTTGGTTCATCCTTTGCCCCCCCTTTTTCCTACTGGGGAACTGCGTACTCTCTTTTGATTCAAATACTTGGGACTACCATGCGTCCCAGATTCTCTCAGTCTTTTGCCAACCTTTTCATGGGTTAGTTTGAGGCGGAGTGGATCTAGGGTTGCACGGGTACTAAATGGATAGACAAAATTTACTATTGGGGAGATTCATTGATGACTGTCTCTTACTATGGACAGTGACTGTCCCTGAATTGTAGGAATTCTTTGTACACTTGAATTCCAACAGTTATAATCTTAGGTTCACCACTCACTACGATAAACAAAAGATTGTTTTTAGGGATATAGAAATGTATATTAAAGAGGATAACATTTGCAGTAGGATCTATTGCAAGAGTACCAGCTGCAAAGCCATGTTACATGCCAAAAGCTGTCACCCCCAGTGCCAAATTAATGCCATTCTGTATGGGGCGTTGGTAGGGGCACGGTGGAACTGTTCTGAACAAAATGAATTTAATGAAACCATTGAAGATATAAAGATCAGATTTATTGCCAGGGGTTACGACCGAGGTGTAGTTGAGAAGGCCTCTATCAGAGCACATAAACTGCACAGAGGAAACACCCTTAAAACAGTTAGTAATAAAATTAAGATTGAAGGCAGTGAAAAAATCTGATTGGTGACTAACTATAGTCGTGATAGTAACAAACTGTAAAAGATTCTCAAAAAGTACTGGCATTTACTGACATCTGACATTCTAATTTCACTGTATTTGACTGAGACACCTAGCGTTACATTTAGGAAGGGACTAACCTCAGCTAATATTGTTAGCCCACGTTATCCAAATTATTTAATTTAGGTTACTAAGTATCTCTAATTCAGTTTGTGATCATTAATTTAATATGGTTGTTTACTTATACAGGTTTTTGAAGTACCTAATATACTATGCTCTGGACCTTTAGAATGCTTAAGAACGTGACAAACAGACCGACTTTGGATTTTAGGGTGAATATACCTAGCCTAGATATGGGTTTCTCAGTTTGGGGTACATGTTTCTGCTCTCTTACAGATACTACTTGGTGACTTATTACTTAATAGAGGTGATGGCTATCCTTTTTACACAGGAAGAACTAACTTTTTCCCTTCATGCTCACGGTCTTATTTCACTTTGCAAATTTGTTGGGAAATTTGAATTTCTTTGCAGCCCTGAAGAAGTCTTCTGTGCTTTGTACTGCACGGTGTTGGCAATTTTCTGCATTTGAGAACATTAAGATCAACCTCTGTTTTGAAAAACAAACTGCCTGGCTGCATTGTGATGTGAAGATTACAAATAAAATCTGACCCTGGACCTAGATCAAAAGTTTGTTGGATACTATAAAAGATTGAAAGTGTGCTCAGGGGGACTTTGCAAGTGATGAAACATGTAAGACGAGAATACAATCTATGGTGCCTAGAAACTATCCAGAGAAGGCGTGGCAGGAGGTTGCACTAGATATATTAGGGCCATAATAAAGTGGAGCTGGTCAGTTGTATGTGATGGTCTTAATTGCTGTTTTTTCGAGGTGGCAGGAAATTTGTATTTCACATGGAATAGAAACAGGTAATGTTCTGACATTTTTAAAGCATTTAATAGCAGGGGAAGGAATTCTGGGGAGCATTTTTACAGACAATGGGGTTCAATTGGTCTCTAATGAAATGGAAGAATTTCTAAGAAGCACAGAAATACAGCATAATAAATGTTTGCTTTATCATCCAGAATCTAACGGTATTGTAGAAAGGTTTAGTATTAAGGGAAAACCACCAACAAATCAACAAGCAGTGCAGGCTTAGAAGTGTGAGCACTGGTGTATCTTCCTGCTTATTAGTTTACTGTTAGCTGAAGTTCACTCTACTCTCAGTAGTCCCACTGCCACTAGGCCATTTATTTTCCACAATATAACCTTAGTCCAAGAGTTGATTAATCAACTTTCCAAGTTTATTGCTTCATAGTAACCATATTCACAGAAAGTCCATAGGCAGTCTTCATATGTGTGGATGAAACGCGTAGGCAGGCATTGAATATTGTGGTGTGATATGGATTTGTGAAATGAAAATTGTGAAATAAAATTATTTGGATACATATGAAGACTGCCTATGGACTTTCTGTGAACATGGTTACTATGAAGCAATAAACTTGGAAAGTTGATTAATCAAGGTGCTCCTCTTGGACTAAGGTTATATTGAGTATTAAAAGAATTGATTCAAATATTAAAATGTCAAGGAAAAGGATTCAGGAAAGGGTGAAGGTTTATTGCTTGACTTCACATTCACTCACAGGTAAAGTACCTTTTGAGTTGTTCATAGGTAAAAGGCCGAATTCTCTGATCCATCCTGAATGAATAATAAAGAAGTAGGTGACAGAAAGGAAAAGGATGAATGGGAAAAGAAGCAAAAAATGAGAAGGACAAGAAGGAAGGAATTGTTGATTCAAACACCCAGTGAGTTCAACTTCAGTATCAGTGATCTTGTGAGAGTAAAGATACCTCACGTAGGTGGTAATGTGACATTTTCAATTACCCTTCGGGGTGAGCAAATAGTTTCAAAATACAGATAATATCACAGAAACCAAGATTAATGAACGATTATGTATAAAGTACAATTAACATATTTATAATTTTCAAGTTTCCTATGTGATTTTGTTTGCAGGTTTTTTTGTTTTTCGTTATGATTAGAGAGATGTGTGGTATTGTTGTTAGTAGTGAGTACAGCTTTAAGATATTAGATTGTAGTATGATTCTATGTGTTGTGATGGAGAGCTTGTTGAGGGATCTAGACTGTGCATCATGTGAAAGGAGGAGTTAGAAGGTAATCTATTGGTCTCAGAAGTGGATGGGACATTTTTCTGTTATAGATTTTTCATTAAGGAACTACATTAACTTCTTTTCATCATATGTGTGAGGACAATCGTTTCCACACTGTAAAAAATGTATATCTTCGATTCCCCTTATTGGATTGTTTTCCTTCTGATGTTATTTCTTTATTAAATTTTACTCTGTGTTTCGAATTCTGTTTGGGGTTTTTCATTGGTTGCCATTTTAACTTTATTATTGTTTTGGAAATGCGTAAGCCTTACTTTACATATTGCCTTAAGTTAAGCCTACCAGCTCTGTGCCATAGCTAAACGAGGGTGAAGCTATGGTTGCCCCTCCGACATACTCCACAAGCAACTCAAAGCAGCTCGCTTGAAGTATAAAAAACACATCCAGAACGAAAAAAACTCATTTTTCTGCACCGTGCTGGATAAAGCAAAAAACAGGCACAGGGAGCTCTTTAACATCATTAGACAACAAACCTCCAAGCCCGCTACCTCCTCAGTGCAAGCTTCCAAAGAGCTCTATGACAACTTTGCAAACTTCTTTGAGGACAATATCAACAAGATTGAGCTCTCACTGGACATCAACATCACTCCCTTCAGTAAGAACATCTTGGCTGGGACCAAGGACATTACATCCAAGCCCCTTCAAAATCCTGGAAATCTGTCATCCCTATACAGGAAACTGAGATAGTCAACCTGATCTCCACATCCAAGCCCTCCTCGCAGGCTCTAGATCCTCTTCCTCCACAACTGACCAAAAAGCTTAGACTCTCCCTTGCCCTGCTCTGGTGCAAAATCATAAACAGCTCCCTGAGATCCGGAGACGTCCCTGACTGCCTCAAAGTCGGGCAAGTCATGCCACTGCTAAAAGAACCAGACCTAGACACAAAAGATCTGAATAATTTCATACCAGTTTCTAACTTACCTCTTCTATCCAAAACCTTAGAAAGATGCGAGCTCCGGCAACTAACTCAGCACCAGGATAGCATCAACCTCCTCAATGCCCACCAATCGGGTTTCAGACAGGGCTGCTTCACGGAAACCTCGATCCTCAATGTCATTAATGACATCCACAAATCATTGGCTGCGGACAAATGCTGCTTGCTTATTCTCCTAGACCTATCAGCAGCTTTCGATATGGTCGCCCACAAACTCCTCATTAAGGTGCTTCAGGAAAGGGCAGGTCTAGATGAGGTGGTCTTACAACGGTTCTCCTCCTTCCTTCACAACCACACCCAAAGAATAAAAATAAAAAATGTTGCATCCAATCCAAGGAGAGTCCCCCAAGGTTCAGTGCTCTCCTAACTAACTGTCTGAATAGTTAGAAAGCACACTAATGCAGAGGTGTCTTGGTGCTGAGTTGTGTGCAATCCAGGAAAAGCTAATAGATCTAGAGCTTGGTGAAGAGCCAGGTTTTTATCATTCTTCGAAAAACAGTCCTGCTCGACTGTAGTCACATCTGTATGGTGAGGGAATTCTACAGTTTAGCCGCTTGGAATGAGAAACCCTTTCCTCCACACCTGACTCTTTTTATCTTGGGGAGAAGTACCAGTACCAGGACCTTAGGCATCGTTGTGGCACATATTGGGGGAATAGTTGTTGTATATTTTCTGCCCTTCCTCCATATAGGGCTGTGTGCCTTGAAATCCACTTGCCGTCGAAGTGGAAGCCAGTGGAGTTGTTTTATGCTTGCGGACGTAGGGTGATGCTTAGGTCGCTCAAACAATACATGTGCGGCCGCATTTTGGAGTGACAGGAGTTTAGAAAGCTGCCGTGCACCTGCTCCTAGGTATAGAGCATTACAATAATCTACTCTTGACAAAACTAATGCTCCGACTACCGTTTTCGTTAATGAAAAAGGGATGAAAGGAAGGATCTTACGCAGAAATTTCAGTGTGAAGAAGCACACTGAAGATACTTGATTTATTTGTGGGGCGAGTGTTAGATCTTTTTCGATCAGGAATCCTAGATTCCTAGCCTTTGCCACCGGGGCAGGGTACGTACCGGCTTCCGGGGGCCACCATAGTTGGCTCCAAACTGATGGTTTCTGACCGAACTCTACTACCTCGGTTATTTCCGTATTAAGTTTCAGAAAAGTAGTGTTCATCCATGCCATCAATGCTGTAAGGCAATTGCGGAACCATTCTGACGTCAGATCCATGCTTTTCATGACTGACACCACTAACTAGGTGTCATCCGCATATGACATGCTCATAAGACCATGTTTTTTTAATTAGTTTTGCCAGTGGGGCGATGTACAGATTAAACATAGTAGGGGACAGGGCCGATCCTTGGGGAACTCCACAAGGGCAAATGAATTTTCCTGATTGAAGTCCATCCCAGTGAATGAATTGTTCCCTGGCAGACAAGAATGATGTTAGTAGGGCTAAAGCCTTATCCCTAATGTCAGCCGCCTTCAGCCTGCTCACCAGTACCGCATGGTTTTCGGTGTCAAAGGCTGCGGTTAGGTCAGGCAAAATAAGGGTGGCCCTACCCCCTCCATCCATCACCTTGTGGATCTCTTCAGTCACCGTGATCAAGGCAGACTCAGTGGAGTTCGGAGATCTGAAGCCACTCAGAACCCTATTCAGAAAAGCCAACATCCCCTTCCACCTGGTTGCTGACGACACACAGATCTATCTGGAAACCACCTCCATTGTTGACATTTAGAGACTCAACGACATGCTTATAGAAGTCCAAAACTGGCTGCCAAGTAACCACTTAAAATGTAATCAAGACAAGTCTGAAATACTCCTCATCTTGAACAAAGAAGAGAATCCCCAAATTGTGGAATGGCTAAATGAGATCAATGCACTCAATGGAAACCATCACCCTGGCGGACTTTGTAAAATCACCAGGCATCACTCTAGACTCGAAACTGAACATGACCAAACACATTAAGAACTCTGCCAAAAGTGCCTTTCTCAACCTGAAGCTACTGAACAAAATAAAGCCTTTCATCTCATCCAAGGACTTTAAACAAGCCACCCGATCACTGGTGTTATCTAGATTAGACTATGGGATCGCAGCCCTCTCAGGCACATCAAAGGCACACCTTGCTCCCCTCAAAACAACGCTAAACACAGAAGCCAGAATGGTCACAGGATTAAAGAAATTCAACCACATCTCACCAGTACTCAGAGAACTAAAATGGCTCCCAGTTGAACTGCAGGCCAGTTTCAGACTAGCCTGCCTCACCTACAAAGTCCTTCACACAGGCAAACCTGCATACCTGGGCTCCAAACTCAAAAATGCCAGTCAGACCAGGAACCTCTGGAGCTCGAACACTCCACTGCTCATTCCGCTAAAAACACACAAACACAAAACCGCTGCCTGGTCCTTCGGGGGCAATGTGCCC
Source organism: Lissotriton helveticus (assembly GCF_964261635.1). NCBI lineage: Eukaryota > Metazoa > Chordata > Amphibia > Caudata > Salamandridae > Lissotriton > Lissotriton helveticus. The sequence continues at coordinate 1,583,788,089 of NC_136067.1, read as the reverse complement.
AAAATCTGGAACGCTATTCCCCCCACATCAGAACTATTCCCTCCTTCATAAAATTCAAAGGACAGCTTAAAAATCTTTTCCTAGATCGTTCCCTAGCAAAGGGACATGAGCTGCAGAAGCGCTGGTGACATTACTCCCTGGATAGGAGAGTGGCCCTAGACTATGACACCCGGCGAAGGCAGTACAAGTCTTCATTGCCCTTTTTTTACTTAACTCGCTGAAACTCACCGCCCATGCTTGATACTTTCACTGTATTTTTGTTACTTGTATATGTGGTCTTTTGCAATACGACTGTTGTAAAGCGCTCCGATACCCTCGGGTAAGGCCAGCGCTATATAAAACTTCAAAATAAATAAATAATTAAATAAATAATTTAGTGGCTTTGAGGTTTGACAAGAACAAGAAGTGTAATTATTCTTGGGGGGGCGTGGCTAGCGAGCCACGATGGCGGACGGAGTCTGTTAGAGCTCCGGTCCCGCCGGGGATATTACATTCTGCTAGGGCCTCTGGGGGGCCAACACTCCGATCGAAACCTGTAGCCCCTGAGCCCTGGGGACCTGCGGTGGCTCCGAGGCGCTTCAGGGGATCGGGGAATACCGGCGGCCGGAGATCGCTGCTGCGACGAGGGAGGCCTTCCCCTGCGCGGACAGCCGGGCCTGGCGTAGGAGGAGACACCGAGAGGCTCCGGACGTGGCGGACCGGAAGTGCCGCGGAGGGTCCGCGAGACGCGGCCGAGGCGCCTGAGAATCCTGCTGGCCTGCCTGGCGGCCCACCCATCGGCGGGTCTGATTGGTGGCCTGGCGGTCCTGATTGTGCAGAGATCCAGTGACGGCGGAGACCGCAACCTGAATGGCGGACGGCCGACGGACCCTGTGAGGGAGAGAGTGAGGCGACGGCTGGAGCAGGGTCCTGGGGCGGTGACTCCGGGAGCGGGGGTGCGGAGCTGGTGACTCTCGAGGGGCATAGTGAGACGGGCCTTCCGTGGGGTGGCCCCCCACTGAGTGGTCTCCCTACATCCTCCTCTCCTCTCACCTTTGACGACGGGGGCAGCTGCTGCCATTGAGAGACACCGGATCCCCCCTGCTGATGCCCTACGGGACCAGGCGGCATGGACCGGGACACCGCCGGGCCGCCGGCCCACCGGGCGGAATTGTGTCCCACTGGCCGGAGTAGAGGCCCGATGGCCGGCTTCCCCCCTGACCTTGGTGATCGGCGCAGGAGGATCCAGAAGACGCGAAGTTGGCCGACCTACCCCCCTGAACTGCAACGTGTGGCGGGGTGCTGGGGAAGAAGGTGCTGACCCTGCTCGCTTGACCGGCGGGGGTTGTGGAGACGAGAGGAGGCCACTGCCTGAGGGCGATCCCAGATTTTACCTCTCTGTTCCTTCAGCCCCCCCACCCAATTTGACCTCCCTCCCCATGACTTCGAAGCCTTCTGGGGGCAGCCGGGGCCACTGACGATGCTGCCGTGACCTGTAGGCTGCCCTTGAGATGGTGCACACCGCTGGGAGACGCCGGGGGGACTCCGGAGCCGGCTGGACTTTCATGCTGCGGCCTTGTGGGGGCCCAAGGGGTGCGGTGCCGCGGCACGTGGGAGAAGGAGAGAGGTGATTATAACGCCTAGCGATCCGGTGAGAGTGGGACGCTAGAGTGGACAAGGAGTTGCCAGGAGTGTCCCCCGCGCAGACGACAACGCCGGTGGCTGACCGAGCCAGACTGAGGCAACCATGGTCCGAAAGGGAGCTCGGGCACTGGATGGGAAGATGGCCCGTCGAACACGGGCCCGGCCCCGGGGGCTGTGCAGGACGGCTCCGTACTACCCCCCCTTGACCAAGCCTCCGGCGGGGATCAGCGGACTGACAAGCTGGACTTGATCCTCCAAGAGATCAGAGACTCTCGCCTGGCTATGGAAACCCAGCTGGGCGCCCTCACTACGAATCTCTCTCTATTAAAAGCTGACCACGGAAAGCTGGCTGACAAGGTGAAGGACCAGGGGATAACGTTGGCAGAGCTGTCTCCGACGGTGGCAGAGCACACTACCTCTATCAAGCAGCTGCAGGAGCAAGTGACGACTCTCATGGACCGTGTGGAGGATGCCGAAGGGCGTAATCGACGCAACAACATCCACGTCATTGGGCTTCCGGAAAGCAGTGAGGGGTCCCGCGCAACGGAGTTCATGGAGCAGTGGTTCCGCGATCATGTCGCCCCGGAGGGACTGTCGCCGTTCTACTGCGTGGAGCGGGCACACCGGATCCCTACGGGGAGGCCTAGAGCAGGACAGCCACCGCGACCGTTGATAGTCAAGATCCTGAACTATCGGGATAGAGACATGCTCCTGCAGAAGGCCCGGGAGAAACCGCTCATTGAATATGAGAACCAACAAATCTCACTATACCCGGACTACACAAATCAAGTGCAACGACAAAGGTAGTCCTACTTTGCGGTCAAGAAAAAGCTCCAGAAGGCTAACCTCCGGTACTCCCTGTTATTCCCGGCCCGCCTCAAGATCATCCACGACAACAAGACCCACTTCTTCGAGAGCCCTACTGACGCAGAGGAATGGTCGGAGGTGATGGGCGTTGAGGCGACTCAGGAGGGGGCGTCTGGCAGGTCCGGGAGTGGCTCGGATCGCGGAGGGAGAGCTTCACCCGCAACATCGATGCAACCCAGATGACGCAAGCCCTCTATCGCACAACAAAGGGAAGATCAGATGACAGCGGTCAACATGGTGGGCTCTTTCCGCGATGAACAAGAACTGATTAACACAGATACGGAAGACAGCACACCACACTCAGACTCGGAACACAGCGTGATACTGTTCCCAATGGTGACGCCGAGAGCGGTGGACGAAATGCTGGACAATGGTCTGGAGTGAGGTCCCAACCCGGAGTGCCCTAAAAAACCTTTGTCTCCTACTGATATCCTTTTGATGATGCTTGGTGGGGGGTGGGGGTGCGGGGTGGGGGATGCGGGCATTCTTTACTTTGAGAGGCGCTACCTCCAACGACACTGGAAGGGTGACTACAAGCTTAGACATTGTGGGCTCGGCCCTTAATGACTGGACTCTATTGTTTGACTTTTTCTGGCCTTTTCGAACAGAGACCCACGGGTATGTATGGAATGTGAGGGATGCGCGAGCAAGGGAACCCCCCTCTCTTTCCCTCTCCCTCCCCTACCCCCCACTTGATCTCCCCTCCCCCTAACCCCCCCCTTTATTCCCTACTCCCCTAAGGAGGTTGTTGAGAGGCATATAGCCCGTGCAAAGACTTCCCCGGCGGCGCTGTTGAGCCGTCAGTGTAACACTGTTAGAGTTGATGGACAAGGTACAAGCTATGCCACCCCCCTATGGCGAATGCACCATTGTTTGGTTTGTTATGTTTTACATTTCATGGTTCGGCACAGAAATGTTCTTTAGCTGCGCCACAAGAGTTCGAGTTTGGGGTGGGTCGAAGTACGTCTCCTGGCTTATAACTGTTAGAATTTGTGCTATGGCTACGGGCACAGTCTCTTACGACATGTATCATCGACTATGGCAGACACTGTAGGGAAGTATAGGCTGGCCACCTGGAATGTGAGGGGACTTGGTGCCATACAAAAGCGACACAGACTGCATACATACTTGCTCCGACAGCACGCCCACATCGTATTCCTCCAGGAATCCCACCTAACGCACACTGAGACACTCACACTGCGGAAAAAGTGGAGGGGGACTGTGTTCTCTACGACATATTCCGCCTTCTCCAGGGGGGCTACCATTTGGGTGAGGTACGGTACCCCCTTTGTTGAACTGGACAGGAGGGTTGACGACCAGGGTAGGTATATCCAAGTGAAAGGTGAATTGGACGGGTCACTCGTAGTTCTGGGTAGCGTATATGCCCCGAACTTTGAGCATGACACATTCCTTGCGAGGGTGGGGCGAGCATTGGCTGACTGGGGGGATATCCCTTGAATTCTGGGGGGAGACTGGAACATGGTACTGGGCGTAGCCCTTGATAGGTCGCACCCCCCCCTCCAGGCGACAGGTGTCCACAGAATAGCAGATTCGTTTAGGACATGGATGCAGGGTTGGGGTCTGGCAGATACATGGCGCACACTCTACCCGACACACAGGGAATACTCCTACTACTCCCCGGTTCATGACTTGTATACCCGGTTGGACAGATTCTTGTGTACTAAGTCCTTGGTGTCTAAATGCACGTCCTCTGATTATTTGGCTAAAACCTTCTCCGACCACAGGCCTCTGACACTCGACTTACACTGGGGGAGGGTACCATCTCCGGTGCCCACCTGGAGACTTAATCCGGCGCTGCTGGAGGATGCCCCTTTCCGCACTTCCCTATCGGACATACTCGACAATTACTTTCGAGACAACTGGGACTCAGCGACCTCTAACTTGATCGTGTGGGACGCTATGAAGGCTGTGATAAGGGGGGCGGTCATTGGTCAGGTGGTAGGGGCCCGGCAGGAGATCCACAGGAAGCTGTGTGATGTAGAGACTCGCCTACAGGCGCTAGAATCGGCGATGGGTGAGAACCCTGATCGCACTGCAGAGTTACGACTGTGTAATATTGAGCATGCCGAACTCTTGGAAACTTTGCGAATTATTGATTACAAAGACTACCTGAAACGACAACAGGCCGACTCAGACAGATCAGGTGCTTTACTGGCCCGGCTGGTACGAGACAGCCCGAGACCCCAATGATCACACGGATTAGGGATAGCGCGGGTGGGCTGATAACTACACAATTGGCCATTAATGACGCTTTTAGAGATCACCTTAGCACGCTCTACGCTTCCCCCCCCCATGGAGGACCGTGCAGCGATGATGGACTTTCTGAGAGACTTGCCTTCCCGGTCTTGTCCCGAGCGGAGCAGACGGGGATAGACGGACCCATCACGCAGCAGGAAATAAAATTACCCATCCGATCCCTTAACCGGGGTAAGACTCCCGGACAGGACGGTCTGCCGGTAGAGTTTTATCAGTCATATTCTGAGACCCTGGTCACTGTCTTGGAGATCATCTATAAAGAATCATATGAACATGGTTACCTGCCTGGAACGACAATGCAGGCCTCAGTTATCTCAATCCCCAAGCCCGGCCGGGACGCCCTTGACCTCACCAATTACAGACCGCTCTCAATGCTCTCTACGGAGTATAAAATACTCAGTAAAGCCTTAGCTCTGCAGATACAGTCCCACCTTCCGGCCTTGATTCACTCGGATCAGTGCGGATTCCTGCCGGGGAGAAGTACGTCCCAGAACATGAGGAGACTCCACGCCCTCATGGCCGCGACGCCGCCGACTCTACCTCGTGCCGGCTGTGTCGCCCTAGACCTCCGCCAGGCTTTTGACTCACTGTCCTGGGGGTTTATGTTTGAGGTCTTGCTACGTTTTGGCCTCCCCGACTCCCTGATACGATGGATCCGGCTGATGTACACACGCCCGACAGCTCGAGCGCGCACGGGTCGACACGTCTCCTCTAGTTATAACATATATCGCGGCACTCAACAGGGCTGCCCACTGTCGCCCTTGTTGTTTGTCTTGACCCTCGAACCTCTGGCGATCACCCTCCGGACCGGGATGGCTGAGAGGGGCATCTTCGTCGGTGGCACACCCAATTTGATATCAATTTACACCGACGATATCCTTTTGTATTTCTGGGATCTGGAGGAGAATCATTCGGACTTAGCGACCATTTTTACCCGGTTCGCAGACGTGTCACGACTGGCGATCAACCCGGCGAAGTCGGTGGGGTTTTACTTCCAGGAGGGACAACAGCCAACCCACATACTATTTGGCACTTCCCAAATCCCGATAGCGCAGGATACGTTTAAATATTTAGGCATACGGGTCTATAGACGGCCAGAGGATCAGATCGATGGCAACATTAGGCGGGCCATTGCTGGCCTTCGGAGTAGTGTGCAATTCTGGACATCTCTGCCGCTGTCCGTCATGGGTAGGATTGCCATATCTAAAATGGTCATGCTTCCCCGATTGCTTTATTATTTTGTAAATCTACCGGTTCTCCTCCCACAGGCCATTTTTAATAACTTGAATACACTCTAGACCACCCTAATCTGGGGCTCTGGCCGGCGGAGAATAAGCCTCCGCACTACAACAGATGACACTCCACCTGGAGAGGCCCGTTCACGCCGCCTCCCCCGGGGCGCCCCACACCGTTATTCGGAGCAGCATTGTAGGATACCAAAACCAGTGCGGCAACTTACTGGACATCACCTTGGTGCCATCGTTCTGCTGCCTTGGAACTATTCGCACAACAGTTTGCTACTGATGACCCACCCCCCGCGACGCCCCACGCCGTTATTTGCTGGGTGGCAACTTACTAGACATCACTTTCGTGTCATCTAGATTTCGGCGCGTTCTGCTGCCTTGGAACTATTCGCACAACAGTTTGCTACTGATGACCCACCCCCCGCGACGCCCCACGCCGGAAATCTGGACGTTGTGCTGCGTTGGGACTATTCGCACAGCCGACCGCTACTTCGTTGTTTTTCCCTAAAAATGTTTATATGTTATTACTATTTTTGTTTTCTTGTATATATTTATAAATTATTAAAGTTTTATAATCTTACTACTTTGTCGGAGTGCTATATATTTTTAATGTGACACATAATTGTAAAAACTTTGATGTACAAAGAGTCATCCCTGGAATCTTCCGCTTCAGGCTCGGTCCCCTCCCCAATCACAATACAGGATGGTTTTCAGATAATAGCAACGCTTCTGCTGTGACGGATCTCATCGAGTGTGGGCCTTGATCTACTATAACTCCTTTGAAGAGGGGTGATTCTTTACAGCTGTGGCCATAAACTACATCTGCAGGGCTAGCTGATACCCTAGGACCAGCCTGGACAATCGGACACAGAGGAAAAGGAGTGTCAGAGGGTGCGGTAGTGAATAGGGCGAAAGGGAGGTGTCGGGCGGGCACAGGGTGTGATTCTCAGGGAAGAGCAGCGCAGATGGGGGGAGGTTTATTACCCATGCATAAGACAGAGAGCGGGGGTGACCACTGCCTGGGTGAGATGCTTGCGAGGGTGGGGAGCCATGCTAAGGATCGACAGCGTGCACAGAGTGGGTCTGGTCAAGGCATCTAAAATGGCTGCCGTGCACGACAAAAGTGTGGCATTTGAAAAAAGGCAAGATGGCGCAGACAATGTTTTTCAACACTTCCTGATTTCCTTCGAATCGAACGTTAACAGACGTTGGGGCATATTACCAAAGTTAAGCGATATTTATCCCTAACGATGCATTGCAAAGATTTTTTTACCGTCAGAAATTATCGCAGATAAACCTTGCTATTATCAAGGTTTATCGCAAATACGATAAAAAACGACCGCAATGCATTAATATCGCTGAAAACTCAGCGATATTCATGCATTACCGAGCTAATGCTCTTAGCCATGTTATCCACCTCCCATTGGATAACATGGCTAAGAACTGCTCAGGGCAGCTGTTACTTTTTGGAGATATTCGCGCTTATCTCGAATATTTCCAAAAGTTGATAATAGGAGATAGCGATGTTAGCGACTGTTTCCAGTCGCTAACATCTTGGCATGCCCACTTTGCATGTCATTAGTGATAAATATCACTCACATGCAAAGTGGGGCCCAAGATGGTCGCTATCTCCTACTAGCCGTCGCTAACTGGTGTTAGCAACAGCTAGGTAATACAGATATAATTTTATCTCCGCGAAGCGGAGCGCTGTTACAGATATATATCTTGTTTTTGAACGTTAATTTCTCAAAATGCACTGAAGCACATATATTGAGACCTAGCAAAGGCACATCGGGCTACCAGTCCCTAATATTTTACCAAGTTTCGTGCAAATCCATTCAGCCGTTCGATTATTATTATTATTATTTTTTTTTTGCCCCGCGGGGCCCTTTTAAAACCTCCACATCAAACCTAGGGGGTCAGCGAGGATCTACTATTCCCCCTTATGGTCATTTGCCCCTTCGCTTTGGCCTCCTCTTGTCTCTCGATCCTACCGAGAGACAAGATGGCGGCCGCTACGGACTGTTTGGAATGTTGACAGACGCCGGAGAACCAATCAGCTTCGCTTCACAAAGCTCCGTTGCGCGAAAAGTACGCGTCCTGGAGCGCTGCCCGGTCCGCTGTTACAGATATATATCTTTTTTTAAACGTTAATTTCTCAAAATCCACTGTAGCACATATATTGAGACCTACAAAAGGCACATCGGGCTACCAGTCCCTACAATTTTGCCAAGTTTCGTGCAAATCCATTCAGCCGTTCGGGCTAAAAGTGAGGCCAACCGCCCTATGGAAAACTCAATGTTAAAAACACGTTTTGGGACCCCCCTTTTTTCTCGACCCCCCCTGGACGAACCCCGCCCCAATTTTCAGGGGCTGCTCAGAAACAAAATGTGCCATTTTCCTGAAAATTTCAGCCAATTCCGTCCACAAACGCCAAAGTTATTAGACATAGAATTTTCAAAAAACCCATAGAGAAAAAATCCTAACTATATATACCCACTGGCGACCGCCAGTAGGTAATATATATATATATATATATATATATATATATATATATATATATATATATATATATATATATATATATATATATATATATATATATATATATATATATATATATATATATATATATATTTTTAAGCAAATGCCCTGAAGCATAGGAACACACTGGAAGTCACTCTGCCATCCGGCTTTGTAAAAATGCTTTTACTGCTTATCAGCACACGCCCATAACAGGAAGAAATGCAAATGAATAAAAACTGGAAATGCAGGCATGAAAGTTTTCGATGCTTTGTTTGTTCAGCCCATGAGGAAGGTGTCACGGAACCCTGAAACGCGTTGGCATTTTAATGATTAATGGAACACTAAGGCAGGCTGCATTTTTACAAAGCCGGATGGCAGAGTGACTTCGAGTGTGTTCCTATGCTTCAGGGCAATTGCTTAAACATATATGTATATTTATATATATATTCACTGAAAAAACCATAGGTTATAGACCATATATAGGGGTCAATCAGGATGGCGGACGGAAGAGCCACCGCGGCCCTGGAGTAGGCGGAAAAAGCCTTTTCCGTGTCCGCCTGCCGCGGATACTCCGTCCGCCATATCAGGATAGGAAAACGTGTCAAATTTCCGTCCGCGACGGAAAAACACGCTCCGCCGGCCAACTACACACGACCACGCGGCGGACGGAACACATCCAAACGCTCCGCCGTACGCACTGACGTCGAAGACCGTCCCCCAAATCAAGATGGCGGAAAACACACATAAAACCGCTGCGGAAAAACAACCTGTCTTAACACGGCGGAATCCCCACAGCGAACATAGGTGACACAGCCGAGATACCCACCGCAAGCTGACCACCACCATGGACCCGGCGCTACACGCTTTCCCGATGCTCTTCGCGATCCACCACGTCCTAGTCATGGCCTACTATGGACGACGACGCAGGTAAGGTACAAACCATTGGCTGTCTGGAGGGGAATACCAGCAAGGGACGTGACGTAGGGAGGGGGAGTGTCATGTTACCGAAACCACTGATGAGAAGCATATACGAATACACATTAGCAGTACGCAAGCAGGAATGACAACGACAGACCACGAGACTTGATAGACTACCTTTATTGTCAAATAATAGGGGTCAAATCACAGTGTATGCGTGAACATGGGCAAAGTGGGCACCAGAGCAGGTACAACATAGCAGGTAACGAGAGGGCAGCATGCAGTATCAGAGCATCAACAGGGCATTGTGCATTACAGAGCAGGTACATCAGAGGCAGGTAACGAGAGGGCAGTATCAGAGCATCAACAGGGCATTGTGCATTACAGAGCAGGTACATCAGAGGCAGGTAACGAGAGGGCAGTATGCAGTATCAGAGCATCAACAGGGCATTGTGCATTACAGAGCAGGTACATCAGAGGCAGGTAACGAGAGGGCAGTATCAGAGCATCAACAGGGCATTGTAGAGTACAGAGCAGGTACATCATAGGCAGCACGTGAGAGGGGCAAAGTGCATCAACAGTCCATTGCACAGAACAGGCCCATCAGAGGCAGCACGTGAGAGGGGCTAAGTGCATCAACAGTCCATTGCACAGAACAGGCCCATCATAGGCAGCACGTGAGAGGGGCAAAGTGCATCAACAGTCCATTGCACAGAACAGGCCCATCAGAGGCAGCACGTGAGAGGGGCAAAGTGCATCAACAGTCCATTGCACAGAACAGGCCCATCAGAGGCAGCACGTGAGAGGGGCTAAGTGCATCAACAGTCCATTGCACAGAACAGGCCCATCATAGGCAGCACGTGAGAGGGGCAAAGTGCATCAACAGTCCATTGCACAGAACAGGCCCATCAGAGGCAGCACGTGAGAGGGGCTAAGTGCATCAACAGTCCATTGCACAGAACAGGCCCATCATAGGCAGCACGTGAGAGGGGCAAAGTGCATCAACAGTCCATTGCACAGAACAGGCCCATCAGAGGCAGCACGTGAGAGGGGCTAAGTGCATCAACAGTCCATTGCACAGAACAGGCCCATCAGAGGCAGCACGTGAGAGGGGCTAAGTGCATCAACAGTCCATTGCACAGAACAGGCCCATCAGAGGCAGCACGTGAGAGGGGCAGTATGCAGTATCAGAGCATCAACAGGGCATTGTGCATTACAGAGCAGGTACATCAGAGGCAGGTAACGAGAGGGCAGCATGCAGTATCAGAGCATCAACAGGGCATTGTGCATTACAGAGCAGGTACATCAGAGGCAGGTAACGAGAGGGCAGCATGCAGTATCAGAGCATCAACAGGGCATTGTGCATTACAGAGCAGGTACATCAGAGGCAGGTAACGAGAGGGCAGCATGCAGTATCAGAGCATCAACAGGGCATTGTGCATTACAGAGCAGGTACATCAGAGGCAGGTAACGAGAGGGCAGCATGCAGTATCAGAGCATCAACAGGGCATTGTGCATTACAGAGCAGGTACATCAGAGGCAGGTAACGAGAGGGCAGTATGCAGTATCAGAGCATCAACAGGGCATTGTGCATTACAGAGCAGGTACATCAGAGGCAGGTAACGAGAGGGCAGTATCAGAGCATCAACAGGGCATTGTGCATTACAGAGCAGGTACATCAGAGGCAGCACAACTACGTGTCCCTACCAACCCGTCACAGGGACCACAAGAGTGCCACGCAGTTCTCAATGGACACACCATGTGAATTAACATTTGAGTGAAGTGTACAGCACGTCACATCACAGAATCAGGGGGGACTGCGTGAACTACCTGCCTCGGACACACTGGCAGCACCAGCAACAGGAGTGTGAGACACAGCCACAGCCCGAGTGACACACACATGGGCCACGGACCCAGACACACTGGCAGCACCAGCAACAGGAGTGTGAGACACAGCCACAGCCCGAGTGACACACACATGGGCCACGGACCCAGACACACTGGCAGCACCAGCAACAGGAGTGTGAGACACAGCCACAGCCCGAGTGACACACACATGGGCCACGGACCCAGACACACTGGCAGCACCAGCAACAGGAGTGTGAGACACAGCCACAGCCCGAGTGACACACACATGGGCCACGGACCCAGACACACCGGCAGCACCAGCAACAGGAGTGTGAGACACAGCCACAGATGTAGTCACTGACACGTGAGCCACTGACCCAGACAGACTGCCAGCACCAGAAACAGGAGTGTGCAACACAGCCACAGATCTTCTAACTGACACGTGAGCCATAGACCCAGATACACTGCCAGGACCTGCAACAGGAGAGGGCACAACTGACACTGTGCCACCATCTGATACATGAGAGTCAACTGCACCGGCGCCACTGGGACAACTGAAATGATGAGCCACAGGGCTGTATGGGCCAGGAGGCAGGGTGGGCCTGGGAGCTGGGGATAGCTCACCTAGAGCCAAATCGGGGTTTGCAGGTGTCAATGGTGTGTGTCTGCGTTTCTTAGGGAGGTGTGAGTGCACCCTGGACAGGACAGGACTGCCAAGTGGTGGGGACTCAAAAGAATCACCACCCAGCATAGGTGGAGCAACTGCTGCCGGGGATCTGGTTTCGGGGGACGTGCTGGAGCCTGCTTGTCGTTTGCTCTGTGCCTGCCGCCTGGACTCGGAATGATGTGTAATGGGGGATGCAACAACAGGGGACACCCTCCTCTGCTTCTGACTGGCCTGGATGGGAGTGGAGGTATGGGGGGACTCCGCCGCGGAGACATCAGTTTGGCGTTTAGTAGAAAACATCAGCCTCAGTGCAGCCAGGGGTGAAGTATGCCTGTCCTTGATTGCGCCATTGTCCATGCTAAATGCCTTGTCCGTAGGATGTGCCTTATCCTTAGGTGGAGTGTTGTCTCTGGATGTAGCCTGTGCCCTGCTCGCCGCCCTGTTCCTGCCAGCAGACTTGTCGTCTGTGGTGCACCTGCCTCCAGCAGACACCTGCTCCCTGTGTGTGTCGCTGCCCTTGGGAGTGTTCCTATCCACTGCTGTGGGCCTGCTCTTGGGAGTCTCCCTGCTCTTAGTAGGTGCCTTAGTCTTCTCACTGTCCTTGGGAGTGTTCCTATCCACTGCTGTGGGCCTGCTCTTGGGAGTCTCCCTGCTCTTAGTAGGTGCCTTAGTCTTCTCACTGTCCTTGGGAGTGTTCCTATCCACTGATGTGGGCCTGCTCTTGGGAGTCTCCCTGCTCTTAGTAGGTGCCTTAGTCTTCTCACTGTCCTTGGGAGTGTTCCTATCCACTGCTGTGGGCCTGCTCTTGGGGGTCTCCCTGCTCTCAGTAGGTGCCTTAGTCTTCTCACTGTCCTTGGGAGTGTTCCTATCCACTGCTGTGGGCCTGCTCTTGGGGGTCTCCCTGCTCTCAGTAGGTGCCTTAGTCTTCTCACTGTCCTTGGGAGTGTCCCTTACCTCTGCTGTGGGCCTGCTCTTGGGAGTCTCCCTGCTCTCAGTAGGTGCCTTTGTCTTCTGACTGGCCTTGTCCAAGGAACAGTCCATGGACATGTGAGTATCCCTTGCCTTCGGAGTACCTTTCGTGTTGAATGCCTGTGTAGCTCCGGAAGGCATGTCCCCCAACAACACTTGTGGATCCTGTGTGTGTACTCCAGTGCATCTGACGTCGTCTACGTGAACAGATTTAGCTGATCTAGGGGATGGGGTCTGTGCCCTGCGTGCCCTGACGTGCTGTCTGACGCTGCTTCTAGTGCAATAACCTGTATTTGAGTCCTGCTCTGAATAATCACTACCCCCTGAGACATCCAGCGGTGTAGATGGGGAAACAGAAGTAGCACCCTGTTCATTCGACTGTACTATTGCAGACGACACACTGCTTGCCAATGACTGCACTGTCCTGTGTAGACCTGCAAGATCGCCATGCATCCCTTCCATGAATGCCACCACCTGCCCCAACTTCCTATCATGATCCTGGAAAGCATTTGTCATATTGGTCTGACCCACACACAGCTGTCGCAGCAGATCAACGGCCTCAGCACACAGTGCATTTTGGCTCACCGTGGCAGGGGCAGCGGTGCCTGCACCGAACGCCACTCTGCTCCCCCTACTCCTTCGGCCACGAACAATACATGGTGCAGTTGGCGGAAGTGTGGGCCCTGTGTGCTGTCTTCCGACAGAAGGTGATGAGTGCCCACTCCCAGTCTGTGACAACAGTGCAGGCTCACCAAGAGTGTCCGACGAGGAGGACGATGGTGTCTCCACATGCGAGTCCTCAGGGACGGTCCTGTCCCCCTCTCCGGCGCTGGCCTCCTCCGTGTCAGTCTGCGTGTGTGCGAAGTCTGAGCCGGACTCATTTCCTCGGCTACTCTCCACCGTCTGTGGCTGAGTGTCCTCTGTCAAAGCTGAAATGCACAGAAAAGATGTGTGAGTCATGGGCACACTCACGTACAGAAGGAACAGGATAGCCAAATCACATAGCAGACAAAGGTTCATGAGCCCTCAGCCTGCACATGGCCCACCCCTACCAGTCATCCTCACATTTTCTGCCATGGGGACATGGACCACTAGGGGATGTGCTTTAACACTCAACTACTAAGCAAGTGGCGTGTCAACATGGCGGACCTGGATGTCAAATGAGTACCACCCAATGGGACCAAAATGCCATCACAGGCATACATACGCAACACGGAACTCAATAGTGTGTCTGTGCACCAATACATGCATAGCACTCACAAGTTTCCTACACAGACAGTATGCTCACCGCTAGTTTGCTGTTGATCGGCACTCAGACGTTCGGCCAGTTCAGGATGCGTCACTGCAATGATACGGTGCATGAGAGGGGTCATGGAGCGTCGGGCCAGACGGGGCGTCCTTGGAATCAGGCCCAGTGTTACTTCCGCTACATTCTTGCTCAGCCTGGAAATGTCGTCCCAGCGTTTGTGGCAGTGTGTATGTCGTCTGTTGCACACCCCCAATGCCCGTACTTCCCGTGCTATGGTCCTCCACAGGTCCTTGCGAAGGTGCAGCTTGACCTACCATGATGGGAGACAAAAGGGTTTAAGTCAGTGGACAGGTGGCCTGTCACACACATAGGGGCAAGACGTTACTGTCAGCAGCCATGCACAATCAGGAACATATGTCTAGCCCACACTACACAGCTAAGATATAAATAGGCCTGATCATTTGGCCCCCTCATGCACACCAACATGTCCCACACTGCACTTACCACCCGTCCCGGTGCGCCGTAGAGGCGTCCATAGTTGCGGAGTACACCGTCCACGAGGACATCAAGCTCCGCGGCGGTGAAGGGTCGAGACCGGATCTCTTTGCCTCTCGACATGGCAAGATCACGGAGTATGGCACTAGAGCAGCAGTCGGTGGTCAGCTCAGCAGCAGCAGCAGCAGGTCGAGGTGATGGTCACAGGCAGCAGTCGGTGGTCAGCTCAGCAGCAGCAGCAGCAGGTCGAGGTGATGGTCACAGGCAGCAGTCGGTGGTCAGCTCAGCAGCAGCAGCAGCAGGTCGAGGTGATGGTCACAGGCAGCACTGGTCCCCAGGGTAGGAAGTTTCATGTTGGCCAAGACACATATATAGGGCCCTCAGCACGTGTCAGTGGCATACGTCGCCAGCAATTGGTCAGCCCTGGAAGCGTGATCGTGAAATGGGCCAATGACTGGCCCTGTTGGTGCGGTGCACAGCTTCCGCTACTTGCGATTGGCCGTATGCGGCCAGCGTCCCTCTTCCCATTGGCTGCATGTGCAGGGACCGTGACGGGCACACATCGGCAACCGCACGTGCAAGCTTCAGGCACGGATGCTTCAGTTGCAACAATGTACTATCACTGGCGCCTCCATGGCGGTGCACGTACACAGCGGGGGAGGTGCAGGCCTATACACCCTGCAGATGTACTCAATGGACATGCCAGTTCATGACCCCCCTTACAGTCACCTTGCATCATCCACCGTACACCGGCCGGAGCGGCCGGCCCATGAACATCCGCCGTGCCCGGCCATGAACACAACCGCCATGGCCGGGACCGGCGGTTGTTCATGGCCGGGCACGGCCATGGCGGTTGTGTTCATGGCCGGGCACGGCGGTTGTTCATGGCCGGGCACGGCCATGGCGGTTGTGTTCATGGCCGGGCACGGCGGGTGTTCATGGCCGGGACCGGCGGTTGTTCATGGCCGTGCCCGGCCATGGCGGTTGTGTTCATGGCCGGGCACGGCGGTTGTTCATGGCCGGGCACGGCCATGGCGGTTGTGTTCATGGCCGGGCACGGCGGTTGTTCATGGCCGGGCACGGCCATGGCGGTTGTGTTCATGGCCGGGCACGGCGGTTGTTCATGGCCGGGCACGGCCATGGCGGTTGTGTTCATGGCCGGGCACGGCGGTTGTTCATGGGCCGG
Source organism: Lissotriton helveticus (assembly GCF_964261635.1). NCBI lineage: Eukaryota > Metazoa > Chordata > Amphibia > Caudata > Salamandridae > Lissotriton > Lissotriton helveticus. The sequence continues at coordinate 1,583,772,220 of NC_136067.1, read as the reverse complement.
CCGCTCCGGCCGGTGTACGGTGGATGATGCAAGGTGACTGTAAGGGGGGTCATGAACTGGCATGTCCATTGAGTACATCTGCAGGGTGTATAGGCCTGCACCTCCCCCGCTGTGTACGTGCCCCGCCATGGAGGCGCCAGTGATAGTACATTGTTGCAACTGAAGCATCCGTGCCTGAAGCTTGCACGTGCGGTTGCCGATGTGTGCCCGTCACGGTCCCTGCACATGCAGCCAATGGGAAGAGGGACGCAGGCCGCATTCTGCCTTTGGGAAGTAGCGGAAGTTGAGCACCGCCATGGCGGCGCCAAATATGTGATCTTGTCAGACGCTGCACCGTGATGTGTTGTGTGCAGTTGCGTCATGAGGGATGTGAGCGTGATTGTGAAAGGTCATATGTCATACAATATAGCATGTGTGTCCATACAATGGACATCGGTCGGCACACAATGGCCAACAGATGTGCATTCGTACGTGTTGACGTCGGGTTTGACCCTACAGACGTTGTTACATCTTCACAACTACACAGTACATCACGGCTGTGTGGCCAATTCATGCATCTGTTGTCGGTTTATTGTTGTGTCGAGGTGACTACAGTGGTGGTGGTACACATGCATTCCGTGTATGTGATTTATACGTTCTGTCACCATGCATGTCATTACCGTATGCACATCATCATTGGTGGTGGCATTTGTGCTTGATGACATGGCGTGTGTAAACTTATCGTTTGTGTGCATGCAGTTGCATGAGTGTCTGTGATGTGTCTACGATACATTAGGGTGACGACTGGAGTTATGTCAGTAAGGTACACATGTGATGGAGTTGTACACGTATGCGTCGTTTGTACGTTGACCTAAGTTACATCTCTCTCCCACACAGGAGGGCTCCAAATGTGCATCGCCCATACACTCAGCTGGAGGATATGGTAGACGAGGAGGTGATTCGGAAATTCAGGCTGGATCGACGTCGGTTGCTGGAGCTTGTGGCTCAATTGGCTCCTCATCTGCAGCCACGTAGAACGTATCCTGGCTCGTTTACACCCACTGCAAAGGTCATGGCGGTACTACATTTCTTCGCTACTGGCACATTTCAGTATACAGTTGGAGGTGCCGGGGGTATGTCACAGGCAATGTTCAGCACGGTTCTTCGGGATGTGTTAACAGCTATGATGCTGTACAAGGATGAGTACATACATTTCCCACGTCCGGAAGAGTTGCCAGCTGTCAAAGCTGGTTTCTATGCACTGGGCCACATACCTCACGTTGTGGGCTCAATTGATGGCACGCACATCGCGCTCATTCCACCACGGGCACGCGAACAAGTGTTCAGGAATCGCAAACACTTTCATTCGCTGAACGTGCAGGTGGTGTGCCTGGCGAGCAACATCATCTCCCATGTGTGTGCAAGATTTCCTGGATCCGCACATGACGCCCACATCATGCGAACCAGCAATGTCCCACGACTCATGGCAAATCTGCCACCCGGTCAAGCGTGGCTTGTTGGTGAGTGTGCAGTGGGGACTCTTGTGATCTCTGTGTTGCATGGGGTACCCACCATATCTTGTTCTGATGTTTGTCTCTGTCATCCCCCTACATAGGCGACTCGGCTTACCCAAACCGGCCCTGGCTCCTCAGTCCCCTACGTAATCCGAGGACGGCGGGTGAAATGCGGTACAATGAGGCACATGGAAGGACACGGAGAGTCATCGAACGTACCTTTGGACTGCTGAAGTCTAGGTTTCGGTGCCTCGATAAGACCGGAGGGGCACTGCCTTACTCACCAGGAAAAGTATGCAAGATCGTGATTGCCTGCTGCATGCTCCACAACCTGGCAGTACGCAATGACATTGAACTGCTGTTGGACCCTGAAGACGAAGGAGTTCCTCGGCCTCCCATCCCACCCATGTCGACTGATGAGGATAGTGGTGAGGAGGAAGGTGTGGACCAGAGGCGCCAGCTCATTGATCGCTACTTCCCTTGAATGTGAGTATCTACCTCTAGTGGCGGTTGACAATGCCTCATGTATGTTTTCTGGTGTTGTGTGGATATGGGGTTATTCAGCTGGGTGTGGTTTGTGATGGTTGCACATGTGTGTCTTCATGTCTTTGGACATAGGAGTGTCCATGATGTGTGTGCTCCCATCCCATGCTTGTGTGATGGTTGTCGTTTGTGTAATGTTGCTGTGCATTGTGTTGTGATGTGTGTGAATCTCTTTACTGACGTGTGTTTGCTGTCTCTGGTTTTCTCTAGGTCACTCCCGCAGCGCCATGATCATGTGCGACTATGATCCCTGTACCTGTTTACGTCTGTATCTGATGGCAATCATGTGAATAAACATGGAGGCAAAACATCATTGTGTGAGTAAATGCAATTTATTGACAGGTTGTGCTTTTGTGCAGGTGAATATTTACAAGTAAGTGGGAGGGAGGGAGTTGGAGTTGTAGGTAATGGCAGATGAAATGTCCGTGCTGACACCACATTGGGGGGTGTCAGGCTAGTCCAGCAGACCAGTGGCAATGATTGTCTATGTGGGACAGGATGGTTTGCAGGGTGAATGTCTGGCACAGGCAGTGGCATTGTCAAGGTCGTCCCCTCTTGGAGCGTGTGCCTGGCGCTCCAACACTGCTCTCAGCAACTTCCTGCCTCGGCCGCCCCCTCCGTCTCGGAGGTGGTACAGAGGCAGCTGGGAGGGCAGGTTGGTGATGGGCCACATCCGTCGCCAGGGGCTCAGGTGGTGGTGGCGGCGGTGGAGGCGGAGGCGGAGGTGACGGGGGAGGCGGAGGTGACGGTGGCGGTGGCGCTGACACACATGGTGGAGGGGGGGGGGGTTGTTCCGGGCAACCCATTCCCTCCACATCGTTGCCTGCTGGCCCATGATCACCAACATCTGGCCAAGGATGCCAGAGATCTCGCGCAGGCTGTTGGTGTTGTCCACTGAGTCCTCGTGAACACGGTCAGCGTTTGCCTGGGACCGGTCGTATGAGGCCTGGCACCTGGCAAGAGCTTGTAGGGACTGTGCCACTGGCTCGGGTAGCTGTCCCTCCTCTGACCGGCGGTGTGTGGGTCGCCTGATTGGCAGTGGTCCCGTTGCCTGTGTTTGTGGCCCACTCACCCTGCTTGTGTGTGGGGCCGTTGGACCAGCGTTGCGCGCTGGGTCATGCTGGGTGGCACCGTCAGGAGTCGTGGTGCTCGTGGTAGTGGTGGTAGTGGTGGTACTGGTGGTACTGGTGGTACTGGTGGTGGTGGGGACTGTGCAGATCACAGAGACGGGTGCCGCGGGAGTCACACATGCGACGTTGGTCGGTCCCGGGAGTCCCTGTGAGCCAGATGGCCCTGGCTGCGTGCTTGGTCCCGCTCCATCCTCCGCCCCGGAGCTGCCTGTGTCGTCGTCGGCAGAGAGTCCTGTAGGTGTGGGAGGCGAGGCTGGCGGCCGGGTACTGCTTTCCCCAGTCAGTTGACGATCACCTGAGGGACAAGATCGAGCAGGTCAGTAATGTGGACAGTACATGGTTACATTGATTTGTAGACATTTCTGTTTCCTGTCGCACACACCCCACCCTCCACCACCACCGCCACCCTCCCCGTGCACATGGGGGCCTGTTGGGAGTTGTAGTTTGGGCCTCTCACACACCCCACCCTCCACCACCGCCACCCTCCCCGTGCACATGGGGGCCTGTTGGGAGTTGTAGTTTGGGCCTCTCACACACCTCACCCTCCACCACCGCCACCACCACCACCACCCTCCCCGTGAACATGGGGGCCTGTTGGGAGTTGTAGTTTGGGCCTCTCACACACCCCACCCTCCACCACCGCCACCACCACCACCACCCTCCCCGTGAACATGGGGGCCTGTTGGGAGTTGTAGTTTGGGCCTCTCACACACCCCACCCTCCACCACCGCCACCACCACCACCACCCTCCCCGTGAACATGGGGGCCTGTTGGGAGTTGTAGTTTGGGCCTCTCACACACCCCACCCTCCACCACCGCCACCACCACCACCACCCTCCCCGTGAACATGGGGGCCTGTTGGGAGTTGTAGTTTGGGCCTCTCACACACCCCACCCTCCACCACCGCCACCCTCCCCGTGCACATGGGGGCCTGTTGGGAGTTGTAGTTTGGGCCTCTCACACACCCCACCCTCCACCACCGCCACCACCACCACCACCCTCCCCGTGAACATGGGGGCCTGTTGGGAGTTGTAGTTTGGGCCTCTCACACACCCCACCCTCCACCACCGCCACCACCACCACCACCCTCCCCGTGAACATGGGGGCCTGTTGGGAGTTGTAGTTTGGGCCTCTCACACACCCCACCCTCCACCACCGCCACCACCACCACCACCCTCCCCGTGAACATGGGGGCCTGTTGGGAGTTGTAGTTTGGGCCTCTCACACACCCCACCCTCCACCACCGCCACCCTCCCCGTGCACATGGGGGCCTGTTGGGAGTTGTAGTTTGGGCCTCTCACACACCCCACCCTCCACCACCGCCACCACCACCACCACCCTCCCCGTGAACATGGGGGCCTGTTGGGAGTTGTAGTTTGGGCCTCTCACACACCCCACCCTCCACCACCGCCACCACCACCACCACCCTCCCCGTGAACATGGGGGCCTGTTGGGAGTTGTAGTTTGGGCCTCTCACACACCCCACCCTCCACCACCGCCACCACCACCACCACCCTCCCCGTGAACATGGGGGCCTGTTGGGAGCCATGGACATGTTAGTGTGTTGGTGTCCGACGTGCATGGGTTGGGGCGTGGGGGATGTTTCTTCTCAGTTGTGTGAGCCTGACCATGTCGTGCTGATCGTGGTGCTTGGTTTGTACTCACCAGTCTCTTCTCCTTCGTCAAGGCCGTCTAGGCTCTCTGGGTGTAGTATCACCAGCACCTTCTCCTCCCAATCGGTGTAGGGTATGGGCTCCGGGGGTGTGCCACCGCCAGTAAGATTGGCTCTGGCGTGGTTTTTCGCTCGGATGCCCTTGACCCTGATCTTAAGGTCATGCCACCGCCTCTGAATGTCGTGCTTGGTCCTCGGCACAGTCCCCGACGCATTCACACGAGTGACGATCCTGTCCCACATGTGGTTCTTTTGCGCCACGGTCGTCTGCTGGACTTGGGCCCCGAAGATGTTGGGCTCCACACGGATAATTTCATCTACCATTACCCGCAACTCTGTCTCCGTGAATTTGGGGTTTTTTTTGGGTGCCATGGTGTGTGGTGCTCAGTGTGTGAGTTGAGTGAGTTGGGAGGTGCAGGTGTGTGGTGTGTGATGTGTAGGATTTGTGTGGTGGGTGTTTGTGTGGTAGGGTGGTGGGTGGGTGTCTTCTATGTGATTTTATGTGAGTTAGCAGTGTCTCGAATGGCCCTCTTGCTGGCAGCAATGCTGTGGTGCAAGGGATTGTGGTTGTGTGGGGGTGTCTTTTTATAGTCGTGTCTCGATGGTTGTTGGCAGTCAGGTGGTAGGTGGGCGTGTTGACTTGTGTGCATTATTGGATAATTGGGACGTGTCATGGTGGCTTGTGCTGGGGGGGGGGGCCTTGTCAATGTTCGTATGTTTGCTTAGGACTTGCGGTGCACTTTCATACATTTGTTAGGCGCTAGGGATGTTGTGCGTGTTGGCCTTCCGCCCTGATGCTGTGGTTCTCGTTGCATTGTTTCCGCCGCGGACGTGGATGGCTGTGAGTTCCGTTGTACGGGCGGATTTATCCTAATTGCGGCCACGGAGTATTCTCAGGGATGGCGGTACATGTTTTATTTTCCGCGGTCATTTCCGTCCGCGGCAGTGGTTGTTCATTGGACTCCGTCCGCCGCGGACGGACTTGGTTGTGTTCCGTCCACCGCGGACGGTGTTGGTTGTGTTCCGTCCGCCGCGGTCGGAGTTTCGTGACATGAATATCCTAATCCCAACCGCGGTTTCTCCGCGGCGCAGCCGGGAGTAAAATTTCCCCCACCATGGCGGACAGTACCCATTTCCGTCCGCCATCCTAATCGGCCCCATAGTTAGGAATTAGCATTTACAAAACCTTGAAAATTCACTGAAAAAACCATAGGTTATAGACCATATATAGTTAGGAATTAGCATTTAAAAAACCTTATTTTACTCACACAAAACCATTGAAATTCCATATATAGTTAGTTGCACTAACTATATATTGCGCACCCGCAATCCACTGCTGATCATGTCACATATTACATCATTCATGACATGGTCAGTGACATCACTGATGACATCACTGATGACATCTCAAATGACATCACTGATGACATCACTGATGACATCATCCAGTGACTGTGTGTTTCTGTAAAGTTTAAATATGTTTTAGATATTGAAGAATGAGTAGATGTATAACTGTCTGGACGAAGGATTTAGTAGGTGCATGACTGAATGTATGAGTGAGTGATTAAATGTGTCTCACTGAGTGCATGGGTTAGTGACTAAACTGTTTTAATTTGTGCATCATTATGTCTGTTGTTCTGTAAACTACTGCATGTGTTGATCAGTAGCTATATGATTAACTATATGGGTTATTGATTGATTGTCCAAGTATTTGTATGGGAGACTGAGTGTGTGTGTGGCTGGCTGGGAGGTGTGTGACTCTGTGCAGATCAATGTGTACTTGTATCAATGATTGTATAAGAAAGTAAGTATGTGTTACTATATGTTTGAAAATGTAAGGTGCTCTATGTTTAACTGTATAGACAAGAAAATGGAAGTGTGATTGATTCTTTACAGGACTGACTAGGTGTGTGAGTAACTCCATGGATGAGTGGCAGAGTGTGAGTGTCTGTATAGGTGTATGAGTGCATATGATAGTGTTGTAAAGATGAGTGATTGTATGTATGAATGATTGTATGGGTGAATGAGTGAATGTGTGTGTAGACGTAGGAATCAGTGAGTACGTATGTAGTAACTAGTATTGGTGTGTCAATGGTTTCAAAAATTATACTCTGTATTTAACACTGGGTGAAACAGAGGTTATATTAAAATGTGAGGAGATGCATTGTATTGTCACATGAATGATATCATCAGTGATGTGGTCATTGATGTCAAATGAGATGTCATCAGTGATGTCATCAGTGATGTCATTTGAGATGTCATCAGTGATGTCATCAGTGATGTCACTGACCATGTCATGAATGATGTAATATGTGACATGATCAGCAGTGGATTGCGGGTGCGCAATATATAGTTAGTGCAACTAACTATATATGGAATTTCAATGGTTTTGTGTGAGTAAAATAAGGTTTTTTAAATGCTAATTCCTAACTATATATGGTCTATAACCTATGGTTTTTTCAGTGAATTTTCAAGGTTTTGTAAATGCTAATTCCTAACTATATATGGTCTATAACCTATGGTTTTTTCAGTGAATTTCAATGGTTTTTTAATAGCAAATATCATAAGCTGTCGAATGTCAAGTACGTGGTAAGTGAAAACATTTTCGTGTTTATGCACACTGATCTGCTTTGAATGGTGCCCCCCCCCCTCATTTCTATTAGGAGTACTCTCTCTTTGCAGATAGTGAAAGGTAGTTAACGCAGGCCTTTGCCCCCGTTGTAATCCGTCGTGCCTGCTTCTCTCTCCATTTGATTGATTGTTATCCAAGTATTTACTGTTTTAGAATTAGTTCTCTTTGGTTCATTCTCTATTTACAAACAAACACAGAGTCGCAATACTCTGTTTAGTCTTTGCAGATAACGAAAAATCGTGTAAAAAAAAAGAAAAGGAATCGAGCAAAATCAGTAGGCCACTAATGGGATCTCTTTTTGACCTCGCTAAAATAGAAACATTAGGAACAACCCCTCATGACAAATACAAAACTAGTGAGATGAACTGAACTCCACACAATGATGGCTGCAAAACAGCTCGGCTCCGCCACCCACCCCGCCCAAAATAACGATAAAGAGCGGCTGCCATGATTGGTTGCGGAATGGCCACAACGGAGCTACAAAATGGTGCTGCTCTCATGCTAACCCCAGCTTCGGTCTGAAACATCCAGAAACACTGTAGACTACCAATTCGATCAGTTCCGGTAGCGCCCCAATGTAACCCGGTAGAGAAGAACTAGCCCTCCCCTCTTTGACTGATGGTTCTTGTTGCCTGTCCCTTCTGTTGTCATTTAACAGAACTATTTAGCCTGCTGAAAGGGGTTGTGTTTCGACCGCTGGTTGGTGGAGACATTTTGACTATATTCTGGACCTGCGTTGTCGCGTAATGCGTCATATGACGCGCCGCGTTAGCGCATCCGGAAGTCATCCGGGGCGCGCAGCGCGTAACGTAAGCATAACAAGTCATGTGACTTGTTAATAAAACTTTTCATTGGTTCATTTTACTTTTCTTATTCTAATGATGAAAGCCTTGGTCATATCACCTAAAAATTACGCTTTTAATTACTTCCGAACATTATTTTCTCTTAAATATATGTTATAATGTTCCAGGCTAATGTACTTTCCCGGAAATTTTACAACTGTCCTGCAAGTAAAATATATTCTTTTTTCGAGAAAAAGAGCGTTTCTTCGTCCCATGACGGAGCCGTTGAGCAAAAGAGGGTCGACCTGCTGTCTTAGTCGCCGATACGCCTGAATATGAGATTCTTATCGATCACTTTATGTTGCAGGAATAGAAAACACAACAGCCCTTGACCATTTATCTTTACTGCGTTCCTTCGTATTATACCTTTTACCCTTCATGTAATTGGTCTGCTTTATTTCACTTGCCTTTTAATGATTCTAAAACAGTGACTATTATTAAAAACTTTACCAATGTATACACTACTACCATGTTTTCTTTTAAAAACCTTTATTGTGAAAATTTCATTATACAAATACGAGCCTATAACCACGTGGGCCTGCCACGGAGCAAACTGTAATCGTATATGATGAATAGACATTTACACTGTAGAGGAACGTAACGGGCGGGCCATTAGGTTGCAAAAACTAAGGTGTCAAACAGTTACGGAATCGGTGGACGTACATTTTATAATTAAAATACGACAGGGCCAGTTACAATAAAATTATCTAGATATACATTTGCGGGCAAGTACCATGGGTGACGTTAATTCGAATTTTCAACAGTACAGTAATCAATAACACATCAGAACTTAATATCAATAGGGATGTCGAAATATTCAATCAATTCTCGTCCCCGCCCGCCATGTGCTTCAAAACTGCATACGTATCTCGTGATTTCAAGGTTCTGCAACCAGTACACAACAAGGAGTTACGAGTCCCATTTATTCCGGCGCCATTTTGGGCGAGGACGGGCAGGTCCAGGATATAGTCAAAATGTCTCTACCAACCATCGACTATGATGATGTTCATATGCTGTATTTATTAGAGTAACACTCATCTGCCCACATGAAATTAATTTACCACAATCTAAACATGTCATTTTAATCTTTCCAAAGTTCTTCTAAATATTTGGGACCGTTTCCCTTGCCTCTGAAGCTCTCAGTGCCACTTCTTTAATGAATGTACTAGCAGGTCAGGGGTTCTCCTCCAAATCTCTCTTTTATGCAGCACTATAATTAATTGGTGCCACCTCTCCATATGACGATGCATGGTATAGTTACCACAACTATATATTTTTTCGGTTCCTCTGGAGAGTTCATCGTGGCAGATGAAGCGTGTAACATACCGGGCATTTACCTTTTTTTGCATGTACAGGAAAGGAAAAAAAAATCAAGCGTCCGAGTTCTAAGGTGTCCCAGGGCCATTTTAGTGGACCAGGCCCAAATCCAAAGAACAGCCATCTCACAGGCTAATGGGGCGACCCACGCCGAGTTTCAGCATTGTAGGATGACCACACAAGTACAGCAACTTGCTAGACATCACCTCGGTGCCATCCGGATCTCGGCGCCCCACTGCAGATGAAGTGCCTCTCAACTATGAAACCACCGCGGTGACATCCGGATCTTGGCGCGTTGTGCTGCCTTCGGCCTATTCGCACATCGGTCCGCTACTGACGCCATCTCACAGGCTAATGGGGTGACCCACGCCGAGTTTCAGCATTGTAGGATGACCACACCAACTTGCTAGACATCACCTCGGTGCCATCCGAATCTTGGCATCTCAACGCCTAGTGGTATCTTCCATACAGAAAATATTGTTACGCTGCCTTTGGCCCCATTCGCACATCAGTCCGCAACTTAGACATCACCTCGATGCCATCCGGATCTTGGCATCTCAGCGCCTTGTGGTGTCAGTCAGAAAATATTGTTGCGCTGCCTTTGGCCCCATTCGCACATCAGTCCGCTACTGACACCATCTCACAGGCCAATAGGGCGCCCCACGCCGACTTTTACCATTGTACGATGGCCACACCAGTGGCACAACTTGCTAGACATCACCTCGGTGCCATCCGAATCTTGGCATCTCAACGCCTAGTGGTATCTTCCATACAGAAAATCTTGTTACGCTACCTTTGGCCCCATTCGCACATCGGTCCGCAACTTAGACATCACCTCGGTGCCATCCGGATCTTGGCATCTCAGCGCCTTGTGGTGTATTCTCTTCAGAAAATATTGTTGAGCTGCCTTTGGCCCCATTCGCACATCGGTCCGCAACTTACACATCACCTCGGTGCCATCCGGATCTTGGCATCTCAGCGCCTTGTGGTGTCTTCTACTCCGAAAATATAGTAGAAAATATTGTTGCGCTGCCTTTGGCCCCATTCACACATCAGTCCGCTACTGACACCATCTCACAGGCCAACAGGGCGCCCCACGCCGACTTTTACCATTGTACGATGGCCACACCAGTGCCACAACTTGCTAGACACCACCTCGGTGCCATCCGGATCTTGGCATCTCAGCGCCTTGTGGTGTCTTCAAATCAGAAAATATTGTTGCGCTGCCTTTGGCCCCATTCGCACATCGGTCCGCTACTGACGCCATCTCACAGGCCAACGGGGCGCCCCACGCCGACTTTCAGCATTGTAGGATGGCCACACCAGTGCGGCAACTTACTAGACACCACCTCGGTGCCATCCGGATCTTGGCGCGTTGTGCTGCCTTCGGCCTATTCGCACATCGGTCCGCTACTGACGCAAACTCACAGGCCAACGGGGCGCCCCACGCCGACTTTCAGCATTGTAGGATGGCCACACCAGTGCGGCAACTTACTAGACACCACCTCGGTGCCATCCGGATCTTGGCGCGTTGTGCTGCCTTCGGCCTATTCGCACATCGGTCCGCTACTGACGCAAACTCACAGGCCAACGGGGCGCCCCACGCCGACTTTCAGCATTGTTGGATGGCCACACCAGTGCGGCAACTTACTAGACACCACCTCGGTGCCATCCGGATCTTGGCGCGTTGTGCTGCCTTCGGCCTATTCGCACATCGGTCCGCTACTGACGCAAACTCACAGGCCAACAGGGCGCCCCACGCCGACTTTCAGCATTGTTGGATAGCCACACCAGTGCGGCAACTTACTAGACACCACCTCGGTGCCATCCGGATCTTGGCGCGTTGTGCTGCCTTCGGCTTATTCGCACATCGGTCCGCTACTGACGCAAACTCACAGGCCAACGGGGCGCCCCACGCCGACTTTCAGCATTGTAGGATGGCCACACCAGTGCTGCAACTTGCTGGACACCACCTCGGTGCCATCCGGATCTTGGCGCGTTGTGTTGCCTTCGGCCTATTCGCACATCGGTCCGCTACTGACGCCGCCTCACGTGCCAACATATTTTCTCCGCATTTTACACCCTATGCCGCATAACAGGTCATGTGACTTGTTTATAAAACTTTTCATTGGTTCATTTTACTTTTGGTTTCCTAATGATGGAAGGCATGATCATGTGACCTAAAAACAACACTTTTCATAGGATGAAAACTTTTTTTTTTTCCCAAACGATGAAAGCCCCACCTTGTTTCTGGATGTTTCAGACTGAAGCTGGCGTCAGCATGAAAGCACCACCATCTCGTAGCTCAGTCGTGGTCATTCCGCGAGCAATCATGGCAGCCGCTCCCCACCAGAAGCCTGCAGGAGTCGGAGCCCCCAAAACTTTTGATGAATTCTCAAGGCGGAGGGGACGCTTTCGAGAATGGGGTCCAAGACCTAGCAGACAAGCGTCCGATTTCCAAGGTGTCCCAGGGCCATTTCAGTGGACCAGGCCCAAAAAGGAAACAGCCTGCCGCCATTTTGAGAGTCCTGTGACAGCCGCCTATCGCTGCACCGCAAGAGTGGGCGCAACTCAGCTGAATTGCGGCTTTTGACACAGTGGACCAAAAACGGACGGAATGGCAACTGAAACGGTAAAGGGGCGCCCCACTACAACAGATGAGACTCCACCTGGAGAGGCCCGTTCACGCCGCCTCCCCCGGGGCGCTCCACGCCGTTATTCGGAGCAGCATTGTAGGATACCAAAACCAGTGCGGCAACTTACTGGACATCACCTTGGTGCCATCGTTCTGCTGCCTTGGAACTATTCGCGCAACAGTTTGCTACTGATGACCCACCCCCCGCGACGCCCCATGCCGTTATTTGCTGGGTGGCAACTTACTAGACATCACTTTCGTGTCATCTAGATTTCGGCGCGTTCTGCTGCCTTGGAACTATTCGCACAACAGTTTGCTACTGATGACCCACCCCCCGCGACGCCCCACGCCGGAAATCTGGACGTTGTGCTGCGTTGGGACTATTCGCACAGCCGACCGCTACTTCGTTGTTTTTCCCTAAAAATGTTTATATGTTATTACTATTTTTGTTTTCTTGTATATATTTATAAATTATTCTGGCAGATACATGGCGCACACTCTACCCGACACACAGGGAATACTCCTACTACTCCCCGGTTCATGACTTGTATACCCGGTTGGACAGATTCTTGTGTACTAAGTCCTTGGTGTCTAAATGCACGTCCTCTGATTATTTGGCTAAAACCTTCTCCGACCACAGGCCTCTGACACTCGACTTACACTGGGGGAGGGTACCATCTCCGGTGCCCACCTGGAGACTTAATCCGGCGCTGCTGGAGGATGCCCCTTTCCGCACTTCCCTATCGGACATACTCGACAATTACTTTCGAGACAACTGGGACTCAGCGACCTCTAACTTGATCGTGTGGGACGCTATGAAGGCTGTGATAAGGGGGGCGGTCATTGGTCAGGTGGTAGGGGCCCGGCAGGAGATCCACAGGAAGCTGTGTGATGTAGAGACTCGCCTACAGGCGCTAGAATCGGCGATGGGTGAGAACCCTGATCGCACTGCAGAGTTACGACTGTGTAATATTGAGCATGCCGAACTCTTGGAAACTTTGCGAATTATTGATTACAAAGACTACCTGAAACGACAACAGGCCGACTCAGACAGATCAGGTGCTTTACTGGCCCGGCTGGTACGAGACAGCCCGAGACCCCAATGATCACACGGATTAGGGATAGCGCGGGTGGGCTGATAACTACACAATTGGCCATTAATGACGCTTTTAGAGATCACCTTAGCACGCTCTACGCTTCCCCCCCCCATGGAGGACCGTGCAGCGATGATGGACTTTCTGAGAGACTTGCCTTCCCGGTCTTGTCCCGAGCGGAGCAGACGGGGATAGACGGACCCATCACGCAGCAGGAAATAAAATTACCCATCCGATCCCTTAACCGGGGTAAGACTCCCGGACAGGACGGTCTGCCGGTAGAGTTTTATCAGTCATATTCTGAGACCCTGGTCACTGTCTTGGAGATCATCTATAAAGAATCATATGAACATGGTTACCTGCCTGGAACGACAATGCAGGCCTCAGTTATCTCAATCCCCAAGCCCGGCCGGGACGCCCTTGACCTCACCAATTACAGACCGCTCTCAATGCTCTCTACGGAGTATAAAATACTCAGTAAAGCCTTAGCTCTGCAGATACAGTCCCACCTTCCGGCCTTGATTCACTCGGATCAGTGCGGATTCCTGCCGGGGAGAAGTACGTCCCAGAACATGAGGAGACTCCACGCCCTCATGGCCGCGACGCCGCCGACTCTACCTCGTGCCGGCTGTGTCGCCCTAGACCTCCGCCAGGCTTTTGACTCACTGTCCTGGGGGTTTATGTTTGAGGTCTTGCTACGTTTTGGCCTCCCCGACTCCCTGATACGATGGATCCGGCTGATGTACACACGCCCGACAGCTCGAGCGCGCACGGGTCGACACGTCTCCTCTAGTTATAACATATATCGCGGCACTCAACAGGGCTGCCCACTGTCGCCCTTGTTGTTTGTCTTGACCCTCGAACCTCTGGCGATCACCCTCCGGACCGGGATGGCTGAGAGGGGCATCTTCGTCGGTGGCACACCCAATTTGATATCAATTTACACCGACGATATCCTTTTGTATTTCTGGGATCTGGAGGAGAATCATTCGGACTTAGCGACCATTTTTACCCGGTTCGCAGACGTGTCACGACTGGCGATCAACCCGGCGAAGTCGGTGGGGTTTTACTTCCAGGAGGGACAACAGCCAACCCACATACTATTTGGCACTTCCCAAATCCCGATAGCGCAGGATACGTTTAAATATTTAGGCATACGGGTCTATAGACGGCCAGAGGATCAGATCGATGGCAACATTAGGCGGGCCATTGCTGGCCTTCGGAGTAGTGTGCAATTCTGGACATCTCTGCCGCTGTCCGTCATGGGTAGGATTGCCATATCTAAAATGGTCATGCTTCCCCGATTGCTTTATTATTTTGTAAATCTACCGGTTCTCCTCCCACAGGCCATTTTTAATAACTTGAATACACTCTAGACCACCCTAATCTGGGGCTCTGGCCGGCGGAGAATAAGCCTCCGCACTACAACAGATGACACTCCACCTGGAGAGGCCCGTTCACGCCGCCTCCCCCGGGGCGCCCCACACCGTTATTCGGAGCAGCATTGTAGGATACCAAAACCAGTGCGGCAACTTACTGGACATCACCTTGGTGCCATCGTTCTGCTGCCTTGGAACTATTCGCACAACAGTTTGCTACTGATGACCCACCCCCCGCGACGCCCCACGCCGTTATTTGCTGGGTGGCAACTTACTAGACATCACTTTCGTGTCATCTAGATTTCGGCGCGTTCTGCTGCCTTGGAACTATTCGCACAACAGTTTGCTACTGATGACCCACCCCCCGCGACGCCCCACGCCGGAAATCTGGACGTTGTGCTGCGTTGGGACTATTCGCACAGCCGACCGCTACTTCGTTGTTTTTCCCTAAAAATGTTTATATGTTATTACTATTTTTGTTTTCTTGTATATATTTATAAATTATTAAAGTTTTATAATCTTACTACTTTGTCGGAGTGCTATATATTTTTAATGTGACACATAATTGTAAAAACTTTGATGTACAAAGAGTCATCCCTGGAATCTTCCGCTTCAGGCTCGGTCCCCTCCCCAATCACAATACAGGATGGTTTTCAGATAATAGCAACGCTTCTGCTGTGACGGATCTCATCGAGTGTGGGCCTTGATCTACTATAACTCCTTTGAAGAGGGGTGATTCTTTACAGCTGTGGCCATAAACTACATCTGCAGGGCTAGCTGATACCCTAGGACCAGCCTGGACAATCGGACACAGAGGAAAAGGAGTGTCAGAGGGTGCGGTAGTGAATAGGGCGAAAGGGAGGTGTCGGGCGGGCACAGGGTGTGATTCTCAGGGAAGAGCAGCGCAGATGGGGGGAGGTTTATTACCCATGCATAAGACAGAGAGCGGGGGTGACCACTGCCTGGGTGAGATGCTTGCGAGGGTGGGGAGCCATGCTAAGGATCGACAGCGTGCACAGAGTGGGTCTGGTCAAGGCATCTAAAATGGCTGCCGTGCACGACAAAAGTGTGGCATTTGAAAAAAGGCAAGATGGCGCAGACAATGTTTTTCAACACTTCCTGATTTCCTTCGAATCGAACGTTAACAGACGTTGGGGCATATTACCAAAGTTAAGCGATATTTATCCCTAACGATGCATTGCAAAGATTTTTTTACCGTCAGAAATTATCGCAGATAAACCTTGCTATTATCAAGGTTTATCGCAAATACGATAAAAAACGACCGCAATGCATTAATATCGCTGAAAACTCAGCGATATTCATGCATTACCGAGCTAATGCTCTTAGCCATGTTATCCACCTCCCATTGGATAACATGGCTAAGAACTGCTCAGGGCAGCTGTTACTTTTTGGAGATATTCGCGCTTATCTCGAATATTTCCAAAAGTTGATAATAGGAGATAGCGATGTTAGCGACTGTTTCCAGTCGCTAACATCTTGGCATGCCCACTTTGCATGTCATTAGTGATAAATATCACTCACATGCAAAGTGGGGCCCAAGATGGTCGCTATCTCCTACTAGCCGTCGCTAACTGGTGTTAGCAACAGCTAGGTAATACAGATATAATTTTATCTCCGCGAAGCGGAGCGCTGTTACAGATATATATCTTGTTTTTGAACGTTAATTTCTCAAAATGCACTGAAGCACATATATTGAGACCTAGCAAAGGCACATCGGGCTACCAGTCCCTAATATTTTACCAAGTTTCGTGCAAATCCATTCAGCCGTTCGATTATTATTATTATTATTTTTTTTTTGCCCCGCGGGGCCCTTTTAAAACCTCCACATCAAACCTAGGGGGTCAGCGAGGATCTACTATTCCCCCTTATGGTCATTTGCCCCTTCGCTTTGGCCTCCTCTTGTCTCTCGATCCTACCGAGAGACAAGATGGCGGCCGCTACGGACTGTTTGGAATGTTGACAGACGCCGGAGAACCAATCAGCTTCGCTTCACAAAGCTCCGTTGCGCGAAAAGTACGCGTCCTGGAGCGCTGCCCGGTCCGCTGTTACAGATATATATCTTTTTTTAAACGTTAATTTCTCAAAATCCACTGTAGCACATATATTGAGACCTACAAAAGGCACATCGGGCTACCAGTCCCTACAATTTTGCCAAGTTTCGTGCAAATCCATTCAGCCGTTCGGGCTAAAAGTGAGGCCAACCGCCCTATGGAAAACTCAATGTTAAAAACACGTTTTGGGACCCCCCTTTTTTCTCGACCCCCCCTGGACGAACCCCGCCCCAATTTTCAGGGGCTGCTCAGAAACAAAATGTGCCATTTTCCTGAAAATTTCAGCCAATTCCGTCCACAAACGCCAAAGTTATTAGACATAGAATTTTCAAAAAACCCATAGAGAAAAAATCCTAACTATATATACCCACTGGCGACCGCCAGTAGGTAATATATATATATATATATATATATATATATATATATATATATATATATATATATATATATATATATATATATATATATATATATATATATATATATATATATATATATATATATATATTTTTAAGCAAATGCCCTGAAGCATAGGAACACACTGGAAGTCACTCTGCCATCCGGCTTTGTAAAAATGCTTTTACTGCTTATCAGCACACGCCCATAACAGGAAGAAATGCAAATGAATAAAAACTGGAAATGCAGGCATGAAAGTTTTCGATGCTTTGTTTGTTCAGCCCATGAGGAAGGTGTCACGGAACCCTGAAACGCGTTGGCATTTTAATGATTAATGGAACACTAAGGCAGGCTGCATTTTTACAAAGCCGGATGGCAGAGTGACTTCGAGTGTGTTCCTATGCTTCAGGGCAATTGCTTAAACATATATGTATATTTATATATATATTCACTGAAAAAACCATAGGTTATAGACCATATATAGGGGTCAATCAGGATGGCGGACGGAAGAGCCACCGCGGCCCTGGAGTAGGCGGAAAAAGCCTTTTCCGTGTCCGCCTGCCGCGGATACTCCGTCCGCCATATCAGGATAGGAAAACGTGTCAAATTTCCGTCCGCGACGGAAAAACACGCTCCGCCGGCCAACTACACACGACCACGCGGCGGACGGAACACATCCAAACGCTCCGCCGTACGCACTGACGTCGAAGACCGTCCCCCAAATCAAGATGGCGGAAAACACACATAAAACCGCTGCGGAAAAACAACCTGTCTTAACACGGCGGAATCCCCACAGCGAACATAGGTGACACAGCCGAGATACCCACCGCAAGCTGACCACCACCATGGACCCGGCGCTACACGCTTTCCCGATGCTCTTCGCGATCCACCACGTCCTAGTCATGGCCTACTATGGACGACGACGCAGGTAAGGTACAAACCATTGGCTGTCTGGAGGGGAATACCAGCAAGGGACGTGACGTAGGGAGGGGGAGTGTCATGTTACCGAAACCACTGATGAGAAGCATATACGAATACACATTAGCAGTACGCAAGCAGGAATGACAACGACAGACCACGAGACTTGATAGACTACCTTTATTGTCAAATAATAGGGGTCAAATCACAGTGTATGCGTGAACATGGGCAAAGTGGGCACCAGAGCAGGTACAACATAGCAGGTAACGAGAGGGCAGCATGCAGTATCAGAGCATCAACAGGGCATTGTGCATTACAGAGCAGGTACATCAGAGGCAGGTAACGAGAGGGCAGTATCAGAGCATCAACAGGGCATTGTGCATTACAGAGCAGGTACATCAGAGGCAGGTAACGAGAGGGCAGTATGCAGTATCAGAGCATCAACAGGGCATTGTGCATTACAGAGCAGGTACATCAGAGGCAGGTAACGAGAGGGCAGTATCAGAGCATCAACAGGGCATTGTAGAGTACAGAGCAGGTACATCATAGGCAGCACGTGAGAGGGGCAAAGTGCATCAACAGTCCATTGCACAGAACAGGCCCATCAGAGGCAGCACGTGAGAGGGGCTAAGTGCATCAACAGTCCATTGCACAGAACAGGCCCATCATAGGCAGCACGTGAGAGGGGCAAAGTGCATCAACAGTCCATTGCACAGAACAGGCCCATCAGAGGCAGCACGTGAGAGGGGCAAAGTGCATCAACAGTCCATTGCACAGAACAGGCCCATCAGAGGCAGCACGTGAGAGGGGCTAAGTGCATCAACAGTCCATTGCACAGAACAGGCCCATCATAGGCAGCACGTGAGAGGGGCAAAGTGCATCAACAGTCCATTGCACAGAACAGGCCCATCAGAGGCAGCACGTGAGAGGGGCTAAGTGCATCAACAGTCCATTGCACAGAACAGGCCCATCATAGGCAGCACGTGAGAGGGGCAAAGTGCATCAACAGTCCATTGCACAGAACAGGCCCATCAGAGGCAGCACGTGAGAGGGGCTAAGTGCATCAACAGTCCATTGCACAGAACAGGCCCATCAGAGGCAGCACGTGAGAGGGGCTAAGTGCATCAACAGTCCATTGCACAGAACAGGCCCATCAGAGGCAGCACGTGAGAGGGGCAGTATGCAGTATCAGAGCATCAACAGGGCATTGTGCATTACAGAGCAGGTACATCAGAGGCAGGTAACGAGAGGGCAGCATGCAGTATCAGAGCATCAACAGGGCATTGTGCATTACAGAGCAGGTACATCAGAGGCAGGTAACGAGAGGGCAGCATGCAGTATCAGAGCATCAACAGGGCATTGTGCATTACAGAGCAGGTACATCAGAGGCAGGTAACGAGAGGGCAGCATGCAGTATCAGAGCATCAACAGGGCATTGTGCATTACAGAGCAGGTACATCAGAGGCAGGTAACGAGAGGGCAGCATGCAGTATCAGAGCATCAACAGGGCATTGTGCATTACAGAGCAGGTACATCAGAGGCAGGTAACGAGAGGGCAGTATGCAGTATCAGAGCATCAACAGGGCATTGTGCATTACAGAGCAGGTACATCAGAGGCAGGTAACGAGAGGGCAGTATCAGAGCATCAACAGGGCATTGTGCATTACAGAGCAGGTACATCAGAGGCAGCACAACTACGTGTCCCTACCAACCCGTCACAGGGACCACAAGAGTGCCACGCAGTTCTCAATGGACACACCATGTGAATTAACATTTGAGTGAAGTGTACAGCACGTCACATCACAGAATCAGGGGGGACTGCGTGAACTACCTGCCTCGGACACACTGGCAGCACCAGCAACAGGAGTGTGAGACACAGCCACAGCCCGAGTGACACACACATGGGCCACGGACCCAGACACACTGGCAGCACCAGCAACAGGAGTGTGAGACACAGCCACAGCCCGAGTGACACACACATGGGCCACGGACCCAGACACACTGGCAGCACCAGCAACAGGAGTGTGAGACACAGCCACAGCCCGAGTGACACACACATGGGCCACGGACCCAGACACACTGGCAGCACCAGCAACAGGAGTGTGAGACACAGCCACAGCCCGAGTGACACACACATGGGCCACGGACCCAGACACACCGGCAGCACCAGCAACAGGAGTGTGAGACACAGCCACAGATGTAGTCACTGACACGTGAGCCACTGACCCAGACAGACTGCCAGCACCAGAAACAGGAGTGTGCAACACAGCCACAGATCTTCTAACTGACACGTGAGCCATAGACCCAGATACACTGCCAGGACCTGCAACAGGAGAGGGCACAACTGACACTGTGCCACCATCTGATACATGAGAGTCAACTGCACCGGCGCCACTGGGACAACTGAAATGATGAGCCACAGGGCTGTATGGGCCAGGAGGCAGGGTGGGCCTGGGAGCTGGGGATAGCTCACCTAGAGCCAAATCGGGGTTTGCAGGTGTCAATGGTGTGTGTCTGCGTTTCTTAGGGAGGTGTGAGTGCACCCTGGACAGGACAGGACTGCCAAGTGGTGGGGACTCAAAAGAATCACCACCCAGCATAGGTGGAGCAACTGCTGCCGGGGATCTGGTTTCGGGGGACGTGCTGGAGCCTGCTTGTCGTTTGCTCTGTGCCTGCCGCCTGGACTCGGAATGATGTGTAATGGGGGATGCAACAACAGGGGACACCCTCCTCTGCTTCTGACTGGCCTGGATGGGAGTGGAGGTATGGGGGGACTCCGCCGCGGAGACATCAGTTTGGCGTTTAGTAGAAAACATCAGCCTCAGTGCAGCCAGGGGTGAAGTATGCCTGTCCTTGATTGCGCCATTGTCCATGCTAAATGCCTTGTCCGTAGGATGTGCCTTATCCTTAGGTGGAGTGTTGTCTCTGGATGTAGCCTGTGCCCTGCTCGCCGCCCTGTTCCTGCCAGCAGACTTGTCGTCTGTGGTGCACCTGCCTCCAGCAGACACCTGCTCCCTGTGTGTGTCGCTGCCCTTGGGAGTGTTCCTATCCACTGCTGTGGGCCTGCTCTTGGGAGTCTCCCTGCTCTTAGTAGGTGCCTTAGTCTTCTCACTGTCCTTGGGAGTGTTCCTATCCACTGCTGTGGGCCTGCTCTTGGGAGTCTCCCTGCTCTTAGTAGGTGCCTTAGTCTTCTCACTGTCCTTGGGAGTGTTCCTATCCACTGATGTGGGCCTGCTCTTGGGAGTCTCCCTGCTCTTAGTAGGTGCCTTAGTCTTCTCACTGTCCTTGGGAGTGTTCCTATCCACTGCTGTGGGCCTGCTCTTGGGGGTCTCCCTGCTCTCAGTAGGTGCCTTAGTCTTCTCACTGTCCTTGGGAGTGTTCCTATCCACTGCTGTGGGCCTGCTCTTGGGGGTCTCCCTGCTCTCAGTAGGTGCCTTAGTCTTCTCACTGTCCTTGGGAGTGTCCCTTACCTCTGCTGTGGGCCTGCTCTTGGGAGTCTCCCTGCTCTCAGTAGGTGCCTTTGTCTTCTGACTGGCCTTGTCCAAGGAACAGTCCATGGACATGTGAGTATCCCTTGCCTTCGGAGTACCTTTCGTGTTGAATGCCTGTGTAGCTCCGGAAGGCATGTCCCCCAACAACACTTGTGGATCCTGTGTGTGTACTCCAGTGCATCTGACGTCGTCTACGTGAACAGATTTAGCTGATCTAGGGGATGGGGTCTGTGCCCTGCGTGCCCTGACGTGCTGTCTGACGCTGCTTCTAGTGCAATAACCTGTATTTGAGTCCTGCTCTGAATAATCACTACCCCCTGAGACATCCAGCGGTGTAGATGGGGAAACAGAAGTAGCACCCTGTTCATTCGACTGTACTATTGCAGACGACACACTGCTTGCCAATGACTGCACTGTCCTGTGTAGACCTGCAAGATCGCCATGCATCCCTTCCATGAATGCCACCACCTGCCCCAACTTCCTATCATGATCCTGGAAAGCATTTGTCATATTGGTCTGACCCACACACAGCTGTCGCAGCAGATCAACGGCCTCAGCACACAGTGCATTTTGGCTCACCGTGGCAGGGGCAGCGGTGCCTGCACCGAACGCCACTCTGCTCCCCCTACTCCTTCGGCCACGAACAATACATGGTGCAGTTGGCGGAAGTGTGGGCCCTGTGTGCTGTCTTCCGACAGAAGGTGATGAGTGCCCACTCCCAGTCTGTGACAACAGTGCAGGCTCACCAAGAGTGTCCGACGAGGAGGACGATGGTGTCTCCACATGCGAGTCCTCAGGGACGGTCCTGTCCCCCTCTCCGGCGCTGGCCTCCTCCGTGTCAGTCTGCGTGTGTGCGAAGTCTGAGCCGGACTCATTTCCTCGGCTACTCTCCACCGTCTGTGGCTGAGTGTCCTCTGTCAAAGCTGAAATGCACAGAAAAGATGTGTGAGTCATGGGCACACTCACGTACAGAAGGAACAGGATAGCCAAATCACATAGCAGACAAAGGTTCATGAGCCCTCAGCCTGCACATGGCCCACCCCTACCAGTCATCCTCACATTTTCTGCCATGGGGACATGGACCACTAGGGGATGTGCTTTAACACTCAACTACTAAGCAAGTGGCGTGTCAACATGGCGGACCTGGATGTCAAATGAGTACCACCCAATGGGACCAAAATGCCATCACAGGCATACATACGCAACACGGAACTCAATAGTGTGTCTGTGCACCAATACATGCATAGCACTCACAAGTTTCCTACACAGACAGTATGCTCACCGCTAGTTTGCTGTTGATCGGCACTCAGACGTTCGGCCAGTTCAGGATGCGTCACTGCAATGATACGGTGCATGAGAGGGGTCATGGAGCGTCGGGCCAGACGGGGCGTCCTTGGAATCAGGCCCAGTGTTACTTCCGCTACATTCTTGCTCAGCCTGGAAATGTCGTCCCAGCGTTTGTGGCAGTGTGTATGTCGTCTGTTGCACACCCCCAATGCCCGTACTTCCCGTGCTATGGTCCTCCACAGGTCCTTGCGAAGGTGCAGCTTGACCTACCATGATGGGAGACAAAAGGGTTTAAGTCAGTGGACAGGTGGCCTGTCACACACATAGGGGCAAGACGTTACTGTCAGCAGCCATGCACAATCAGGAACATATGTCTAGCCCACACTACACAGCTAAGATATAAATAGGCCTGATCATTTGGCCCCCTCATGCACACCAACATGTCCCACACTGCACTTACCACCCGTCCCGGTGCGCCGTAGAGGCGTCCATAGTTGCGGAGTACACCGTCCACGAGGACATCAAGCTCCGCGGCGGTGAAGGGTCGAGACCGGATCTCTTTGCCTCTCGACATGGCAAGATCACGGAGTATGGCACTAGAGCAGCAGTCGGTGGTCAGCTCAGCAGCAGCAGCAGCAGGTCGAGGTGATGGTCACAGGCAGCAGTCGGTGGTCAGCTCAGCAGCAGCAGCAGCAGGTCGAGGTGATGGTCACAGGCAGCAGTCGGTGGTCAGCTCAGCAGCAGCAGCAGCAGGTCGAGGTGATGGTCACAGGCAGCACTGGTCCCCAGGGTAGGAAGTTTCATGTTGGCCAAGACACATATATAGGGCCCTCAGCACGTGTCAGTGGCATACGTCGCCAGCAATTGGTCAGCCCTGGAAGCGTGATCGTGAAATGGGCCAATGACTGGCCCTGTTGGTGCGGTGCACAGCTTCCGCTACTTGCGATTGGCCGTATGCGGCCAGCGTCCCTCTTCCCATTGGCTGCATGTGCAGGGACCGTGACGGGCACACATCGGCAACCGCACGTGCAAGCTTCAGGCACGGATGCTTCAGTTGCAACAATGTACTATCACTGGCGCCTCCATGGCGGTGCACGTACACAGCGGGGGAGGTGCAGGCCTATACACCCTGCAGATGTACTCAATGGACATGCCAGTTCATGACCCCCCTTACAGTCACCTTGCATCATCCACCGTACACCGGCCGGAGCGGCCGGCCCATGAACATCCGCCGTGCCCGGCCATGAACACAACCGCCATGGCCGGGACCGGCGGTTGTTCATGGCCGGGCACGGCCATGGCGGTTGTGTTCATGGCCGGGCACGGCGGTTGTTCATGGCCGGGCACGGCCATGGCGGTTGTGTTCATGGCCGGGCACGGCGGGTGTTCATGGCCGGGACCGGCGGTTGTTCATGGCCGTGCCCGGCCATGGCGGTTGTGTTCATGGCCGGGCACGGCGGTTGTTCATGGCCGGGCACGGCCATGGCGGTTGTGTTCATGGCCGGGCACGGCGGTTGTTCATGGCCGGGCACGGCCATGGCGGTTGTGTTCATGGCCGGGCACGGCGGTTGTTCATGGCCGGGCACGGCCATGGCGGTTGTGTTCATGGCCGGGCACGGCGGTTGTTCATGGGCCGGCCGCTCCGGCCGGTGTACGGTGGATGATGCAAGGTGACTGTAAGGGGGGTCATGAACTGGCATGTCCATTGAGTACATCTGCAGGGTGTATAGGCCTGCACCTCCCCCGCTGTGTACGTGCCCCGCCATGGAGGCGCCAGTGATAGTACATTGTTGCAACTGAAGCATCCGTGCCTGAAGCTTGCACGTGCGGTTGCCGATGTGTGCCCGTCACGGTCCCTGCACATGCAGCCAATGGGAAGAGGGACGCAGGCCGCATTCTGCCTTTGGGAAGTAGCGGAAGTTGAGCACCGCCATGGCGGCGCCAAATATGTGATCTTGTCAGACGCTGCACCGTGATGTGTTGTGTGCAGTTGCGTCATGAGGGATGTGAGCGTGATTGTGAAAGGTCATATGTCATACAATATAGCATGTGTGTCCATACAATGGACATCGGTCGGCACACAATGGCCAACAGATGTGCATTCGTACGTGTTGACGTCGGGTTTGACCCTACAGACGTTGTTACATCTTCACAACTACACAGTACATCACGGCTGTGTGGCCAATTCATGCATCTGTTGTCGGTTTATTGTTGTGTCGAGGTGACTACAGTGGTGGTGGTACACATGCATTCCGTGTATGTGATTTATACGTTCTGTCACCATGCATGTCATTACCGTATGCACATCATCATTGGTGGTGGCATTTGTGCTTGATGACATGGCGTGTGTAAACTTATCGTTTGTGTGCATGCAGTTGCATGAGTGTCTGTGATGTGTCTACGATACATTAGGGTGACGACTGGAGTTATGTCAGTAAGGTACACATGTGATGGAGTTGTACACGTATGCGTCGTTTGTACGTTGACCTAAGTTACATCTCTCTCCCACACAGGAGGGCTCCAAATGTGCATCGCCCATACACTCAGCTGGAGGATATGGTAGACGAGGAGGTGATTCGGAAATTCAGGCTGGATCGACGTCGGTTGCTGGAGCTTGTGGCTCAATTGGCTCCTCATCTGCAGCCACGTAGAACGTATCCTGGCTCGTTTACACCCACTGCAAAGGTCATGGCGGTACTACATTTCTTCGCTACTGGCACATTTCAGTATACAGTTGGAGGTGCCGGGGGTATGTCACAGGCAATGTTCAGCACGGTTCTTCGGGATGTGTTAACAGCTATGATGCTGTACAAGGATGAGTACATACATTTCCCACGTCCGGAAGAGTTGCCAGCTGTCAAAGCTGGTTTCTATGCACTGGGCCACATACCTCACGTTGTGGGCTCAATTGATGGCACGCACATCGCGCTCATTCCACCACGGGCACGCGAACAAGTGTTCAGGAATCGCAAACACTTTCATTCGCTGAACGTGCAGGTGGTGTGCCTGGCGAGCAACATCATCTCCCATGTGTGTGCAAGATTTCCTGGATCCGCACATGACGCCCACATCATGCGAACCAGCAATGTCCCACGACTCATGGCAAATCTGCCACCCGGTCAAGCGTGGCTTGTTGGTGAGTGTGCAGTGGGGACTCTTGTGATCTCTGTGTTGCATGGGGTACCCACCATATCTTGTTCTGATGTTTGTCTCTGTCATCCCCCTACATAGGCGACTCGGCTTACCCAAACCGGCCCTGGCTCCTCAGTCCCCTACGTAATCCGAGGACGGCGGGTGAAATGCGGTACAATGAGGCACATGGAAGGACACGGAGAGTCATCGAACGTACCTTTGGACTGCTGAAGTCTAGGTTTCGGTGCCTCGATAAGACCGGAGGGGCACTGCCTTACTCACCAGGAAAAGTATGCAAGATCGTGATTGCCTGCTGCATGCTCCACAACCTGGCAGTACGCAATGACATTGAACTGCTGTTGGACCCTGAAGACGAAGGAGTTCCTCGGCCTCCCATCCCACCCATGTCGACTGATGAGGATAGTGGTGAGGAGGAAGGTGTGGACCAGAGGCGCCAGCTCATTGATCGCTACTTCCCTTGAATGTGAGTATCTACCTCTAGTGGCGGTTGACAATGCCTCATGTATGTTTTCTGGTGTTGTGTGGATATGGGGTTATTCAGCTGGGTGTGGTTTGTGATGGTTGCACATGTGTGTCTTCATGTCTTTGGACATAGGAGTGTCCATGATGTGTGTGCTCCCATCCCATGCTTGTGTGATGGTTGTCGTTTGTGTAATGTTGCTGTGCATTGTGTTGTGATGTGTGTGAATCTCTTTACTGACGTGTGTTTGCTGTCTCTGGTTTTCTCTAGGTCACTCCCGCAGCGCCATGATCATGTGCGACTATGATCCCTGTACCTGTTTACGTCTGTATCTGATGGCAATCATGTGAATAAACATGGAGGCAAAACATCATTGTGTGAGTAAATGCAATTTATTGACAGGTTGTGCTTTTGTGCAGGTGAATATTTACAAGTAAGTGGGAGGGAGGGAGTTGGAGTTGTAGGTAATGGCAGATGAAATGTCCGTGCTGACACCACATTGGGGGGTGTCAGGCTAGTCCAGCAGACCAGTGGCAATGATTGTCTATGTGGGACAGGATGGTTTGCAGGGTGAATGTCTGGCACAGGCAGTGGCATTGTCAAGGTCGTCCCCTCTTGGAGCGTGTGCCTGGCGCTCCAACACTGCTCTCAGCAACTTCCTGCCTCGGCCGCCCCCTCCGTCTCGGAGGTGGTACAGAGGCAGCTGGGAGGGCAGGTTGGTGATGGGCCACATCCGTCGCCAGGGGCTCAGGTGGTGGTGGCGGCGGTGGAGGCGGAGGCGGAGGTGACGGGGGAGGCGGAGGTGACGGTGGCGGTGGCGCTGACACACATGGTGGAGGGGGGGGGGGTTGTTCCGGGCAACCCATTCCCTCCACATCGTTGCCTGCTGGCCCATGATCACCAACATCTGGCCAAGGATGCCAGAGATCTCGCGCAGGCTGTTGGTGTTGTCCACTGAGTCCTCGTGAACACGGTCAGCGTTTGCCTGGGACCGGTCGTATGAGGCCTGGCACCTGGCAAGAGCTTGTAGGGACTGTGCCACTGGCTCGGGTAGCTGTCCCTCCTCTGACCGGCGGTGTGTGGGTCGCCTGATTGGCAGTGGTCCCGTTGCCTGTGTTTGTGGCCCACTCACCCTGCTTGTGTGTGGGGCCGTTGGACCAGCGTTGCGCGCTGGGTCATGCTGGGTGGCACCGTCAGGAGTCGTGGTGCTCGTGGTAGTGGTGGTAGTGGTGGTACTGGTGGTACTGGTGGTACTGGTGGTGGTGGGGACTGTGCAGATCACAGAGACGGGTGCCGCGGGAGTCACACATGCGACGTTGGTCGGTCCCGGGAGTCCCTGTGAGCCAGATGGCCCTGGCTGCGTGCTTGGTCCCGCTCCATCCTCCGCCCCGGAGCTGCCTGTGTCGTCGTCGGCAGAGAGTCCTGTAGGTGTGGGAGGCGAGGCTGGCGGCCGGGTACTGCTTTCCCCAGTCAGTTGACGATCACCTGAGGGACAAGATCGAGCAGGTCAGTAATGTGGACAGTACATGGTTACATTGATTTGTAGACATTTCTGTTTCCTGTCGCACACACCCCACCCTCCACCACCACCGCCACCCTCCCCGTGCACATGGGGGCCTGTTGGGAGTTGTAGTTTGGGCCTCTCACACACCCCACCCTCCACCACCGCCACCCTCCCCGTGCACATGGGGGCCTGTTGGGAGTTGTAGTTTGGGCCTCTCACACACCTCACCCTCCACCACCGCCACCACCACCACCACCCTCCCCGTGAACATGGGGGCCTGTTGGGAGTTGTAGTTTGGGCCTCTCACACACCCCACCCTCCACCACCGCCACCACCACCACCACCCTCCCCGTGAACATGGGGGCCTGTTGGGAGTTGTAGTTTGGGCCTCTCACACACCCCACCCTCCACCACCGCCACCACCACCACCACCCTCCCCGTGAACATGGGGGCCTGTTGGGAGTTGTAGTTTGGGCCTCTCACACACCCCACCCTCCACCACCGCCACCACCACCACCACCCTCCCCGTGAACATGGGGGCCTGTTGGGAGTTGTAGTTTGGGCCTCTCACACACCCCACCCTCCACCACCGCCACCCTCCCCGTGCACATGGGGGCCTGTTGGGAGTTGTAGTTTGGGCCTCTCACACACCCCACCCTCCACCACCGCCACCACCACCACCACCCTCCCCGTGAACATGGGGGCCTGTTGGGAGTTGTAGTTTGGGCCTCTCACACACCCCACCCTCCACCACCGCCACCACCACCACCACCCTCCCCGTGAACATGGGGGCCTGTTGGGAGTTGTAGTTTGGGCCTCTCACACACCCCACCCTCCACCACCGCCACCACCACCACCACCCTCCCCGTGAACATGGGGGCCTGTTGGGAGTTGTAGTTTGGGCCTCTCACACACCCCACCCTCCACCACCGCCACCCTCCCCGTGCACATGGGGGCCTGTTGGGAGTTGTAGTTTGGGCCTCTCACACACCCCACCCTCCACCACCGCCACCACCACCACCACCCTCCCCGTGAACATGGGGGCCTGTTGGGAGTTGTAGTTTGGGCCTCTCACACACCCCACCCTCCACCACCGCCACCACCACCACCACCCTCCCCGTGAACATGGGGGCCTGTTGGGAGTTGTAGTTTGGGCCTCTCACACACCCCACCCTCCACCACCGCCACCACCACCACCACCCTCCCCGTGAACATGGGGGCCTGTTGGGAGCCATGGACATGTTAGTGTGTTGGTGTCCGACGTGCATGGGTTGGGGCGTGGGGGATGTTTCTTCTCAGTTGTGTGAGCCTGACCATGTCGTGCTGATCGTGGTGCTTGGTTTGTACTCACCAGTCTCTTCTCCTTCGTCAAGGCCGTCTAGGCTCTCTGGGTGTAGTATCACCAGCACCTTCTCCTCCCAATCGGTGTAGGGTATGGGCTCCGGGGGTGTGCCACCGCCAGTAAGATTGGCTCTGGCGTGGTTTTTCGCTCGGATGCCCTTGACCCTGATCTTAAGGTCATGCCACCGCCTCTGAATGTCGTGCTTGGTCCTCGGCACAGTCCCCGACGCATTCACACGAGTGACGATCCTGTCCCACATGTGGTTCTTTTGCGCCACGGTCGTCTGCTGGACTTGGGCCCCGAAGATGTTGGGCTCCACACGGATAATTTCATCTACCATTACCCGCAACTCTGTCTCCGTGAATTTGGGGTTTTTTTTGGGTGCCATGGTGTGTGGTGCTCAGTGTGTGAGTTGAGTGAGTTGGGAGGTGCAGGTGTGTGGTGTGTGATGTGTAGGATTTGTGTGGTGGGTGTTTGTGTGGTAGGGTGGTGGGTGGGTGTCTTCTATGTGATTTTATGTGAGTTAGCAGTGTCTCGAATGGCCCTCTTGCTGGCAGCAATGCTGTGGTGCAAGGGATTGTGGTTGTGTGGGGGTGTCTTTTTATAGTCGTGTCTCGATGGTTGTTGGCAGTCAGGTGGTAGGTGGGCGTGTTGACTTGTGTGCATTATTGGATAATTGGGACGTGTCATGGTGGCTTGTGCTGGGGGGGGGGGCCTTGTCAATGTTCGTATGTTTGCTTAGGACTTGCGGTGCACTTTCATACATTTGTTAGGCGCTAGGGATGTTGTGCGTGTTGGCCTTCCGCCCTGATGCTGTGGTTCTCGTTGCATTGTTTCCGCCGCGGACGTGGATGGCTGTGAGTTCCGTTGTACGGGCGGATTTATCCTAATTGCGGCCACGGAGTATTCTCAGGGATGGCGGTACATGTTTTATTTTCCGCGGTCATTTCCGTCCGCGGCAGTGGTTGTTCATTGGACTCCGTCCGCCGCGGACGGACTTGGTTGTGTTCCGTCCACCGCGGACGGTGTTGGTTGTGTTCCGTCCGCCGCGGTCGGAGTTTCGTGACATGAATATCCTAATCCCAACCGCGGTTTCTCCGCGGCGCAGCCGGGAGTAAAATTTCCCCCACCATGGCGGACAGTACCCATTTCCGTCCGCCATCCTAATCGGCCCCATAGTTAGGAATTAGCATTTACAAAACCTTGAAAATTCACTGAAAAAACCATAGGTTATAGACCATATATAGTTAGGAATTAGCATTTAAAAAACCTTATTTTACTCACACAAAACCATTGAAATTCCATATATAGTTAGTTGCACTAACTATATATTGCGCACCCGCAATCCACTGCTGATCATGTCACATATTACATCATTCATGACATGGTCAGTGACATCACTGATGACATCACTGATGACATCTCAAATGACATCACTGATGACATCACTGATGACATCATCCAGTGACTGTGTGTTTCTGTAAAGTTTAAATATGTTTTAGATATTGAAGAATGAGTAGATGTATAACTGTCTGGACGAAGGATTTAGTAGGTGCATGACTGAATGTATGAGTGAGTGATTAAATGTGTCTCACTGAGTGCATGGGTTAGTGACTAAACTGTTTTAATTTGTGCATCATTATGTCTGTTGTTCTGTAAACTACTGCATGTGTTGATCAGTAGCTATATGATTAACTATATGGGTTATTGATTGATTGTCCAAGTATTTGTATGGGAGACTGAGTGTGTGTGTGGCTGGCTGGGAGGTGTGTGACTCTGTGCAGATCAATGTGTACTTGTATCAATGATTGTATAAGAAAGTAAGTATGTGTTACTATATGTTTGAAAATGTAAGGTGCTCTATGTTTAACTGTATAGACAAGAAAATGGAAGTGTGATTGATTCTTTACAGGACTGACTAGGTGTGTGAGTAACTCCATGGATGAGTGGCAGAGTGTGAGTGTCTGTATAGGTGTATGAGTGCATATGATAGTGTTGTAAAGATGAGTGATTGTATGTATGAATGATTGTATGGGTGAATGAGTGAATGTGTGTGTAGACGTAGGAATCAGTGAGTACGTATGTAGTAACTAGTATTGGTGTGTCAATGGTTTCAAAAATTATACTCTGTATTTAACACTGGGTGAAACAGAGGTTATATTAAAATGTGAGGAGATGCATTGTATTGTCACATGAATGATATCATCAGTGATGTGGTCATTGATGTCAAATGAGATGTCATCAGTGATGTCATCAGTGATGTCATTTGAGATGTCATCAGTGATGTCATCAGTGATGTCACTGACCATGTCATGAATGATGTAATATGTGACATGATCAGCAGTGGATTGCGGGTGCGCAATATATAGTTAGTGCAACTAACTATATATGGAATTTCAATGGTTTTGTGTGAGTAAAATAAGGTTTTTTAAATGCTAATTCCTAACTATATATGGTCTATAACCTATGGTTTTTTCAGTGAATTTTCAAGGTTTTGTAAATGCTAATTCCTAACTATATATGGTCTATAACCTATGGTTTTTTCAGTGAATTTCAATGGTTTTTTAATAGCAAATATCATAAGCTGTCGAATGTCAAGTACGTGGTAAGTGAAAACATTTTCGTGTTTATGCACACTGATCTGCTTTGAATGGTGCCCCCCCCCCTCATTTCTATTAGGAGTACTCTCTCTTTGCAGATAGTGAAAGGTAGTTAACGCAGGCCTTTGCCCCCGTTGTAATCCGTCGTGCCTGCTTCTCTCTCCATTTGATTGATTGTTATCCAAGTATTTACTGTTTTAGAATTAGTTCTCTTTGGTTCATTCTCTATTTACAAACAAACACAGAGTCGCAATACTCTGTTTAGTCTTTGCAGATAACGAAAAATCGTGTAAAAAAAAAGAAAAGGAATCGAGCAAAATCAGTAGGCCACTAATGGGATCTCTTTTTGACCTCGCTAAAATAGAAACATTAGGAACAACCCCTCATGACAAATACAAAACTAGTGAGATGAACTGAACTCCACACAATGATGGCTGCAAAACAGCTCGGCTCCGCCACCCACCCCGCCCAAAATAACGATAAAGAGCGGCTGCCATGATTGGTTGCGGAATGGCCACAACGGAGCTACAAAATGGTGCTGCTCTCATGCTAACCCCAGCTTCGGTCTGAAACATCCAGAAACACTGTAGACTACCAATTCGATCAGTTCCGGTAGCGCCCCAATGTAACCCGGTAGAGAAGAACTAGCCCTCCCCTCTTTGACTGATGGTTCTTGTTGCCTGTCCCTTCTGTTGTCATTTAACAGAACTATTTAGCCTGCTGAAAGGGGTTGTGTTTCGACCGCTGGTTGGTGGAGACATTTTGACTATATTCTGGACCTGCGTTGTCGCGTAATGCGTCATATGACGCGCCGCGTTAGCGCATCCGGAAGTCATCCGGGGCGCGCAGCGCGTAACGTAAGCATAACAAGTCATGTGACTTGTTAATAAAACTTTTCATTGGTTCATTTTACTTTTCTTATTCTAATGATGAAAGCCTTGGTCATATCACCTAAAAATTACGCTTTTAATTACTTCCGAACATTATTTTCTCTTAAATATATGTTATAATGTTCCAGGCTAATGTACTTTCCCGGAAATTTTACAACTGTCCTGCAAGTAAAATATATTCTTTTTTCGAGAAAAAGAGCGTTTCTTCGTCCCATGACGGAGCCGTTGAGCAAAAGAGGGTCGACCTGCTGTCTTAGTCGCCGATACGCCTGAATATGAGATTCTTATCGATCACTTTATGTTGCAGGAATAGAAAACACAACAGCCCTTGACCATTTATCTTTACTGCGTTCCTTCGTATTATACCTTTTACCCTTCATGTAATTGGTCTGCTTTATTTCACTTGCCTTTTAATGATTCTAAAACAGTGACTATTATTAAAAACTTTACCAATGTATACACTACTACCATGTTTTCTTTTAAAAACCTTTATTGTGAAAATTTCATTATACAAATACGAGCCTATAACCACGTGGGCCTGCCACGGAGCAAACTGTAATCGTATATGATGAATAGACATTTACACTGTAGAGGAACGTAACGGGCGGGCCATTAGGTTGCAAAAACTAAGGTGTCAAACAGTTACGGAATCGGTGGACGTACATTTTATAATTAAAATACGACAGGGCCAGTTACAATAAAATTATCTAGATATACATTTGCGGGCAAGTACCATGGGTGACGTTAATTCGAATTTTCAACAGTACAGTAATCAATAACACATCAGAACTTAATATCAATAGGGATGTCGAAATATTCAATCAATTCTCGTCCCCGCCCGCCATGTGCTTCAAAACTGCATACGTATCTCGTGATTTCAAGGTTCTGCAACCAGTACACAACAAGGAGTTACGAGTCCCATTTATTCCGGCGCCATTTTGGGCGAGGACGGGCAGGTCCAGGATATAGTCAAAATGTCTCTACCAACCATCGACTATGATGATGTTCATATGCTGTATTTATTAGAGTAACACTCATCTGCCCACATGAAATTAATTTACCACAATCTAAACATGTCATTTTAATCTTTCCAAAGTTCTTCTAAATATTTGGGACCGTTTCCCTTGCCTCTGAAGCTCTCAGTGCCACTTCTTTAATGAATGTACTAGCAGGTCAGGGGTTCTCCTCCAAATCTCTCTTTTATGCAGCACTATAATTAATTGGTGCCACCTCTCCATATGACGATGCATGGTATAGTTACCACAACTATATATTTTTTCGGTTCCTCTGGAGAGTTCATCGTGGCAGATGAAGCGTGTAACATACCGGGCATTTACCTTTTTTTGCATGTACAGGAAAGGAAAAAAAAATCAAGCGTCCGAGTTCTAAGGTGTCCCAGGGCCATTTTAGTGGACCAGGCCCAAATCCAAAGAACAGCCATCTCACAGGCTAATGGGGCGACCCACGCCGAGTTTCAGCATTGTAGGATGACCACACAAGTACAGCAACTTGCTAGACATCACCTCGGTGCCATCCGGATCTCGGCGCCCCACTGCAGATGAAGTGCCTCTCAACTATGAAACCACCGCGGTGACATCCGGATCTTGGCGCGTTGTGCTGCCTTCGGCCTATTCGCACATCGGTCCGCTACTGACGCCATCTCACAGGCTAATGGGGTGACCCACGCCGAGTTTCAGCATTGTAGGATGACCACACCAACTTGCTAGACATCACCTCGGTGCCATCCGAATCTTGGCATCTCAACGCCTAGTGGTATCTTCCATACAGAAAATATTGTTACGCTGCCTTTGGCCCCATTCGCACATCAGTCCGCAACTTAGACATCACCTCGATGCCATCCGGATCTTGGCATCTCAGCGCCTTGTGGTGTCAGTCAGAAAATATTGTTGCGCTGCCTTTGGCCCCATTCGCACATCAGTCCGCTACTGACACCATCTCACAGGCCAATAGGGCGCCCCACGCCGACTTTTACCATTGTACGATGGCCACACCAGTGGCACAACTTGCTAGACATCACCTCGGTGCCATCCGAATCTTGGCATCTCAACGCCTAGTGGTATCTTCCATACAGAAAATCTTGTTACGCTACCTTTGGCCCCATTCGCACATCGGTCCGCAACTTAGACATCACCTCGATGCCATCCGGATCTTGGCATCTCAGCGCCTTGTGGTGTATTCTCTTCAGAAAATATTGTTGAGCTGCCTTTGGCCCCATTCGCACATCGGTCCGCAACTTACACATCACCTCGGTGCCATCCGGATCTTGGCATCTCAGCGCCTTGTGGTGTCTTCTACTCCGAAAATATAGTAGAAAATATTGTTGCGCTGCCTTTGGCCCCATTCACACATCAGTCCGCTACTGACACCATCTCACAGGCCAACAGGGCGCCCCACGCCGACTTTTACCATTGTACGATGGCCACACCAGTGCCACAACTTGCTAGACACCACCTCGGTGCCATCCGGATCTTGGCATCTCAGCGCCTTGTGGTGTCTTCAAATCAGAAAATATTGTTGCGCTGCCTTTGGCCCCATTCGCACATCGGTCCGCTACTGACGCCATCTCACAGGCCAACGGGGCGCCCCACGCCGACTTTCAGCATTGTAGGATGGCCACACCAGTGCGGCAACTTACTAGACACCACCTCGGTGCCATCCGGATCTTGGCGCGTTGTGCTGCCTTCGGCCTATTCGCACATCGGTCCGCTACTGACGCAAACTCACAGGCCAACGGGGCGCCCCACGCCGACTTTCAGCATTGTAGGATGGCCACACCAGTGCGGCAACTTACTAGACACCACCTCGGTGCCATCCGGATCTTGGCGCGTTGTGCTGCCTTCGGCCTATTCGCACATCGGTCCGCTACTGACGCAAACTCACAGGCCAACGGGGCGCCCCACGCCGACTTTCAGCATTGTTGGATGGCCACACCAGTGCGGCAACTTACTAGACACCACCTCGGTGCCATCCGGATCTTGGCGCGTTGTGCTGCCTTCGGCCTATTCGCACATCGGTCCGCTACTGACGCAAACTCACAGGCCAACAGGGCGCCCCACGCCGACTTTCAGCATTGTTGGATAGCCACACCAGTGCGGCAACTTACTAGACACCACCTCGGTGCCATCCGGATCTTGGCGCGTTGTGCTGCCTTCGGCTTATTCGCACATCGGTCCGCTACTGACGCAAACTCACAGGCCAACGGGGCGCCCCACGCCGACTTTCAGCATTGTAGGATGGCCACACCAGTGCTGCAACTTGCTGGACACCACCTCGGTGCCATCCGGATCTTGGCGCGTTGTGTTGCCTTCGGCCTATTCGCACATCGGTCCGCTACTGACGCCGCCTCACGTGCCAACATATTTTCTCCGCATTTTACACCCTATGCCGCATAACAGGTCATGTGACTTGTTTATAAAACTTTTCATTGGTTCATTTTACTTTTGGTTTCCTAATGATGGAAGGCATGATCATGTGACCTAAAAACAACACTTTTCATAGGATGAAAACTTTTTTTTTTTCCCAAACGATGAAAGCCCCACCTTGTTTCTGGATGTTTCAGACTGAAGCTGGCGTCAGCATGAAAGCACCACCATCTCGTAGCTCAGTCGTGGTCATTCCGCGAGCAATCATGGCAGCCGCTCCCCACCAGAAGCCTGCAGGAGTCGGAGCCCCCAAAACTTTTGATGAATTCTCAAGGCGGAGGGGACGCTTTCGAGAATGGGGTCCAAGACCTAGCAGACAAGCGTCCGATTTCCAAGGTGTCCCAGGGCCATTTCAGTGGACCAGGCCCAAAAAGGAAACAGCCTGCCGCCATTTTGAGAGTCCTGTGACAGCCGCCTATCGCTGCACCGCAAGAGTGGGCGCAACTCAGCTGAATTGCGGCTTTTGACACAGTGGACCAAAAACGGACGGAATGGCAACTGAAACGGTAAAGGGGCGCCCCACTACAACAGATGAGACTCCACCTGGAGAGGCCCGTTCACGCCGCCTCCCCCGGGGCGCTCCACGCCGTTATTCGGAGCAGCATTGTAGGATACCAAAACCAGTGCGGCAACTTACTGGACATCACCTTGGTGCCATCGTTCTGCTGCCTTGGAACTATTCGCGCAACAGTTTGCTACTGATGACCCACCCCCCGCGACGCCCCATGCCGTTATTTGCTGGGTGGCAACTTACTAGACATCACTTTCGTGTCATCTAGATTTCGGCGCGTTCTGCTGCCTTGGAACTATTCGCACAACAGTTTGCTACTGATGACCCACCCCCCGCGACGCCCCACGCCGGAAATCTGGACGTTGTGCTGCGTTGGGACTATTCGCACAGCCGACCGCTACTTCGTTGTTTTTCCCTAAAAATGTTTATATGTTATTACTATTTTTGTTTTCTTGTATATATTTATAAATTATTAAAGTTTTATAATCTTACTACTTTGTCGGAGTGCTATATATTTTTAATGTGACACATAATTGTAAAAACTTTGATGTACAAACAGTCATCCCTGGAATCTTCCGCTTCAGGCTCGGTCCCCTCCCCAATCACAATACAGGATGGTTTTCAGATAATAGCAACGCTTCTGCTGTGACGGATCTCATCGAGTGTGGGCCTTGATCTACTATAACTCCTTTGAAGAGGGGTGATTCTTTACAGCTGTGGCCATAAACTACATCTGCAGGGCTAGCTGATACCCTAGGACCAGCCTGGACAATCGGAAACAGAGGAAAAGGAGTGTCAGAGGGTGCGGTAGTGAATAGGGCGAAAGGGAGGTGTCGGGCGGGCACAGGGTGTGATTCTCAGGGAACAGCAGCGCAGATGGGGGAGGTTTATTACCCATGCATAAGACAGAGAGCGGGGGTGACCACTGCCTGGGGGAGATGCTTGCGAGGGTGGGGAGCCATGCTAAGGATCGACAGCGTGCACAGAGTGGGTCTGGTCAAGGCATCTAAAATGGCTGCCGTGCACGACAAAAGTGTGGCATTTGAAAAAAGACAAGATGGCGCAGACAATGTTTTTCAACACTTCCTGATTTCCTTCGAATCGAACGTTAACAGACGTTGGGGCATATTACCAAAGTTAAGCGATATTTATCCCTAACGATGCTTAGCAACGATTATTTTACCGTCAGAAATTATCGCAGATAAACCTTGCTATTATCAAGGTTTATCGGAAATACGATAAAAAACGACCGCAATGCATTAATATCGCTGAAAACTCAGCGATATTCATGCATTACCGAGCTAATGCTCTTAGCCATGTTATCCACCTCCCATTGGATAACATGGCTAAGAACTGCTCAGGGCAGGTGGTAGCTTTTGGAGATATTCGCCCTTATCTCGAATATTTCCAAAAATTGATAATAGGAGATAGCGATGTTAGCGACTGTTTCCAGTCGCTAACATCTTGGCATGCCCACTTTGCATGTCATTAGTGATAAATATCACTCACATGCAAAGTGGGGCCCAAGATGGTCGCTATCTTCTACTAGCCGTCGCTAACTGGTGTTAGCAACAGCTAGGTAATACACATA
Organism: Lissotriton helveticus; assembly: GCF_964261635.1. Classification (NCBI taxonomy): domain Eukaryota; kingdom Metazoa; phylum Chordata; class Amphibia; order Caudata; family Salamandridae; genus Lissotriton; species Lissotriton helveticus. Next base: position 1,583,733,825 of record NC_136067.1, on the reverse strand, counting down.
TAATTTTATCTCCGCGAAGCGGAGCGCTGTTACAGATATATATCTTGTTTCTGAACGTTAATTTCTCAAAATGCACTGAAGCACATATATTGAGACCTAGCAAAGGCACATCGGGCTACCAGTCCCTACAATTTTGCCAAGTTTCGTGCAAATCCATTCAGCTGTTCGATCCTACCGAGAGACAAGATGGCGGCCGCTACGGACTGTTTGGAATGTTTACAGACACCGGAGAGCCAATCAGCTTCGCTTCGCAAAGCTCCGTAACGCGAAAAGTACGCGAAGCGGTGCGCTGTTACAGATATATACCTTTTTTTGAACGTTAATTTCTCAAAATCCACTGGAGCACATATATTGAGATCTAGCAAAGGCACATCGGGCTACCAGTCCCTACAATTTTGCCAAGTTTCGTGCAAATCCATTCAGCTGTTCGATTATTATTATTTTTATTTTTTTTTGCCCCGCGGGGCCCTTTTAAAACCTCCACATCAAACCTAGGGGGTGAGCGACAATGTACTATGCCCCCTTATGGTCATTTGCCCCTTCGCTTTGGCCTCCTCTTGTCTCTCGATCCTACCGAGAGACAAGATGGCGGCCGCTACGGACTGTTTGGAATGTTGACAGACGCCGGAGAACCAATCAGCTTCGCTTCACAAAGCTCCGTTGCGCGAAAAGTACGCGTAGCGGAGCGCTGCCCAGTCCGCTGTTACAGATATATATCTTTTTTTGAACATTAATTTCTCAAAATCCACTGAAGCACATATATTGAGACCTACAAAAGGCACATCGGGCTACCAGTCCCTACAATTTTGCCAAGTTTCGTGCAAATCCTTTCAGCCGTTCAGGCTAAAAGTGAGGCCAACCGCCCTATGGAAATTAACATGGGAAAAACGCGTTTTGGGACCCCCCTTTTTTCTCGGCCCCCCCTTGACGAACCCCCCCAAAATTTTCAGGGGCTGCTCAGAAACAAAATGTGCCATTTTCCTGAAAATTTCAGCCAATTCCGTCCACAAACGCCAAAGTTATTAGACATAGAATTTTCAAAAAACCCATAGAGAAAAAATCCTAACTATATATACCTACTGGCGACCGCCAGTAGGTAATATATATATATATATATATATATGTTTCCAAAGTTTGTCCAAAAGACAAAAGAGCACTACACAGTAGGACGCTTAACAGAGCTTTAATGGTTGCAGGAGCAAGAGCTGCTTAAAGATGTAAGATTTTTTCGTGTCTAACACGTTTCGAGTCTCCTGACTCTTGTTCACAGGCAGAATGGCGGCATTACGGAATAGCAGCACTTCCCGTGATTGAATCCCTCTGGTGGTATCTCGCAGGTGAGTAACTTCACGTGGTGCACTGTGGGCATTGTAGTGCTGTTTTAATTTTTACCCTCTGGTGGGGTTCCGTAGATTGCCATATTTCTTCATTTTATTTATTCCATCTGGTGGGTTTCCGACATCAAAGAACAGCTTAATTTTCAATTCCTCTGTGACCGCAACTGGGGCTTCAAGCTGTTCTGTGCCCCAACGGCTCCATTCTTCATTTCGATGGCTGTGCTTACTTTCACGGCGGGACAGCCGTTAATGTGTTTCCAAAGTTTGTCCAAAAGACGAAAGAGCACTACACAGTAGGACGCTTAACAGAGCTTTAATGGTTGCAGGAGCAAGAGCTGCCTTAAGATGTAAGATTTCTTCGTGCCTAACGCGTTTCGAGTCTCCTGGCTCTTGCTCACAGGCAGAATGGCGGCATTACGGAATAGCAGCACTTCCCGTGATTAAATCCCTCTGGTGGGATCTCGCAGGTGAGTAACTTCATGTGGTGCACTGTGGGCATTGTCGTGCTGTTTTCATTTTTACCCTTTGGTGGGGTTCCGTAGATTGCCACATTTCTTCATTTTATATATTCCCTCTGGTGGGTTTCTGACATCAAAGAACAGCTTAATTTTCAATTCCTCTGTGACCGCAACTGGGGCTTCAAGCGGTTCTGTGCCCCAACGGCTCCATTCTTCATTTTGATGGCTGTGCTTACTTTCACGGCGGGACAGCCGTTAATGTGTTTCCAAAGTTTGTCCAAAAGACGAAAGAGCACTACACAGTAGGACGCTTAATAGAGCTTTAATGTTTGCAGGAGCAAGAGCTGCTTAAAGATGTAAGATTTCTTCGTGCCTAACGCGTTTCGAGTCTCCTGACTCTTGTTCACAGGCAGAATGGCGGCATTACGGAATAGCAGCACTTCCCGTGATTAAATCCCTCTGGTGGGATCTCGCAGGTGAGTAAATTCACGTGGTGCACTGTGGGCATTGTAGTGCTGTTTTTGTTTCTACCCTCTGGTGGCTTTCCGTAGATTGCCACATTTCTTCATTTTATTTATTCCCTCTGGTGGGTTTCCGACATCAAAGAACAGCTTAATTTTCAATTGCTCTGTGACCGCAAATGGGGCTTCAAGCGCTTCTGTGCCCCAACGGGCTCCATTCTTCATTTCGATGGCTGTGCTTACTTTCACGGCTGGACAGCCGTTAATGTGTTTCCAAAGTTTGTCCAAAAGACGAAAGAGCACTACACAGTAGGACGCTTAACAGAGCTTTAATGGTTGCAGGAGCAAGAGCTGCTTAAAGATGTAAGATTTCTTCATGCCTAACGCGTTTCGAGACTCCTGACTCTTGTTCACAGGCAGAATGGTGGCATTACGGAATAGCAGCACTTCCCGTGATTAAATCCCTCTGGTGGGATCTCGCAGGTGAGTAACTTCAAGTGGTGCACTGTGGGCATTGTAGTGCTGTTTTCGTTTTTACCCTCTGGTGGGGTTCCGTAGATTGCCACATTTCTTCATTTTATTTATTCCCTCTGGTGGGACATTGAAATCACCACCTACAAACAAAGGGGGGTTGCAAAAATTAGTTTAGATTGTAACTTGCAGATAAATGTCTAATCGTCAACATTGGGGACGTAGAATAAAGCACATACTAGCTCCACACCTCCGAAGTCCAGCTGAGCAACTACCCACCTCCTGGTCTGATTCGTCTGCTCTGATTTAATAGAGAAAGAAGCCCCATGCTTAATCAAAATTTCAACACCTCTGCTGTTAATCGTCTGTTGTGAAGTGCAGTAGCTTTTTATCCAGGGAATTCTGGAAAAAATTAAACAACTTTCTGCCAAACTTAAATGTGTTTCCTACATAATACAGATCTGAGCTGGGGAAAGTTCTGTAGTGTAGTTCCTATATTCCCAATAGGCTCTGCGCATTGGAATAATATCTTCAATAGTATAGACGTAGGGCAGAGGTTAACTAGGTCTTCTACTGACGATATTAGACTTAACGTTTTGTGTGTGCCAGCTAGCTCACAGTTCACTAGAAACTTTCTCGAATAGGCGAGGAGGAGTTTAACCTCCCTGGATAGACAAGAAGGGATTTAGTTTCTGACAACCATAGAACATGACAACTTTGCTCTCCCTAATCAAGAGTATATCTCTAGAGTCGTGTGAAAACAAAAGACAACTATTTTACTTAGTCAGTACGTGCATACTTAGTTCCACCAGTTTGTAGAGAAATAAGAGATGGGCGTGTTTCAATAAAAAGATGTTATTTATTGATCAGTCTCTTTTTCTCATACAAGAGAAATGAATCGCTATTATTGCAATACTCATAGTTAAGTAAAGTGCATACAGTAAAAGCAGGATAATGAAATAATACTGTAAAAGCATTGATATGGATTCTTAGCCATATGATACTTAAAATGGATAAAAGTTATACATACATATATACATTGACTAATCGTACTCAACTGGTGCTTCTAACTACGCCTACCCCGGTGTACCTGACCTAAGCCTAATACGTGGGATGGAGTAAGTAAGTAGCAGTTTAAGTTAAGTTTGTTTTGCCAAGAATCTGACTCAAGAATTCTCTGTAAGGGGTTAGTCAGTTCAGTACCTGGGATTTAGAAGGTAGAAGGTCTAGTATCTCTCTCTCAGGACTCGATATCCCAGTTACCCGTGAGGGTAAGCCGGAAACACCAGAGGCTGGGTTTCTCGGCAGGAGAAAAGGCCGCTGCTCTCTCAGCGCATCACAAAGGGAGGGGCAGCGTCCGTGGGCTTTCTGCATCAGCTGGGCTCTCCGGCAAGTAGCGCTGCTCCAAGCTTATCACCACCGTGTCTTTGCTTAGGGCAGCGTCTGTATATTTATACCTGAAAGGTGCCGAGTTTGACGTAAGGATGGACATAAGACGTCAGTAAGAATGTCATAAGGACTGGTCGTTCTTACATTCTTTACAGGAGTTCTCGAGCGAAATCAAAACAATAGCTGCGGGGGATTTCCCAGGTCTGCTGGAGGTTTGGTTTGTTTTGAGAACTCGGTGTGCTTTCTAGGGGGCTGGAGGAATAGTGCTTGCTTAATGTGACAGCATGCGCTATGACCTAATCTGAAAACGGGTTTCTGTGCCGTTGTATGGACATTAGTGAATTAATAACCGGACATGGGTCAGAAATAGGAGTATCAATATAGGTACCTAGATAAACACACTACAGTTCTTTATATTTCAAAATCTATCTTTACCTACGAGGGCACCTTAACCCATTAACATTCCAAGAAATAAAGGTAACCTTGTTATCTTTTAATGAGGTTCCTACCATTAGCTTGCAAACCTTTTATACAAACAAGACAGACCTTCTTCAAAATTGAGTGAGATGAGGTTTCATTTTTTTTGTTTTACCCAGTGCACCCCACACAGTGAACCCCTCCCTCCTCTCCTCCTCCCCCCCCGGACCCAACCCCCTTCCCATGAGGAACCCTCCCTTCCAATAGGCAAAGCCTATTCAGTCCCAGCTTCCCCGGGGTCTAGAAAAATACATTAAATCTGAGGTCTTACTTGAGACTTACTGCCTATAAATTCCTGTCTATAAATTCCTCCCACCTCAGCGGCCCCTCTCTCTACCCCTAACTCTATTTTGATTTTTGCAATAAGAGCATCGGCCTCCTCGATTGTGCGAATCTGGTGCATATGGTTATTCCACATCACACGCAAACGTGCAGGAAACTTCAGCTGAACCTTAGCCCCCATGTTGTTTAGCTCCTCGAGCCTCTTCCCCAGATCCCACTGTCTCGTTGCGGTAATATGGGAGATGTCAGATCTTTTGGAAAAAGAAAAAGGACTTAGACCGTCAGATATTATTGTGCCTTCCTTGAGAGCTGAAGATAAAATCAGCTCCTTAACAGAATATGACAAAAAATTAACCAGGTTCTTCCTGGATTTTTGCCTAGCTAGGTTCGTCTAAAAAAGATCACAATGCACCCTTTGTATCTCACGAACGAGATCCACATCGGGTGAGTTCTTCAAAACAGTCCCCTTTAATAAGGAAATCACAAACCCTTTTATGTCTGACCCCTCCAGGGCTTTGGGAACGTTCAAGAGCCTTAAAATTGTTCTTCCTGGAGTGGTTTTCTAAACATTCGAGTAAAATATCTGCCAAGGAACGTGTTGTGGGGTCTATAGTCATGTAATCATCTGTGGTTTCCAAAGCACTCTGTGGTGTTTCCTGAGAGTCATTGGTAGCCTGTTGCATCTCACCTGCCTGGAAGGAAAAGAACACTGCCAAGACGCGCTACTGTGCGAACGCCCTGATTAAACAAAACTACATTGCCCATGAGCCTCGGCGGTTCCGACGTCGGTGACATCAGCACGCACCTGAGGTGTTTCCTCAAAGAAGCTCTCTGGCATCTGGAAGCCGCTGATTACCTTACCGGAGGAGCCTCGTTTAAGATAAGAGTCGGGTAAGGGTGCTTCTAGCACCGCTCACCTTTTAAATCTTTCCAGGTCTTAGCGGGGAGTTCTTTTTCTAGAGGTGGCGTTATTGCTGTTTCCGTAGTTGCTCCGTTGGTGGAACCGAAGGTCCAGTTCCTTGCGGAGCAACCTTGCCGCCTAATCCCCCACCCCTTTTCCAGGATTAGCTTCCAGATACATTGTTCTTTGACATTCGTGGGGGTAATACCCCTCTGGCGCATTTGCAAACGAGTTCAGAAACGTTTTCCCACGTTGGCGAACCAAATGGTTCATGCGGGGAAAATGACATTGTTTTCCTTTACTCACAAGGGGCGACATTGTCTACAGTACTCACTGAGTTTAGTTGCCTTGATTCATTGCCCGTAGCTATGGGCTGGTAAAAGCTGTTTCCTGTGGGGATGCAAGAGTGATGTTAACTTGTCCACAGAAAAGGACAAGCAACAGAGAGTGAGTGTGAGACAGTGTTGGTGCACTCATTTAGGATTGACTATTGAGACTCAGACCTCTGCTCAAGAATCATTGAAACAGAGGAAGGATTTGATTCCTGATTTCCTAGGGGTGTTTTTTTTGCACAAATGGTCAATTAGTCATTTGTGTTTCTTTATATATCCTGAAGCAGGGGTACTGAGAGTGAGCAGGAGGACGGCTCTTCCGCACCCCTGTCTCTGCACAAGGAATTGACTAATTGGTATGTGGCATTATACACTGGGAACGCTAGTTCTTGATGGTTCTTGTGTTGTTTGATAATAATGCTGCCTGTTCTGTTTCACCATCAGATCTAGCTACAAACCCACTTCATGTCCCATGTGAATTACAGAATAGAAGAATAGGTTTTCTTTCTTTACAGGTGTTTCTATTCAGTACTCTAGCTATTATGTTGCAGAGTGAGGGTAGGATAGGAAGACGCTAAAGGTTGCGTTATTAGTTATACCTGTCTTGTTCCTTTCTTTACAGGCCTCCCTCCCTGCTGTCCCCTTCCTTCCCTTCCCCCGCTTAATCACTCCATGGAGTATGTGTACTTACAATTCAGACCATGGTGGTGTTGAGAGGCGGACCATTTTAAGCAACGTACGATCCTGAGGAGTTTCGGCCACAATATAGCCAGAGTGGAATATTTGTTCGAAAGGTTCACTCCTGGATGTATAACTGGTGCACCACAAAACTCCCTACAGTGTCTTCTTGCTGAGCACTAGGCGCCCCCTCAGGTGCTGAGCATATTTTCTTCTGGGGTGACTTACGCCCACCGCTGGCGGACTCAGAGGGCTATGCTCACCCACTGAGGAACTATCTTGGCCCACGCTCTTTGAGGGGTCACAGCCAGAAGCAGTTAAGGCGGTTGACTTTATAGTATGTTTTCAGTGAGGGGGTAATTTTTACTTTTTGGGGTGATGCCTTCTTGCCCCTATCTCTGCCCTTCCTCTTACCAGCCTCTTCCCCCTTAGAGACAGCCCCGTCATCCTTTGTAACCCCTTTCTGCTTACGTTGTTTTACTGATGCTCTTACTTCGGATACGGGAGAGGAGACTCGTGGAGGGAAGATAGGCTTGGTAATATCAATGTTATTAGACGGGTGCGCCACTCTTGATGCAAAATATACCTATTTATTTTAGGTGGTGAGGCGTCCACTATTACTGTCACTGTCTCACCACTTATCTACATGCTGTTAAAGTGAGCCTCCTCCTCTGTGAGCGATTTAGAAATTATAATGGCTGTCTTGTAAGCGATACGCACATTGCCACCCAAGCATCCAGACAAAAAAAAGCCTCCATTCACTTTCGTCCCATCCGGCGTTCTCGGGGAGGAAATAGCTCCAATCCAGACTCCTTCCCTGGATGGGTTCTGACTTCCACCTGCATTGTACACGGACCCAGTGCTGGCTCTGCCCCCGATGACCCAGAGCCAAAATCGGGGCAGATCCCGTCTTTGGTGCTTCAGCGCCGCCTCTTCCCAGTGCCAGCCCCCGGCCATGCCATCTTCACTGCAGGTATTCCCGTCCAAGTCCCTGTCGGGAGAGAAAGGAAGAAAATCACCACACATAACCCCCCTTAAAGTACTAGTGGGGGGTAGCCTTACCTCGGTAAGGGAGAAATAAAATTGCAGTTAGACCCGTTAGGACACCATTACCACCATTAGCACCCCCCGGAGAGCGGAGAGCGGACAGCGGCTGTTTAGCTAGCGGCCGCCATATCCCTCTGAGTTTTTTTTTTTCCATTTTTAATTTCATAACCAAACTGTTATTTAACAGTGGGTTTTTTTTAGTGAATACGTGAGTTTCTGAGGTTTTTCCAAACAAATGTTAAGGTATTATATATACTGTTGCCAACTATTGGTTTATCAGTGAATATATTGGATGCATACACTCTAGGGTGGGCAGCATATCTACCAATTTTTGGCACATCTCCAACAGCCATAAAACTCTAAATAATCCCCTAAATTTAAATCAGTGCAATTGTTCAAAGTAAGATCTAATGTGCAGATATGCAATGATGCTGAGGTGTTTGTGGTGAGTGAAGCTGCGTGCTTTGTTGGATTATATTTGTCTCAGTGGCTGCCAGTTTTGAGATTGCTTATTATTCCATCTTTAAGAGAGTGATGTGTGTAGCTTTCGGATATTGATGGACTGAGAATGACTACATTTGTTTGCGTAAGCACACTTTTATCCTAAACAGTTATGCGAAGCTAGACTTTACGAGCACACAAAAGAAATTGAAGAGGTTTGGTCAGAATAAGCTTGATGTCCGTCAATTAAATAGTTTAGTGATAGTAAGTATATGCCTGCTGGTTTTGTGACCATTCGTCTTCAATCTGTCATCTCTACTACAGGCTTTATCAACGAAGTTGATGGCCCACTTCATGCCCATAACACTGATAGTCTAAAACCTAGTTTCCTTTGTTTAACTTTTCTGGTCATATGTCTCCTCTCTCTGATTTCTCCTGCGTGCTTGCCTTTTGCACCATTGCTGTCAATCTAAAATGTATTGATAACTTCTCCATGAATTATTCTTAACACATCTAGTGCCTGACTCACAAAGGCAATCTGAAACAAAAGTCTAACTTTACGTCTTTTTGTATTTAGAGGTCATTTACAAGTTATTTCTTTACATCTGCAGTCGGCCCGGAATCTCCGCACCCGGGCCGTACTCTCCGGCTCGAGCCGTACTCTCCGGCTCGGGCCTGATGAAGTGTATTCAATGGGCCGGATTGCAATTTTTACAATATTCCTAATGTTTCTTTGTGTAAAAATTGCATTCCAGACCATTGATTACCCTTCATTTGACCTGAGCTGGAGACTATGGCCCGAGCAGGAGAGTACTGCCCGGGTGCAGAGAGTACTGCCCGGGTGCGGAGATTCCAGCCCGACTGCAGACGTAAAGATACAACTTTTAAATGACCTCTGTGAATACCAAAATTCATAAAGTTAGACTTTTGCTCAGATTGCCTTTGTGAATAGAGGCCCTTCACTTTTTTTTGTTGTTTCTTTTTATTTAAAATATAAACAAGCAAGGCAGAGAAAAAGAAAAATGTTATACAAAGTACCAGGTCAAACGAGGAAGCACAAAACATTACAACAAAATCAGCAATCAATGTAAGGAAAGGGAGGGGGGACAGGGGCCGACTCAATACACATACAATGAAGTAGTCAGAATGTGGGGTCAGGGGGAGAGTGAGACATCAGTGTTATCTACTACAGGCGGTGTACATATGTCCCCACGATAAATATTCCAAGGTCCCACACTCTGCACCACTTCCGGGGACGGCCCCGGGCGAAATACACCATTTTTTCCCTGAACATACACCAGTCAATGTTTTCTGTCCATACTTCGACTGTAGGAGGCCTCTGGGACCCCCACAACTGAGCAATATCTCGCTTGGCAATCATGGCCCCCAGGGTCGCCCACTGAGTCTGGGCTGCATTATAATCCGTGGGTTCCCAGACATTTAACAAGCAGCGCCTGGTCTCCGGCAAGAGAGCAACACCCGTCACTTCCTTCATTACCTCATTCACCCCGCTCCAGAAAGCAGCAACTTCATGACATTCCCAAATAATATAGAGAAATGTCCCTACCTGCCCACACCCCCGCTTGCACAGACCCTCCTCAGAAAAGCCCATTCGAACCAAACGGGGGCCCGTGACGTATATCCTGTGAGGATCTTAAGTTGTACCAGTTGGAGTCGAGCTGGAACCGCGACCTCCTTGGGAGAGGAGATCACAGATTGCCAGTCATCTAACTAGAGACCATCACGGTTCCACAAGTCCTGAAGATGCAGTAGGAGGTCCGACCTATCGTTTATTAATTTTTTGTAGACAAGGGAGATAGTACTGTCAGGCACATGACCGTCCAACAATCTATCTTCAAGCGGGGACGACCCCGGAATTACCTCCCCCACTGGGAAAACTGACATCAAGGCATGGCGAACTTGAACATAGCGGAAGAACTCTGTGTTACCCAATTCAAACTCCATCTTTAACATCTCAAATGATTTCACCTGACCCTTGACCCAGAGGTCTCCCATCTTACTAATACCAATGAGGTCTCACTTATTGAACCCCTTGGTCTTCCACAATTGACCAAGCTTATCCGAGCCGAAAAGCGGGGTCACTAGAGTCAAGCGGTCTTTCCATCCCATCGAGCTAGTAGCGTCCTGCCACATACGTACTGCCGTCTTCGTAGGCCCCGACAAAGCCTTAACCACCGACTTTGAATACAGCGCCCTAGTAATTACCTACAGGCAACAGCCATCTATCCATAGCAAAAGCGGGGTTCAATTCGGGAAATTACATACCATGATTAATGGCCCCCAATTGAGATGCTCAATAATAACGTTTGATGTCAGGGAGAGCAATACCCCCGTCATACCACGGGAGCGTCAGTTTGGCAAGTGCAATACGGGGTCTACCGTCGCATATAAACTTCCTTTGAAGACCTTCAACTGCACGGAAATAGCTAGCAGGAACTATATCAAGAGTGTTCTGGAGAGCATAAAGAAAACAAGGCAGAGACATCATTTTAGAGAGGGCCGCACGACCAAGCGGCGAAAGCGGAAGCTTACCCCAACCCGCGACGTCCTGCTTCAATCCAGTCAAGGGTGGGAGAAGATTCTGTTCATACCGAGTTGCGGGGTCCAATGAAACATAGATACCGAGGTATTTAAACCCTGTTTGTGTCACCTGAATGGGACAATTACGCGGCAGAAGAGGGACGTCACCAGAAATAACGTCTAAGTAGGATTTCGTCCAGTTAATAATCAGGCCCGAGTTCCTACCAAAAGAGGTCAAAACATCGCACAAAACCATCAATGACTTCGGGGCAAGGTCAGGTACAGTAAGATGTCATCTGCATGAAGCGAGATGCGATCTTCAAACTCAGAGGACCACTGAATACCCTTCATCGAGGGCTCCCACCAGATCCACGCAGCGAGGGGCTCGAGGGCTAGGGCAAACAGGAGCGGCGACAAGGGACAACCTTGACGGGTACCTCTCCCAAGACTAAACGGAATACAGACACAACCATTCACAACAATTTGCGCAAGGGGGTCCTCATAGAGAAGCCGCACCCAGCCAATAAAACCGGGTCCAAACCCAAACTTAGCCAACGCGGCCCATAAATATGACCATTCCACGGTATCAAAAGCCATCGTGGCATCCAATGACGCCAAGATGGCTGGCTCACGCAACGTCGCAGCCCTCGCAAGAACGCCATGCAGATGCCTAAGATTCAGGGCGGTGTTTCTCTGTGGGATGAAACCGGATTGATCCGGATGTACCAACTCGATAATAACGGTGATCAATTGGTTAGCCAGTAATTTTGCGAGGATCTTAGATTCAGCATTCAAAAGAGATATCGGCCGGTACGATGCACACCTATCCCTTGGTTTCCCCTCCTTATGAATCACCACAATGGTCGCAAGACGCTGATCGTGGGGGAGAGAACCACACTCACGAGACTCCAAAAACATATCCCTTAAATAGGGAGCCATCTTGTCAGGCCGCAACTTGTAAAGTTCAATAGGCAGACCGTTGGGACCCATAGCTTTCCCTGAACGCAGGGAGCAAATCGCAAGAGCCACCTCATCCGCGGTTATTGCAGCGTCCAACTGTTCCCTATCAACATTAGAAAGGCGCGGTAAAGCAATATCACACAACAATAGATGTGAGTCCTCCTCCGGCCTATCCGACATGGAGGAGTACACTGTCTGGAAGTGATCCGCAAAACACTGAACAATCTCTTCAGGGTCGGTGACCCGAGCACCACTCGCCATCTCAATCACAGGCACCACACGACTAGCCCTATCTTTCTTATCCAGCCACGCTATCAGTTTGCCTGCTTTATCTCCCACATCCTATAGATGTCCCTGTTGTTCTCTACTCATGGCCTTAGCCGCGTCAGTAACCAACGCCCTGTATTCAAACTGTTTTAGTCACAGAACATGCGTCTTAGCACGGGTAACCTCCTGCTCTAGGCCAAGCTCTAGGTCCGCTATCTCCGTCTCAATCTTAACCACCTCCTCATCCCTCCGTTTCTTAACGCCCGTGATTAACGACAGGGCCTGGCCCCTAAGGATGGCTTTGAATGCCTCCCAAAGCGATACCGCAGACGAAACAGAACTCTCGTTTTCCAGAAAATATTGGTCAAAAGATTTTACCAGGTCAGCACGAGTTTTAGGGTTCCGGAGATACCAGTGGCTAATCGGGGCTGCCCGTCCCTCGGTCCCGGAATTCAACTGCATTCGAAGCCATAGCAGAGAGTGATCGGAAATTCCTCGAGCCAAATGCTGAACCTCAGTGATAGAAAGCGCCTGTGCAGCCGGCACCAAAACATAATCAATCCGTGAAAGGCTACCGTGGGCGCCACAATGAAATGTGTACTGCCGCTGAGCGGGGTGTAACAATCTCCAGCAATCTACCAGGCCCAGAGTATCAATGAAATCGTGAAGTCAGTTCTGTGCCCCCTTAAGATCCCTAGGTGGATGTCGATCAACCAGACCAGAAACCACAGCGTTAAAATCGCCACCTAATAGCAGTGACCCCTCGGGTAGAGCGAGGATAACCCATCCCAAGTCCGCAAAAGTAGTTGACTGCAGGCCAGGGGGGACATACACAGAAACCAGGGAAAGGGTCCGGCCCTCCCACCTACCCATAAGAGTGACATAGCGCCCTCTATCATCGAAGACCGTGGCGTCAATCTCCAGCGGGAGAGAATTCTTAATAAGGATGCCAACCAGAGGAGAACCCAGCATGGGCGACCAAACGATACCCCTTCCTATTCATAGCATGACAAGTATTACCTATCAAGTGTGTCTCCTGAAGAAGGACCACATCAGGGGAGAGACGTTTCAACAATTGCAATACTACCCCGAATTTTATCCTATCCCCCAACCCATTCACATTCCAGCTCATCAGTTTCAAACCCCTACCCCCATCCCGTAAGAGAAAGAAGATCCAAACCCAGTAAGAATCCAGCACTTCGATCAGAAGGTCTAACAATACATTGCCTTGCAGAAAAACAAACACACACCCCAACAGAACCCCCCATCCCCCCACCAACATCTTGTTACAAACCCCCCCACCCTGCACCCCTGCGTGAGACTAGAAAGCCACCCCAACTTGCAGTGTGCCTGTCGCCCCCACATGTAACTAAGCTACAAAAAGTCAATCAGAGGAGGAAAGAGACCCATCAATAGCCCCGCAACCCCCCGAATGTCACATCAAATCACATAACAGAATTAGCGAACCACAGTTGGAGGCCCACTAGAGACCCCAGAAACCAGACAACAGGTGCCTATTCCTGTTCCATCGGTCCGCCTTCCGCCCCGCCACACTGTTCCTCCTGTGCACGCTGGTTCGGCAGAGTGTCTAGCCAGTCGGCCACCCCCTCCGGTCGATCAAAAAAATAAGTCCGCTCCACATGTTCGATCCTCAACTTGGCCGGGAAAAGCATAGCGTACTTAAGGCCCATGTCACGCAGTCTTCTCTTTACCCCTAGGAAACCAAGTCTCTGCTTCGGGACCGATTGGGTAAAGTCCGGGTAGAAGCTGATGATGTTCTCAAACTTTATAGGTCCACCCATCCGTGAGGCCTGCAGGATTGCGTCTGTATCACGGAAATTAAAAGTTCTTGCGATTATAGGCCGCGGTGGGGCACCTAACTTTAGTTTACCGCCCGGAACTCTATGGGCCCGCTCAACCGTAAAAAACGTACTCAGTCCCTTGGTTGCAAGGTGGCTAACAATAACATCTTTGACGAAGAGGTCAGCTGCTGGATCCTCTGCCTTCTCCGGAACCGCGATGATACGGACATTATTCCGCCTAGCCCTTCCTTCAAAATCCTCTAGACGACGCGTAAAGAGGTCACTGGAGGCCCTCAAGTTGTGGGCCTCCGTCTACAGGTCAGCAACATCACCCGTCAGACTGGAAGTCTTAATGTCCAACGACTTGACTTTCTCGTTCATTTTCGTCAAGTCCGTACGGATCAGGTTGACATCTATCGCCACAGTATCGAGCTTGTGGGCGAGAGTCTCCATTTGTTGCCCAAGGGAGGATTTAATCCCATCGATAGGGGCCATAACGTCCTGCAGGGTCAGCTCTGTCGCCGAAGTCGGTGGATCTCTCGTGTCCTCCAGCGACCTACCCGGTCCACCGGGAGATCACTTAGCCTGGGCATAGCGATCCATGATGTTAGTCTGGGTATAGCCACCCCGCCGAGTGGTCTTCAATTTCTGCTTTTCCCCCTCCGGTTTCCCCGCCAATGCGGGATGTAGATCGACTTGGAGCGGCTAGATTAAATAGAAAGATGGCGGCCCCTGAGATCCCCGAGCGGAGGCCCAGCTTCGGCCACAGGGCACAGGCCAAGTGTCTTCCCAAAACCGGCAAGGCAATAAAAGAGCACACTCGAGTGCAACGCAGGATAACAGCCCTCGGCACGGGGGGGTCGTTCCCAGTCGAAGATCTCTCTGGAAGACAAATCGAAAGTGAAAGTCAACCGGACCGGTCGACCCTGCCCCCTCAGGCCGATGTTATTCAACTACAACTCGGGCACCATGCCAACTCCACAGCCGGGCATCACGGAGACATAGGCCGCAATCTTCGGAGCACCACAACACCGGTTCCCGGGGTCCGATTTGGAATCTGAAAGCAGGTTTCGCCTCACCCGTGGTTCGTTTTCACGGAGACATCAATGAGGGACAGGATAGACGACAGGATAGATGCGGGAGGTTACGAGGGTCTCGGGAGCACTAAGCTCACGCGGCCATCTTGGTTGCGCGCGAAGCTCCTCCCCGAGGCCCCTGTCTTTTAATATGATCTGCCATACACCCTTCTATAATATTTATAAAATTAGATCTCTGATTCATTTCTCATATAAAAATATTACTTTTAACACTTTTTCTTTGTCAATTAAACTACAGCCCATCCTATTATGTTGGTGTATTGTGTAAAATTCTAAATTTTTCACATACAAGTCCAATGCTTACAATAGCTCTAGATTACCATTATTTCTCACTTCAGTTTTAATTTCTTTGTACCATGCTTAAAATGTATTCGCCCTCCTAAACAATAAATTCAATGTTCCACAGTAGAATGTTAATATTGTTATTTGCTTAGTGCTTATTAGTTGCCTTTTTATGTAGTGGACAGTAATTTATTCTGTTTACTTCCATTCAATCAATCAATCAATCAATCGATCAATCACCTGTGAGGGTCTCAAGGCACTGGGGGGTGGGGAGCGGCTCCATATCAGTCAAAGAGCCAGGTTTTGAGGTCCTTCCTGAACGTGTGTAGGGTCGGGGAGCTCTGATGTTCATGGGGAGCTCGTTCCAGGTCTTGACTGCAATGTAGGAGAAGGCTCGCCCGTCGGTTCTGTGTCTGTTCAGTGAATTCATATTTTTAATAGATACAGAACAAATCAAAACATTCACCCCCAGTCAAGAGATCTGGGTTCAATCCATCATTCTTTTGGTCACCGTGCACCCCAGCTTAGACATGACCATATGCAAATCAGTCTTGACCCTGTGCCTCATGGGAACAGTCCAGCCTGAACTGCTAAGTCCTCCCAGGACAGGAAAAAAGCATCCTAGGACCGGTTTCAGGGTTTCACACCTCATCAGCCCGGATAGCTCGAATCCTGTAGATTGTTCTGTTTGCATTTGCGAACCCAAGTGGGACGGGTATGCCCAGACGTGGGTCCAGTGCTCTCAATACCACTTGAGTCAAGCTATCCTGGCTGATGAAGGGTTAAAACCCCAAAACTTGTCCTGGTATGCTTGTTTCCAGTCCAGGGAGGATCAGGCCTGCCAGTTCTGGCTGAACTGTTCCAATTGGGTGCAGGGTCAAGACTGATTTGCATATGGCTGGGTCCAAACTGGAATGGCATGGTGAGCAAAACAACTATGGATTTAGGCTTAGATCTCTGTACTAGGGTGCATTGATGACATTGTTCTGCATTCTGTCCATCAATAGTACTTTTTGCATTTGCCACCCCAAGTGGGACGGGTATGCTCAGACATGGATCCAATGCTCTCCATGCCACTGGAGTCAAGCTATCCTGGCTGATGAGGGGTGAAACCCCAAAACCAGTCCTAGGATGCTTGTTTCCAGTCCATGGAGGAACTGGCCTAGCAATTCGGGCTAGTCTGTTCCCATTGGGTGCAGGGTCGAAACTGATCTGCAAATGGCTTGTTCCAAACTTAGAATGGCATGGTGTGTAAAGAAACAATGGATTTAGGCCCAGATCCGTGATCTGGAGTGAATGTATGACATTGTTCTGCCTTCTGTCCATCAATTGTTCTCTTTGCATTCGTCACACCTAGTGGGACGGTTCTGCCCAGACATGGTTCCTGTGCTCACCATGCCACTGGATTCAAGCTAACCGGGCTGATGAGTGGTAAAACCCCAAAACCGGTCCTAGGATGCTTGTTGACAACCCAGGGAGGACCTGGTCTGGCAGTTCAGGCTGGACTATTCCCATTGGGCGAAAGGAAGCAGCGCCCGCTTGCAGTTTGCGATGATTGTACAGTGCAAACAAGCACCTGGCACTGAAAATCTCTGTGAACAGTTTTTATCCAATGCACCCTGCCGCTTGTGGAGCTTTCACTACACGGAGTTCCGCATAGCAGAACTCCGCAAACTCCGCCCAGGCTTATTCAAGACTGATTTTCATATGGCTGGGTGCACACTGGAATGCTATGGTGAGCAAAAAGACAATGGATTTAGGCCCAGATCTCATGACTTTGGTGAATATATGACATTGTTCTGCATTCTGTCCATCAATTGTTCTTTTTGCATTAGATAGGGCCAAGCTTAGATCTAGTGACACAATCAAATGCAGAAGTTATATCCATTAAGGCTATATGCAAGCAGTCACTTTTTACTATAGCATATTTTCCAACGACCATATGCAGAATATTGCATTGGTCCAGAGTCCCTCTGCCTCGCCTGAAGCCACATTGCAAATCTGAGATAACGTTAAAATGATCTAACCATAAGGTTAAGCGGTCCAGTACCACCTTTCTAAAGATTTTAGCGTGTGAATCCAGTAAAGAAATCGGGCGGTAGCATACTGGCTCAACCATCTCTTTCTTTTTAAAAATGGGCAAGATTATGGTTGTGGACCATGAGGAGGGAAAGGCACACGAGGCGGTCGCATTAAAGACCAGTGTCAGAATCTTTCCCCTGGTCACAGGGATGGCTTTATAAAATTTGGATGGCACCCCATCCAGGCCAGGCGCTTTTCTGATGGCTGCGGCCACAATAGCGTTATAGACCTCTTCCACATTAAAAGACAATGGTAAAGTATCAGTTCCAGGTTCCCACAAAGTGTGCTCTCCAGAGTCAACTCCCCTATACATCCCTTCAAAGTGTTGGACCAATTTATCAGCAGGGATGGTGCAGTCCACTCTGGAGTTTGTTAAGTCTGAGAAGAAAGGACTGCTCACCACATCCTAAAAATTGAAGCTGTTGGCCAGTACACTGGCCTGACACAGTGCTTTCAACACCTGCTCCCTAATAACCGTTTTTTCTTTGTTGAGTGTCAAATTTGTATGCTCTGCTGCATGCCTTACCCCTTTCCTCAACCCTGGGATCTGCTTCAGAGCAATAATAAGAGTTTTGTGTGATTTAGAACATTCACCATCAAACCACTTTTTCCCCTTTGTGCCCCCAACTCTGCCGTGAACCGTTAAGTTGTCCACAGTCCGCCAGGTTAGATTACTGTAAGCTTCTAGTACCAAAGTATCCTGTGAGCTGCTATCACGACAGAGTGCAATATCTTCTGCACCTTCTGTATACAGCATGTCTAAAAAGGCATCTGGTAGCACCTTCCCCCACCTAATTCTGCATGCTTTGTCTCTTAGTTTAATTTCACTGTTCAAAACACTCTTACCCGCCTACCCAGAGAAAGCCTGAGCCCACGCCAAATCCAAATCGTTGGAACAGGATTTACTTCACTCAACTCTTTAAGATAGTGCAGATTGGTAGCTGGGAGTAGACCCTCTAACTGAAGTACTTGGTCCAGATGTTCAAAATCGACAGTCGAAGATAATGCATTCCGAGGGTCTTTTGCTAGGGTGCAGTTGAGCTGACAGAGATGTACATTCATATCACCTAGAACTATAACTTTGTAAAATTGGCATCCCATCTGCCCATAGTGATCAAGAAACCCCTCCAGGGAGCCGATGTGTTCAGTTTCTACAAAAAGAATTATAGAATTTTACCACCAACTGAAGGGAACTATTGGTAAATGTTAGCTCTACAGCTAGTAGATGAGGAGAGTGTCACATAACCACTTTGCTCAGGCTTGGAAGCACCTGTGCAGTGGTGTTTTGTGGTGTCTTGTTTTTGCAGTCTGGAGCACTCACAGTCTTCTTTGGTGTGCCTGTTGGATGCAGTGAAGCAGCTCTGCAGCTCCACGAGAGTTCTTGAGTCTGTATTGAATGGAAGCAGTGTTTCCAGGTTTCGGAGGCACAGCAGCTGCAGTTTCGACTGGGAGCAGCAGACGGACCAAGTCAGTTACTCTACTTCAGCCTTCCGCTTTTACGTCTCTTCAGTGTTCTTCTTCTTTTTAGGTCATCATGATCTGGGTACCCCGTTGGCCCATTTCAGCTCTGGCTAGGGTGCAGTGGTGCTTTTCAGTGTCAAGTTTTTTGCGATCTTGGAGCCTCACAGCTCAGATGCAGGTAAACAGCTCAGCTGTTCAACTGGAGTTCCTGTGTCTTTGGAGAAGTGCTAGAAGTTCTCACAGACTTTGGAGAATCAGCAGCCTGCAGGGTGTGGCGACTTTGGTTCAATTGTCAATAGGTGAACAGGTCGGCAGGGTTGGTGCCAAGTCAGTTGCTTCTTCTGCAGTTCTTGCAATCACGGCTCTTTAGCTCTTCTTCTTCTGTTGGTCAGCAGGATCTGATTGCCTGGTGTAGGAATGTGGGTTTCTGTTGCAGTAACCTCCCCACTTTTTGCCAGACTACTGATGCACTTTTTCTTGGTGTGCCCTGGGTATTAAACTTCTCAGCACATTAAACCCACACTGATGCCAGTGTGGGATTTAATGATAAATGCACACAGAGGGCATCTCAGAGATGCCCCCAAAAACTAACCCACCACTTGTGTCCAGGCTGATGACCAGACATGTTTCTGGGCCCCTGCGTCGAGAGCCTGCTTCTCTCTGGTGCCTGAAACGAAGCACATCCTGAGACAAGGTGCCAATTCCCCCCCCCAGGATTGGCAGGGTTCACGAAGGGGAAGCTTCAAAGGCATGCCACCTTTGTGAGCCTCCCCAGACCATTTGCTTCTTTCAGCAACTGGTCCCCACTGGTTCTAACCTCCACTTTGGGCAGATGAGACAGCGGGAAAAACAAGTGAGGAAAAAAGGTATCCCCAACTCTGCCAACTCCACCCCATAGGTGGGGGAGATGAGGTGAAGCACAACTCTGAGTCCCGGCATCTTGAGGATGGGGGACCCAACCACCCAGGAACAGGCTCCTGCCCCCTCCACCTGGAGTGTGGCACGATAGGGGGTATACCCACCCCAGGTAAGGGACCCATTGGTCCCTGCCCTTTACCTACCTGTAACACCCCTAAATCTAGTATTTAGGGGACAACCTGAACCTTGCTTCCACAGATCCAGCCTGACAACATGAAAAAAAGAAGAGAAGGACCCAACAGCCATGCAGCCAGCTAACAAGAGGAAGACACCCACTGACTTGGCCTCAGCCCTACCGGCCTGTCTCCCCTCAAAGCTGCTCCTGCGAAATCCCGTGTGACCTGCAGCCAGCAACCTAAGAAACCCCGGAGGACCTGCCTGCCTTCACTTCCAAAGAATGCTTCTCCCATGAACACCGGATTTGTTCAACTGCAACCTCTGGCATCAGCCGGAAATCTGCGAATCCAGCTCACTCTGTACCTGCCGAAACCAGCCCGAGCTTGAGTGGAAAAATACCACGAGGTGGACACCCCGGCGATCCTGACCCGAGATCCGGTGACTCCTGAACTGCCTCAAGCCTCCAGCCAGCGCCTGCACCCTAAATCCCAAAGGCCCTCCTAACCGCAGCCGGCAGCTGGTAAGAAGATCCGACCCCAAAAGGCACCCCTGCACCCAATGCCTCACGGCCTTGTGTGCCCAAACTGACAGTGTCCAACCAACCCTTAACTTCCCAACTTGCCTCTCCAAGTGATGGTCCCACCCAGAAGTCCTTTGTCTCCCTGCCTGCAGTGCTTTTGCAAACCTGAGGTTCTCCATAGAAAACAACAGGGCGTCAAACGTCGAAACCGCACTCTGCACCCGGCCGCCCCAGTGCCGCTGAGGGTACACCTTTTGTGCTACTTTGTTTCCCCATTTGCCCTGACCTTAACCCTGGGAGCTTTTCTCCCACAACCCAGTGGACTGCTTGCCAGCAGACACCAACCTGAGGCCACCTATCCCCCTTTGGATAACATTGGGCCTCAACACTCTGCACCCAGCCGCCCTAGTGCAGCTGAGGGTGCAATACCAGTGCATCACTGACCCTGGAGGACCCCTGAATCTAACCCCAGAACCTTACTTCCCGCAGTCGATTACTTACCTGTGAACGGATAACCTGTTTTTCCTCCATAGGATAACATTAACAATTTTCTTCCACACAAAGGTTTGGAGTTTTGAAATCTAAAAATATTCTTTAAAAATCGCACTTATAACCAAAGCATATTTACTTAACTGTTTGCAGGAAATGTCCCAGTGCTGAATCTAGATATCCAGCACCGAGTGAGAAAAGTAACGTACAAAGTAACACCTGCAATTTACTAAAAAAGCCTATTCATATCAATGTTCTGTATTTACTAAGTGTTGCAACCTACTGCATCCCCTGCAAATCAAACAAAGTACAACTTCTATTGCCTTTTCAAACTGTTCTATATTCAGCAACTTATTACTGACATGAATGTAATGCTTACCTGTGCCAGGCTTGCTTGGTTCTAAAAATAGACAACAGTATATTTTTATACAAAAACAATTAATCTAGAGTTAAGTTCTTGAGTGTGTGAATTCATTTGCTGATTGAGGGTGTACATCAAATGCTTAACACTGTTCTTTGATACTGCCTTACTGCTCGACCACTCTACCACAAATAGAGAGTAAGGTTCTACCTAACTTTAACCTCTGCCTACCTCTGGGGTCACCTGGACTCTGTACACACTATACCTCATTTTGGTGTAGTATATATAGAGCCAGTTTCCTACACCTGGTGCCAGGGCTCCCATAATTACTGAATTTAGGGGGGTTAGGGGAGTATTGGATAGTTACAAATGGGCTACTTACTCCTGGGGTCACTACGCCCCTTATATGACCACTTCCTGGGGAACGTGGGCATAACCCTGTTCCACAGATTCTAAATTTGCCATCAGCAAGATCTTCACTTTTGAAAAGTCACATCCACTTCAAGTACCCCCGTTCAGGGATGGTACTTGCCTAAGGGTGGACACGCCTGCCTTGCCTAGCTAATTTTTCTGCCTGCCCAGGTGCCAAAGGCTGTGGACAATGGGGGTTGTTTACTCACTTGTGAGAGAAGCCAGATTTGCATAACAAAGGCGGTGGACCTCTTTGAAGCCCTCTGACCCTGGAATTCTAATCTGCAAGTCATCCTGTGGGTAGGGGCGCAAAGCACCCCCCTGCCCATGCAGGCTTGGTTTATGGCCCTCATAGAGCAAAGGCCCTCACTCTTGGGGGCCAGCAAGTCGTCTCTCATGCCAGGCTGGTGAAAAACAGTCAGTCAACATACCAGTGGCTGGTAGGTTTTGAGGGGGCACCTCTAAGGGGCTTTCTGGGTGCATGTATTACTACAGCACACACTGGCATCTATATTGGTTTATTAATGTAAGATATTTGATACCAAACATTCTTAACTAATTTTCACCCTTCTCCAGCACATGCTTTTAAAATTGCATTCATGATTACTTGTGCTGGCAGTAATGAAACTGACCAGTATGGGGGCCTATCTGCTCACATATAGTATAGTGCACCCTGTCTTCGGGTGGCAAGGCGTGCTGTACAGGTGACTTACTTATACTGCATGAAGTCTCAGCAGGTAGGGAATACAGGCTGTATGCCAAATTGTGTTTTCGCTTTTGTTTGCACCAAGGCATGCAGCCTGCAGTGACAGTTTGCATGAGCATAGTGAGGGGTTCCTTATGGTGTTACAACTCGTGCTGCCACCCTCGGGGACCCTCTTTAGTACCTCAGGCCCTAGGTACCAGAGGCACCATTGTCTAAGGACTAACAGAGGGTAATAAAAGTATCACCAATGGGGGAAAACAATTCCACAGTTTTGGGAAAGATATCTGGCACTGGTGACCTGGCTAGCAGGAACCCAGTGCAATTCTAGTCGAAAAGGGCACTTTCCTACAATGAGCTTAGTTTCTAAATAAATATACTGGAGCATAAAACATTCTATTGTAGAAAAAAGCATAAAGTCTGCATTAAACTTGCAGAAAGTACTGTGGAGTATATGTGTGTCCAAATTTGAACCCAAATTAAGACAAGCCATGTAAACTGTAGATCAGATTCCCATAAAACCTCGTTTTTAGATTTAGACCTATCACAGTGAGGCCTTCTGAATAATTTAAGAATGACTGTGGCTTTTGAATGTGTAGTGTTCGAAATTGGATTAGTCTGAATATCAGTGTTTGTTCTATTGGAGGGAGTCAAAGAAATAAGTGTGAAGTGTAAAACATTTTCACTTCTGTATATACTGCTCAAGCATTGTAGAAGGAAGATTGTATAAGCTGATAAAGGAGTCATGAAGGATATTAGAAAGTTGTTCTGTAATAGTTGAGCGATAGTAAAAATACCCTTTGCCAACAATACCTTTCAAAATAAAGTCTTACCGTTTCTCTTAATCCATTTATTGTTCCAAATGGAGCTCCTAACAAATTGATCAAAAGGAGATGGATTAGAACATAAATAATTATTCAATAAGGAGCACAAATGCAATACAGTTAGTGGAAGCCTAACCTTTGGGAGACGGGACAAAAAAAGGATATGCTAATGAGAAAAAGAGGATACCATGGCAAAAGTTGGGTTATTGGATGACTGAGGTGTGAGCCCAGGTCACGCAACACCCACATTCCTTGTAGGGTGAACGACAAAAAGTCACTAAATGAACCTGAACTAAACCCTTGGTAGCTTGGCTCAAAGAGCAGTCAAGATTAACTTAGAGGTAATGTGTAAAGTATTTATGCAGCACACAAACAGTAATAAAGTGAGAACACAAAATAAGAAAAATCCCACACCAATTGGGGAAAAAGAAATAATGTTAATACCTTCACATCACAACTACAAAAATCCTTTTTTTTTTAAATAATTTTTTTATTGCGTCTCAAGAATCAGAAGATACACATTGTGACAAAAAGGAAATTAACTCAAAAAGACGAATACAGAATGAAAGTCACATTTGATACAAAGTTCATACATATAAATCCACACAAAAAAAGCCATATAGCCTTAATAATAGTTGCTGTGTTAATAATAGTTGTTGCGGGCAACAACAACAGTTAGGACATTTACAAGATTTCACTTACAAAAAGGAGTCCCAAATTTTCTCAAATTTCATTAATGATTTGGTGCCTCTTTGTTTAGCCAGAGCAAATTCCATCACATAAATTTCATTAAGAAAAGACCACCATTCCATGATATGTGGAGGAGTGGGAGAGATCCATGCACAGGCAATTGTTAACTTGGCACAGGACAACATAATCGAGATTAAGGTTTGCTGGGGTACGTTAACTGGACAAATATCCAGTAGAATTAGGGGTGCAGTAAGAGACGGGGGTTGAGTCAATTTTTGTTTCATTACTTTATCTAAGGCCTTCCAAAATTCAGATAGGAAAGGACAGGGAAAATAGCATATATGCCAAATCCGCTGCGACCAGAGCGCATTTGGGGCATTTAGTTCGTTCAGTATATAAAACATTTATGGACCATTTTGAGATCTTTTCAGGAGAGTGATACAACATGGAAGTGGTTTTAAATTGCTGAAGCCTCAGGCTGGAAGAAGAAGTGAAGCTATAGCTGTTTCGAAGAGATTGACTAATCATACTATGGGTAATAATAATCCCCAGCATTTGACTCCACTTTACCACCAGCCTGGAGCAGTCAGCGATCTTATACACCCCAAAACTTTTATATCCAATACTAATTAAAGATTTATTTTTGTCAGAAAACAGATAATCCCAAATATTCGAGTCCAATAGCTCAAAAAGTTTCATTTTCCGAATAAAAAAATCAAACATCTGTATATATATTTAAACCTCATTAGTTCTGTGACCTTATACAAAACCTTTAGTGACTCAAAGCTCAAAAAACCCTGTGCCCCCGTATAAGTGCCCCAGTGTTTTTATACCACATGTACCCCAACTTTTAGTTGCCCCGTCATTAAAAATGCTGGGAAGGCCAGGGTTCCCCCATAATAAGAGTTTAGGGTGATAAAAGGAGGTGTGACAAAAAACCTAAATATTACGCCAAATTTTAACTAGGTCCCTAGCCGTCTTAAATTTCACTCTTTTAAAATAATTAGGGTTGTTTACTCTTAGCAAAAATAAATTAGAGTCCATGTTTAACATGAAAATGAAAAAAAAAGGTTTATCTGTGCCGAGTAAACCCCGCAAACGTCCTAAAAAAGTTGCCCAAAAATATAGCTTAAAGTCTGGGAAGTTCAACCCACCGTCCTCAGGGGCAGCTTTAAGCAGTTCCATAGATCGCCAAGCTTTACGATACCCCCAGATAAAGCTGCTGAAAATTCCGTCTAGCTTCTTGAAAAAAGAATTGCTCAATGACAAAGGGATAGAGCGAAATAAATAAAGAAATTTGGGCAGTATTTTCATTTTAATCAAATTAATCTTGCCTATAATGTTGAGGGGAAATTTGTGCCATTTCTTTAACGTCATTATCGTAGTTTTAACTAGAGCGTCATAATTGATAGTTATTATATCTTTAATTTTAGCTGAAATTCTCACCCCTAAATATGTAGCTGTTTCGCACAGTCCAGATACTACAATCGCCAGTTTGTAATTGGCAATAATTTGAGTTTTGTTTAAATTTAGTTTATAACCGGAAACATCTCCGAATCTGTTTGCCTCGCCAATAATTCCCTTCATTGCCTTTATATTATCTGTGGAGAATATGGCAATATCATCGGCATATGCCGTAATCTTCAATAAATGAGGACCCCGCTTAAAGGGAATAATATCAGATTGTGACTGTAAAGCATAAAGAAAAGGTTCCATGGATAAAGCAAACAAAAGTGGAGAGAGAGAACACCCCTGAGGAGTGCCCCGTGATATAGAAAAGCTAGAAGAAGTCAAACCCGCATTACACACTTTCGCAGTTGGATTATCGTACAATGATTGAATCCAGCTTAAAATTTTTCCACTAAAGCCAAATCTAGCCATTACTTGCCATAGGTTGTCCCACCCCACTCGATCAAAAGCCTTTTCTGCATCCAGTAAAAACATACCGAGTGGGGTGGGTTCTGTCTCTGTAATATCAAAAGCAATGATGGCCATATTAATGTGGGCCGTAGTGTCCCTACCTGTTACAAACCCATGTTGTTGCGGGTTGACTATTTTAGGGATGAGGGGAGCCAGGCGGGTATCTAGAACTTTGGCAAACACCTTAGCATCAGCATTCACCAGCGAAATAGGGCGGTATGAGCCACAGTCTTCTGCCGGCTTATCTTTAAAAAAAGAAAAACAGCTTAACCACATTCCAGGAGCTGGGAGCTTTTCCGTTATCGCCAATAAAATTAATAACCTGGTGAAAAAGAGGTAATATTTCTTCGATTCAAATTTTATAAATTTCAATCGGTAAAGCATCTTCCCCGGTCGCTTTTCCAGAAGGTAAAGCACAGATCGCCTGTCTGATCTCTAACTGGTTAATATGATCGGATTACTGGTCCAACTCAGGTAAATCTAAGTTACCTGGTGTACTGTCAGATAGATAATCCTGAATACTAGTCGATGTCGGTTAAGTTTCAGGAGTATATAATTTCTGATAAAATTTGGAGAATTGATCCAATATCTGTAATGGTTCTTCATATATAGTATTATTTGGGCCATTCAGTTTTTCAATCCGGGTGTTAGCTCTCTCATCCGCCACCTTGTAGGCTAATAATTTTCCAATTTTGTCCCCACTCTCATAATGAGTGATTTGATATTTATTCAGTTTTGTACTGCTTTTTTCCCAAAAAATAGTTTTAAGAGTTGTTTTTAACCTCCCTAGTTGTAATCCTAATTCAAAGGCGTTAGACAAGCGTAACCTAAGTGCCTCAGCCAGCATACGCTCGGTCAAGAGAATCTCACTAATCAGCAGTTTATCTTTTTCCCAAGATTCAAAATTCTGTCTAAACAGAAACTGCTGAGTAAACCCCCGTATACTTGCCTTACAGGCATCCCACACTGTAATACATGTAGTAGAATTAATGTTGAGCTCAATAAAATCTAAAATATGTGCTTCAAGTTGAGATATAAATAAAGTGTTTGTAAACAAGTGTCTAGGGAAAGAAAATGCCTGAGATGTAGAGTGGTTGTGCTCAATATTAAATGAAAATAGGATAGGATTATGGTCTGATGTGACACGAAGGAGTAGTTCTATAGTGCAAGTATTCAAAAGAGTATTTGATGACCAAACCATATCGATACGTGAACAAAGTCTGTGAGGGGCCGAGTAGTATGTGTAGCCGGGTACATCAGGATAGATGCTACGCCAGACATCCTTAACATCATGGATACGTCCTATTTCGAGGATGGCAGCCCCAGTTCTGCGCATACGTTGAAAGGCATCTCGTCTGGTAGTATCGAGTTGGTAATTCATGATACAATTAAAATCTCCCATCATCACTAATTTTCCCTCCCATCCCAGCAGTTCTATATTCAGTTGGTCAAAATAAAAGCTTCATCGTATTAGATCCGTAAACCACACCAAAAACAAATTTACGTTTCTCAATAATTAATTCGGTGATAGCCCATCGGCCCTTCTTGTCGCATATAGATTTGCAAATTTCAGTCTTGAAACGAGTATCTTTAAGAATGGCAACTCCCCTTATAGAAGCATTGTAATTAGAACAAATTATAACCTCATACCCCAACTGACCCAAAATCTTTTTGTCCTTATAAGCAATATGAGTTTCTGCTAGAAAAGCAAAATGAGGTTTATACGATGATAGTTCTTCCCTAACCAGACGTCTTTTACTTTTATTATTAGGTCCCGCAACATTCCATGCTAAACATTTTAGCAATAACGGCATGTGATAATAAGAATCAGATTAATCTTTTCATTCTGTAATGTTCCTTCATACAATCCTCCCTCAGTCATATTCAAAGAAATTTCCATCCTGAGAGGCTTTTCCCAAAGTAAACCCCGCTACCCTACCCATCCCCCCACATCCCCACCTCCCTTTTGCCCAGCTCCCCCCCTCCCTCAAGAAGGAGCACCCCCCCAGGACCTGCTGCCGGAGTTTTGGCAGCTAACTGGAAAAGCAGCATCGGCTCAACCTACCCTTAACCAGCTTTCTAAGCAAATAAATCAAAAAAGAAAAAGAGACAACCCAGAAAAAAAAACCTTAAGAGAGTTCATGAACCAGAGCAATAAAGTTTCCCTAGCTATCTAATTCAAGAAAATTAGCTTAATACCCTCTGGGCTTTCTTTACATCTGAAAAAAGAAATGTATGTCCTCCTTTGATAACTTTTAGGCGAGCCGGTTCCTGCAAAAACACTTGGGCCCCCAAAGATTTAAACAGATCAATACATTTACGCAGTTGCCACAGTCTATCCATGGTGGCCTTGCTAAGATACGATTTAACAAAGAAGGACCAATTTCCAACAACGACAGGGGTGTTAGGTTTAGCTTTTAGAGAAACTGCCTGTCTTAAAAAGAAATTCCCAAAATGGATAAGGAAAGGCCAGGGGAATTTACCCTGTTTATTCCTCAAAACAAAAGGTAGCCTATGTACTCTCTGCAGTTGGGAGTCCCAATCCCAATCAGACAGGTCTGTAAAAGCCTTCTGGAATAAGCTCACAATAAATGCCCTAGGCTCCGCCCCCTCGGGTCCCTCTGGTAATCCAAAAAGTCTTAAATTGGATCGCCGTTGGCGATTTTCCAAATCCTCAACCTTTAATTGCAAAGTTATAAGCTGGGTGTCATGTTGGCTGATAGCAGATTCGGTTCTTGAAGATCCCTCTTGCACCTTAACCACACGTTGCTGTAACTCATCTATTTCTTGAAAAAGCCACCCGATCTTAAGGGTAATATCCTGCAAGCTGCTCTGTAGTTTAGTGTTATCGTCCCGTAATAACAAAAAATGCTCTTGAGCTTCTTTCCGATGGTTCGTTAATGTTTGCAGGATAATGTCAAAAGATGAGTTAACAGTTCCCTGCTCTTCTGTTGATGTTAATCCAATAGTACTAGCAGGTATTGAAGCAGGTATTGAAGATCCCGGAGGGGCTGGTAGCATAGATGAAATTAAAGGTATTGATCAGAGGCGAGTATAAGATCATTAGCCATTAAAGTGTCCGAGGGAGCCACCTCAGTTGGTACACCCATTTCGGGGTGCCTCGCTTCAGAAATCAGTTCCGAGGGTAACACTGTTAGAACAGAGTCTTTAGTAGTAGAATGCGACAGACCCACAATAGCAGTGGCAGATCCCAGCTCTCCTGTTGGTGTTAATCCAGTAACATTTGTGATTATTGAAGATCCCAGAGGGGCTGGTAGCATAGATAGAATTAAAGGTGTTAACTCAGAGGCGTTTATAAGGTCCTTAAACATTAAGGTATCCGAGGGAACCACCTCAGTTGGTATGCCCATTTCGGGGTGCTCAGCTTCAGAAATCAGTTCCGGGAAGGACACTATTGAAGAAGAGTCTGTAGCAGTAGAATGCGACAGACCCACAGTAGGTAAAGAGTCTTCTGATTGCCCAGCATGCACCTGTGCGCTATCCTGATCAGGTGGACTAGTGCCAGATAATCTTAGTGTCATGTTCTTTACAAGTCCCTTGGCTTGGATCCATTTCCCTAGGAGGCTTTTCTCCACCAATAAGGATTTTTTAATGGGAGGAGCAGAGATTAGTGGGGGAGTCCCTGTGTTGTCAGGACCAAGACCTTTTCCCCACTTATTTTTATTTTTCAACTTTAACTTTGCCTTATCTCTTCTTTTTGCCAAAAACTTGGCTGTACCTGAAATGGAGCCAGTCTCAGTAAGGTCCTCATCTTCATATTCATCATTTGACTTCCCATCCCCCCTACTTCTTCTGCCTCCAGTTGTAAGTTTAAGGTGCTAGTGTTGCCTACAGCTATATTCGTATCTTGTGAGGGTCCCAATAGTCCAGCCTCAGTGGCGTTCTCCTCCAAAACATCAGTAAGGATCAGAGTTGGACATTGTTCCCCACCCTCTGATCTCTGCCCAGGGGGTAATAAATCAACATGAGCCCCTCCTTACGCTACCCCCTCCTCAGGGGTTTCACTGGTAGCATTTCCAGATACCTCCGAATTCCGCTCGCCAGAAGCAGGCACTATCAAAACCGGCAGGCGGAGAACCTGTTTCCCCGCACTAGGTGCATCTATTTCCCTTGCCAAGGGAAAAAGTACCTCTTTTGTCGCCTTCAGCGACCCGGCAGCAGCAGCTTGTAGAATAGTGCTCCCGGGGACCAAGGCAGGTGAGGGTGCCGGCATATCCAACGTCGAGTTCTTGGTTGCCCTTGTTGATCTCGGTGCATTTTTAGGTGCCATCATCCGTCCGGCATTCAGCGCCGAGCCCTTTGTCTCCTGCGGTCCCGAGCGCTCCTGGCAGCTGAGGTACGAGCCCGAGTCCAAGCTCAGACCAGCAAGCACCGAGCCCACGATCAGCCGCAGGATGGAATGCCGGGCGATCAGGGAGCAGTGTTGAAACAGCCGCTGCATCCGTTCTCGATCTCCGTGCAGCTCGCTACAAAACACCACACTCTGTTCTCGAGGTGAAAAAATTGCGTGCTTAAGTCCGGGAAAAACACAACTGGGTTGCCTGTATTCAAAGTTCTTTCATGCCAGTCAGGGGTAGGGAGCACCAACTAATCGCTGCTACTCCGGGGCGTCTTCAGTCCGCCATCTTGCCGCTACAACTACAAAAATCCAATCAGTAGACCACAAAGTGCTACCTTCAGATATCTGGTTGCACTGGACTGGGTCAACGTCACAAGCTCAGTCTGATCATGATGGTGCACAGGTTGGCTACAGGATTAGTCCAGCTGAAAATGTTTACCTTCCCAAATCAGCACCGAGAGACCTGTTCATGTTGGAGAGGGCTGTGAGGAGCAAGGAGAGCATTGTGCAAAGCTGTTGGAGTAGCACGAAGAGCATACCAGGCATCGTGGACAGTCATTGTTGCAGCAGGAATATCCTGTAATCTTTGCCGACGGGCATTGCTGGAGCTTCGCGTAGGTGCTTCCCTGCTGTGGCACATAAAAAACTGGACAATTCAAAAACTTAAACATGACGACAACCAATTTAAATCTAACGATTAATTCAAACAATTACACCAGTCGGTGATTCAAACAATGCCTGTAAGCGCTATGACATTAAGTATCGTTCAGTTCGTTGAGCGCTTCAAACAGGTATACTGCGGTGACAACTTTCTCTGGAAGTGATTTGCTCTCGGGGTGTGTTTCATGTAGTGGCACCCTCTCTAGAGCTTCAATTAATGTGGATCCCTCGCAGGCATATTATTAGCGTGCCGACGTGTTTCTAATCCCCCTCTGCCTCAGGGGATTATCATCAGGGCTTAGACCACAGTGTAATCTAAATTAACAAATAATGAGATGTATAAATAACACACTAGATCACCCTTTCTTTCTCTGCAATTAATAGGTAAAATGGGCACTAAGTTTATCTGGTACCTTATTTTCTTTGCTGAAATTCAATCTCCTAATAGTATTCTCTGAGACACCTAAACATGGGTAAATAAATTGTGTAAGTATGAGGTTTTGAGTCTGATCATTTTCAGCAGGTATGATTCATTTTTGTCTAAATATATGAGACTTACTGGAGTATTCGTGTTTACTTGCGATGACTCCCACCTTGTATCCTTATTTGCGATTTAAATTGAACCAAAATACTTCATTGAGGGCTTTACATTCCACCCTAAAATACAATTAAATCGTGGTCATTTAGACAACCATTATGAACCGATGTTAAAAGCACAGGACGAGCATTGTTAAATATATGCGCTCCATTGAAGCGCTTCTCAATTTAATGTAAATGCGCAACGATGAAAAGTCCTAATCTGAAAATATTTGCACATGCGAATGAAGGAATAGAAACATCAAAAGCTTGAAAATGTGACATACCGCGAAGTAATTCAGACTTTCTTACCATTCTTCCAGTTCCATCAAGAAGTCATAACCCGTTAAGAAGAGCCAGAAATCCCCTGAAAAAGGATTACAACATTCACAAGTAAGGGAGAGGCCACATTAAGCCCGTCCTGTGCTTTTAACATTGGTTCATAATGGTTGTCTAAATGACCACGATTTAATTGTATTTTAGGGTGGAATGTAAAGCCCTCAATGAAGTATTTTGGCTCAATTTAAATCGCAAATAAGGATACAAGGTGGAAGTCATTGCAAGTAAACATGAAGACTCCAATAAGTCTCATATATTTAGACAAAAATGAATCATACCTGCTGAAAATGATCAGACTCAAAACCTGATGATTATCCCCTGAGGCAGAGGGGGATTGGAAACGCGTCGGCACGCTAATAATTTGCCTGCGAAGAAACAACATTAATTGAAGCTCTAGAGAGGGTGCCACTACATGAAATATACCCAGAGAGCAAATCACTTCCAGAGAAAGTTGTCCCCGCAGTAGACCTGTTTGAAGCGCTCAACGAACTGAACAATACTTAAAGTCATAGCGCTTACAGGCATTGTTTGAATCACCGACTGGTGTAATTGTTTAAATTAATCGTTAGATTTGAATTGATTGTCGTCATGTTTAAGTTTTTGAATTGTCCAGTTTTTTATGTGTTTATTAACATTAATTCATGAGGAATGTAAAAATGAATGAAATGTGTATTCTTTTCATGCTTTAAAAAAAATGAAAGGATGTTTGAAATCAAGTTGAATCAATCCAACTGTGAAAGTAAAATGCAATGACGTGATGCGTTGTATTTCCAAATCTGCATGAGTAACTAGCAGTTCCAAAATGGGTGGCCAGGTAATCCTTTTTGGAAAAAAACAAAAACTTTCTAAAAGTGCCATTTTCAAAATTGTAGTTAAAAATCCTGACTTTACTATTAAGGAGGGTGAATCATCACACTTTGAGAGACATTACATAGCCACCTGACCCCTATTGGAAATTACGGTGTATTAAATATAACAAGGAATTCCCAATTTTATACTATGGGAGGGTAGGCCTCACAGTAGTGAAAAAACAAATGTGTTTTTCACTACCAGGACATGTAAAACTTAAATCTACATGTTCAACCTTTTATTTACACAGCACACTGCCCTATGGGCTACCTAGGGCCTACCAAGGGGATTTTAATGCCAAGATGACAGACATGGTGGTTGAAAACTGCATCCAGACTGCAATGGCAGGCTTAGGACATGTTTTAAGGTGCTGATTAAGTGGGTGTCACCATAAATGCTGCAGGCCCAATGGTAGTATTCAATTTACAGGCACTGTGTATACGGTATACCACTCCACAAGGGACTTACAAGAAAAAATAAATATGGCAATTGGGTATAAGCCAATTTGACCATGTTTTAGAGAAAGAACACAAGCACTTTAGCACTGGTTAGCAACGGTAAAGTGCACAAAGTCATAAGGCCAACACAAATTAATTCCGCAAAAAGGGGCAGGGAAAAAGGTAAAATGTTTGGGGGTGAACTTGCAAAGTGGGCCAGTTCCAAAAGTAACATTTTACTTGACAATCAATCAGCATTTTGTAAAGCGTAGCACTTTCACCTATAGGGGTATCTCAGTGTTGTGATTCAGTTGAAGAGTCAGGTCTTGAGACTCTTTCTGACATTGACAGGGCAGTACAAAGTTGGAGGGGAAGGTCGTTCCAGGTCTTGGCAGCAATGTAGGAGTAGGATAGGCCACCGCTGCAGCTATGATTATGCCGGGGTTTCTGCGAGGGTGAGCGAAAATGAGCTCAGGTGATTAGAGGGTAGGTGAAAGTGCAGTCGTGGTTGATGTAAGCAAGTCCTAGGTCATGAAAGACTTTGTAGGCATGGTTCAGGATCTTGAACTGGCACCTCTTCTGGATGGAGAGTAAGTGGACTTATCTCAGGTGGGGGCGATGTGTATTCGCTTGGGGAGGTTCAGGATGAGTCTGGCTGCGGAGGTCTGTATGGTCTGGAGCCTTCTAAGGAGGTGGCTGGAGATACCGGTGTAGAGGTCATTGCCGTGGTCCAGGTGGCTGGTGACGAGGGTCTGAGTGACGGTCTTTGTGGTGTTGGTTGGGATCTATCTGAAGACTCTGCAGAGCATAAAAAGTGTGTGGAAGCAGGAGGAGACAACTGTTTTGACTTTCATTTCATGTTCAGTTGACTATCGAGGATGAGGCCAAGGTTGCGTCCATGGTCAGTCGTGTAGGTGTAGGTCAGAGTTCTGCAGGCCACCAACTGTGGTCCCACGTGGGGGTGTTCTTCCCAAAGATCAGTACTTCAATTTGAGTTGAGTTGAAGGCAGTTGTCACTCATACATTTGGCGACATTGATCATGGCATTGCAGAAGTTTGCTATTGGCATTTCAGGGGTCCTCAGTGAGCAAGAGATTAGTTGAGTGTCGTCTGCATAGGAGATTATGTTGAGTCCGTGGAATCTGACGATGTCTGTGAGAGGGGTCATGTATATGTTGAACAGTGTGGCGCCAAGTGATGATCCTTGTGGTACACTGCAGTTGGTGTTTTTGGGGGTGTAGGTGAAGGGAGGCAGTTGGTTGCTCTGTGTGCATCCTATAATACGGGAGGCGATCCACTAGAGGGCATCTTGCTGAATGGGTATGTTATAGAGTCTTTTGATGAGGGTGTTTTGGGAGATGGTGTTAAATGCCACAGTAATTTGTGAAGGATCAGTGCCACAGTTTCCCACCCATCGTCTGTGGCAGCAGTCAGTGTGGTCTCAGTGCTTTGGTTGGCACAGAATCCTGGTAGTGAGGCATCCAGTAGGTGGTTTTGTTCCAGGAATTTAGTGAGCTGCTAATTGATGGCTTTCTCGAATACTTTTGCCAGGTACTTGTTTTATTCCAAAAGCTCTGTGATATGTGAAGACGTGTAGAAAATGACCACCTCCTGTTGTCTTGGGTAGTTTAAATTTGTCTAGAGAAATTCTAGCTGTCTTCCCTTTCCACGAAAAAAGTGTTTTATATATAGTAACAAAACTCTTTTTGGAAAGATTTACAGGTAGCATCATTAAAAAAAACTTTAATAATAGGGAGAATCATCATCTTGATAGTATCCAAACAGCCCCACCAGGAGAGAAATAATGAAGACCAGTTTTTAGTGAGATGAATAATCTTTAGGGACCAATTCATCTATATTAGTTTTAAGGGTGTCACTGAAAGCATTATGACAGCAGATCCCCAGACATTTTGTCTTATTAGGGTTACAAGTTAGTCTAGCCTCCTCATGTGGATTTGTATGCAGTATTTGTTTAGGAGCATGACTTCGGACTTATATAAAATGTATTTTGTATCTTGAAAAGTCTGAATACAATTGTAATTCAGAGAAGAAGGTGAGGAGAGACAATTCTGGTTTTGCGACAAACAGAAGGACACCATGAACACAAGCAGAATGATTAAATGTGAATATCATTGATTTTAAACTCTGAGAAATTATCATAATGTTTTAATTGATAGGGGAATGGTTCTACAGCAAAGATAAATACCTATGTAGACAATGGACATCCCTGTCTATTTCCCCTTTAGAGGGGAACATAAGGCTTATTGTATTCCATTGACTATAGTTGTTGATTGAGGCAAAGAGTGTAATAGAGATATCTATCTCTTTAAGAGATCTAAAAATTCAGTGATAAAACCATGTCATTTCAATGCTATAAATAGCCAAGTAACTCTATTAAAAGCTTTGTTCGCATTGAGAGTTAGTGCAATAGAGAGTCTTCTATGTTATGTGCTTGGATAATGATACTTAGAAATGTTTCTGAATTTTCGGCTATGTTTCTGTTTTTAGCAAATCCTGACTGTTCAAAGTCAACGAGTACCAGCATCAGGTTTTTTAATCTAAGTCCCAAGGCTTTAGCAAATATAGCGCCAGATGTAGGAAGCCTAATACCGGTCGGTAACGGCCAAAATTACCGAATTTCGGCCGTTACCGATCGGTATTAGGCTTTTCAGATGTAGTGGCCTAATTTAAGGATTCGATAATTTACTGAATCAGTAATTTAAGGAATCTGTAAATTACCGAATTCTTAAATACCGATTCAGTAAAAAACCGAATCCTTAATGTAGGAAGCACTCAAGTGAGTGATTTTCACTTGTAAGGATTCGTTATTTACCACAAACTACAAGTTGGTGGTAAATATCGAAAACCCTAAAAAA
This sequence comes from Lissotriton helveticus, assembly GCF_964261635.1. Lineage (NCBI taxonomy): Eukaryota > Metazoa > Chordata > Amphibia > Caudata > Salamandridae > Lissotriton > Lissotriton helveticus. The sequence goes on along the minus strand of NC_136067.1, from coordinate 1,583,698,009 downwards.
AGCAATTTTGTGCTTTTTTCAACTGTGCCATGTGGCAGACATACATGCCCTTAGGGCATGTATGTGTGCCACATGTGCACCCATGCACTATACAGGGGTGCAACAGGGTGTCAATGTCACACCCTGCCACCCTTGTAAGTCTACCCCCTTTAACTGATTCGGTATTTACCAAATCGGTAATTCTCATTCATTCCTATGGGCCTCCAGGCCCATAGGAATGAAAGGGGAATACCGAATCGGTAAATACAGAATCGGTATTTACCGAATTTTACTGATTCGGTAAAATTTACTGAATCATTAGCTACATATCATTTACCGATTCTAAAATACCGAATCGGTAAAACTCAGTATTTTAGACTCGATAAATGATTTTTACCTACATCTGGCCCATAGTTTTTCATAAAGTCAGATCGATTTCCCTCTTGAGTATAAGACATGGTATAGCGTCTTAAAAAGAGCCAATGGAGTTATCTATAGTAGCAAAATGGTTAAAAACAAAACAAGTGATGGCAATGCCACAGTATTTGCACCTCCACAAGCATTCACAGTCAGAGAAAAGTTGCATAGAACAGAAACAAGTTTTCTTTATATAGAGTAGGTGCTTTTCTGGTACATACACCATGCCTTCTTGGATGAGACGGCCAATCTGGAAGAGAGGCCCAGACATGCAATTAGACAGACAGAAGGAACTGAAGCACATTAAGAAGTCCACTGATTATTGTACACAGCGAGTATGCAGAAAGTATAAAGATAACTCAAACTCCAAAGATTAATAGTTCATATTTATTTTTCCAGTGATTTTCATTGTCCTTATAAGCCAATTGTGACATCACAGACAAGGCAGCAGCTGACACTTGTTTTGTACCAAGGACTGCTTTATGGCTGAGTCAAAGTAATCAAATATCCAAAAATGCACAATAGCACCAGAAAAGAAGCGTGTTTGCCGCAATCTGAAAATCTGGTACTCTTTGGTCCAGGCCGAGGGTTGCCAAATGTATATCGTTTTATGATGGCCAAATGATAGTCAAAGGTGTTGGTAAAGGAGTCTGTAGAAAAATATGAAGTATGTTGTAGGATCGATCTGCATCTTAGGCGTGTTAAGAACCCATACACGGACAGTCTGTGTCTGGGAGACGCCATCGGCCTTAATAAGCCTGCAGCAGTCAGCTAACTTCAAAGAGAGTTGTGCCACTTTCTCTGTGTACAATAACAAATGGACTTCCTAGTTTGCTTCTGTACTTTCTGTCTGTCTAATTTCCAAGAAGCAAAATGGTTGATTAACTTAAGTAACATAGGGGAAAAGAGTTATGAAAATTGCTGATGAAATTCGACAGTGAATCCATCTGGACCTGGTGCATTGCCAGTTGGAAGGTGTTTAACTACTGAATATAGTTCTTCAATGTTAAGTGATTGTTCAAGAGTGGACAGGTCATTGGAAGGTGATTGTTGGACCTTAAGCTTGGAATAGTAAAAATGCATGTGTCCCGCTGAAGGAACAGTCTCAGGAGAATATAGAGCTTTGCAATAACTTGCAGAACAATATCAGTATCAGGGAACATCTTGACACCATATTTATTAATTTCAAAGCTGGTTCTTTTTTTCTACACTTTAGGTAAATAGCCAAAAGAGAACCAGCTCTATTTTTACCACCTTAGTATCTAGAGTTTAGGAGGAGAGTTCTACATGCTTCCAAAGTTATTAAACTGTATCTTGACTGCCATCAATTCATCCGAATCTATTTGATTGAGTTTAGAACGATAATATGTGTGTTCTACATCTTTATATTAGCTAACATTAAAGTGGATTTGTTTCTCAGCATTTTCTTTTTGGAAGAAACATAACTAATTATTAAACCACTAGAAGCCATTAAAGGCATCCCAAATGAAATGGAAGGGTATATTCCCTGTATCATTGTTCTCAAAGAATTATGTGATGAACTTTCCATGTGTGATAAGAAAGGAGAAGATTATTACATCTCTAACAAGATTTATTTATATTATTATGATAATACCATAGTAAAAGCAGCTAAAAAGAAATGACATTTAAAATGGGTGGGACACTCGCTATATATCAACCATAACTAAGCCAAAATAACACATATGAAAAAGAAGGGATTTCAGGACTAGGGACCCATCCTTAAACATCAATACATACAATTTTGAATCATGTGGCAAGGAGACCCCATAACATCTGCTGAAATAAAATAAATGTAAATGTCGGAATTTGTAAAGCGCACAGCTACCTCCACCGGAGGTGTCCCGGCGCTCTCCGTATACCGCTTAGGAACCCTTCCTGGCTTTCCTTGGAAATGTCCACTCCTGGGTACCCCCCAGGTGCAGCCAGGCATCCCAGCGCTTTTGGGGCCATTGTGGAGACTAAGCAAGCTATTGCCCAGAGTTGCAGCGTGGGACCCATGATCAGAACAGGCACTGAGGCGAGAATATCCAGTCAGGGAAATTAATGAGCCGGAGACCTGCCGAGGTGGGAATCGAACCCTGGTCCCTGGCCAGAGCTCTGCATCAAGGTCTGCCTGCTCTAACCATTGAGCCACACTTCTCCTCTCCAAATAGAACGAAAACACTGATGAAGCAGAACCCGGTCTTTCCTGTCTTCTCATAAAATATAAATCAACAAGAACAACCATTTTAAAAAAACAGCCTTCAGTATAGCCAATAAAAATGCTCTCTGGCTATGCTCCAATACTTACATAACTTAAACCTTTGCCCTAAATATCTCTTAACCCAGCTATAGATTAGAAACTTTGAGAAAAAAAAGCAGCCCCTTGCAGTATGATGCGTCCCACTGTACATCCTATTTGTTTACGTGTACCTCTATTAGATAAATGTACTAAAAAAAATAAACACAATCTAAAGGATTACTCATCTGCTTAAATTTCGATCGTGACCCAAGTGCACCATTGCCACCATGAATCAAAGAAGAAAACAGCAATCAGACTAAGAAAAATGCATTGAGTTTGTTCATCAAAAACAAGCATTTGCAAAGTCAATACACCTTTTTTGTGAAGGGAAGGGTTTAGTAATATATGGGTGACTTAGTGGGATGTCCTCAGCTGTCTTACAAGTACAATACAATAATGAATTAACAACTTGGGCTACAACTTACCTGATACTGCCTTTGCTGCCAAGAGGAGGAGGAGGAGGAGGCTGCCACCGGCAAGAGTCACCCACACTATCTTTGAAAGCCGCCACCGGCCAGAGTCAGTACCGCCACACTTCGTGCCGCTGCCCCGGGACCACAACTCCCGGTAGGCTCAGTGGCGGCGCGTACTACTGATGACGCGCCAGCGCCAGGAGGCGCATATCATCGGCGCAGAGCCCCGCCTCGCGGGACGCGCGCGGGCAGCGCCGGGCGGAGCCCGGGCCAAGGGCGGGCCCGTTTAAGCCCGTTCAAGACCGGACAAGAACGGGACGGGCCACCCCACTAATACCTGGAGCTCTAGAATAACAAGGTTAGTGCTCCAAATATATCATTGGGCAGATATATACAATTGGTTGTGCAGCAACACTAGCCTTCCACCTGTTGTAACTAAACATGGCTGCTACGTACGAAGAGGGGACAATTGGAAGGAAATCCACTGGGGGCACACTAATGGGCACTTTAGATAATTTTCTGATCAGAGTGTCATCAGCCTTGGCAAAGGACATAGAGCTCACAGAGAAAAGGCTCTCCCTGGACATTGCCTTTGATAAAAGATCTTCCCTGGGCACCCTGGCAACAAGCAGATCGCCACGGAGTCATCATGCGGACATAGAGGGGACGCTTCCGCCATCGGGAGTGGAGGCAAGATCCTTATCGCCCCAGACAGTAATCATCCTTGATACATGCAAAGCTTTGTTTAATAGTAACGTCTCCAAAGGGGACGAAAACAGAGCCCCAACATCTAATATAAGAACACGCTTAGCATCCCAAGCAAAACAAGGAACGGCACGACAGACTGGGGGTGCACCAGTAAAAAGGAAACGACCTGGGGCACAACCTCATACAGGGGGAAGGAAGGCAAACAGTGCAAAAAACTCTGTTACTAAAGAGGACCCGGTGGTAATTCCACCACACAGCCCTATGCAGCCTGGACCTCATGGTAAAGATGGCCATAATAAAAATTCGATTTCTGTGGGGGTGGATCTCCATCCAGATTTGGGCCCTCTGTTTTGGAAAAAACTGGAGGGCACTATTAAGAAGATATGCCATCTAATCCATGACCGGTTGGACTCAATAGAAAATAGACTGGTATGTCTTGAACTGTCTCTCTCACAAGCTCAAAAGAAGGCAGGACAAAGGAACAGTATTACTGCTGCTCGCCCGATAACATCATCTGTGCATAACACAACTGACCTTAGCTCTAGTGGTACGATGATTGAGGGGGACAAAGTAAGCCAGGCTAGTAAAGGGGTGCCCCCTGCTATCTCTCAGCCTCCGGTACTGGCAGGGGACGGGAGTATAACGCATTCTAATAGATGTCCCCAAGCTAAGAATGTAACTAAAGCCTTACCTCCGGCTCCAAATAAAGTAGGGTCTGAGTCATCATTGATAGGGAATAATAGAACTACTCAGGGCAATGATAGAAGGAGGGAAGTTAGACAACTAAATCCGCCCCACCTACCCCTGGTATATGATGAAGGCCACTTACCCTACATCTATCTCCCTCCTCAATCAGCCCCTTATGTAGTAGTATTGACTGGGGTCCCACCAGTAGCTCAGGGGAAGCAGGAATCTTATCTGGATCTCAAGCATAAGTGTATTTTTTGGCTTAATCAGTTCCGTCCATTACCAACTAATATGCGAGCAGAGATCATGGGTGTTAGAAGAGTCAATTGGATTGGAAGAAGATGTAAGACTGCTGCAGGGGACTGTATTATTATTAATTTTAGAAATTGCGGATGTGTTAATCACATCTGTAATTGGCTTTACAATGAACACTCCCCTGGAATTCAGGCTCTTCCACTTGCTTACTTCTATGGCCCTCCAGTTCCTTCTGAGAGAGATATTTTCCAGCAGGGTACCACACCAAATTACTGCCCATTGGGGAATGTAAGGCTGTTCAATAGATTTGAGGCTCTCTCTGGGCTGGGGGATTGCGACTGACATCATGCAAATTTAAGTTCCACCTTATGTAGTACAGTAGAGATTAACAGGGACTAGGGAGAACTATATCTGAGCCTAAACTTAGTACCCACCCAGGGGAACAACGTAGTGAGGGAGGGCAACGCTGGTTATAATGCTATAGCCATGGCTAATACTGTGGGGGAGGGTAATGCTGGTTATAATGTTACAGCCACTGCTAATACTGTGTTGGATAATGGATCTTGTTCTTTGGAATCCCAGAACATTGTATATCATAGGTCAAGTGATGATTCTACTGGGGGCAACTTGATTTTAGTCTCCAAAGAGCCAGTATACTATACTTCCTTCATCTCATGGAATGTGGCAGGAGTGGGGACTAAACGTATTTCGCCTGATTGGCAGGAATTTATTGACTATTTTGACATATGCCTGTTCCAGGAGGTGTGGGCAACTGAGGCTATATATAAAGTGGGATATTTGAATTTCTTTGTTCCAGCGGTCAAAAAAAGTCAGGGTCGCCCTATGGGGGGTTTGGTCATATGGGTTAGACAGAGTCTCAAATGTCAAATTCAGCAGCTTCCGGTGTTGGATAGTGACATCTTAGTTATTAGACTTAGATTCCCAAATGACTTAACAATTGATATTTATAATGTATATGCAAGGGGACTTCCAGGCGGCAAGAAATCTGATGTGGTTACAAAGTTAGAAGCATTGTTACAGGCTGCTCCCCCTAACATACTGCCATTAATCGCGGGGGATTTTAATACTAGGTTTGAGCCCCTCGGTTTGGACGATACTAACTTAACAGAGGAGGAGGACCGCAGGTGGGGAATTCCACAACTAGGTATCAATCCCATAAAAAAATGGACAGAGGCCGCGATACAGATGGAGGGCCTCTGTATGGGAAATCAGCTAAGGGCTGCTAATGGGCGCACATTGTCAGACAAAATGGGGAAGGCAACGTTCGACAATGGTGTAAGGGCAAGCAATATTGATTACTTGCTTGTCCCACTTAAGTTGTGGTGTACTCTCCTAGATATGGAGGTGGTTGCTCGCGTTGAGAGTGACCACAACCCTCTTTCGGCTTCGTTTAATCTGGGACTTCAGGAAAGGAATGAGGTACCGGGAGGATCAACTTTGCCTGATTTGGTATTGTCAAACGATGAGCGCCACCTTAAGTGGTGCCAGGTTGTGGGGCATCAGGAAATTATTTCTGATATTAATGAGGACCTGGAAGGAGCACTAGAAGCTATTGAGGAGGCCACTTTGTCTGGTCCATCTCATCAACCCCTGATGGGGATTCATAATAGCCTGTTTGCTAAACTAAAAAAATACTTTTGCAAATCTAACTTTTGCAAACCTAATTTACACAGCACACCCCAGACTAGAAAAGAAGAAAGCTGGTATAATGATCTCTGCCGTCAAGCTAGGGGAGATCTAGGTCTTGCTTTAAAAACTAAAGACATAGGGAAAATAAAATTGGCCCGCAGAAACTATAGACAAACTCAATACGAAGCAAAAAAGGAATGGGAATATAACTGGTGGTAAGATCTAAAAACGGCATGTAAGTTCAAAAACCCCAAATTCTTTTGGAACATTTTTAAATGGGACAGGGGAGGGCTTAGAGAGAGCCCTCAAAATAATGTTGACCAAAACTCATGGGTTGAGTATTTTAGCCCACAATATGCCTGCAGTGTAACTGATAGTAGCGAGGGGGTTTTCATCCACGCCTTTTATAAAGAAGCCACTTTCACCTTACGAGAAGTGGACAGGGCACTAGACCTAGTTAATGAGGGTCGTGCTACAGGCATGGACTGTGTGCCCGTAGACGTATTTTTGAATAACAGAGCCCGATGGAGGATGTATATCCTGTACATGGCAAATGCGATAGCACAAGGGATGGAGGTACCCCAATCATGGAAAGGCGCAGAGATAGTGCCAGTGTATAAAAAAGGGGATAAGTCGTCAGCAGCTAATTATAGACCGATAAGTCTGATCGACTCGATCCAAAAGATTGTGGGCCGACTTGTATTGGGCAAAATCCAGTCCTGGATGGATGATGATAACATCCTTAGTCACCTCCAGGCTGGCTTTCGTCCGAAAACAAGCACTATAGATTAGGTCTTTCGGTTTATCATGCTATACTGGCGTACGGTGATCCTGAAGAAAGGCACCCTGTATGCGGTCTTTGTAGATTTTAGGGCGGCTTTCGACCTTGTTCCGCGAAAAATTCTGTGGCAAGTCCTTGCAGGGATGGGGATGACGCCTGAGCTGCTGAGCCTAATCGTCCGCCTACATGAGGATACATTTGCCCGGGTTCGGTGGGGTGGTCGGGGAGAGGTAACGGAAACCTTCCCGGTTGAGCGGGGAGTGAGACAAGGCTGTGTCATTGCACCGACCTTGTTTTCGCTCTTCGTGAACGGGGTGGCTGAGTTCCTCTCCCTGATCCCGACTAATGCCCCGGCTATGTGTGGTGAACAGGTCCCGATCCTTATGTTCGCCGCCGACACATTGATTATGTCAAAAACGCCAAGTGGGCTCCAGCGAGCTTTAAAGCGCTTTAAAATGTTCTGTCTGAAGAGAGGTCTTGAAATAAACACGGCAAAAACAAAGTTTATGGTCCTTAATGGCCATAGACCATCTGGGTCTGCTAAACCTTTCAGAGGAGCGATGTATATGAATGGCGCCCCGCTAGAGCGGGTTGATGCCTTCACCTATCTGGGGGTCACACTCCAGAGAGATTTGGGGTGGACGAGCCAATTAGATATCGCAGTATTAAAACATCACCAACAGGCTGGCATCCTTCTGAAAAAGTTTAGCTCATCAACAACAAAGCCCATTAGCCCACTATTGGAAATCTATAGGATGAAGGTGTTAAGCTCGACATTGTACGGAGCTGAGCTATGGGGATTTCAGAATTTGGAAAAATTTGACGCTAGCAGAAAACTAATTTTTGCGTAAAGCAATTAGCGTCCCGATAAGTACTCCCCTAACACCTCTAATGTGGGATCTTGGACAAAAAGCGGTCCAGGACCTTGCCTCTTTACGGCCTTTGTTGTATTGGCGCCGACTGTGGACTACAGAGGAACTTCAACACTATGCACAGGGCTTAAGGGAGATTATGACAAAAGATGGCTGCCAAAAAATCCATTGGCTGAAGTCCATTCGGTCCCTACTAATCAGGTTGGGACTGAGAGATCTATGGGACGATCCGATAAATGCTGCATTCCCTTCCAACAAAATTCTGAAATTAAGTTATTGGGAGAGGGTAAATGCAGAAGCATGCATAAGGGGCTTTTCCTCACACCTAACAGGCCGTTTCTTAGAGTTTAAGGCCCAACCGAAACTGGAATTGTATTGGGATGCCATAGAGAAAAATCAGGATCGTAAACTCTATTTCCAATTTAGAGTAGGCTCCCTTCCAGTTAGGTCTTTTACAGCCAATTGGGCGGGGGGAAACGGTAGGGATAAATGTCCTAAGTGTGGTGAAGAACGAGAAACAACAAGCCATTTCCTCTTCTTCTGCCCTTTATATTCTGCACCTAGAGCTATGTGGGTCAAGCCTATCTGCAGAATGATTGACACACACAGGCATGCAGAGGCTCTAAGAATTTTGAGTACTGACCCCAGCCCTTTAATTGCTATTGCTATGGCTAAATTTATGAAATGGGCCTGGGTAATTCGTTTGCGCCTTATTGCGGAAGGACTCTGATTACTGATTATTGATTAATTACTATTGATCATTGTTTGTGTAATTCTGTGGTCCTACTCAACTTGTGTAATGTATGTGCAATATCCCCTGTTCCGTTAAAAATGATGGATTCTATTTTATGATTTTAGATTTTATCCATTTATAATAATTGATATTCGGCAATTGTCTATAGTAGTTTAATCTATTCTTAGATATTTATTGAATTGTTCTTATTGATTTTATATTGAAATACTGTGGTTTTATGTACGCTTTTATGACTTAATTGTCGAATAAAGTATGATGAATGAATTATTATGATGTTTTCCACATCATTCTAAATGGGGTTTGATTGGAAATTAAAATTGAGCCAACCTCCATGTTGACCAAATGTTGGATCAAACTTTCCCTTAAGAGTATCAACACCTGGGCTAGGACTAGTGGGTATTATGTGTTTTTTGCCTAGGATGAGGGTGATGCTGACTTGATAGGCCCCTCAACATTGTATAAGGTATTCTTTTAACCTGACTTGCAACGTAAGCCCAATGAAACTGCACAACACACTTAAAAAACATGATCTCACTTAGGTCCCAACCAGTACGAGCCAGGAGTAGAATTCCCCTTACTATTGCAATTAGTATCTTTAGACTCAGACCAGCAATTGTAGCCTGACGAAAGTGCTCAGATCACTCTGTCATCTAGTTGTCCAGATACCATGGCTGGCTCTCTGGCGCTTTAACTCTTAGACCCAATTGTTACCTTAGGTATACTGGCATCAATGGTGCTATTGTGGTATTGTGGTATTTGTCCAATATTCTTTCTTATTATTTAAAGCACATTGCATTTTATGTTTTATCATGAATCTTGCTGATGAGATCCTTGGCAGAACTGTAACATAAGATGTAATGACTAAACGCTTGTGTGTGTCGTATTGTATTAGAAGATGTATGCCTTGATTTGATTATCCGTGATATGAATGACACTGTCCTGTATTAACTAAGTATTAATTACTCTGCTAATTGTTATGGTTGTAAATAATTAGAGCCAATACAATTTTGCCATCTATCTTTCAGGGCAGAATTAAATAATCCCCAGGAATCCAATAGGGAAAATGTAGAAATGGTATTTGTAATAGAGTTATGTTCTTTATGAGGGGTATAGCTAGTGGATACATTTCTGTCAAGGAAAGCATCTAATAGCTGAGTGGGACCACATACATTAATTAATGCAAGAGTAGTATCATCAATTTTGAGGGTGACAATAATCCAATGTCCTTCAGAATCGTGCTCGTGGGATAGGAGTGATATATTTAAATGTTTGTGACTCAATATAACTGCTCCACTTTTTTTAGAAATTGATGGAGAAGAAAAAATCTCACCAATATTGATTTTTTAAATTACAACATCTACTACGGAGAGGTGTGTTTCCTGTAGTAATGCTAGATGCCTCTTTAGCTTGGACAAATGGAACAAAACCTGTTGACATTTAAAAGGATTTTTTTAAACCTCTGACATTCACGTAGATATTCTAAGATTCATTGTAGGTGTGAACATCTAAATACTTTTGACTCAATATAAAAAAAATCTTAAAATATTACTGGAAAGGAGAAAGAAGGAGGAAATGAGAAAGCGAAGACTGATGATAGAGAAGAAGATAAAGAAAGGAGGAAATCATGATAACTGAGAACTTAGTGGAAAAACAGGATATAACAGGGAAAAATGACTAATGAAAGGAAGATAGCAGGCCTTGAGATATGGGGACCAAGATAAGTATTACCAAAAAATGGTCAGAATACAGAAATACCATACATAGTGACACATGTCACAATGGATTGTAGACATACCATTGATGATAGGGAATAGTAAGTGGGTATCTATACACTGGCAACAAAAGGAGTGTGAAGATTGGAGACATAACAAGGAATCCACACAAAAGTCAACTTTTGTAACACAAAAGAAAGAAAAAAAGCATAAACAAAGTCATTGGAAAATAGAAAATCAAAAACAATAATGTAGGGGGCACCTCAAAACTCTAAATACAATGTAGGTACAACCATGAGATAATCAATTAATTGGTCAAATTACAAAAGGAAAAAATCATCATCTCAATACATCTATATTATATTTCTTCAATGTATATATAGCCATTCGTTGTATGGTTCTTGAAAATAGTCAAACAGACTAAGAACAAACCTGAGATAGGAAACTTACTAGTTAACAGTTGAATTGATCATGTTCATAAAAAGAGAAACTATAGTTTTATGTTATCGATGAAGTTTTGTAAATGAGGAGGGACTTCAAATGTATAGAATTTAACCTTGTGTGCTATCTTGAAAGAGCACAGGTATGTCAAACCATATAAAACATTCATTGACTTTAAATGAGGACAGAAATTAAGGTATTGTTGTCTTCTAGCAGCTTTAGAATTGGAAACATCTTGTGAGAAAAAAAAACTTTATTCCCAAACTATTGCAAATTTCCAATCTTTTTGGCAGCCAAACTGGCCTGCATCAGCTCAGTAAACTGCAAGAAAAGAATAACAATACCCCAAGGACTGTGAGAGAGGATAAAGACATTTTAAGCCCAAATGATGTGCTTGCTGAATGCTAAGAGGAACCTGATCCGTCATATGAGCATTGGAAGGAATAGTGTTTTGCAAGAATGATATTATATTGGGGTCTTCAGAGCTTTCTGATATACCATATAGTCTGCCGTTATTTTTCCTATTCCTATTCTCCAAATCCTATGTTTCTTTTTTAGTTTGCTCATTTTCTCGTACCATGTAGGAAACGACTGGTATAGAATCTTCAACTCCACTTAACCTTTGTTCAAAGGCTGAAATTGGATTAATATGAGAAAAACCTTTATCCTCTATGCATTGAAGGTAAGCATTGGTTCCAACCACAACCGTTTTTAGACTTTGGTGTTGATGCAGCGCCCCTATAGAAAAACTGTCTCAACAACGCTACCCAACACCATAATACTCACCATTAATCATAAATTACTCGTAAGGCCCATTAACCAACGAGACAATTTTTGGGCAACTGAATCATGTGACCTAATTAATCAAAACCTATTCACAAACTATTTACACATTTATATACATCTGCAGTTTATCATCTCTTACCATGGTTTTTATGCAAATAACATTTTAATTAAGTCACTTAGGTAAATGGATCAACTGATGGTAACTAGACCATGAATAAACAAGACCAGCTTGTTGTTTCAAAATCTAATTTATTTACTTCATTAATCAAAGAAAGAGCATTTTCGATGTAGTCTTTATTTATTAGCAAATAAGCAGTATTTTAATGAGGAATAAACATATTAGTCTGACATTTCAAAGAATCATTAATCAACATGAATTAAAGCAAATAAAACAGTTTACCCAAACCTAAGTTCTATTTCCCTGTCTAAACTGGCTCCATCTAAAATGAAAAAGTCATTAAGGCCTATTATCCTTACGTGCGCCAAATGTCCGTCAGCACGTCACGCCCTTCAGGATTCAGAAAGCGAGAAGCGCCCTCCTGCCCATGGGGGAAATTTTTATACCTTTCTGTCTAGCTAAAGTAACTAATTCTTGCATTCTTTTCTGAAAATCCAAACTCATGATTGGCTGAGACCTGTCAGACCACCATTAGGTCATTCACTCCTGACCAAGTCCGGGCCTCATCATAAGCCCCTATTGTTCATAAATTCTCCATCCTTTCGGCTTCCTCGAAAATGTTACATTCGCTCAGGCACAAAACATTACTTCCTAATCTTGGCAGGCAATTCAAACTTCCTGTCCTTGGTTTTTTCTTCAAGAACACATTCAACTCGACCAAAACGGCTTCTGCATTAAATGTTGTTTGTTCAGCAAAAAGCTCTTCTTTTCTGCGCATGAGTGAAACTTTCACTCTGTTCAAGTTTTCTCATTCTTTCCAGCACTGCCAACCATTTCTTAGGCCCATTCGAAAACTATTATTTAAACAAACACAAGACAATAATTAATTAAAGAATTAAAACTTATTCTGTTTCCAACCCCCTTTGCTAAATATTAACCCATTAATCAATGTTACCTAGCTGAAGCTGAAGCACATAGAGTTTACAAACTTATGCCACATAAAAGACGAAAAGACATAACATATGCACACAAAATAAGCACATGCTATTAATTAAACAGCCACAATTAATACTGACAAAGACAATAGACAAGATTAATTTATTATTTTACACAAACCTGCAATTTGCAACATAAAGCACATAGGTTAATCCCTTATGTCGTGTAATGCATTTTAAACTAGTTTGATTAGTACATTTCACTCACAAACTCTGAATAATACGGTTATATTATGGAAGTTTAACTTCACGAGTCAGAACAAAATATCATTCTGAACCTCGCTCCATCAGTGTCTTCCATAATAACTTCCAGAGTCACTGGAGAAGATGATTTAGAAGGAGAATCGCGTTTTAGGTCTTTTAATGGAAGTTGAACTTGTGGATTTTTCAAAACAGTGCCTGTGCCTAGAGAAGACACATGGCAAGACCTCCCTGAAACTCTTCCACCATCCATGATGATTGGAAGAAACCTAGTGTCACTATCGTTTGGATGGTGATTAATCCAGATGAGATTTGCTGATCTGAAGAAGAAAGATGAAGGTTTATTGCCACCTCCTGCTTTGCATGATTTCCCCATAACAGTGTGAATATTAGTTATAGCATAGGAGGTGTTAGCAAAACCTAAAGACTTATTTGTGAAGTGATTGCATTTGAACTCTCCCGGAGGCTGAACTGGCTTCAGTAGAAGGCTTAGTTAAAAGGTTGAAAAATGGGTAAACAACCTTTACAACACAACTTTTACCACGCAGTGCCTTTACAACGCAACTTTTACAACGCAAACCATTACAATGCATTGCGCTAGGGGGCGCTCTAGGATAGGGAATAGGTTTAATGTACTATCCAACACCTTCCCTACTATCCACGGGGACTGGAGTTGGAATAGTAAATTAAACAATTCACTATCCAGCGTCTAAAAGCACTATGCGTTGTGCTGGTATGCGTTGTAAAAACCACGTTGTAAAAGCATGCGATGTAAAAGCATGCATTGTAATGTCATACATCCTGAAAAATGGTTTAAGAATCATATAAAGGAACCCATTAAACATAAATTGAAAAACGTAAGTACAGCAATACTATTCTGGTGAACCAAATACCAGTAAAAGAGAAACTATAGAACAATGTGCTAGGTAAATGATGATGCAATTTTATGTATTGTGGTAGAAAACCATCCAGAATTGATTTATAATAAATAAAAATAAAAACATACTAGCAGCATAATGGGATCAAGCCTGCATCTTGTGAAAAAGGTATGATAAAGGCCTCAGAATGAGCATGAGGAAATTACCTCAAATCAAGATGGCTGTACTGTAAAATGTGCACTGAGGGACAAAGCTGTTTCAGTCCACAGTCAGCAAAAAAGGGAGATGGTAATCATCACTCTGTATGACACTCATGTTTCAGTGACCATAGCAGATATGATTTTAAATTAAAGTGGTGACATTTTGCATCTTCATGGTCTTGTGGGGGCGAATCGGGAGTGTCAGAAACCTGTGGCAATCTTGCACGACATGTAGCCCTCTCTTCGATGTTCACCATGAATACATTCAGGTTCAGGAATATGTGCGCATCAGCACAGCAAACATTGTGGGATACCAGAAGCTTCTCATTAATCTTTATAAAACAGAGTTTTTAGCTGCACTTGAGGCCCAAAAAGACGGGGAACTCTTGAGAACTCAAAAAAATGTTGTATCATAATGTTGCCTTCCCTCACAGCGACACTTGATGTAGGTGCTGCATATAGGTTAGTGTAGGTTATGGTCAGCCTAACTGAAAATGAGCTAAGAAGCAGGTAGTTAGGGGAACAGACCATTGCATGGTTGATAGAGGTTTCTGAGACCACATTGTGACATGTAACGGGAGCAATACAGTACTGAAAAGGGAGAGTTCCCCGTAATTTGGAGGATAGTAGGAATTTAGGCCATTTAACAATGCCCTTTGTGGCAAGCATAGTGCACAACCAGGAGACTTGATAGGGTGAGGAAATGAGACATTGAGAGGGCATGGCAAAGGATCGCCAATTGCCAAGGAGATCATTCTGGGCAGGGAAAAGTATGGGGAAAGTCAATGTTCTTGTGCACATCGACAGGGAAAATATATGCATGCATTGCCATATGGGTCTCATCAATGTCCTCTTTGTCAGACACATGGATTCACATTATAGAGTTTTTAATGCACCACTTGTGAAAAATGTCTAAACCACCTCTTCACGGCCACACCATGCTGCTGATCTTACCTTCCCTTATAGTTTTGTCATCATTTTTCTTTCAATTACTGCTTAACGTTCACATTTTTATTGGTGCACGTCTAGAGTGACCCTGTGTGAACATTTTCCTCTGCAGCTATTTGCGAGGGCAAAGAAAATCTGGGTGTCATTTGTGTACATCTGGGAGAACAAATGCCATGTTTTTATCAGTTGTTGAAATGTAAAGTGGAGAAGGGGTTTTGTTTCCTGGAACATGATTATGGCCCTTCTGGCTAATCTCAAATGTAAACTGTGATGAAGAGCACAGTGCAGTATGAATTAAATCATTCGTGTACTGTTGCTAGTACATTCTCACAAGGTCACACCATATATCCAACAGTGACAGGAGGTTGATGCATATAATAGTTTCCCAGCAACAGAACTATATGCAGGAAAAATAAGAAATTCAAGGTAACAGCGATTGTGTAATTCTATTAAAGTGGTGTGACTGTTTTCTGTAAATAGTATGCAGTTTTCGATTTCTTAACATTTCCGTTGCAGAGAGTGTACTTTTATTTTCAAGGATGATCTGTTTACCTTGGAAATCTCTCTAATTTTTAAATCACATTTAACCTTCAGAATTCTAAAAAATGGGCTGAAGGTTTATCCGACCAGTGTTGAAAAACTGACCAATGGAAGGCAAATCTGGTCTAGGGGAAGATTAATATGTGATTTGATGCAAACGTATACAATCCAACTATTAATGCAGCTTTATTTTAGAGAGTTAGTGTAAGAAAGGAACCCATCTGGTATGGCCAACAACAACAACAACAAAAAACAGGATGTAATTCTAACACTAGCCTAAGGGATGTAATGAAAGAGAAATATATTAGAAATCGATCCTGAAACTACTGGGTCATTCTTTGTCTAATAAACGTCTTGAATTACCACTCTGGGCTATGGTACACTTATCCACTTTCCTAAATAAGTAATATAAGTTAACCCTTATAAGGTAATCTCAAATGACTCCAGTCATGTGCTTCCTTCAGACTTATCATCTCTATTATTATACGGGGTTACTTAATGCCCATTCAACAGAATTAATCTCTTCTTACTAATTTTTCTCTTTTCCATTTTCAATGGCTTTTAGTCTGAAATACAGGTGAGTATAATACACCATTCACAGTCATGTCAAACCGAAATATGCATTGTGATAGTAGAAAATACAACACACCCTCATGTTATAAAATACAACACACACTCATATTAATAATCAGTTACCAGATATGAATTTACAATGACTCATAATAGTAATAACATCATAGGGAGTAAAAGAAAGACTCGGAGGTTGACAGAATGTGGTTTATTAGTTATGCTGCTACTGAATGAAATGTTTGAACAATGACCATGTGCATTATGGAATGCTCGGTGTCTGAGGGTCTGTAGATAAAATAATGGCTCTGCACCTCAGGGTATTAAGTGTTATTAAATTGGATGGCTGTCGTACCACACTTCTCAGTGAAGAATTGGCACACTCAATGCACAAGAATGAGACACAGTATGCATTACGCTTTCTGGCGTTCTCATTCCAAATGTTAGTAGGGTGACCATTTTTCATTAGCAGTTTGATAAGATCCCTTAAGGATTTTATTAGTTATAGGTGTTCTTCTATATGCGCCATGATGAATATAAGATCACATGTAGATTTGGGGGCACTACTTAAGAAAAGTGTCAAAAACGTGGCTCTCGCAAAACATAGTACCACCTACTTTTTGAGGCATATTTGATAAAAAGCGTACTGCAGGTTTGATCAAATGCTGGGGTTCAGGAGGAGTTTAGTTTAATGTTATTCTTGGCTGAGAATACACGTACAAGGCGTCTTTATAAAAATAGGTGAAATTGATCCTGTAAAATGAAAGGTGCAAGGAGATTGAACGTGCCCATATCTTTGGTGAATAAAGTATATTCTCCAGAGCTGGAACAATTTAATATACTCATGATTATAAAATTGTATTCTTTCAGGTTGTAGGGCTTATTTACAAGCCAATTGCGCCGCCGGTGCATCACTTATTTTTAATGGCTTTTAAATATGGCCCCCTTTCACACAATACCCTGCGCGGAAGGGCATTCCATGGGTGTTGCTGTGGGTGTTCTCACGCAACATCCATGGAATCTGAAGAATTCACTGATTTACAAGGTTTTGTAAACCAGAAAATGCATCAGATTTCCACGCCGCCCCAGGGGAGGCATAAGGGAGGCGCAACGAGGAGAAATACATTTATTTATCCTCGTGTTTCCTTTTTCTATGTGTGCTTCTGCTTGTGCTTAAGAATTATAAATCTGCCCCTAAGGCCCTTTTCATGCAGGGAACACTTTTGCAGCTGCAAATTTTGCGATCACAGACAAGCAATAGTATAACGTTCCCCAGTTAGTAGGTGTGCAAACTCTGCCAATTTAAACTGGAATAGAGAATCGCACAAATTGTTATTCCTCATTCCTACCCATTCAGGCAACACCCATGCACAATTTACTCCTGCTATTTACATTTAGTTTGTTTCTGTTACAAATTGTGGGTTCAAACTCCCACAAACTGAGGACAGAAAGTAACCTTGTTTTAAGATCAAACATGTTTACACACAAAATAGAATTTAGTGGCTCATAGTAATTGCGCCTAACCACAAAATGTTGTGAAAAAATGTCAAAGGAGCTGGTAAATAGGGACTTTAAAAGGCACATCACATTGGCCAGAGTTCCCAACACAATAATCGCGACCGCCTCTACCTGAAACAGTTATGATACATCATCCTGGCTCATATCACACAAGCAATTTATACATTTCAGGTTTTGAAAATTTGAAATAATTGAAAAGAAAGTTACAGGAATACATCTTATAACTTTCCTGCAAAGCTGCTTCATTATATATTACATCAGAAAGGTAATTTAGAGCAGTCTGTATACATACGAATCGGCCGCAACACAAAAGCTAAAACCGTGTTAGTCACGGACACGGTTCAAGCTATTTACCTCCAGGGATTAAAACTGAATGGCCGCCCATTAACAATCCTCCTTTTGAATGTCTATTTTAATTGCAAAGACAAACCAAGACACTCTGAGAGGAGAATACTGGTAGACACACTTGAAGATTTGCTCAATAATCATTCAAATAGTGGGATCATATTGGCCGGGGACTTTAACACCCAGAATCTGGGGACAGCAAATGATGCCCTACTGCACAAGGATTGGGCTGGGCTCTTATTAAATACATTTTCAAACACATACAGCTTGAGGCCAATACAAAATCCACTACTCACCAACTAAGTCACGAATAATGCTTCAAACGGGAAAACCAAACCTCCAATTGATTACATCTTCATGTGCAATCGTTTGTATGGTCAAGCAGCTGCACTACGAAACCCAGTGCTGCAGACTAGTGACCATCTCCCATTAGCCACAGCTATTTCGCTGCAAACTGCAAGTCTCCTGTACATTCCCCTCGTAGGTCACTCCAATGGGGAGGAAACTCACGTACTTCTGAGAAGGCTAAAATGGAACAAAATAGACACAACTAGCCTGTTAAACTGGAAAAGTAATTGGTCCATGTTTGCGAAAGATTTCATGACTGGCAATATAGCCGAGAACTGGACTAACTTGGCACCAGAGCTATATCGCCTCTTGTCAGGCAAAAGGCCATACCCTCAGCAAGACTATGAAGAAATAGAGTGCTGCCAATTTCAACCAAGATGTGAAAAAATCGCACAAAGTAAGCTGGCCTTGAGACAAACCAACCGTGAACTTAAGAGCGAGGGTAATGACAAAACACTTAAACATCGGCTGCCAGCAAGAAAAGCTCACAGGAAAAACCTATGGGACCACAAAAGGCAACTGCAGGACTCGTAATGGTTGCATATCTTCAGCCTGCTGACGTCCAGTAGACAGGCTGAATTTTGGTCATTCATCAACAGGCTGACAGGTCATGGGCACGACCGGTGCAATGGGGTCGCCAGCCACACATGGATCTCCCATGTGACTACATTGTACTGCAGTGCTCCAGATTATAGACCAGCACATCATCAAAGAGTTCCTAGTAACACCAGTTCGATCAACTGCTGCATAAAGATTACGGAAGAACCATTTGAAACTTTTTAAGTAGGAAATCGGGTATCTCCAATACTAAAAAACATCAGAAAGGACGGGGCCCCGGGACCCAAACGGCCTGCCTGGAAGCCTCTTCAAAGAAGACAGTGATTTTTGGGGAACCTTATTTACTCCGCTTTATCAGTTTTGCCAGTATAACTTAATGGTGCCCGAAGCTTGGAAAGGCTCCTTGCTTCAACCGATTCATAAAAAGGGCGACACTGGAGACCCAGCCAATTATAGGTTGATAGCCCTTTTGGACATTGAGGCAAAAGGATATGCAAGCCTCCTTCTGCAAGACCTGCAAAGCTGGGCTAATGATAATGAAATTCTTCCAGTATACCAGTCCGGCTTTAGGCCAGGAGGTTCGACATTAGACAACATCCTAGCCCTTGCCTACCTGGTAGAACAGTCTGCCAAGGAAAAACAGCCCCCACTCTTTGCATGCTTTGTGGATTATTCTGCAGCATTCGATGGCGTCAACAGGAATTTGCTGTGGAGGAAATTACAAGATTGGGGGATTCTGATTACCCTGTTGAAAGCAATCACTGCTCTCTACACCGGAACTTGGGTACGAGTGAAAGTAACTAAGAACTCTGTGACCAAAAAAATCTACACAGACCGTGGTCTAAAACAAGGGTGCGTACTGGCACTCTTGCTTTTCAACCTCTATACTGCAGACCTCGGCAAAACAATTTCCAAAGCAAATTTGTAATCTCCGAAAGTTGGGTCTACCAGACTGTTTTTACTGCAGTATGCAGACGACATGGTGCTTATGGACCATACCAAAACAGGCATGCAACGAATACTGGATACATTAAACATCTATAACAATGAAAATTACCTAAGAGCAAATGTAGGGAAAACAAAGGTTGTAATCTTTGGAAAGTATACGAATAAACAAAATAAACTGTGGAGAATGGGTAACCTGAAAATAGAAACAACAACTAAATACAATTACTTAGGGGTTTGGATCATCAGCAGTGGGAAGTCTGCAGCACACACTGCATCCATTGAAGCAAAAGACAAAGTAGTGACATATGCCCTTTGCAAACTGAATTCCAAACTAAGCAGTTCGACCCATTAGAAAGGTTATAAGAGCCAAATGACTCCCCTCGATTACATACGGCCAACTAGCATTTCCCGCTGCATCAATCAACATCATGGAACGTGCCAATTGCCGGGCATTTAAACAGATCTTCCATATACCTGCCCATGCCCGGAATACCTTGGTACGCCTTGAATTTGGGCTAAACAAACAGCGCTATGAACATTGGGCATCGTATGTTCGGTACAACCGAGGGGTTTGTGCTGCCCCCCCCCCAACACAATGAAGGCAATCTTGAAGGAAATCTTTGTGAAAAGTAACAACTCGTGGGCCAACGGCCTTCTAACTGCTTGCACTGAATTGCACCTAGACTTGTCCAACTGGCAGGATTTTATTTACCAACCTGGAACCTTAAAAAACATTCTAAAGAAACAAGTTAGATTGCTATCCAAGGAAGAGGACCTGAAGGAACTGGAGTACTCCAGCAGCAACATCAGGCTACTAGCCAGTTCCTTCCACGATAAACTGAGCCAGCCATACCTTGACTCTGCCCTGAATAAGTCAATTTTAAAGCAAATAATGTCAGTGAGATTGATGGTACTACCGATAAAAGACATCAACAGCCCTTGGAAAACATTAGAGGTTGTTACTACTTGCAGATTGTGTCACCAGTATGAGGAATCAATGGCCCACATGGTCTGTATATGTCACCGTTTGAATTATGCACGTCGCGCTTTACTGAAATCCTTGTTTTTAAAATATGGGATACACACCTGTTTAGATGCCATGAAACTTCTCTTTAAGCTGGAGATCCCAATGGAACTAGCAAAATTAGAGAAATTTGCCCACAAGGTGAAAGAACTATTACATAATGACTCAGTCAAAGACTAGAGACAAACTGTAGTTTTAAACGTGCGGTTCCCTTTTTGTCTTTTTTTCTTAGATTAGTAACTACCAGAATGTTTTAAAGAAATGATTATGTCTTATATATTACTAACAGTTCTGTTAAATGAAATTATCATGTTTTATTTATGCTCAAAAAGTGTCTGGATGGAGTGTTCTCCAACAAGCCTTTTTTCTTTTGTCAACAATTTTAATTAATTGAAACAATAAACAAATACTAATACACCAATACTAATACTAATTTAGAGCAGTCTTAGGGCCTGATCCACAAAACTGGCTTCTTGCAGCACATTTACAGCAACAAGCCTCCCCCTTGCACAACAGAGGGCATTCATCACATAAAAAGAATGTCTCCCAACTCACTATTGAGGCAGGAATCAGATTGTGACTATGTGACAACTAGCAAATGCTGGGATGGAGACCCAGTATTCCAGTTGACAGAGTGTCTGAATGGTGACCACGAACCCCTAAGGAGACAGGGGTCACCATAGTAGGGTGTGGCTCTCTGTTACTGTGAACTTAGAGACAGCCTGCAAGGTGTCTGTAGGAACGCTGTCTGCCACCAGCTCACAAAGTCTTCAGGCAGCTCATGTAATTTTGACAGCTTACACTTTGTCAACTTTGACTGCAGGTAGGTGCTAATTATATCATACTTTGGGCCTAGAAAATCCCCACAAATAGCGTGTGCATTACATTAAGAATCACAAGGAGGGGTGAAGCTAAGTACTGTCCCAGAAGCAGCTCCTTTTGGACCTCAGTCTAAGGTGAGCACAACATCGCTGACTTTACCAGCAGTCCCAAAGGCCTGGGATGGAGGAATGCTTCATATGCATTTCCACAGTGGCATAATGCAAAATGATGCCCTCTCCCCTGCAGAATGTTATGAGGTACCCAGGTGCCTCACAGTTCTCACAGATATTTATTATTCATGGGCTTCATGGGGCCCCAGCAGAGGGGTTCCCCCTCCCTAGGCCACAGGGACCTGCATTACGCCTCTGCCATGGACATGAGGACACAGGGTACCTTTTTGCTGGGCCCCCCACACCACAGGGGCTGAGGGGGCCTCTGTTATGCCCCTGGGTGGCGGCCAGCAGACAGCTGTAGCATGGCCTGCAGTGTGGTCTGTCATTCCCAGCAGTGGGGAGGAGCAGAGGAAGTAGGTGTGACCAGACAAGGGTTACCTGCTGGGCCTGGCTAGGAGTCCTTTACTGAGTTGTATCTCCATTCTCTCTAGTGCCTGGGGCAATGCACTAACTGGATGCACCTGAGGGCACTGCACATGCCACATTGAGGGTGAAGCCAAAGGCACCCCTTTCCAGGCTGAGGGAGGTTTGAAGTGAGGCACAGGTTGAGACCTTCTGGGTGGGGAAGGTGAGTGGATGAACACAGGCAAAACAGGGATGGGAGAACCCCCACTTTAGGGTCTGGCAACCTTCACATATAGCAGGGTTAACACGATTAACAGAGATCTCAGGAGAACACTTAAGTGTAAACTCTAACTCCCGACAGTAAAGGGGAATGAAGGGAGAGAGCTGTAATTGTTAGTGACAGGTGAGCGCAGTGGGTACATCAGAAATAAATGTGTTATGGGGTGAGTATTAGACACTCCCCCTTTTAAAGGAGAAAACTGACATAGAGCTTACTGTAATAATTGTTGTAAACTTCAACCCCCAAAGACATTGCAGAAAATGACTAAGGGTAACAGAGACAATTAGAAAATTAACCTATCACTTAAGAAGGACACTGCACATGACATAACTCAAGAAGATCTTGCAACTAACAAAGATCCATTGCTTCCTACCCTGAAAATAGCAATGGATAGAGTAACGCTAAGGATGGGTTTAATGGATATGTTTCAGCTGGTGCTAACATCCAGCAACATAGTTGAGAGGGACTCATATGAGCACCCCTAACACAATGTACTCCCATGTGACCACACTGTTCTGAGATACAGTAAGGACGAAATACCTCAAGTACAAATAGACAATCCCCTCATTAGCTACACTGATGCCTCTGACAAAGCATGTACAGAAAAGGGTAGCTCGTTTCTTCACCACTTCCACCACTCAATATGATAGACTGTTAACTCAACCACCACATTTCAGGATACGTAATCGACTACTACTCCAAGCTTACCAAAGAGGGCCTCCTTAGCAGCCCATGAGCTAAGTCAGGAAGTCAAAGTAAACATGATAAAAAAACTTGCAGTCCTGGACAGAGCTTGTCTTTAAAATAGCTTATTTCCGAAGGGATGTTGACCCTGTAGGAACATTGTTGGATGCCACAACCAAGATTGAATGCTAAGAGAGAACTCAACTGTCTCGGAAATCAGACTTAGCTCCCCTGAGACCTCAAGATGGCAACGTGTACATGAGAGGATTAGAGGAGGAATCACAGGGAACAGAAAATGAAACATTCCGTGTTTAATGAATCCATCAAGTGAGCCCATAACAACCAGGTGGAATGAGATGTCCAAGAGACACTTCCACCAAATCCCACAGTTACAAAGAAAATTTAAAGGTCCTGTTGGCCACAAAGAAGAAAAGAAGAGTACCATTCCAAACTTATAATTGCACTACCTACCAGAACAACTCAATCCACTGACAGAAAAGCTCTGTAATGAACACATCAGAATACTCAAATACTGCTGACGCCTAATGTGCGCACCTCGTTGCTTTTAATGTGGCAATGCACATTATGCACGTTTACTATTTGCACCTCAACGTGTATGAGATTACCAAGCGATAGGAGATATCCCCTGATGAAGGGCCCAGCCCAAAATGCATTGGGCTTGCCAAAAAGGAATGCGTTAAGGACACTTTATTATGAAGGTGTAATGTAAAAAGAACATTACCGACGGTTGAAGAACAAAATAAAACAGGAGAAAAAGAAAAGAAAAGTAAATAAATTGAAAATTAGATCACATTGGATTAACGTTTCATTTCTTTTAACAAAATTGAGAGAGTGTAGATTGGGGACGTTTTCGCCTTTTTAGGAAAACGCATTGCATCTAAATACAAATACATCTTGCGCCTAGGAGGCGATAGCCATCAGCACCCAATAACTAGTACATTTGATTAAAAATTTGATGCAACAGAGAGTGCGATTGTCTTAATATTTTCTGATAATTGTTAGCCTTGTTAAAGGGCACAGAGTCCTAAAGCCCACAAAAACAGCATGATTCCAAAACACAGGAGAAGATTCATTTTTTATGTAATATCTCGAGTGGAGTCTGTGGTGGATGGCATCATTCTAATGGGGGACTTTAATTTAGTTTCAGACTCAAACAAAGATAAATCAGGCTTCAACACTCTTCCTTACCCCTCAGACAGTGGGCCAATAGAATTATCTCTTGCTTGAGATCTTAGAGCAACACCACAAGGAAAATGATTTTTCCATCCTGCTCTATGCAGAGACCTGATTCCAAGAGAAGAACTGAAACCACACATTGTAGAATACTTCCAACTTAAAACCGCTGGGAGAAATGTGTTATTCATGCACATGGGGCACCTCTATATTGGTCCTTCAAAGCATTGGTACTTGGGCATGTGCTAACCTAAAAAGGCTGATAGACAGGGAATACAACTTCTTAGAGGAAAAATTAATAAAAAATGGAAAGGGCCCATAAAGAAAACCCCACTATAACCCTATAATGTAAAGTCTTTTTTTTAAAGGCTAAATTGAATGCCACAATTAACTACACCTTCTTCCTTCGCAGAAAACTACATGTGATCAGGGTAATAAAGTGGGCAGTCATCTTGCATGGTAACTAAGTCATAAACTAGAGAAGAACTATATAGAAGGCATACTACACCCCATTAGAAAGTTTTTCGCAAAAGAAGAACTTAAGTTGGCCTTTGTTAAAGTCCCAAGGAATCACCTACATAGCAAGCAAAGACAATGGGGAATACCATGGCAACAATTTCAAACAATACCGATGCTTTAAATCAACACATCAGTAAAAGTGAAGGGGATGTTGATCAAGTAGTCTCACCAAGAAAGGGCTAAATTAACAATGCTTAGTGGGACGCTTTCGTGAAAGTCTTCCTCCTCCACGTTGGCTCCTCACTTGACAGACCTCTTTAACATACTATTATAAGAATAGATAGTGACCCCTTCTATGGAAGCAGTCCATGTTACCTGAATACCACAACCTGGGAAAGAGACCAAAACGTACCCTTTGTATAGACTTATAGCACTACTTAATGCAGGTACTAAACTGTACACCAAGATTCTGGATACCATACTGAACACTTTCTTTTAAAGTTGATACATCCAGATCAATTGGGTTTTATCAGTGAAGACAGTACAACATTACATCCACAAAATAGTTTACCTGGTCTAAAAGGTAAAATCAAAGGCAATGGTGACAGTACTAGCAGGATTAGATGCTAAAAAAGCATTCAACCAAGTGGACAGGTGGTTCTATTAAAAAACATTACACAAATCTGGGTTTCGACTGACCTTTATCACTATGGTGATGATTAGCTATCAGGCTCCTAACTCTGTAATAACAGCGAATTGGAAACTCTCACATCCATTCAGTTTAGGTCCAGGCACTGCACAGCAATGCTAACTTTGACCCTGCTCTTTTCTCTAAGTATTGAACCTTTCTTAGCTAAACTAAGAAAGAAGAGGAATGTATAAACAATGCTGTTTGTTTAAGAAGTTAAAATCACATTATGAGCTGATGGTATTCTTTTAATCTTGACAACACATATATAGTATAACCAAAGTCCAGAATTGTGGAATGTGAAGCAATTATTGGCTTAAAAAAATATCATAGTCAGAGATTTTGAACCTCACACAGTACATATCGAGGAGTCCAGATAAAGCCAGACCCAGAGGCTCTATATTGGGCATACTACCCACAACTCTTGGCAACTTTTTGCAGTGACTATAGAATAAAGTCTCCCATCTTCCTATCATGAGAGGAGAGAATTAACATTGTGACGATAAATGTATTACCAAGGGTCCTACATTATTTCTAGGTACTTCCAATTATGATCCCTGGAGAAGTATTCAAAGAACTTAAAAGATTACACTAAACTTAGTTTGGCAAGGAAACAAGACCAGATTAGCATAAACAATTATATATCTGCCCAAATTGGCAGCAGGATTAGCCGTAGCAAACTTTCTATTTCTGATATGTTCTGAGACCCAGATGTAATAACGTAAGTGAATTTGCAACCTAGAAAAATGATCAATTCCATTACACCCACTCTGTGACATTGGGTGATGATCTCAAACAACAAAGAATCTGCCACCAACCAGCTATTGCCTATAGAGGAACAACAAAAAAGCTTTAAGTATGAAGGGGCTGATCACTAGCTTATACAATCTGCTTCTAAATGCTACAACACCAGCCCTTTATGCATGCCTCATGTGTATACTACAACAGCATCTTGAGCATAGAGTAAGAGGATGAGCAATAGAAACCTCTATCGCAGGACATCTCTAAAAAGTCCAATAGCATATTTAGAAGGGTAGTGCGCTATAAAGTTGTTCATGGCTGTTATGTTTACCCATATAAATAACACAACTATCCACACATTAGTGAAATATTTTGATGGGGCTTGTTGGAGACTATAACTAAATATGCTGGTATTTCCCACTTATCAAACCATTTTGAGCAGAAATCTTGCCTTCTATGAAAAGGCTATTCTATTGCCTACGATTCGGCCTTTGTGCTTTTAGTCCACTGCTTCCCTGTACTGAAATACCAAACAAAGGTGGACCACCTTCCACTGTGGAACTGTTTTGGGGGTGCAGCAAGAACCACTCAAGCCACATATTGAAAAAAACAAACTAACCCAATCAAATTTAACTATGGCATCTCAGACTATGGAGAATATTAGCAATGGAGAGATTGTTAAATATGTGTTCTGATAATTACAACTTTGAAGTTGATTAGGGCCCTTTACTTGAGTGCCTATCAAAAGGGTTTATTTCTCTTATAATTGTAAACTTAGGTACAAGGGAGACATATAATCATATAATATGTGGAGAGGTCGACAAATAGACGAACACGTTAATATGTTTAAAAACAATGATCGCGAAAAGGATTGTAAAGTAAAATTATTAAACGGAAATGGAAATACATTTAAAACACAAAGGGAAGTCAAATATCAAAGATCAGGAAACAGTAGCCAGTGGCAGGGCATACTGAAGGAAGATTGAAACATACTACAAGATGGTCGCAGCGATAATGGTAAATTGTAGAAATGTGAAAATGTACTTTAGATAATCGATACTAATGGAGCAATTAAGAGCCAATTAAGAATAGTATCAAGAGAAGACTGATAGTTCCAAACAATCAATTGCAGATGGAGAGGAGAGCAGGGTGGATGTATGACGTTACAACGCATACTTTTACCACGCATATTTTTACAACGCGGTTTTTACCACGCATACCTTTACAACACATAGCGCTTAGAGGTGCTGGATAGTGGTAAGTATAATTTTCTATTCCAACTCCAGTCCCCGTGGACACTAGGAAAGGTGTTGGATAGAAAATTAAACTTATTCCCTATCCTAGAGCGCCCCCCAGCGCAATGCGTTGTAATGGTTTGCGTTGTAATGCCAGCGTTGTAATGGTATTGCGTGGTAAAAAATGCGTGGTAAAGGTTATATACCGAGCAGGGTGGATGCCTAGAGAAGACTCCCCTTACTCACAAGTAAGTCCTTAGTAGATATGAGGCGAGTGACCATCCAATTCCTAGGGGGGTCAAGGAGTAGGAGCAGTTTTTCATCAGGTTATGCTTTCCTCATAGCTTATGACTCTACAAGCAAAAGAGGAGGCACCCCAAATTTAGGAAAAAAGGTGGTGGAGAGGATAAGGCTAGAACCTTTCTCATTAAGGTAAGAGTGCCAATAATGATATGGGCCTAAAATTTAAATGTAGGTGAAAAGAGTTAATTTTGAAAAATGATTAGAGGTGATGATTGGGTAACATAAGTTTTGCCCTTTTATAATGCATTTTTATAGTACAAGAGAGGGAGGCGAAAAGGCAGAGACCATTCTGCAAATAATCTTCAGAAAACATTAAGGTAAGGGGCAAATAAGAAATCTAAAATATATACAACATCTGAATCAAGAGATAGACTTGTCTTACCATACAAAAATCTAGTTGGCAGGAAAGAATAATCCTAAACAACGACAGAAGCAAGTTGGCTAAAATTGACAAGTCAGCGACAGACCAAACGCGATTTTGTACCAAGGTATTAAGACCTATACCTTTGATGGGAATTCTTGGAATGACTTAGATGTGCGATAACCTAGATATGAGTCAGTAGGTTCAAATTTGTCTCATAAAATGTAATATAAATTAAAAAAAAATTTTGGCAGCTGGTCGGAACAGAAGCAAGCCATTAATGACGAAAAGTCTAAGTGACACAACAGTGGAAATTATTAATTAAAGGTATTAATTAGAGGTATTTAAAATTACGATTCTTCGCTGTAATAATAACACGACACAGTGTATCCCTCCTATTAAAATAAACTTATCAAGAGACGGTTAATTAACTAGTTTTTCTCTTCTTGTAGTATTTTACCCAAAAGTATTGCAGGACTGCAACAATACCTGTAGCCGATTGATTGAGTCTTGATAACAGTACTTATCCAGGTATGCAATTGTAGTTTATTCAATTGACATATATTAATAATATTTCAACAAAAGTACTATCCAATAGCTTTGTTTAAGGAAAGTGACAGAAACAGGAGAGTCCACAGGTTACCAAATACCAGGATGATTATTTTTGTACATATGTTTAATGTTTAATGTCCTAGATGAGGTTTGACACCAGAAAAGAAACATGTTTAGTATGAATAAGAAATAAAACATTTAAGGAACACATCATTGTCTAGTGAAAATGTGAGGAACCACAGTGAATTTACTTGTCAATGTTGAAGGATTTTGGGGCAATAGAAAAGAATGAGCAACGCAAATGTGGTAGATCACTTTCATGTATCTCTTGAGAGCAAGTAAAGGAATGTTAAAATAAAACACCAGTTGTGTGTAATAATGTATTAATATGTTTACATTTCTGTTTAGATGTTTTTAAACTTGAAATAGTTGTCCTGCAGAAGGTGACGATCTTTTAGAACACCGAAATGCCGCGTCGACAGTCTTTTCAAATAATTTTTATTTTATTTTGTATTTTATGTTTTATTTAATAGAAAATTATGTTTTTAATATTAGTGTATCAATAATGATGATATAAGAACTAACTGGTAATAAAATAGGTAAATATCACATTCCTTTGCATTTGCATTGTTGTTTGGTTCTCTCAACCATGAGGTGGGGTATAAAATTGTTTGTGTAAATTTGATAACCTGTTTTTGACTCTATCCTACGTGTGGGTATTCTCTTTGTAAAAATAGTGGGTCTGGAAGAAATGATCTCTTTCCAACTATAAATAAAGGAAAAGGGAATCTTGTTTTTGTTCCTTTGTTACTGTGCCACTGGATTCATGTTCGCCTGGCTGATGACGGCTGATTAGCCAGAAACCGGTCCCAGAATGCTTGTTTCCGGTCCAGGGAAGACATGGCTTGGCAGTTCCGGCTGGACTGTTCCCATGAGGCACAAGATCAGACTGATTTGCATATGGCCATGTCTGTACTGGGGTGGCGGAGTGAGATAAAGAATTATGATGGATTAAACTCAGATCAGTTGACTGGGGGTGAGTGCTTGCAATGTTTAACACTCCGTCCATCATCCCCTTTGGTTTTGCGGTGGTGACGTGAGGTGGGGGAGGGGCCAGGTGGGGGGTAGTAAGCTAGGGAATACAGCCAAATGCAGGTAAGTAAACATATAAATAAATAAAACGAATTTCGCTGCGTGCACTGCATCGAATTTGGCGATGCAGTGTGTGCAACGAAATTCGTTTTTATTTATTTATATGTTTACTAACCTGCATTTGGCCATATTCCATAGCTCACTACCCCCCACCTTGCCCCTCCCCTGCCCCACATCACTGCCCGGCAGCACTCCCACCACCGACCGCTGCTGGAAGTGAGTCAGCCCGCAATTGCAGAGAAGTGTCTAGTTTTCACATCATTCATAGTCCTACTTATATGTGGTATAATGGCCCTCATATATTTAATACTGTTTGTTGAAATCCACGTTTTGTTCTCTTCAAACCAAGCACATCATTTGTCCCACTCATAATAAATTCCAGGAAACACCAAAACAAAATTATCTGGTAGATCGAAATAAGTAGTCTTACATATAATAGATTCCTCTCAAAAGCATCTCTCACCAACCAGAAAATCAGCATTTATAACATAATTCCTTTCATACTCACTTTTCCCTGCATATTCAGCCTTCCCAATTGTTGTAGGTTCACTACGAACTATACACATCTCACCATCCCTCTCATGTTCTATTCTTAATCTAGAATGAAATTTCAGCAATTTAAATTCTTCTTCAGCTTTACTCTGCTCTCTTATTTTTCTTTCAACGCTCACAATTTTAACTCTTCTCTCGCTGTATTCTTTTACAAACTCACACTCCTGATTACATATAGAACCCACATACTTCAAGTTAGTGCTTTTAGTTTTCTGCTTAATTTGGGCAATTGTATTCCAAAATGTGTCATATTTAAGACTCTTATTTACATCCTCATCTTCAGAAATATTCAAATAGTCAGAAATAGGCCAGCAAAATGCTGAAATCTACCATGTAAAGATACAAAAATATTTTTAAGGTAAAAATATTAGCAGAGACATACACCATAAAATATTAATAGTTGTAAATAGATATGCCCTTTACCAGCAGTAAAGGGAAGAAAGTTGCACTCATAACAGTTTTTAACATTCATTGAGCCTCATTTACGAGGTTTTGGCGCAGGGCAGCGCTGCAAGGAATCTTGCTGCACTGCCCTGCATCAAAAAAAGAGAAGAAATGTGCCATATCTATAAGATACGATGCATGCCTGTCCTTTTCCCCTGAACTGGTGCATAATGGGCTGCCATGCGCCAAATCAGGCACCCTTTGGTCATGGTGCAAGGGTGCCTGTGTTGTTGGTGTGACTATTTTTGTGCAGGAAGGGAAGTGTTTTCCTCTTTCTATGTGTGCTGCAGAATTCAGCACACATAGAAACAGGAAAAAACAAGGAAAAATAAAAGTATTTCTTCTCATTGCATCTCCCCTACGCCTCCCTTTGGGAGGTGTAGAAATATAATACATTTTCAGGTTTAATAAACTTTGTAAATGTGGGAATATGGGAAACCCCACAGCAACACCCATGGAACGCCCCTTTCACACATAAGTACTGTGTGAAAGGGGACCATATTTACAAGGCCAGGAAAAGACACACTTTGTGTGGCCTTCTATATATGGGTCAGCACTATGCGCCACTAGAGCATCTGAAAATGTGACACTCCTGTGGCGGAAGTGGTCTAGTAAATGAGGCCCATAATTGTACTGTTCTTTCAACACTTTATTGGAAAAATTATCATGAAATCCACTAGCTAGATTTTCCCTGCATGTCAGTGCACTATGTTTATTATCATTACGCACTGTAGATAAGTGAACCTTTGTGGAGACATATCTCATCGGAGACTATTAATATCATTGATAGGGTAATAAGATTAATAATATTGCATTATCTGCTATTTGCCATGAGAAAACTCAAAAAGTTAATACACATTTTCTTTAAAACAATAATAAACCTTTCATATTTTCTTCTTTCAAAAGAAAATCAAAATAAACTTCAAAAGAGTTTTGTTTTTTTTCTCAGTTCATTTCAAACAATATTCTCGAAAGATTTGTCTTCTCTATATTTTGGTTGAAAATGCTCACAGTTTGGGTCAGCATTTGACAGTTTCTTAACATATTTAGGATTGTTCTTTTTCAAGTACACGTTCAGGTTCAGTTTAAAAGGTGTATGGCTACAGTTTATTGGACTGTGGATATCTTGCTCTGACTCTTCTTTTTCTTCATCCTCAGACACTGATGCTAAATATACCCATGCATGTGATGCATTCTTTCTATTTGGAGTTCATTTTCTGGCCAGTCATTTGGTAACTGGTGATTTACTTTCACTGTTTTCTGAATCTAGTTCAACTACTTTACATTCTTCATTGATTGGCTTTAATCTTTAAGTGCTTTCTTTTACAGGTTCTCTTTAGTGACCTGTTCATTTCAGCCCTTTCCCTTTATTTTTCCCTACTGCAGAATCTTTTCTACTTACCGATGGGTTCAAACCCTGAACAGCATCAGCAAAACCAATGCTTAATCTGAGGAGGTGGTTACCTGTGCTGGGCACTGACACTTAATTGTCAATGCCTGCAATTATGACAGTCTGAAACATGGTGGTGCTGTCTGTATAGTTTAGAGATGAGCACAAAAGTAGTTATTCATTAATCCAATATACATTCAAAATTACTAATACCTGCTGCCCAAACCATTCTTATAGTGTGAGGGCCTGGATGTCTGCTGCTTAGTAGTTGAGTTGGTAGGGTCATTGGCAGCGTTGGCAGTGAAAATGGGGGTGCAATCTGCAGTGGCCTCCTGGTGAGGGCCCTGACAATTATTTATTTTACAAATTAAACACTGCAGCCTGACTCACTGTGAGCTGTTTTTATGTTCTGTGGTTTTTTTGTGGCCTGAATTTTCAAGGGAAGTCTTTCTTTGTTTGGATAAGAGACCAGGTCTTCTTGCTGCCATTCTTGCCTTTGACTTTGACATTGTAACAGCTCTTCACTCTAATCTTCTCTTTGAAACTAGACATCACTACTACTGGTAACTTCCTTAGGATCTGGATCTTCACTTTCCTCAACCAAAAGCCATAACTTTGTTGTCTTCACCAGTCAAATGTTCATCCCCCTCTGGATCCATGCTGCAAACTTTAGTGTGACTGTCTGAATCAGTAGTTGTTTTCACCACTTCTCCATCCATACTCTTCACTCTTTTGGGATGAGCAGGGTGGATCCACTGTGGAATTTCTGCGCACTTCTCGGCAGTGTCAGTTGCTAGTATCACTTGATAAGGGCCACTTTACCTTTCCGCAAGGCAACACTTGCAAACCTGTTTTTTAATAACTTCCCAATCACCTGGGTTTAATGTTTGGCATTGAGTGCCTTTGTCGGTGTTGTTCCCAAATCCACCTTGTGAGAAACAGATTTCATCATGTCAGCAAGGCTTTACAGTAAACTAGAAGAATGTCATCTGCAACTGAGACAAGTGTTGATGAAGGAGTATGAACCAATCTCATTGCTTTGCCCAGCAATACTTCATGTGGTGAGAGACCAGTCGTTTTGTTATGGGCATGATGCTCAACAAAACAAGAAGAAAAGTATCTGGTCACTTAAAACCTGTGGAAGAACATTCTTTAGCCAATATGTACTATATGGTTCATTAATTCTCTCAACTACTCTGGTAGATTGGGGACGATAACTACAATGGAACCTCTGGTCAATTTGGAAAGCAGTGCAAATCAATTGTAAAATCTCATTTTTAAAATGGGAGCCATAATCTCTCTCAATAGAGATTGGCAAGCCAAATCTTGGTATTAGTTCCCTTAAAAAAAGTTTGACAGCTGTAAGTCTGTCTGATCTCTGGGTGGCTTAGGCCTCAATCCATTTAAAAAACAGGCATCCAACCTTTAAAATGTATTTGAGATCATTGTAAGGAGGTATTTAAACAAAATCTGCTTGAAGAATTGTATATCGGCCCTGTGATTTGCCGGTATGATTTATTATAAGATTTAGGGCCATATATATCAAGCACAATTGCATTTGCAAACGCCGAAATTCTCAGAATTCTGCCAAATGTTATTTATTAAGGCAAAATAAGGAATCGTAAATTTTGCGGTTCCTTAAATGCAATGTAAGAAGCACCAAAAAAGTGCAATTTGGCCTTAAGGAATCGCAAATTACCACCAACTTCAAGTTGGTGGTAATTTGCGATTTCTTTGAAAAATGCACTTTTTTGCATTTTTCAAAGTGCAATGTGAAGCACATACATGCCTTTAGGGCATGTATGTGCACCACTTGTGCACCCATGCTTATTTCAGGGGTGCATCAGGGTGTCCTTTTGACACCCTTGAACCCTTGAAATTATTCTCAATTTGCGATTATCAAATTGCGAATCGCACATTGAGAATAACTTCCCATTCATTTCTATGGGCCTCCTGGCCTATAGAAATGAATGGGAAAGTATTCCTTAATTGCGATTCACATTTTGCTAATTGCAATTAAGGAATAATAAGAAATCTAAAAACAATTGCGATATTTTCCATACATCGCTATTTGCAATTCTCAAATAGCGATTTCTAATAAATCGCTATTTGAGAATCGCAAATCAGGATGTTGATACATATGGCCCCTATTCTTTTTCACTGATTATGCCTTTGACATGGTAAACAATGAACGCACAAATCCTCTGCAGCATTTCTAACATAATGTTACACAGATTCAAGCAATACACACATTCAGGAGTGGAATACAAATCCTAATAATTGTTCTTGGAACCTAATCTTTCCCATTTTCTTTTCACATCCTCTGGAACTTTTTCCTGGAGATTTCTTAATTCATTTAAAGAAGTCTGAACTGACCTTAGCCAGAAACAATTAACATTTTCTGTGTTCTCCATAGAATTTACATTTGCTTCATTTTGTTCTGTTTCTTGATACATTATTTCAGTTTCAAGTGTACAATATCTTGCCATCTGATCAGTGTACTCATTTCTGAGAGTGCCCATACCTTTCCCAGTCTTACGGGCAATGCACCTGACCACACCAATCTCTTTTGGTTGCTGTATTGCTTTCAATAAACTATTCCTGATGGGAGCTCTACTGGAAGTCATAAATCCCCTTGGTTACAACAGTTGCCCAAATCATGGGCCACTCCAAAACCATACTGACAAGCTGTATAAATTGCTTCATTCAAATGTTATGACAGGGAACAAGCTCCTGTCATGGCAACCAACCCTGACATTTGTGCTGAAGTTACATTCGGCAGATATGATGCCTCAAGGAGTTCAGAAGGGGAACATACTGCACAGGCAGTCTGAGTCCGGTGCTCAGGCTGATCTGTAAGCAATCTCTGTAGAGTGGAATAGTGCCAACATGCTGAAAAAAAGCAACATTAATGGATCTCCTGAAAAAAGTCTCACTAGACCCAGCATGTCCAAAGAACTATAGACCTATCTCACTGCTACCCTATCCAGTGAAAATCACAGAGCAACTAGTCAGTAAGCAATCATCTCCCAGTTTCTCAAAGCCAACGGGAAACAGGAGGATGTGCAATTTGGCTTTCGCCCAGGACATGGGACAGAGACAGCCTTAGTGACCGTATTGGATGATCTCCGAATGCGGGTGGACAGGGGACAATTAGCAATTTTGATTTTGCTGGACCTGTCTGCCGCATTTGATAAGTCAATCTTGAGTACTACTGGCCAGGCTCGCTGGAGCGGGTGTGGGAGGGCTGGCACTGGCGTGGCTTCAATCTTACCTCTCAGAGAGACAACAGGCGGTTGCTCTTCCCCCGTACCAATCACAGTTTATGAATGTCCAGCATGGTGTGCCAAGGGGTCTGACATCAGCCCTATTTTCTTTAACATCTATATGAGGCCTTAGGTTGCTGTCATCAAATCACATAATATCAGCCTTGTGAATTATGCTGATGACACCCAATTTATTCTATCTCTAGAAAGCCACCAGTCACTCTCACTGGAAAAATGTCATGAATGTTTGAAAGACACTGCATCATGGCTACAAAATAACCACTTGCAATTCAACTCGGAAAAAACTGAGATCCTGTGTTGCTCAGCTGGGAAGGTCCCCCTTCCACTACCTACTGGGTTTTAGCTACTACCGGTGACAGCTCCACTGATTACCGCCAAGGTAGTACGCAATCTAGGATTCAGCTTTGATGATAATTTGAGTGTAGAGTCTCAAGTAAACAAGATTCTTGGTGGCTCGTTCGCTCTGAGAGAGTGCTCCGAAGGATCCTTCCACTGCTCCCTAAAAAGACCAGATCCTTGTTAGCAGGAAGTATTGTCCTGAGCTGGCTGGATTACTGCAACGCATTGGTGCTGGAGTCTCCTAAATATCTAATAGGGAGACTCCAGAGAATACAGTCGATGGCGGCCAAGCTAGTTTTAATGAGATCACGCCATTCATCGGCTTCTCAGGCCCTCGCTGAGCTCCATTGGCTTCCAGTTATGCAGAGGATACAGTTCAAGTCGCTCTGCATAGTCGTTAAGGCACTGCATGGCCTTGGGCCCAAGCCATTACAGAGTAGATTTGACAGATCAGGAGGAAGGGCTTTCAGCATTGCAGCAGCTTCGGTCTGGAACAAACTTCCAGCCGATCATAGACAGATGGAAAATCTGCTGCTGTTCACGAAGAAGCTAAAGACTTGGCTCTTTCCTAGTGCTTAAGTCTGTGGCTATGGCCTTTTAGTGTCACTGACCCTGTGCCCTTCAATATACTCAGAGGTTGGCTGAACTCACATGTCTAAGCGCCAGGATACCCGTAGGGTCACAGTGCGCTCTATAAATGCTGATTACAATTACAATTACAGTTACAATTATACTACTCCCTAGTGGCCTCTCAAACAAGAACCATCAACAAACAAAGTTAGATTAGCTATTTCAATAAGACTTTCTTTAATATCTAGACTTGGTTTGGTTCATAATTCTGTAACACTGATACAGTGATACAGTAGAGCTCAGGTTCATCATCACAATCATTCCGGTCTCTATCTTCTGTGAGAGCAAAATTGGTACCCCAAATTTTGGACACCACAACATTTACCTCAATCAGAGTTCTCACATTTCACTTGATCAGAGATGGTGTTAAACCTCCATTTCTCGAGGCAATATTTCCCGAGTGAAGGCACCTTCTAAGCACCAAAATCAGAAAAAATAATGTTAATTATAATGTGAAGGATTGAATGGGCCCAAACATCAAATCAAATATACACCCCAGGTTTGTTTTACATAGTACAAAAATAACACAATACAGAGTCAATGCCATTAAAACTCTCAATTCAGAGGTATAGAGAGAAAGTAAACATCTGAACCTATTGTAAGTCCTCCTTAATGTGCAGCAAAATCAGGAAAAAACAGACTGCATTCCTAGTAGAACAGGAAAATCTTTTAGGTCACCCCCAAAACCAACGATGTTTTATACATTATTTTCAAATATTTAATGACAAAATCTGTACACTCACTGTTGTGTGAGCAAATAGAGCATTTCATTAACAAATCAGAGCACATGATAAAAAAATGTCATATTACCTTAACTCCCAAGCACCCCCCCTTACGTAAATAATTATTCAGCACCTTTCATGCTAATGCTAATGTAATGATACTCGAACAAAATAAGATACATTAACAATAATATGTAATATGAATGAGTAGGAAGGTTGTAGCTGAATTAGAGAGAGTTAACCAAGGAGAGAGGCACAATAACAGTGGAAATAAACCAGTAAATTACAGCTTGACTGTGTGCTGTGGGGCATGTGGGGGGTGAAATGTGGGCGGGTGAGGAAAGCAAGATGAGTGACAAATATTAATTCTATCTTGAACAAGCTGTTGTTTCTTATACAATGTAGCCTAGTTAACCTATGTCAGGAGAACACACTTCTACACATCATGGAACGTGTTCCAACAGCCCTTCATCTATATATTCATGTTAAATCAGGTATGAAAATGTATTCAGCATGTTGGTAATGGTGCAGAAAAATATAAACCCTTAAAATTCTTTTACAGAAGCACCTAGCTGGACACTGCATTCCTTAGAGACCTGTATTCTAACAAAGTGATGCTGTTACTTCCTAGTGTTTTAATTTGTTTGGGTTGGGGGAGGAAGAGGGATGGAACAGGGTGAAGGCTGAATCATCCATATAAAATGACCTCCCACAATGATTTTGAGGATGATGTGCTATGCATGGAAGTCATTGTGGATAATGTATAACATTAGGTATGTTCTCAAGCTTCAATACAAATGATATGCTCATAAAAAGTTCAGAATACCACAGTAATTCCCCATTCTGGAAACCTGTAGTATGGAATCCTGAGGTATAGATAATTGTGAAGGATGTTGGCTCATGTTCTCAGTACTCTGTCATCACTCCAAACTCAAAAAAACATATTGTAGTCCCTGAAGACATGTTAAACTGCACAGATATTTCCAAGCTTCATGCAACGCAAGGCCCTATAATCAATCATCTCCTCACAGTTCTTGCTCATTTGTTTAATGACATACGTTTCATGATGCAACATAAGCATATAGCACTCCTGTACTAATTCTTAGTGCTTAAGCATGGCCTCAGACTAAATTAAAATGAATAAAACATACTTAATGTGTCCTGATAGAAAAACATTTGTGCTCGGAAATAGCATTCACTCTTCGCAGCAGACACTTTTGCTAAACTCCAGCTATCATGTAATATCCCTTCCATTAGAGTGTACAAGATAAAAAACTATGGTGGTGGTGTACTTAGATGACCCTTTGTTATTGTCATCAATGGGTATAAATGCACCTCATGTTTTTGCGGACATGAGGTGCATTTATACCCTTAATTACTAACATGCTGCACGCGATGAATGATGTCCTCTTAGCAGTACAACTACACCTGGTATTTATCTCATCATATTTTCCTGATTAGAAATAACCACATCATTGCTCTTGTACTAGTGAGTTGGTCATTGATTCTCTAAATATCGTTCCCATTCTCTTAGCTTGGGACGATCAGAGAAAGAATAACCGTGGGCTTCTGCAGTTTCCAATTGGTTATTTTTGCTGTTCTTCTGTTCATTCCAGTGATAAGGTTGTGGGAATGTTGATTGCTTTGACTGGGCCAACACTGTGTTGATGTGGATCAACATACAATTGTTGTTAGTTTTCGTAGGCCTACTTCCAGGCCTTTTGATTTGTTGAGACCTTGTAATAGTGCCAAGAGCGAGACTACATTTGCAATGTACTATACAGGTGACTAGTTACTAGGACTACAGTGGGCACTGGGACATGCCAATAATCCCTGACTCTCCTGTACACCTTACCTGACGAAAGGCGTTCAGGCCTTAAATGCATTGGGTGGATATTAATCATGGTTACCCAGAACAAACTGTGCAATCTAACGTACATATGAATGATGTCTGGATGGGCATTTCTTGTGCATTTAAAGTTGGCAATTTGGCTGTTTCATTAAGAGTGAATACATCATGATGAACATGGAATAAAAATGGATTACTCAGTTTAAATGTAGGATTCTTGTCCGTTGACTGTTTGCATTTTTGCATTGTGTGGCTTGAATCTGGCTTGTGGTGACAGTCCAGATACTTTTAATATAGGCATACGTGTGCTAACGGGTCAGAGCATGCATCAAGTCTGCACACAAACACTTGCACTAGAGCATTTTTAAATGTGGTCAAGATTGAGAAATTTGGTGTTTATTGTATCACTACGTTTGATAAAAAAATATATTTTGCCAGGTTGTAATGGCAGTTTAAACTGCACACACAGGCTTCAATGACAGGCTTAGTGCTAGTCCAAAGAAGCCCCAGGGCATCCCCTTCCTTCTGGTTCACCAGCAAGTCCAACCTCTTCTGTCCCTGAAAGGGAGGCAGAAGCCTTGTACCACTAGCTCTGGAGACAAAGTTCAGCGAAAGCCTCCAGAAGCTCAGTTTCAGTTTGTCCTCTTATTACAGACAGGAGTTCATATCAGGTGTGGGTTAATTCTTCTCCTTCTTCTTTTCAAAGGTTCTTGCCTATACAGAGATCAAAAAAAATTCCACTTTGTGGGAACCCTACCAAATCCAGAAATACCACATCACACCTCCACCAATTTTCACTCTCTCACACACATATATATTTTTATAATTTTTATTAAAAGTTGGGAGTCGTCGACCTGTCGCAACTTCAGCGTGACTTTGTCAGTAGTGAATCAGATATGTAGAAACTTTAAGAGTTTTGTTTAAGGTAAATAGTTTACTAATAAATTAATAAAAGTAGTATAATTAAAGACAAAAAACAGTTTAAAGGTCATTTTAATAAATTTTCTGGAGTCAAGACTAGTGCCGTCACATACATATATTGACACTTAAAAGTTTTGTTTAAGGTAAGGTAAAAGGTTTACTAATAGGGTAATAAAAGTAGAGAAATTATAGAGAACAAATATTTTAAAGGCTGTTTTAATACATTTTGAGGATTCGCTACGCCACAGCAATGTAAGCACAGTGGCATTGCGAATCACATGTGACACAGTAACAAATGGATTTGAAAGGCTAAACACCTTTCTATAATTAATACAGGAAGGTCCTACCCCATTTCTCCATCTTTTTGGTGTGTCTGTGTTTTTTGACACCTTTGTATTCTGTCTATGAATTGTTCTTTTTGGTGTTTAGCTCCCTATTTTTTGGTGACAAAGATGGCATATGCTGCTCCTGAGACTCCAGAGGACCATGGCAACTCCTCCCAGGAAGATGAGCCTGTGAAACCGAAGAAGGAGAGCAATGAGTAGACCTTCTTCTTCCTACCACCAGGAGAAAAAAAGGTGAATGCAAGGAAAATTACTTACACGATTTTTAATAAGACTTTCTCTAGAGGGTGTGAAAAAAGGTACTCTTTTCGTACTTCATCTATGATAAAGCACCTAAGAACAATCCACTCCACACATCTCGTGCAAGTGGAGAGAGAGAGAGTCCAGCCACCAAGCAACATCTGCTGGAGATGGTGCACAACCAGGCACCTCATCTGCTCCTGCACTTTTCTATGATCCTACAGCCAGTGTTTTGGAGTTTGCAGGTGTAGGACATTTTTTTATAAAATGTAAGAAAATATCCCTGCTCTAGTTGACAGCATTAACACCTATAAGTGTTAGATTTATTTGCCCAGCTGTTGATACCTGTTTTGTGCTTTTTTGTTAATAAGCACTATGTTTCAAACTTTTCAAAAAAACACAACATTGTTAGAAATTACAATTACATGTAATAAAACTTTAAAAATAAGGAAAAAAAATCAATGGTTCTTTTTAGAACCACCAATTCTAGTTTACAAATGATTAATTACATGTTATATGTATGTTTGTAACAGTGTGAATAACCCTTGTTCTGTCTGTCGGTGTGTGACTTAGTGCATAGTTGATTGACTGGGTGTGTGAAAACTTGTTTAGAAAGTCCAAATCCCTACAGGGAATGGACTTTACAGTGGAACACAGACTTGGAACAGATCATGCCAATGCAGATGGATTTTCCAGTTTCTCAGTCTTAGACGATGAAGACTACCTAAGGGAAGGTTAGCTTCATCTTCTTTATGTTTTTTTTGGAGGGGGGTCATGTAGGAAAGTGCCTCTTTTGACATGGTTAGCCCTCATTTTTTGCTTGATGCCTGATGTCATTTCGAGCTGTAAATGTACTGCGTCCCTGCTAACCACATTGCCTGTGCCAGATCTCTTTCCAAAACATGAACCATGATTAGCACAACTTCAAATACCCCTTTAAGTCCCTAGTAAATGGTACACCTGGCTGGTACCTAGGGCATGGGTACTGAATGCCCGACAAATGGGTAGGAATTTTGACAACCCAGTGACCCCTCACTAAGACCATGCAAACTACCACTGCATGCTGCATGTCTTGGTGCAAAGAGACTGAAGAGTCTACATGGCACACAGCCCTGTGTGCTAGGCCCCCATACACTACATGAGGTATAGGAAAGTTACCCCTACTGTAGGCCTTACAGCCCTAAGGCAGGATGCACTATATCCCATGTGTGGACATATCTGCATGAACAGATATGACCCTGCAATATCCAAGCCATTCTTGGATATTGTAAGTGCACAAGGAAGCCACAGAGAGTACATGAGCTGGATACTAGTCATTGCAAGTGTCCTAGCTCCATGATAGCTTCACTGTTCCCTAAGATGCTTGAATCCAAACATATTGTGTTAATAAATCCTCTCTTATGCCAGTGTTAGATTTCTTAATAAATGCACACAGGAGACTTTTTAGAGGGTCCCCTGGAAAACTGCCAAGCACTGGTGCGGTCTGTGACTAGTCATAGCCAGACTGCCACCACCAGACATGTTTCTGACCTAATGGGGTGAGAGCCCGTGCTCTCAGAGGCCAGACACAAAGCCTTCCCCACACCTCCTCCAGGCCGGAATGGTCTTCCAGAGCAGGAATCTTCAAAGGTGGTGCTGCCTTTGAAGTGCAAACCAGTCTTCTCCAAATAGTGGGGAATACCAACCCCCCTGTCCTGCTCTACAAAAAGCAGGAAGACAGGTCATGGAAATTAGTTAGACGAGGAGGAGTGTCCACATTCAGCCAGCACCAACCCTAAGGTGTGGTGTACAATGTGGACCCCTCTCTTTTAATTCCCCCATCTTGAGATGGTGGTAAAACAACCTATAAGGGCTAGGGGAGTGCCTCTTTACACGGGGATTAGTAACTTGGAGGGCATAGACACTCTAAAGGTAGGTATGGCTAATATCTGTGTCTCCCTTTAACACCACAAAATTAAGAATTTCGGTGGCATCCCTGGGCCTTGAACCTGAGATTCAATGGATTCACTTCTTTTATTTCCCTAGTTCAGAAAGTCCAAACTGCAAATGCCATTTGATTGTTTTGTTGGCAGATGGGGCAATGACAGTCCACATGGGTTTTATTTTTTCTGCACTACGATACCCAGAAATCACTGCATTTGGGGTTTGGACATTCCGAACTATGGAAATAAAAGAAGTGATTTTTTTTATTAGTGCAATTGTCATTTGATTCATGGAATGCCTCTGATGAGGGCATTGCCCCAAAACGCGGCACACGTCAAGCATGTTTTGGCAGGGGATGGACTTCCACAAACTGCTTTCTTTGAGGATCAACCAGCTGGGAGAGCATTTCTCTTGGGGCAACCTTTTTTTAAACATATACTGGATGCCCAAAACGCGTCATGGAATGAGGAGTGAGAAATAAAATCTGCCATTGGAATGGTCCTGGTGGTCCGTTTTTCTTCAGTTTGCCGTAAGGAGGTGCTGGGAGTTGTATTGCACAAATATATATATATTACCTACTGGCGGTCGCCAGTAGGTATATATAGTTAGGATTTTTTCTCTATGGGTTTTTTGAAGATTCTATGTCTAATAACTTTGGCGTTTGTGGACGGAATTGGCTGAAATTTTCAGGAAAATGGCACATTTTGTTTCTGAGCAGCCCCTGAAAATTGGGGGGGGGGGTTCGTCCAGGGGGGGTCGAGAAAAAAGGGGGGTCCCAAAACATGTTTTTAACATTGAGTTTTCCATAGGGCGGTTGGCCTCACTTTTAGCCCGAACGGCTGAATGGATTTGCACGAAACTTGGCAAAATTGTAGGGACTGGTAGCCCGATGTGCCTTTTGTAGGTCTCAATATATGTGCTCCAGTGGATTTTGAGAAATTAACGTTTAAAAAAAGATATATATCTGTAACAGCGGACCGGGCAGCGCTCCAGTTCGCGTACTTTTCGCGCAACGGAGCTTTGTGAAGCGAAGCTGATTGGTTCTCCGGCGTCTGTCAACATTCCAAACAGTCCGTAGCGGCCGCCATCTTGTCTCTCGGTAGGATCGAGAGACAAGAGGAGGCGAAAGGGAAGGGGCAAATGACGATAAGGGGGCATAGTAGATCCTCCCTGACCTCTTAGGTTTGATGTACCATTTTGCCAAGTTTGGTGTAATTCCGTTCAGCCATTCAGGCTGTAGACGTATCTAAATGTCAATAATCGAACGGCTGAATGGATTTGCACGAAACTTGGCAAAATATTAGGGACTGGTAGCCCGATGTGCCTTTGCTAGGTCTCAATATATGTGCTCCAGTGGATTTTGAGAAATTAACGTTCAAAAAAAGATATATATCTGTAACAGCGCTCCGCTTCGCGTACTTTTCGCGTTACGGAGCTTTGCGAAGCTGATTGGTTCTCCGGCGTCTGTCAACATTCCAAACAGTCCGTAGCG
This sequence comes from Lissotriton helveticus, assembly GCF_964261635.1. Taxonomy (NCBI): domain Eukaryota; kingdom Metazoa; phylum Chordata; class Amphibia; order Caudata; family Salamandridae; genus Lissotriton; species Lissotriton helveticus. The sequence continues at coordinate 1,583,653,942 of NC_136067.1, read as the reverse complement.
GCCGCCATCTTGTCTCTCGGTAGGATCGAGAGACAAGAGGAGGCCAAAGCGAAGGGGGAAATTACCATAAGGGGGCATAGTAGATCCTTCCTGACCTCTTAGGTTTGATGTACCATTTTGCCAAGTTTGGTGTAATTCCGTTCAGCCATTCAGGCTGTAGACGTATGTAAATGTCCTATGGAAAATTGCATGGGGAAAACACATTTGAAAGTGTTGAAATTTAGAACCAATTAAAATGTTACTTTGGTTTTGTATTTGTGTGTGATGAAAGTTAATTGGTTATGTATATATGTCAAATGAGAGGAAACCACAGCCATTTTGTGATACTACTGTCTGAGGTACATTTGTGAGGAATTTTTGGTGGTGAATTTCTGGTGTTTGATTTACACAGTACTAACACTTCTCCTACTTTTAAAAAGGTGAGGTGTTAATTTGTAAGGGGAACTATGTTGTACACTTGAAGATAATTTGAAAAAAAAATTCTGTTATTTATTTGCAGTCCTTTCTGTTATACTAAATACTTGATAAAGTTAGTTTTATATTATGTATTACTAAAAACGATAAATGAAAGTGATTCTTTTTTTCTGCAATTTACAGCAAGCAATTTCAAAATAAAATGGCTCACAATGAAGAGACCGTGGCAATTTCTTTTGAATTGTCCACTACATTGATTGAAATTGAGAGCACCAATAATGAAATATTGTTACATGGAGGAGATGACTTGTATGATTCCATTAGATTGATTGAAATGGACAGCACCAATAATGAAATATTGTCACAAGGAGGAGATGACTTGAATGATTCCACTACATTGATTGAAATTGAGAGCACCAATAATGAAATATTGTCACAAGGAGGAGATGACTTGTATGATTCCATTAGATTGATTGAAATGGACAGCACCAATAATGAAATATTGTCACAAGGAGGAGATGACTTGAATGATTCCACTACATTGATTGAAATTGAGAGCACCAATAATGAAATATTGTCACGAGGAGATGACTTGAATGATTCCACTACATTGATTGAAATTGAGAGCACCAATAATGAAATATTGTCACAAGGAGGAGATGACTTGAATGATTCCACTACATTGATTGAAATTGACAGCACCAATAATGAAATATTGTCACAAGGAGGAGATGACTTGAATGATTTTTTTGATCAATCTGTTGATGGCGAATTTATCGAATGTTTGGAGACCATAGAGTTACAAGAATCATCATTGCAGACTTTTCATGAGGAAATTGCTGATGAGGACATGTTACTAGTTCTTTCAAATTTAGAAAATTCTGAAGAATAAATGTATATTTAGAAATCAAAAATTGTTTGAGACATTATTCATTTTTATTTTTAATTTATGAGGTTGTAGCGAAGTGATTGTAGTATAAAATGAGACTTATAGTATAGAGTGCAACATTTTTATGTTACATGGTAAGTTTACTCATATTTACTTCCCTTCTGCCACTATATTATCTCCAATGTGTATTTGACATCTCTTCTTCATCTCCGGCCTCCTTTCTCTCACTGTGTGTCTCCGATGCATCTTATCGCTGCTATTTTGTGTAATTACAGAAGAGAGTAAAATAAAATAGTTCGGAACGTGAAAAGGGGGCAAAGTAGAGTACCCCTCACCCCGTAGGCCTTTTCAGGCGGTCCCAAAAGGATCAGTTTCTGCTTTCCTGAGAGATTACGGTATGAGTTCCATATACCACAATAATTTGCATTACAACATGCAAGATATCTATCTCCTATTACCAACTTTTGGAGATATTCGCGCTAAGCGCGAATATCTCAAAAAAGTTATACCTGCCCTGAGCAGTTCTTAGCCATGTTATCCAATGGGAGGTGGATAACATGGCTAAGAGCATTAGCTCGGTAATGCATGAATATCGCTGACTTTTTAGCGATATTCATGCATTGCGGCCGTTTTAAATCGCATTTGCGATAAACCTTGATAATAGCAAGGTTTATCTTCGATAATTTCTGACGATGCTTAGTGGTAAAAAATTCGTTGGTAAGCATCGTTAGCGATAAATATCGCTTAACTTTGGTAATATGCACCAACGTCTGTTAACGTTCGATTCGAAGGAAATGAGGAAGTGTTGAAAAACATTGTTTGCGCCATCTTGCCTTTTTTGAAATGGCACACTTTTGTCGTGCACGGCAGCCATTTTAGATGCCTTGACCAGACCCACTCTCTGCACGCTGTCGATTCGTAGCATGGCTCCCCACCCTCGCAAGCATCTTCCCCAGGCACTGGTCACCCCCGCTCTCTGTCTTATGCATGGACAATAAACCTCCCCCCATCTGCGCTGCTCTTCCCTGAGAATCACACTCTGTGCCCGCCCGACACCTCCCTTTCGCCCTATTCACTACCGCACCCTCTGACACTCCTCTTCCTCTGTGTCCGATTGTCAGGGCTATCAGCTAGCCCTGCAGATGTAGTTTATGGCTCCAGCTGTAAAGAATCACCCCTCTTTAAAGGAGTTATAGTAGATCAAGGCCCACACCCGATGAGATCCGTCACACCACACGTGTTCCTACTATCTGAAAACCATCCTGTATTGTGATTGTGGAGGGGACCGAGCTTGAAGCGGAAGATTCCAGGAATGACTCTTTGTACATCAAAGTTTTTACAATTATGTGTCACATTAAAAATATATAGCACTCCAACAAAGTAGTAGGAATATAAAACTTTAATAACATATAAATATATACAACAAAACAAAAACAGTAAAAACATTTAAACAACGAAGAGACCGTGGCAATTTCTTTTGAATTCCTGATGAGGACATGTTACTAGTTCTTTCAAATTATGAAAATTCAGAAGATGTTGCCTGGGGGTGGGTCGTCAGTAGCAGTCTGTTGTGCGAATAGTTCCAAGGCAGCAGAACGCGCTGAAATCTAGATGGCACGAAAGTGATGTCTAGTAAGTTGCCGCCCAGCAAATACCGGCGTGGGGCGCCACGGGGGTGAGTGAGTCCAGTAGGCACCACAGCTATTCTTACCGGCATTGCAGAATTACTGCTGGGGACAATGCCTGTGCTGTAGCAGGGTCACAGCAGAAACAAAAAGGATTCTGTTGAAGATGTTGTTGGTTTTCAATTTGAAAACAGTTCTGGTGTCAACTGCTATGCTAATGTAGTGGTTAATGTTTTGTTTTCTCTAGAAAATGTAAAAGAGGGGGAGGCAGTCCAAAGTTCCGTTAAAAGGGCAAAGGAAAGGATCGGTGGTTTGAACTATCAGTCAAAAAGGGGAGGGGGTGCAACAATTTTTCCTACCAGGTCACACTGTGCTTTCACCGGAACTGAGGTCTGCAGGATTCTAGTAATTCAAAGTGAGGCTGGCGCCAGCATGGGAGCGCCGACGTCCCGCGGATACAGTTTCGTCACTCCACGGGCGATTATGGCAGTCATTCCCCATCGGGGGTGTCTGCGGGGGTCGGAGACTCCCGCGGCTCCTGTAGAATCTTCAAGGTCGTGGAGGACTACGGTGGTGGAGTCAACCAGTGACCGGGCCATTTCTTTATGCTGGGCCCGCTCTTGCCAGGTCGACCGCCATTTTGAGAGTTCGGTAGCTACTGGCGATCGCGGGGTCAAATGAGCGGACGGGCTCCACCCTGCCGGGCGAGACGTTGCAGCATCGCCACAGTGGAAGAACCCTTTTCCGGGCGCTTGGAGCGCCGAGGGTGCAGGTGGGAAGCCTCCACTGGGGAGGCGGGAGAGGCCTGTTCGCATCGTCTCTCCCTCCCAGTGCACCCCACGGCGTCTCGCTTGAGATTTGTTATGGCCGGACCAGGCGATGAGGACGAGGGGGGGGGGTCGGAGGCATGTGCAAGACATCCCCCCCCAGTGTTGTCGCAGCCATTATTCAAGAGAGAAGAAGTGTCCCGTCCGTCTTCGGGCCGGGCTTCCGGTGGATGTCGGCCGGACGCCCCTGGCTCTGGCCCCATGAACGGGTTTCTTGGTTTATCGGCTGCAGTCGGATCTCGTCGGCCTCGGCCCCCCGACCGTTGGTGGCCGGACCGGAAGAGCATGTGGCGGGACTACCTGCAACTCTCAAGGGCCACCGCGGCCGGACTGGGAGAGAGAGGGGAGGGTCGAGGAGACATTCCCCCCCCCCTGAAACTCTTCAGCGTTGTAAAGGCAATCCCCTGGCCGGGTCCCGCTGGCCTCGGCCTCTCCTCCGGCTACAACCTACGTTAGGATCTCCTGGCCGAGGCGTGGCAGCAGGATCCGCCTTATATGGGCTGCTCCCGGCTGGGCGTAGCCGCAACCCTGCCCCACCTTGGAAGTTTCCAGAGTGGGGGCGGATGTTCTACTGACTTGCATTTTCCCTAGTCTATCGATTTTTTTGGCGTGGCAGGCGGTGGGACAGCGAGGGGTGATTTGGTTTCTCTTACTGTTTTTCTGGTCTCTCACCACTGGCATATTTCTAACGTTTTCTTGTTTCTAGGACATTAATAGGTTTTATCATTACGTTATGTTATCGTTTCTTTGTTCGTTGTTTAATAAAAGTTTATGTTCATCAGTGGCCTACTGATTTTCGTTTTCCTATTCTTTTTTTCCAGGTTGTTTCATGCTAAAGTTTCTGTTAACAGGATACAGTGATCACTTCGTTATTATTGCATATGTCCTTTTCACTAGGGGTGCTCTCTGGTCGGGCCAGATGACGTATCTCTAGTAAATGGTCCAGGTGAAACAGGTGCATCAATCAGTGGGGAGTAGATGTAAATGTAAATGTAAATGTATTTCGATTTATATAGCGCACTAATCACCCAGGGGTCTCAAGGCGCTTGCTTAGGGAACCCGTCCTGGTATTCCCCTGTGAGATACCCAGGCAGGGTATTCACAAGGTGAAAGCCAGGCATCCCGCCGCGAGGGGCCGTAGTGGAGATTAAGCAAGCTATTGCCCAGAGTCGCAGAGTGTGATCCCGTGAGTCGAGTAGGCACCGGAGCGAGAGAATTGTCGAGTCCGTGGTAGGCATATAGGTAGATAGGCATGACAGATTACAACGGGGGAGAAAGGTCCGCATTACGTACCCTTTCACTATTTGCAAAGATTTTCCTACGTATATTTGCAAACAGGGAATACCTCCAAAAAGAACCAATTCCCAAACAGTCAATGTTTGGGGAAACAATCAATCAATGAGGAACGAAATAGGCATGACGTGTTAAAGGTTTGCGTTACCTACCCTTCACTATCTGCAAAGGGAGAGAGAATATTCCTATTCTTCCTCGTTTGCAGGCAGAGAAGATTCTTAAGAGAACCAACTTCGAACAATTCAATGCTCGATTCAAACAATCAAGAAGGGGTACTGTGAACACAAATGAACGCCGCTTATGTACATACACATTGGTATTATCAACAGGTTGTTCCTAATGTTTCTATTTTAGGGAGGTCAAAAAGAGATCCCATTAGTGGCCTACTGATTTTGCTCGATTCCTTTTCTTTTTTTACACGATTTTTAGCTATCTGCAAAGACTAAACAGAGTATTGCGACTCTGTGCTTGTTTGTAAATAGAGAATGAACCAAAGAGAACAATCAATCAAATGGAGAGAGAAGCAGGCACGACGGATTACAACGGGGGCAAAGGCCTGCGTTAACTACCCTTCACTATCTGCAAAGAGAGAGTACTCCTAATAGAAATGAGGGGTGGGGGGCAGCATTCAAAGCAAATCAGTGTGCATAAACACGAAAATGTTTTTACTTACCACGTACTTGACATTCGACAGCTTATGATATTTGCTATTAAAAAACCATTGAAATTCACTGAAAAAACCATAGGTTATAGACCATATATAGTTAGGAATTAGCATTTAAAAAACCTTATTTTACTCACACAAAACCATTGAAATTCCATATATAGTTAGTTGCACTAACTATATATCGCGCACCCGCAATCCACTGCTGATCATGTCACATATTACATCATTCATGACATGGTCAGTGACATCACTGATGACATCACTGATGACATCACTGATGACATCATCCAGTGACTGTGTGTTTCTGTAAAGTTTAAATATGTTAGATATATTGAAGAATGAGTGGATGTATAAGTGTCTCGATGAAGGATTTAGTAGGTGCGTGACTGACTGTATGAGTGAGTGAATAAATGTGACGTACTAAATGCATGGGTTAGTGACTAAACTGCCTGAATGTTTGCTTCAGTATGTCTGTTGTGATGTAAACTGCTGCATGTGTGGATCATTAGCTATACGAGAGGCTACATATGTTATTGATTGGTTGCCCAAGTATTTGTATGGGAGATTGAGTTTGTGTGGGGGTGGCTGGGAGGTGTGTGACTCTGTGCATAGATGTGTGAGCAGTTGATTCACTAGGTGTATGAGTTCAAGAGTGCATGTGGAAACAGCTACATGGGTGGTTGACTGTGTGCATGAGTGTATTGATGAGTGAATGGATATGTCAATGCTACATGTCATAGTAAGTACATATGTAAAACACAGTACATGTGAGAGTTGGCATATATAAATAACTGTGCATGAGAGCCACTGAATGTGTGAGTGGCTGTATGGATCATTGTGAACTTGTATCAGGGATTGTATAAGAGAGTAAATATGTGTTAGTATATGTTTGAATAAGTAAGGTGTGTATAACTGTATAGTTGAGGAAATAGAGGTGTGATTGATTCTTTGCATGACTGACTAGGTGTGTGAGTAACTCCATGGATGAGTAACAGTGTGTGAGTGTCTGTATACACTGAGTGTATCTAAGGTTTTATTAGAGTCTGAAGAGGTTTATCGTATTAGCACAAGAATGATGTCAAATGAGATGTCATCAGTGATGTCATCAGTGATGTCATGTGAGATGTCATCAGTGATGTCATCAGTGATGTCACTGACCATGTCATGAATGATGTAATATGTGACATGATCAGCAGTGGATTGCGGGTGCGCGATATATAGTTAGTGCAACTAACTATATATGGAATTTCAATGGTTTTGTGTGAGTAAAATAAGGTTTTTTAAATGCTAATTCCTAACTATATATGGTCTATAACCTATGGTTTTTTCAGTGAATATATATATATATATATATATATATATATATATATATATATATATATATATATATATATATATATATATATATATATATATATTACCTACTGGTGATAGCCAGTAGGTATATGTAGTTAGGATTGTTTTCCATAGGGTAATCGCAACATTCTATTGGGAATAACTTTGGCGCCGGTTGAGGAATCTTCCTGAAATTTTCCTTAACTTTGCCTCGCGGCCCTCCGGTCCTTCCCTGAAAGTTTGGGGGGATCCGTCAAGCGGGAGCCGAGATAAAAGGGGGGTCCCAAAACGTGTTTTCCCCATGTTAATTTCCATAGGGCGGTTGGACTCACTTTTAGCCCGAACGGCTGAATGGTTTTCCACCAAACTTGGCAAAATTGTAGGGACTGGTAGCTCGATGTGCCTTTGCTATGTCTCAAGATATATGCTCCAGTGGTTTTTACGAAAATTAACTTTGAAAAAATATATATTGGGCTACATTGGGCTATATATATGTTAGAGCCCAAATGTAGCCCAATGTAGCCCGATGTAGCCCAATGTAGCCCAAAGATGGCCACCAGAGACAAAAAAAAACAAATGTAGCCCAAATATCAGCCAGATGTAGCCCAACTATAGCCCAATGACAGAATGTCACAGAGTGTTCTAAAGAACAACTAGAGCGCTAACAGTCTTACTTATGACAAAAGTAAGGCACACCTAAATTCACTGAAACAAACATAGGTTTCAGGCCTTATATAGTTAGGAATTAGGCACAAGAAAGCAGAAAAACAAACGTGTAGAATACAAAAAGGGGGCAGGGTAGAAACACCCTGAACCCTTAGGGCTGCTCAGGTGGTCCCACTAGGATATTAATATATTTAAACGTTATTCGCTAATAAAATTAGCATTTAAAAAACCTTTGAAATTCACTGAAAAAACCATAGGTTTCAGGCCTTATATAGTTAGGAATTAGCATTTAAAAAACCTTTGCAATTCACTGAAAAAACCATAGGTTTCAGGCCTTATATAGTTAGGAATTAGCATTTAAAAAACCTTGCGAATTCACTGAAAAAACCATAGGTTTCAGGCCTTATATAGTTAGGAATTTGCATTTAAAAAACCTTTGAAATTCACTGAAAAATCTATAGGTTTCAGGCCTTATATAGTTAGGAATTAGCATTTAAAAAAACCTTTGAAATTCACTGAAAAAACCATAGGTTTCAGGAGTTATATATTTAGGAATTAGCTTTTAAAAAACCTTTGAAATTCACTCAAAAAACTATAAGTTTTAGTGGTGTTATAGTTAGCTGGACATTTTACTCCTACAAAACCATTGAAATTGCTCCTATATAGTCAGTTGTACTAACTATATTTCGCGCACCCGCAATCCACTGCTGATGATGTCACATCTTAGATCATTCATGACATGGTCAGTGACATCACTGATGACATCTCAAATGACATCACTGATGACATCATCCACGTGACAATCACATACACCTTTTCAAACACTATTACAATTTTTCATCACTCTTTGTAAAATACAGAGTATCATATTTAAATCCATTGTCACAGCAATACAAGTATCTAAAAATCCACTCAGTGATTCATAGATGTATACACACATCTAATCACTTACCTATGGATTCACTCATACATGCTGTCAATGAACAATAGAACACTATCAAAAATACTTATACATCTATATCGACATTAAACAACAGCACGCATCCTATTCACATATGAAGTCATCCTACTCACTTATGCAAAGAATGGATCATACTTACATATTTACTTAGCAAAACACTTATACAAACACCACTTCTTCTATTCATTTAGATAGTAAGTCATACTTAGTGAATTATAAAATCATTATTACAAGTATACAGTTATCCATACAGTCACTCACACAATCATTGTGTCTTATGTATACTTATTTATATACAACAACTGACACATACACTGCCTTTTATTTTTCTAGTTTGTTGGACATGTACCATTGAGAAATATATTTGCTCATCACCACACCCATAAAGAGATTCATTCACCCAAACAACTGTTAGAACATGTAGTTTTAACTTCATATATCTACTGAATCAACTATTCACACATCTTTGGACAGTCACACACCCCCCACCGAACCACACACACTTTCACACTCCCATACAAATACTCAGTTAACTAATCAATAACTAATATAGACTTTCACATAGCTAGTAACCAACTGTAGAATCAGTTTACACAACAACTGACAAAGTGATACAGATATTCACACAGTTTAGTCACTAACCACTATATTTAGTGAGACATTATAAATTGGTCAAGTAAACAGTCAATTACACTGCTACTAAATCCTCCATCCAAATATTTATTTATATATATCCACTTATTCTTCAATGCAAATTGCTACATATATAATGCATATTTAAATAACGAAGCAAACCACATTCACTGGATGATGTCATCAGTGATGTCATTTGAGATGTCATCAGTGATGTCACTGACCATGTCATGAATGATCTAATATGTGACATCATCAGCAGTGGATTGCGGGTGCGCGAAATATAGTTAGTACAACTAACTATATAGGAGCAATTTCAATGGTTTTGTATGAGTAAAATGTCCAGCTAACTAAAAAACCACTAAAACTTATAGTTTTTTGAGTGAATATATATCACCGTGGACCTGCACCTACTCACGCACTCATACACGGGTGCTGTATGTCTTCTTCCTTCTCCAAAAAGACACAGCACTCATGGGGGAGAGTCATAGATTTTATTTCGACTCTCTCACGCACCATTCTTGAGAGTCATAGATTTTATTTCGACTCTCTCACGCACCAGACACGTTTCGGCATTCACCTTCCTCTGTGTTACGAGGGGGCGCCAGAAACGGCCATCTTTTATTACACCGTGATCACTTGCTCTCAGAGCATAAACATGAAAATAGGACAAATGTATTTATTCAAACTTAGGCGCCATTATGGAACGATGTCTCGTAATCAAAGTATATACACATACTCATTGACAATATGTCATACATTGTCTCATAAATCATATTGATGCTACAATGAACAAGATATTCATTCTGCTACCTCTAATCATGCCCTGGATGGGCTTGATCAAATCATGATCCCGCGCCTATGTCATACATTAAGCCCTGTATGGGCTCCGTCTCTACATTTGTCAACTATACAATAAATAAACGTGCACCTCACCTCCACCCAAATTAAACAACAAATTAACAATACAAAAAGTACAAAGAATTTTTTCAACATTTACTGAGTCCCTTGAGGACAATCCTTCACCATCTTCATACTATCTATTTCATTGATAAACAAAACTTTACGAATAAGGTGCTGATCCCCCATCACAGTATATACACTCTCATCCTAATCTATATCCCCGTACTTCGAATGCAAACTGAATCTTATAATTAGTGCTCATGTTAGTACCTATACCCTCTACACCCTCTCTACTGTATATTAGCCACCTAACTATGTGGAATGAAGAGCCCTTCATCCCAAATGTACTGTCAATTTGGTGCGAGAGAGAGGCGAAATAAAATCTATGACTCTCCCCCCGTGAGTGCTGTGTCTTTTTGGAGAAGGAAGAAGACGAGAAGCGTGATGTATATATATATATATATATATATATATATATATATATATATTCACTGAAAAAACCATAGGTTATAGACCATATATAGTTAGGGATTAGCATTTAAAAAACCTTATTTTACTCACACAAAACCATTGAAATTCCATATATAGTTAGTTGCACTAACTATATATCGCGCACCCGCAATCCACTGCTGATGATGTCACATATTACATCATTCATGACATGGTCAGTGACATCACTGATGACATCACTGATGACATCTCAAATGACATCACTGATGACATCATCCAGTGACTGTGTGTTTCTGTAAAGTTTAAATATGTTTTACATATTGAAGAATGAGTAGATGTAGAAGTGTCTGGATGAAGGATTTAGTAGGTGCTTGACTGACTGTATGAGTGAGTGATTAAATGTGTCTCACTGAGTGCATGGGTTAGTGACTAAACTGTCTTAATTTGTGTATCATTATGTCTGTTGTTCTGTAAACTGCTGCATGTGTTGATCAGTAGCTATATGAGTAACTATATGGTTTATTGATTGATTGCCCAAGTATTTGTATGGGAGACTGAGTGTGTGTGTGGCTGGCTGGGAGGTGTGTGACTCTGTGCAGATCAATGTGTACTTGTATCAATGATTGTATAAGAGAGTAAGTATGTGTTAGTATATGTTTCAAAATGTAAGGTGCTCTATGTTTAACTGTATAGATTAGAAAATGGAAGTGTGATTGATTCTTTACAGGACTGACTAGGTGTGTGAGTAACTCCATGGATGAGTGACAGAGTGTGAGAGTCTGTATAGGTGTATGAGTGCATATGATAGTGTTGTAAAGATGAGTGATTGTATGTCTGAATGATTGTATGGGTAAATGAGTGAATGTGTGTGTAAACATAGGAATCACTGAGTGCGTATGTAGTAACTAGTATTGGTGTGTCAATGGTTTCAAAAATTATACTCTGTATTTAACACTGGGTGTAACAGAGGTTATATTAAAGTGTGAGGAGATGCATTGTATTGTCACATGAATGATATCATCAGTGATGTGGTCATTGATGTCAAATGAGATGTCATCAGTGATGTCATCAGTGATGTCATTTGAGATGTCATCAGTGATGTCATTTGAGATGTTATCAGTGATGTCATTTGAGATGTCATCAGTGATGTCATTTGAGATGTCATCAGTGATGTCATCAGTGATGTCACTGACCATGTCATGAATGATGTAATATGTGACATCATCAGCAGTGGATTGCGGGTGCGCGATATATAGTTAGTGCAACTAACTATATATGGAATTTCAATGGTTTTGTGTGAGTAAAATAAGGTTTTTCAAATGCTAATTCCTAACTATATATGGTCTATAACCTATGGTTTTTTCAGTGAATTTTCAAGGTTTTTTAAATGCTAATTCCTAACTATATATGGTCTCTAACCTATGGTTTTTTCAGTGAATTTCAATGGTTTTTTAATAGCAAATATCATAAGCTGCCGAATGTCAAGTACGTGGTAAGTAAAAACATTTTCGTGTTTATGCACACTGATCTGCTTTGAATGCTGCCCCCCCTCCCCCTCATTTCTATTAGGAGTACTCTCTCTTTGCAGATAGTGAAGGGTAGTTAACGCAGGCCTTTGCCCCCGTTGTAATCCGTCGTGCCTGCTTCTCTCTCCATTTGATTGATTGTTATCCAAGCATTTACTGTTTTAGAATTGGTTCTCTTTGGTTCATTCTCTATTTACAAACAAGCACAGAGTCGCAATACTCTGTTTAGCCTTTGCAGATAGTGAAAAATCGTGTAAAAAAACAAAAGGAATCGAGCAAAATCAGTAGGCCACTAATGGGATCTCTTTTTGACCTCGCTAAAATAGAAACATTAGGAACAACCCCTCATGAGAAATACGAAACTAGTGAGATGAACTGAGCTCCACACCATGATGGCTGCAAGACAGCTCGGCTCCGCCACCCACCCCGCCCAAAATAACGATAAACTCTAAGCAAATATTACAAATATATACAACACCCCAGCAAAGTAACAGGGTAAAACATTTTATTAAATAACTATTTACATAACTATTTTATACTTTTTGTTGCCCGATCCGGCTAGCTCAATCAATCGAGCATGAAACTCATGCACTCTGATAATTCAAAGTTTTGAGGAGTGCTTGTAACACTGTCTGAAGCCTATTTGCACTTGCTACAGCTTCACTATTCTCAATGTAAGTGGGGGCTGTTTGAGGACGTGACTGCATTTGAAAACAATGTGATGCGGTGCCACCCTGAACCGCTTGGCGGAGGCCCCCGAGGGACGGTGTCATGGCGCGGACTCGGAGGGGGCGCTTGGCTCCGGCCCCCTCCGCAAGTCGTGTTGCCCTGGTGTGGCCTGAGATCGCCCCCGACATAGGTGGCCGGCTCCCGGGGTCAAGCGGAACTTTTTGCCTTTTGGTGACTCTTCCATTCTTGACCTTGTCCCACAATCTGTTTCACCTAAAGACACGCTGTAGTGGGGCGCCCCTTTACCGTTTCAGTTGCCATTCCGCCCGCTTTTGCTACACTGTGCCTCTTCCGCTATTCAGCTGTTTACCGCCTGCTCTTTTGACTACAGCATCTCGCTCACCATGTACTTGAGTTGCTCCCGCTCTTGCGGTGCAGCGATAGGCGGCTGCCACAGGACTCTCAAAATGGCGGCCGGCTCTTCAGATTTGGGCGTGGTCCACTAAAATGGGCCTGCAAAACCTTGGAACTCGGACGCTTGTCTGCTAGAGCTTGGGCTCCATTCTCGAAAGCGTCCCCTCAGCCTTGAAGATTCGACAAAAGTCTTGGGGGCCCCCGACTCCCGCAGGCTTCTGGTGGGGAGCGGCTAGCATGATTGCTCGTGGAAGGGCCACGACGGAGCTACGAAATGGTGGTGCTCTCATGCTAACGCCAGCTTCAGTCTGAAACATCCAGAAACACTGTAGACTACCAATTCGATCAGTTCCGGTAGCGCCCCAACGTGACCCGGTAGAGAAAAACTTGCCCTCCCCTCTTTGACTGATGGTTCTTGTTGCCCGTCCCTTCTGTTGTCATTTAACAGAACTATTTAGCCTGCTGAAAGGGGTTGTGTTCCGACCGCTGGTTGGTGGAGACATTTTGACTATATTCTGGACCTGCGTTGTCGCGTAATGCGTCATATGACGCGCCGCGTTAGCGCATCCGGAAGTGCTCCGGTGCGCGAAGCGCAGCTTCCCGGAAGCGATCTGGGGCGCGGCGCGCAGCGCGTAACGTAAGCATAACAGGTCATGTGACTTGTTAATAAAACTTTTCATTGGTTCATTTTACTTTTCTTATTCTAATGATGAAAGGCTTGGTCATATGACCTAAAAATTACGCTTTTTATTACTTTCGAACATTATTTTTTCTTAAACATATGTTATAATGTTCCAGGCTAATGTACTTTCCCGGAAAATTTACAACTGTCCTGCAAGTAAAATATATTCCTTTTTCGAGAAAAAGGGCGTTTCTTCGTCCCATGACGGAGCCGTTGAGCAAAAGAGGCTCGGCCTGCTGTCTTAGTCGCCGATACGCCTGAATATCAGATTCTTATCGATCACTTTATGTTGCAGAAGTAGAAACACAACAGCCCTTGACCATTTATCTTTACTGCGTTCCTGCGTATTATACCTTTTACCCTTCATGGAATTGGACTGCTTTATTTCACTTGCCTTTTACTGATTCTAAAACAGTGACTATTATTAAAAACTTTACCAATGTAAATACTACTACCATGTTTTCTTTTAAAAACCTTTATTGTGAAAATGTCAGTATACAAATACGGGCCTATAACCACGTGGGCCGGCCACGGAGCAAACTGTAATCATATATGATGAGTAGACATTTACACTGTAGAGGAACGTGATGGGCGGGCCATTAGGTTGCAAGAACTAAGGTGTCTAACAGTTGCGGAATCGGTGGATGTACATTTTATAATTAAAATACGACAGAGCCAGTTACAATAAAATTATCTAGATATACATTTGCGGGCAAGTACCATGGGTGACGTTAATTCGAACTTTCAATAGTACAGTAATCAATAACACATCAGAACTTAATATCAATAGGGATGTCGAAATATTCAATCAATTCTCGTCCCCGCCCGCCATGTGCTTCAAAACTGCATACCTATCTCGTGATTTCAAGGTTCAGCAACCAGTACACAACAAGGAGTTACGAGTCCCATTTATTCCGGCGCCATTTTGGGCGAGGACGGGCAGGTCCAGGATATAGTCAAAATGTCTCTACCAACCATCGACTATGATGATGTTCATATGCTGTATTTATTAGAGTAACACTCATCTGTCCACATGAAATTAATTTGCCACAATCTAAACATGTCATTTTAATCTTTCCAAAGTTCTTCTAAATATTTGGGACCGTTTCCCTTGCCTCTGATGCTGTCAGTGCCACTTCTTTGGTGAATGTACTGGCAGGTGGGGGTTCTCCTCCAAATCTCTCTTTTGTGCAGCACTATAATTAATCGGTGCCACCTCTCCATATGACGATGCATGGTATAGTTACCATAACTATATTTTTTTTCGGTTCCTCTGGAGAGTACATCGTGGCAGATGAGGCAGGTAACGTACCGGGCATTTACCTTTTTTGCATGTAGAGGAAAGGAAAAAAAATTCGAGCGTCCGAGTTCTAAGGTGTCCCAGGGCCATTTTAGTGGACCAGGCCCAAATCCAAAGAACAGGCCGCCATTTTGAGAGTCCTGTTGCAGCCGCCTGTCACTGTAGCATCAAGAGCGGCCGAAACTCAGCTGAATGGCAACTGAAACGGTAAAGGGGCGCCCCACTACAGCAGACGAGCCTCCACCTGGGAAGGCTTGTTCACGCCGCCTCCCCCCCCCTTCGGGCACCCCACGCCGTTATTCGGAGCAGGATTGTAGGATGGCCACACCAGTGCGGCAACTTGCTAGACACCACCTCGGTGCCAACCGAATCTCAGCGCCTTGTGGTGTCTTCTATTCAGAAAATATTGTTGTGCTGCCTTCGGCCTATTCGCCGCAAGTGCGCACGCAACTCAGCTGCATAGCGAGTGAAACACCAAGGGGCACCCCACTGCAGCCGAGCAACCTTCATCTTGGGGGCGACGCACAGCATCACATTGCTTTCCAATGCAGTCAGATCCTCAAACAACCCCCACTGACTGACGCGAACTCACAGGCCAACGGAGCGCCCCACGCCGACTTTCGGCGCAGCATTGTAGGATGGCCACACCAGTGCGGCAACTTGCTAGACACCACCTCGTTGCCATCCGGATCTTGGCGCGTTGCGCTGCCTTTGGCCCTATTCGCACATCGGTCCGCTACTGACGCCATCTCACAGGCCAACGGGGCGCCCCACGCCGACTTTCAGCATTGTAGGATGGCCACACCAGTGCGGCAACTTGCTAGACACCACCTCGGTGCCATCCGGATCTTAGCGCGTTGTGCTGCCTTCGGCCTATTCGCACATCGGTCCGCTACTGACGCCATCTCACAGGCCAACGGGGCGCCCCACGCCGACTTTCAGCATTGTAGGATGGCCACACCAGTGCGGCAACTTGCTAGACACCACCTCGGTGCCATCCGGATCTTGGCGCGTTGTGCTGCCTTCGGCCTATTCGCACATCGGTCCGCTACTGACGCGAACTCACAGGCCAACGGGGCGCCCCACGCCGACTTTCAGCATTGTAGGATGGCCACACCAGTGCGGCAACTTGCTAGACACCACCTCGGTGCCATCCGGATCTTGGCGCGTTGTGCTGCCTTCGGCCTATTCGCACATCGGTCCGCTACTGACGCCGCCTCACGTGCCAACGGATTTTCTACGCTTTTTATACCCTATGCCGCATAACAGGTCATGTGACTTGTTTATAAAACTTTTCATTGGTTCATTTTACTTTTGGTTTCCTAATGATGGAAGGCTTGATCATATGACATAAAAATAACACTTTTCATTGGATGAAAACTTTTTTTTTCCCAAACGATGAAAGCCCCACCTTGTTTCTGGATGTTTCAGACTGAAGCTGGCGTCAGCATGAGAGCACCACCATCTCGTGGCTCCGTCGTGGTCATTCCGCGAGCAATCATGGCAGCCGCTCCCCACCGGAAGCCTGCAGGAGTCGGGGGCCCCCAAGACTTTTGTAGAATCCTCAAGGCTGAGGGGACGCTTTCGAGAATGGGGTCCAAGACCTAGCAGACAAGCGTCCGATTTCCAAGGTGTCCCAGGGCCATTTCAGTGGACCAGGCCCAAAAAGGAAAGAGCCTGCCGCCATTTTGAGAGTCCTGTGGCAGCCGCCTATCGCTGCACCGCAAGAGTGGGCGCAACTCAGCTGAATGGCGGATTTTGACACAGTGTACCAAAAGCGGGCGGAATGGCAACTGAAACGGTAAAGGGGCACCCCACTACAGCAGACGAGCCTCCACCTGGGGAGGCCCGTTCCCGCCGCCTCACCCCCCCCCCGGGGCGCCCCACGCCGTTATTCGGAGCAGCATTGTGGGATACCAAAACCAGTGCGGCAACTTACTTGACATCACCTGGGTGCCATCCACATCTCAGCGCGTTCTGCTGCCTTGGGACTATTCGCACAACAGACCGCTACTGACGAGCCACCCCCCGGGACGCCCCACGCCGTTATTCGGAGCAGCATTGTAGGATACCCAAAACCAGTGCGGCACCCAGGCAACATCACCTGGGTGCCGTCCAGAACTCAGGACGTTGTGCTGCCTTGGGACTATTCGCACAACCGACCGCTACTGACCATTGTTCCTTCTTTTTTCCTAAAATTTTTTAAATGTTTTTACTGTTTTTGTTGCGTTGTTTATATTTATAAGTTATTAAAGTTTTATAATCCTACTACTTTGTTGGAGTGCTATATATTTTTAATGTGACACATAATTGTAAAAACTTTAATGTACAAAGAGGCATCCCTAGAATCTTCCGCTTCAGGCTCGGTCCCCTCCCCAATCACAATACAAGATGGTTTTCAGATAGTAGGAACGCGTGTGGTGTGACGGATCTCATCGGGTGGGTGCCTTGATCTACTGTAACTCCTTTGAAGAGGGGTGATTCTTTACAGCTGGGGCCATAAAGTACATCTGCAGGGCTACCTGATAGCCTGGGACCGGCCTGGACAATCGGACACAGAGGAAGAGGAGTGTCAGAGGGTGCGGTAGTGAATAGGGCGAAAGGGAGGTGTCGGGCGGGCACAAAGTGTGATTCTCAGGGAAGAGCAGCGCAGATGGGGGGAGGTTTATTGCCCATGCATAAGACAGAGAGCGGGGGTGACCAGTGCCTGGGGGAGATGCTTGCGAGGGTGGGGAGCCATGCTAAGGATCGACAGCGTGCAGAGAGTGGGTCTGGTCAAGGCATCTAAAATGGCTGCCGTGCACGACAAAAGTGTGGCATTTGAAAAAAAGGCAAGATGGCACAGACAATGTTTTTCAACACTTCCTGATTTCCTTCGAATCGAACGTTAACAGACGTTATCTCTCCCACACTACCGGTCCCCCTGGGCTTAAACGCCGAGATGGTAGGGACTGCATCCCGTGGAGATAGGCCGAGACGTCACTCAGCAGAAAAAAAAGTAAAAAAAAGTCTATAAACATACAATAAGTTAAAAGTCAATCATTCTTGTTTCCTTGTAGTACGCTCCCCAGTCCGCTTCCCGTTACGCTAACCGGGCGCACCCCACCAAAAAAAACGATTTTTTTTATTTTTTTTTGCCACGCGGAGCCCTTTTAAAGCCTCCACATCAAACCTATGGGGTCAGGGAGGATCTACTATGCCCCCTTATGGTCATTTGCCCCTTCGCTTTGGCCTCCTCTTGTCTCTCGATCCTACCGAGAGACAAGATGGCGGCCGCTCCGTACTGTTTGGAATGTTTACAGACACCGGAGAGCCAATCAGCTTCGCTTCGCAAAGCTCCGTAACGCGAAAAGTACGCGAAACGGAGCGCTACCCGGGACGCTGTCACAGATATATATCTTTTTTTGAACGTTAATTTCTCAAAATCCACTGCAGCACATATATTGAGACCCAGCAAAGGCACATCGGGCTACCGGTCCCTACAATTTTGCCAAGTTTCATGCAAATCCATTCACCCGTTCGATTTTTTTTTTTTTTTTGCCCCGCGGGGCCCTTTTAAAACCTCCACATCAAACCTAGGGGGTCAGGGAGGATCTACTATGACCCCTTATGGTCATTTGCCCCTTCGCTTTAGCCTCCTCTTGTCTCTCGATCCTACCGAGAGACAAGATGGCGGCCGCTACGGACTGTTTGGAATGTTTACAGACGCCGGAGAACCAATCAGCTTCGCTTCGCAAAGCTCCGTAACGCGAAAAGTACGCGAAGCGGAGCGCTGCCCGGAGCGCTGTCACAGATATATATCTTTTTTTGAACGTTAATTTCTCAAAATCCACTGGAGCACATATATTGAGACCTAGCAAAGGCACATCGGGCTACCAGTCCCTACAATTTTGCCAAGTTTCGTGCAAATCCATTCAGCCGTTTGAGCTAAAAGTGAGTCCAACCGCCCTATGGAAATTAACATGGGAAAAACGCGTTTTGGGACCCCCCTTTTTTCTCAACCCCCCCTTGACGAACCCCCCCCAAATTTTCAGGGGCTGCTCAGAAACAAAATGTTACATTTTCCTGAAAATTTCAGCCAATTCCGTCCACAAACGCCAAAGTTATTAGACATAGAATTTTCAAAAATCCCATAGAGAAAAAATCCTAACTATATATACCTACTGGCGACCGGCAGTAGGTAATATATATATATATATATATATATATATATATATATATATATATATATATATATATATATATATATATATATATATATATGTATATATATATATCCACAAACTCCCACTCCAACAGGAAACAGGTAGAGGCCACTCGGCGGACAACTTTGAAGGAACTTTAATTGAAACAGCGTTGGCATAATTCATTTCAGCCTTGACGGCCTTCTTCAGATGCTGCTGTGTAACCAAGGTTCACTCTTCCCCCGCCTTTGAATCACCAGGGTTACTGCCATTGGCGGAAGTCCGCTGACCAATGGTCAATTGAATACAACTTAATTGTAGTTTTCCCACAACTACAATTCCCATAATGCTGTAGCTTGGGTGAGTGTTGCATGGCCGTGACTAAGTATACTGGTAAAGTGCAGGGTTAAAATTCTTGAGTCTTGGCACAGATTCAATTGCCGACACCCCTCTGGTCCCCCTTGACGTTCTAACCACGTTGCACGTGTGCCAGCTGTAACGTGAAAGCGGAGTTACAGTGAATACGCTATTCCATATCAGTGATATGCTGCATCCAACAGCTGTCCAGGATACAGGCGTGTGCTTCGGGGTGGGCCGGAGTCTATTCAATCCCTTGAACAAACGACAGGCTGCACGCAGCGGATGCCAGTAAAGCTCCGGCCTCTTTGCAGAACGGGGCCTCTCACGCGTCTCTGGCCGACACGAAAATATCCACAAACTCCCACTCCAACAGGAAACAGGTAGAGGCCACTCGGGGGACAACTTTGAAGGATCTTTAATTGAAACAGCGTTTGCATGATGCATTTCAGCCTTGACGGCCTTCTTCAGATGCTGCTGTGTAACCAAGGTTCACTCCTCCCCCGCCTTTGAATCACCAGGGTCACTGCCATTGGTCGAAGTCCGCTGACCAATGGTCAATTGAATACAACTTAATTGTAGTTCTCCCACAACTACAGTTCCCATAATGCTGTAGGCTTGGGTGAGTGTTGCATGGCCGTGACTAAGTATACTGGTAAAGTGCATGGTTAAAATTCTTGAGTCTTGGCACAGATTCAATCGCCGACACCCCTCTGGTCCCCCTTGACGTTCTAACCACGTTGCACGTGTGCCAGCTGTAACGTGAAAGCGGAGTTACAGTGAATCCGCTATTCCATATCAGTGATATGCTGCATCCAGCAGCCGTACAGGATACAGGCGTGTGCTTCGGGGTGGGCCGGAGTCTATTCAATCCCTTGAACAAACGACAGGCTGCACGCAGCGGATGCCAGTAAAGCTCCGGCCTCTTTGCAGAACGGGGCCTCTCACGCGTCTCTGGCCGACGCGAAAATATCCAAAAAACTCCCACTCAACAGGAAACAGGTAGAGGCCACTCGGGGGACAACTTTGAAGGATCTTTAATTGAAACAGCGTTCGCATAATGAATTTCAGCCCGACGGCCTTCTTCAGATGCTGCTGTGTAACCAAGGTTCACTCCTCCCCCGCCTTTGAATTACCAGGGTCACTGCCATTGGCGGAAGTCCGCTGACCAATGGTCAATTGAATACAACTTAATTGTACACTAAGAAACGAAAGGTTACAGAGACGTTATAGTTAGGCTCAGATTTTACACCCACAAAACCACAGAAATTCAGCATTTAGTTACCTGAACTAACTATAACTTAATCCCCCGCAATGCAGTGCTTATGACCTCACATACTACGTCATGGTCGGTGATATCACTTAGGACATCTCAAATTGCATCACTAATGACATCATTCAGGGAGTGTGTTTCGAAAGCATTTTTTAACTTAAAGATATATATAAAGCTACTGCATACGTTAAATTACTAATATTTCTGTACTATTAACCCCTTAAGTGCTGCCGTCGGCCAACGGTCGTCACGGGCACTACCTCCCCAGTGCTGCGTGCGACCGCTGGACGTCCAGTTCAGCACCGGATAATGGACAGCGCAGCACTGGGGAGGTTTGTTTACTAGCTCCCAAGTGGTTAATGAATGAGGGGCGATGCCCCAAAACTTTTCCCAGGATGCTTGCTTCCGGTCCAGGGAGGATCTGGCTTGGCAGTTCGGGCTAGACTGTTCCCATGAGGAACAGGGTCTAGACTGATTTGCATATGGCTGGGTCTAAAGAGGTGGCTTACAGCGGCAGGCGGCTCAGGTAAGGGCAGTGGGGTGGGGGTGAGGCGGGGCTGGGGAGAGGGGGTCGTCGACAGACAACGGAATAGGTATGATTAAATAAATAAATAATACCTATTCCTTCATCTGTCGGCTTGCCCTCATGCCGCACCCGGCACCACCCCACTGCCCTTACTTGAGCCAGCCACCACTAGTGGCATGGTGAGCAAAAGAACAATAGATTTAACCCAGATCTCTTGACTGGGGATGAATGTTTGATTTGCTCTGCATTCCGATCATCATCGTTGTGTCTTTTGCATTCTATGCTAATGTCATTGAGAGACAGCAAGACAATATAATTACATGACCCACTGCTGCTCTCTACATACACAATTTCAGGGAACGGCTGGAGTGCAGATGTGATATTTAAGACAGTTCTCGTTAGGTGAGGTGCTCCAGAGCAGTTTTACCTGCTGCGAGCAGAGTGATTGAGCAAGTTTCGGCTGGAACCGAGTTCCTGTTTAGTGGTCCTAGTAACTGAAAGGAACGGGACCCGAAAGATTCACTACCAGGTTTGGTCGTAGCTCAGAAGATTCTGTTTGAGTGTTGGTTGCAAGCAGGCATCTGCGGACTCAGGATTACAAAGAGGTGGTTTGGGGAGGAGTCATGTATGGATGCGAATACTATGATGGGACCCTATTTGTAGGTAAGAACCAGCCATTAGAGGTATTGTGAGCTATGTGGGCTTCTGGGGAGATTCAAGAGTGATCTTGTTATCTAGTGAGGGACAACGTATTGGGGCAGACCAACTGCAGTACTCACTAGTGAGTTTAAAGGAAGGAATTTTACTAAAGTTTACTTAGGAAGGAGCAAGCTGAATCACTTGGCTTTTGAAGGAAACGTATGTTAGAGCACGTTTTCATCATATTCAGTGTTAGAAATTTATTGGTTAAGAAGGCACCTATGCTGTATGTAGGTACTGAGGTTCTTTAATTTTGACTCCATCTTACATTTGTCGTCATTTTTGTGTTGCCTTTACACAGGCTGCTCTATTCATGAAGTATCTCTGCCCTTTGGACTGCAACGTGTTGAAAACCTCCCTCTGTCCTTGCTTTGAAATCAATCTCAGACACCAGCTGGCCTAACTGCATACAGACATGTCCTGCCATTACTGATTGACCTATAGGTGCTGTAATTAATTTACTTGTGGGATGGGCAGAAACACGACGTAAGGGGGACGTTCTGGTTATATGATGCCTTGTTCTGAATGTTTTCCTATTGGCTAATATTTTGCAGATCTTGTATGTCCATATTAGGTATTTTTCATGCTTGCAAAAGCTAGGACTGCCCCTTACTTTTGTGTTGAGTTTGTAACTCTAAGCATATAAAAGGCCTCTGTGTTTTGTACTCTTTGGACTGCCTCATTCAGTTGCAAAGGCTCCTGTGTGACGTAGTCTCACTTAATTAAGTTTAATAAAGATGTCTTTTCATATTTCAGCTTCTGTGCCAAGTTCTTTGTATTAGTTAGACCCCTGAGAATGAATATTACAGTTCTTCAAATGGCGCCCAACAACGCGGGCCTCATCAGAGAAGTGACTTTCTGAAGGAGTGATCTTGTCAGGAGACTGAAATCTACTGAGGAGGACCGGACGGGACTCTACTACTCTGTGCACAAGGATTCTGTAGATTCTTTGTCTTTGCAGCCCACAATATTTCTGATCTTTCTGATTTTGATCCTCCACATGATGTCACTCCTGACTGAGAACCTTTTTGGTGTGAGTATTCTAAAAAAGGACCGTTAGGTCATTTAGTGCTTGGCAGTTAGAATTTGGACAACCTTTTGATTGGTAAAAGTAAGGTAGTTTAGTAACGCTTACTGTAGCTTTGGAATTTTGGAATTTGTGTTGGCCAACTTTTGATTTGTATGGGTTTGTATATGCGAATTGCAATTTGTGTAGACAGGTAATGAGGAGATTTTTCTCTATTTGGTTTTGTTGAACGGTGCACGTACGAAAAGTACATTAAGCACTACTTTGATTATAATATTGTATATTCTGCAATATTTTTGCATGCCTGTTTTCAAAGCTCACATAGAAGAATGTGTTGCTTTATTTGGAAGGTACCATAGTGTGATGTAAAATAATTAGCCGGCTCTCCTAGAAAGAATACCTAAATAGGTTTAGGTATACAAACATATTTCTTCCTTGGTGATTCTGTATCCCCAGGGAATTAAAATATGGACATAATACATACAAGGATCTTTTGTTCTGTGCAATTTTATGAATGAGATATGCAGAGCGATTTGTGGTGTTCTGCTAGCCAAAGCTAATGAATTGAGTGTATTTTCGCTTCTTGGACATACATCAGTCTGTTGGGCTGTTTTTGCAGTCTTTTGGAACACAATTGAGAAGCGCTTCTTGTAAATATGACTTACAACTAGTATTTATAAATGGTTTGGTTTAAGTACAGTCTGTGGACTGTCCTTTGTTTCTGTTCTGAGTATTGGTTTGTGGGTTAAATGTGTGTTTAAATGTCTATGTGGTTTTCCCATTAGTACAATTTCTGTAAGTGAATAGGGATGGCGCTATTCACGAAATAAATGGCTAAAGCGCACCGTATTGGGTGTCCTGAGTGTTTGACCCCTTTCTGTTTATGTCTGAAATGAGCTCAATGTCTGGTTGTGGTTTTTCTTGATGTTTTCAGTCTATTAAGCAAAATGTCTAAATGCTTAAAAACTAAAATGTAAATTCACATTCACTAGGAATAAAAAAGCCCCCAAAAACGAAATTGGGTGTTTTGCAAAAAAATAAATAAACTTACAGCATTTTCCTTAGATACATTGTATTAGATATTAACAGGCAAACACATCATCTGAATACATTGGACCTTGCTGTATTGCACACGCATTTTGAAACTTGAAATGTCTTAGTTTTAGTTTTAAATAGACAGCCACCGTGCTCATGTTACAAACATTGAGAGACAAGCTAAATAAACAGGAATATTTATGCAGCCAGGACTTTGCCCTCAGTTGCACGGGTGAAACTTTGCATTTCAGAATGTTGTTTTAAAAAGGTTCCAAAACTAGGGTTCATTCATTTGTATTATAGGAAGACATTTCAATTAAGGGTTTTCCTTTCTTTAAGCATTTCTGTAAGCATATTCTTGGCTCTGTTGCTAAACAATAATTAACCCATGTAATGAAGAAACATTTAAAAATAAAGAAACAGTAACAGATGCTGAAACAAGATAAGGCAAGTGCAAGGAAACTAAAAAGTTAACGATGTCTTGAACATTGATTGGCAATCTCAGATAAAGATCAATCAGGGAAATTTGCTTTGCGAGGTCAGTTTCGGGTGAAGAGGTCAACTTCTTACAGTTTATTTCAGAGTAAATCTGGTTAATGTGTACATGACCTGGGGAGGCCAGGCCACCTTGTTCGTCAGGCTATCTTTGCAGGCCTACGTGGCACAGAGCAAAAAAAAAAGAAAATGAAGTCAGATTCAAGGAATTACAGAACCTTATTATGTGGAATTATCAAAAATGATTGGGTTTATTACAAATAATTATTAATTAAGCAAAATAATTATTAAAAATAAGTGCTACAAAATTCGTTTTTTACTATTCATGAAGCTTAATACTTATACTGTGACCTCCTAGCATTATAATTAAATTTAAGTTATGTTATACTGCATAATGAGGACATTAGCATATAGAATTTCTCTTGGCGCAGGCGTGATAAACTCATTTTTTCAGGATTTGCATGACATATTTCTAATGTCCAATCTCTGCAATTTGTGAAGAACATTCTGAGGATGATTAATAAGTAATGCAACTGTAGGATCTTTATTTTTAAGTGCCCCAAATATCAAAGTCGAATTTGGGTAACATTTGGGCATTTTTGCCATTTACAATAGCTTTAAAATGCTTTAGGCTTCAGCAAATGCATACATTTAGGTATAATACAAATTTGCAGGTTGTTCCCATTTGGGTTTGCTTTTAAATGGCTCAGTGAGCCAATGTGCCTGGTGCAGAGGTTTGAGTTTAATATCAGGGTGGAAGGTTTTAACTTTGGCTGGACATAACTGAGACCTTCATCCATTTAAGGTTGATGAAATGAGTACCATTGCAAACAAGCAATTGTTCTAAAAACTGGTATGTGTGCTATTATGTTCTGCGAATTATTCACAGTAACTGTTTTAATAATCTAAGTATAGAAATAAATTGTAGCCCCTAACAGGAGTAATATATATATCATGTGTTTTAAATAGGGTTTGGTTATTGCAGGTTAGAAAGAGTTGGGAAGGTTTTTTGTGTTTTTCAGCCTTAGAGTGAGGAAGAGGGAGAGGGCTGAGGAGCCCGCAAGGCAGATTTTGACCTTAAGGTCAGTGAGGTAGGATAGGAGTAAGTGTAAACAGATGGAGAAATCATTGCTTGGAAAAGCAGGGCCTTAAGGGGTGTTGGCGCACGGGACACGCAGAGTGTCTGTGAAAGAGTTTTTGGGACGTCAAAATTAAGGTGGTTTAGCATGTTTTCAAAAGATGGTTGGTTACAGTTGATATTTTGTGTGTTATGTGCAGTGTCAGCAGTATGTTGAAAAAGATGTGTTTTTTTTATTATGACTTCTTTTGAAAAGAAATGTTCGTGCGTTTTACATATTTTTGCATTTTATCCTTTTATGAATTGCTCCTGCTGGTCCTGTGTGTCAGAAGCGACACAGTACGTTGTGTTTGACAGCCAAATCTCCACTAACTGGTGATCCGCTGTCAAAAGGAGGGTGAGGATTTTAAGCCTGACAAATTAAGCAGGCCTGAATATTGGGTTTTGGGCTGCAGGTTCACAGTGCGTAAAGTGCGTGCAATGGTGTTGTGTGTTACCGCTTATTTACATATGCTATTGTACTTTGTCTATGCTTTTGTGCTTGATATACAGCGCGTATATCTGATGGCTTGGCATGTGTGTGTTTTTTCTTTTATTTTATGCATGTTTTTGTTTTATGTTGCTGCTTTAGATACTATTACAAGTTCACCTGTGTTGTGAAGGGTTCTACATGACGATGTATATCGCTGCACAACAGTTGGGTGAATTTGTGCTGATACTAAATTTCACAGATATGATTTACAGACAACACTTCACCAGTGTATGTCAAATTTGGCTATATAGTATTGAAGTAAAATAAAAGAGATATACAGGATCAAAGTGTGTCACCTGCTGTTAGTCACGATACTGTCCTCTTCCTTTAAGGAACAGGCAGCCCTAAATTTATGTTTCCTTGATTGGATCTATGGATTAAAATTATAGATTTGTGGGTCTTGCTAAAGGTGACCTAAACTTTTCATTTTTTCCCTGAAAAAGGAACTGGAACATTAGCTGAGAATACCGTATATGGTGTAGCGGCCAGCGGAGGAGCTAACATTTGTGTACTATTTGGACTTTTGTGCATCACCCATACTCTTGGTATTATGTCACAAACTTGACTATCACCCAAGTAATTCCTTGTTCTTCCTATAGATTTTTCTTTTGTTACTTCTCCCCTGACCGATGTCACATCGTGCCTAGCTATTGGAGATTTTAGCTGTGTCCTAGTTCCATTTCTCGTTTCCATATTCCTTTCACCAGTTAGCCCTTTTATTATTTTTGTATTGTTCAGGTTCACACTTCCAGATTGCAGTAATGTACCAGAGACACCCATATTATGTATAATTCCTTTTGTATGACCAGACTGGTTTTCAAGAATTTTCTTTAGGCCTACTTTGATGTTTTCCAGTCTGACTGTCAGGGTAGTGATGGACTGGTTAACTGACTCAATACTATAGTAAGATAAGTTTTCCACCTCAATAGGAGACACCTTACATTTTTTTGAATATGACAAATTCAATGGGTATTCAAATTTGGTTTTTAGTTCCTTTTTTCTGCTGCTTTAATTTTTGGTGGATTAGATGTGTTCTAAATCATGGAGATACCCAGGACTCTCTAGTTCTTGTCTTTTGTTTCCACATTTTGATCATTAGCCTTTGTATTGTATAGTGCACCGGATGCACAGTTGTTAAAAGGGAGGTAACTACATGTCCCTGATAATCTGTATCATGTAATTTCTCTTTAGAGGTGTTCTAGATAAGGAATTTAGGAACACCTAGACGTAATCATTGAGGGAAAGAAATGTTTGCCCCATTAGACAATGCCACTATGTGTGAGGACATCTATTCAGATAGAATTCCCATGTAGCTATCTACCCTTAGATGGTAGAGGATATGCTCTCACATGGAAACCAAATTAAAGAGGCTAGAGGCACTGTTTTGCCTACTGCCTTTGTCTTTGTATTGCCTTTGAGAATGACAGTGTATTTTAGATCACAATAGTCCCATGGCGTATGGCCATTCCTTTGAAGATTGCAGGCCACTTGCTTGCAGTCCCCTTGTTATACAATGAACAGTTTTTTGTACTTAATTGAAGGAAACTAACAACTGCGTCACTAGGTTCTGCGGGATTAAGTCATAACAACCTGCGGAACTCACCCACAATCCCATCAGTGACAGCTATAGATGAAAATTCCCAGCACCCAGAAAAGTAGCAAGACTGGACAGCGATCGCCAGCGCGCCATCTAAAGCATCGCACTTGCTCTATCAGACGGCATTGGACATCACAGAACCAGAATTTCAGTCCAAAAGAGCGCAAGAGAAGGATTCTTGTTGTTTTTGAGGCTTAAGTTTTCCACCTGTCATGTGCTGGTAACCTCTGACAGCGTGCAGTCCCTTGAGCCCCTTGGCCTGAGTTTTGGCCACACACCCCCTTTTCTTTGCTCCAACGGAAGTGCAGTGCACCGGAGGATCCAAGATTGGCAAAAGGCACTACATTGTGGTACCTATGATTAAATGAAAGAGCAGCCCGAGCATCCTCTGACACTGAATAGACAGTGTTGGAGCCTGAAAGTGTTGCTGAGTGTGACAGTCTGTTGCTCTTTCCCGATTAATAGTACTTGGTCTGCATGAGATGATCTGTGCCCATGACTAACGAAGAGCACAATATCTGTAGTGCCTGCAGCACAGGAAATATTGGTGCACTGCATTGAGACATTGAGACTTTTAAGTGAGCTGTGAGTGTTTGCCAGGAGGGCACTCCAATAGATAGTGAGAAACATCATTTTCATGAAAGGCCTGAATGAAGAGGCCCATGCGGAAGAAAACAACAGAAGCAGATTTGATGGACAATAGAAGCCTGCCAGAGAGGCTTCGACGGACTCTGGGTATTTCCCGTGCGATTGCATAGAATGGGTGTTTGGAGACTGATTCTTATTGTTTTACTGGCATTGTCAATAGTCGCTGAAATAACTAGGGGCCTTGAAAATGTTAGCAAAATAATTTTAGGATTTGCCTGTGTAATGGCAAAAGGAGGGCCTGAGGTTCTTTAATTTTGACTCCATCTTACATTTGTCGTCATTTTTGTGTTGCCTTTACACAGGCTGCTCTATTCATGAAGTGTCTCTGCCCTTTGGACTGCAACGTGTTGAAAACACCCCTCTGTCCTTGCTTTGAAATCAATCTCAGACACCAGCTGGCCTAACTGCATACAGACATGTCCTGCCATTACTGATTGACCTATAGGTGCTGTAATTAATTTACTTGTGGGTTGGGCAGAAACACGACGTAAGGGGGACGTTCTGGTTATATGATGCCTTGTTCTGAATGTTTTCCTATTGGCTAATATTTTGCAGATCTTGTATGTCCATATTAGGTATTTTGCATGCTTACAAAAGCTAGGACTGCCCCTTACTTTTGTGTTAAGTTTGTAACCCTAAGCATATAAAAGGCCTCTCCGTTTTGTACTCTTTAGACTGCCTCATTCAGTTGCAAAGGCTCCTGTGTGACGTAGTCTCACTTAATTAAGTTTAATAAAGATGTCTTTTCATATTTCAGCTTCTGTGCCAAGTTCTTTATATTAGTGAGACTCCTGAGAATGAAGATTACAGTTCTTCAGTACATCAGTGGTGTAACAATAACCACTGAAGCCCCGCGTGTGGGGTTGCGCCGAGCTCCATGGGGCCCCTTCCAGCACTGTGCATGGACGGCAGCCCCCGCCTAGGAGCTCCTGACTGGGTCAGGAGCATTGGGGGCCCATGCACTTTGCAGGGGGGCCCCCTCAAGTTTCATTATGCCACTGCCGCCACCTGACACTCAGTCACAGGTGCAAGCTGCTGCACCAGACATTTTGGGCGCTACAACTCACAGGGCCCCTTGCCCCCCAGGCTACTGCTAACGTGATTTGAAAGGTCTCTTCTGGGATCGCTCCTTCCGCTTTTGCTAGCAATGGTCCCTTGCACTAATAATTCAGATCACCATGCAGCGTGCCTGACTCTCTCGAGCTGCATTGATTTCAAACATCTCTCTGACCCCAGGATAGCGATACCTTCAACTAAGTTAATCTGTTTTCATGTCACACAGTGTTTCATTCCACTGGACCGATGGGTCATCTCAGGAATGATTTTTATGTCATTTTAGGAGGTTCCATTCAGCCATCATGTCAACAGACCTCCAGATTTTATATAACTAATCTGTCCTCAGAACAGAGGACATATTGTTACTGCATAATGCTCATCTCAGCAAGTCTCAGATTCGTCAGAATTCTTCACATGTCTCAGATTCCTGATTTGCTTGATATCTCCTATCAACAGCTGGATCAGGAATGTGCCAGCATCTGTCGCCATCAGTTTTTACTTCACTGCCATACTGGAAAATGCAAATCTGCTTCCTTGGCAGGTGCCCTCCAAAATAGTGGGATCCCAGACATTACATATTCTAATGACAGATTTATTGCAAAGTGGTAAACTAGATTACAGTAGCTG
This sequence comes from Lissotriton helveticus, assembly GCF_964261635.1. Classification (NCBI taxonomy): domain Eukaryota; kingdom Metazoa; phylum Chordata; class Amphibia; order Caudata; family Salamandridae; genus Lissotriton; species Lissotriton helveticus. Next base: position 1,583,623,554 of record NC_136067.1, on the reverse strand, counting down.
TAGTCAGTGACAGAACCTTTTGACATGCACAGCAAATGTATGTTTATTGACCTGTTTCATGAATTCGCTTGAAAGGGATTGATTTTTCAGTTTGCCCATTCTTCCATTTTCAGTGTGAACTCCAGCAAAACCCTACTGGACTTTTAGCTTCCTGGTACGTTCAATTGTGTATCACCTGTTTCAGCAGCAAACTGTGGCACCCGGCAAACGTAGCATGGCCGAAAATCAGATGGCACTCGATTGTATTTTCCTTTCTTCGAAGAAATACAGTGTTGACAATTTTTTGTTGATTTTCCTTTACAGTACTCACCTAAGGGAGACGGCTTGTTTAATAGCACAATTAAATCATATATTACATCTTAATTTGTTGTTTTTTTAGACGATTTCAGCATCCCGACCTATTACTAAAATAAGGTCTGAAAATCTACCGTGCAGAAGATGAAGGCAGACTGAGAGGAAGCGGGTATTAAAAGGCAATGGAAATTGTCTGGAATGCTCATATTAAGCAATTATAAAGAAAATTTGGAACAAACGTATGCCTTTGTTTCAGCAGACTGTTCTCATTGCAGTAATACTCCTGAAGAGTCTCTGGAGGAGCACAGGCCTCTGCAGGCAATTTTCAAGTGAATTATGTAATAATGAGGAGCAATTTAAGTGTTTTACTGCAAGCCCACGTAGTTGGTGCGAAAAGCCTCTGTGACACATGACCAGCCTTTGAAGATGTTACATTTTGTTCTGGAGGGTTCTTTGACAATTTCCTTTGAAGAAAGAAAGATGTGCCCTTTACATTCTCAGATCTGCACATTATGATTTCTTCAGAAATTCCACCTGAGCAAAGAAAGTGCCTCCAGCCATTAACTGTTAGCGACATACGAGACCTGCAGGCTTACTTTGGTCCATGGTCAAGTATCTGAAGAATATGTGCAACTATTCATTCATTGTGTTTAACGCGTAACATTTCACCCTTCCTTCACTGCAGACGGGAATGAACGAGTTATTTTCTAATACTTAATTTAACCTAATGCCCCTCGTTGCTTACAACTTTAACACCCATCATAATTCCCACCTGTTACCTTTAAATTGCAATAGGTGCATGGGAAGAGCTAGATGCTGCTTTCTTCTTAGCTATTGCCCCAAGGGTGAGTTAATGTTAATTGTTGTATAGTTCAAAATCACTTTAGTTAAAGTCTGTAAGTCAGTTGAAAGGCAACAGTTAGTGAAACTGACACTATAATAGAATATGTAATTCAAGTGTAAATAGTTACGATTATTTACCACCGCATTTTAAGGGAACACTGGCCTAAAATGTTCAATAAGTTATCAGGAATGTATATGTCCGTTTTAGGCACAACTTTAAAGATGGCTAGGACTGGAAAACAAAAGGGTTAGCCTTCATAATTAATATTTGTGAGAAAGTGAATTATTATTTGGGGTAAATGCTATTCCACCCCAAGTAATAATGTCACTGTCCCTGTTAGTGCTACGTAAAGAAATAATGGACGGAATGCTGATTAAATCATACATTCACCTCCAGTCAAGAGATCTGGGTTAAATCCATTGTTCTTTTGCTCACCCAAGTTTAGACCCAGCCATATGCAAATCAGTCTTGATCCTATGCCTCATGAGAACAGTCCAGACTGAACTGCCAAGCCGGGTCCTCCCTGTACCGGAAACAGGCATCCTGGGACCGGTTTCTGGGTATTACCCTTCATCAGCCAGGCTGGCTTGAATCCAGTGGCAAGGTGAGCAAGGGACCGACATCTGGGCATACCCATCCATCTTAGGGTGAAAAGTGCTACGCAAACAAATGATGGATGAAATACTGAATAAATCATACATTTACCCCCAGTCAAGAGATCTGGGTTAAATCCATTGTTATTTTGCTCACCATGCCACCCCAGTTTAGACCCGCCATATGCAAATCAGTCTTGACCCTGTGCCACATGGGAACAGTCCAGACCAAACTGCCAAGCCAGGTCCTCCGTGGACCGGAAACAAGCATCCTGGGACGGGTTTCTGGGTCTTATCATTCATCAGCCAGGCTAGCTTGAATCCAGTGGCACAGTGAGCAAGAGACCCATGTCTGGGTATACCCATCCCACTTAGGGTGAAAAGTGCTACGGAAACAAATCATGGACGGAATGCTGAATAATTCATACATTCACCCCCAGTCAAGGGATCTGGGTTAATTCCATCGTTCTTTCGCTCACCATGCCACCCCAGTTTAGACCCAGCCATATGCAGATCAGTCTTGACCCTGTGCCTAATGGAAACAGTCCAGACCCAACTGCTTAGCCATTTCCTCCCTGGATCGGAAACAAGCATCCTGGACCGGTTTCTGGGTATTACCCTTCATTAGCCAGTCCCTGTTAGGTCCAGTAACGGTTTCAACCCCTGGTAGCTATGGAACAGAACAGACATTTTTAGCTTAAAAAACATTTACATTATTTAGAAGTACTAAAACAGTTACAACATTGAAAGCACAACAGAATAAAAATCTTAATCCAATTTACAAAAACTAGGAATATTCTAATTAACAAAATTACACTAAGGTAACACAAATCCAATAAGGTGAAACTAAGATGTGCACTTTGAAAGTTTTAGATAAAAATTGCAGCAAAAAGCGCAAAGCCCAATCATGGGCAACCGGTCCTACTACACCGAGACAAGGGTAAGGTTTAAGACTGAAAGTGCTGGAGGGTGTTTTAGATACTGGAATCATATTCGTACCGGTCGGAAATTTTATCTTCTGACTTAGTTTCGGGAATTGTAGTCAAAATTCCTCAGCTAGGCAAGGAAGCAGACTGTGGCTGAGATGGATTCCATTAAGAGCCGGTGAAGCTGTTGATGTTGGTCAGTAAAAGCTCTGTGCATCAAAAATTGCAAATTTGCACACAAGGAAGGTACCTTATCACCCGGATACTTTTGGCGCCATCACCCAGTGAAAATTTCTACCTTCAGACTATGTCACATTTGTGGAGCTCACATTCCTCCAGCAGAGAAAGGTTGCAAGCTGTAGCCAAACAGGGCTACTCGAGAACAGATACCTTCCCTGTGACATTTAGCTAAAATGTATTTGCTGCTTCAGAAAAGTTCTGAGCTTGAGCAACCTGAATCTTTTGCCCAGCAGGAACGCACCTTCATCAGATTGATTTGGCAGGTTGGTCCTGGTTTTCTGTTGGTCTTCCAGGCAAAAATCGTTTAAACATTTCTAAGCCCCAGATTTTAGGGTTAGGCAGGAGGGGTACACCCTGACACTTCACTAAGGGCTCCAGGACCATATGGACACCACAAAGAGATCAGGACTCACTCAGCAGAAACCACTAGCAGGGTCCAGGGCAGGTCCAGTTGGAGCTGGTCAGTTGGACTCTTCAGGAAATTGGGCTTATTGCAGACTTTGTATCCCTGTAGCTTAACAGGAGGTCAGCCAACTGATCCTTGACATCCACTTCTCCATCCTGGGTACAAGTGAGAGCAGCTCCAGCCCTTGAGGGTATCCTTTCAACAACAGCAGGTGCAGTCCTTCTTCTGTTTTCCACTGGTCCAGAGGAGTACTGAAGAGGGTACTAGGGTGCCACATTTATGGCTAGTGTCAGCCTCTGGTGGAGGAAACTCTTGGCCACTCCCTAATCAATGGGGTAAACGTTCCCAAGGGTGACCCTGCCCACTTTTGCATCACCTTCAATGTGTTTTACTGTAAACTATTTCACAGTGCGGTTCTCTAGCTAAAACCGACATGGCATAACATTTCGTCCCCTGTGCCGATCTCCCTGTGCTCTACCAGGGGGTGGTTATGATGATGGGCAAACCCTCCCTGTTGGTCACACAGTATTGTGGACAGCCTCTCTTCTACTGAGATGGGTGCCTGACTTTTTAGCAGGTCAATAGAGGAGGCAGGGTCAGGTCTAAGTTATATCTGCCTCTGACAGGGTAGGCACCATTTAAAGTTAATTAGGTCCAGAGAGAAAAACATCTCCCCACACCCAAGCCCTTTGTCCACTGTCTGGGAACAATACACGTTTCACCCCAGGGGAGCCATCAACAGACAGGTGACATAGAACACTGGCAGAAAGTCACATTTGGCTCATGCAGAAAAATGCCAACTTTAAAAAACTGTCATTTTCAAAATAGTATTCTAAAATCCTACTTGACTCCTAAGTTAGATTTTAAATTACTATTTAAATGAGCCCTTGAATAATTTTCCTAGCTTTTCCCAACTAAATTACAAACTTAACTAAGTTAAGCAATATAAGGTGTTATAATGTAACCCTATGTTTTCCTATGGGAGAGCCTGCATTACCACAGCAAAAGACAACTGTAGAGATTTTTAACTGCCAGGACACTGAAGATGCTTCTTTAATTATCATGCACTCTGCCCTATGAGCATGTAGAGCTTTCTTTTGGTGTGACTTATACGTTTTAAAAAGGAAGGTTTAGTACTGGCAAAAGGTTTATTTTCCAAGTTGAATGGGCAGTTTTAAACCTGCAGCAGCAGGCCTGGAGGCATGCTTTTCATGGTCACTTTAATGGTGGCTGAATATGTACTGCAGTCCGTTAGTGAAATTAAACTTACCATATACTAGGGACTTATACAAAAGTTAAATTTGCTAATTAAGCGTGTAGCCAATTTCAGAATATTTTAGGGATAAGAGGATTTTGAACTGGGGCCTGATTAGCAGTGTTATAGTGTTAAGTAAAAAAAAGCTGACCCTCTGCAAATATAAATGTTGCTATGCAACCTATTTATGTATACGTGCATTTCAAATTGCATTTCCAATCACATGCACATTCATCACACCTGGTTTGAGATCAGGAATAGCACTTCAAGCCCTTACCTTAGTATGGTTCCTCTTACTCTTGCATTTGCAAAGTCACTTCTTCCAAACGATTTTGCTCAGCAATGGTGGATAAACATATTAGAACATTGGAATGTGGAGCACTCCATTGAATACAATGGAGTGCTCTGAGCTTCTCCGAGCCGGTAAAAGCCCACAAAACAACATTCCAATGTTTTTTACAAAGGGCTCTCATAGCTGGACAATACCGGCCATTAAAGGCCCTCTCCCTTGTTAAAGCCCCTCGCCTTCGGCGTGGGCCTTTAACGCTGGTGCGGGCCTTTAGTGGGCGGTATAGCCTGCTATGGTGGGATATAAGGCCATATTAAAAATCCAACTTCAAAGAGAAACAATAGAGAGAGAAAAATACAATTTTAGTATGATAGGAGAAAAGAGTACACCAATTGTAAAAGGTGCACATATACACCCTCTATATTTGAAGTACAATTGCTACTTATAAAGGATTCACAAACATATTCGAGAGTAATTCCACTACCATCATTGATTTTCCAGATGTACTGCCTGAGTAAGTTAGATGGAAATATGTATTTTCACGTTTACCTTTTTCAGCTTCTTACCTTTGTGAAACTCCTTCCTAGTCTTCACCAAAATAACATTTGGGAGCATTGACTACCTATTCCCAAAAACATTACTCCATCCGTCCTTTTGACATGAAATTAGCCAAAAGTTTCCCAGCTGGGAATGGCCACCCAAGAAAATGTCAACACAATGACTATCATTGTCATCACAGTATGAATAATAGGCATGCTGTGGGAAAACAGATGCCTGACTTATCTGGGTGTTAAAATATATCACAACCCTGTAGATCTACTAGAGGGTAACATAGTGCGAGCGATACGAAGCACCAAAAGTAATTTTGAGTTTTGGGGGATGCTCCCGCTGTCAATGGCAGGGAGGGTAGCACTATTAAAGATGGGCACACTGCCTAGGCTGCTCTATTATTTTGGATCGCTGCTGCTCAGGATCCCGCACAGAATTTTTGCCCAACTCAAAACACTGATCACAGGGTTTCTGTGGGGTACCGGAAGGCGGAGATTAGCGCTTACCACCATGATGAGGCCCAGGGCAGAGGGGGAATTTGCAGTGCCAGATTTTGAAGCCTCCTACTATGCAGCTCAATTGCAGTGGTTCACGAAGTGGATTGCGGGACGTCTCCAGAACGCGGAGGACCCTCGAGGCTCGGATCCGAGTTTGCAGCTCCTATCCCGTGTGTTGTTGTGCCTCCCCTTGTGAGATGGGACAGCTCCTTCGGATCTACGGGCAGTGTGCCGGTGTTGGAATCGGTCCTTTGGACAGGCGCAGATAAGCTCCCTTATGCGCCAGAGATTCTGTTGTTGGTCTGCAAGGCACTGCCCCATGGTGGGGACTGGCATAGGTTACGAACATGGAGGGAGGCGGGGATCTCTACTATCGGAGATTTATATGAGGACAATACCTTGCTCCCTTTTAATGATCTATTAGAGCGGTACAACCTCCCAAGAGGGGATTTCCTGCTACACACTGCCCTGATCATCCCTCTCAGCTGCCATCTTTCATCCCTAATTGAGCCTGAGAAATCCAACCTTAAAGAAAGAGTAGTCCCAACCACTATAGATGGAGTCTTAGGATCTGATTTTCATTCTCAAATATTTCTCAGTCCAAAATAATTGATATTACTAATGAAGAATGGTAAATGCTTAGATATTTTAATGGTTGTAGCAAGAAATAATGCACCCTCTATATTTCCTTCAACACTTTATAGCTTTTTAGATCAGGGAAACCATAATGAATAGATTTGCCCCGTAGATCCAAGGTTCAACTATCTCCTTCCCTTCCTTTATGCCCTTAAATTATTTCTCCTTTGTTGATTTTGAAAGAAGTTCAACCTTATGCTGGAGTTGCACATTTATTTTCCAAGATCACCTGCTTCTTTAGTGGTCTGTGACACAAAATGTTCTATCTTATTTAATCCCTTTGCAATGTTTGTGACCATGGCAGTTGTTTCAGACTATTGTTATCTCGAATTGGGTGGGTCCTCCCAGAAGAGTGAAATGGGGCGCATTACCCTGCAAAGCTTATATGTCTGAGTTAGCATTAAGTTCTCCTGAGTGAGGCAAGTGGGATGGTTACTGTCATTGAGGGGGGTGAGTTTTTTAACTTAACAAATCAATATCATCTGTGTTATATTGTTTTGGTAATATGGTCTGTTATATCTTTTAATTGCACTGAGTGCGAAGATGAGGTGGAGGACACCACAATGTTGTGCTTGAACAACTGCTTTCGACCCATGTCTGAAGAACTATTGCACCCAACCAAAACACCAGCCCCAGAAATAGTCCCAGGTAAAAACAAGCACCAAAGCAATGGGGATGAGCCACTTCCCAAACACCAATCAGGACACAAAGAAAAACTGCATGAAATAACCAAAAATGGGTCCGAAGACATCCTACAATCTTTCCCGAGCACCCCCGTTTCCAGCCAATCCAGCCGCACAGCGACCGTGACCCAGAAACACTGCCCCAGCCACCAGTGGACCTGCGGACTCCATCACGGCATCCACATGCAAATGATCCACACCACTCCAACGAGGAGCCACAGGAGGCATCTGCGCAGCTGGAGGATCACCGCCAGATGCACCGTACAGGCTATAACCATCACCCGAATACCGCTGGCCCTGCCACGAAGGGGACAACAGCCAAGGTAAGTCTCACTCGGGAGACTAAAAAGAACAGGAAGTGATGGGGTGGGGGCTATTTTTAGAAGCTGAGGATGGGTCTTGGAGAGGCAAAGGGCCTCATTGGTTAAGAAGGAAGGTGAGGGAGGGACAGGAGGTAATGTTTAATAGAGAGAGGTGCGTTGATTTGGAAAATGCTGCTGATTGTTTGTGTTGAACTGGGGCTTTTTGCTCTGATCTGAGTCTTCTTAAAATACTACTCATGAAGCTTACCTTCCCTCTGTCCTTCTTTATGACTCTACATTCCAATACTGGTTCTATTTTACAATCTGCAGGCCTTCTCCTCCCCTGCACGAACAAAAGGCAAAAGTTGAGCTCAACACTCCTGCTTACCTACTGAACCAGCCCAGACAGGCACCCAGTAGTGATGGATATTCCCAGGGAGAATGCAGATGCACCACCTACTTTAGCAATACAGTATCATTTTTCTTTTAACAATCATATATTTTTAGACCTGGGGTTGGGGCGCTCCTCCATAATTTGATTCTTTCAAACCTAGAATACAGAACATTTAGATGTCTGATAACTTGGGTCTCTGTGGCAGGAGGACAGATTGCACTGCAATTAACCAAATTGTTCATACTCATTCCTTAGTTTCCTTCAACAACAGATAGATCACAAATAGTGTGCTGCTCATTGCCCGAGATGAATATTGCCCTTGTGTAGTGTTTGTCTTTGTCTCACCTTTCCCCAAATCCCCTTTCCCAGCCATTCATTAAACCTTTATTGAAGTGTGACTTAATTTATACCATAATTGGATCACACACTAGGGGTGGATGTGGTGAAAGTGAGACCAACTCACTGTAGGATCTTCTTTTACCTAAGCAATAGCCAACTATGGCCCCATTTACCCAACTTGATATAGAATAACATCAGTCGTCAGCATCATCATGCAGGCCTTGTGTTTCGTAAATGCTTAACCTTCTCCACTCAGACTTTGAGCCCACTTTTCATGACTCGAGGATTTCGTAAAATTAGTTTTAATTAAATACTACCTCCCAATTACTCAGAAGAAGTTACTACTACTGCTATTTTTTGTTATTTTGTCACTATCAATTACTCTTTGTTGTGTCATGTAGTAGTAATTATTTGTAAAGCTATGATATTATTTTAACCCACAAACTCAGTTTTTTTAATTCCATTTAGTTGCTTGTAATGTACAATCCTTCCGATTAATACTACAGTTGGAGTTAATCTGGGTGGGAGTGAGACTTCACTTGTGAAGTTATGATTCCTTCCCTGTTATTGCTTTATCTATATTAAGGTGAAAGAACTATGGAGTGAAGTGAACTAGTTATCTTAGTAAGTAAGCAACTAACTGCTACTGCAGATAAGTTATCTATATATATAAAAACGAATGTCTGTCTGTCTGTCTGTCTGTCTGTTTGTCCTTTATGCATTACTACACCATTCATCCGATCGCCATGAAACTTTGGGAAGTTGTTGAGTACAACCCCGTGAAGGTTTCTCGCATACATTTTTTTTAAATATCGGCCCCCCATGGCCCTCATAATTTTTCGAATACTGATGTATGCACCAGATGGAAAAACAACAAATCGTGTATCCACAAACACTCGAATAAATAAATAGAATTAAAAAACCATTCATCCGATCGCCATGAAACTTTGGGAAGTTGTTGAGTACACTCCCGCGAAGGTTTCTGGCATACATTTTTTTAAAATATCGGCCCCCTAAGGCCCTCATAATCTTTTGAATACTGATGTACGTACAAGACGGAAAAACAAAAAATTGTGTATCCACAAGCACTCAAATTAATAAATAGAATTAAAACACCATTCATCCGATCGCCATGAAACTTTGGGAAGTTGTTGAGTACACTCCCGCAAAGGTTTCTGGCATACATTTTTTTTAAATATCGGCCCCCAGGGCACTCACAATCTTTCGAATAATGATATACGCACAAGACGGAAAAACAAAAAATTGTTTATCCACAAGCACTCGAAGAAATAAATAGAATTTAAACAGCGTTCATCCGATCGCCAGGAAACTTTGGGAAGTTGTTGAGTACACTCCCGCGAAGGTTTCTGGCATAAATGTTTTTTAAATATCGGCTCCCGAGGGCCCTCATAATCTTTTGAATACTGATGTACGCACAAGACGGAAAAACAAAAAATCGTGTATCCACAAACACTCGAATAAATAAATAGAATTAAAACAACATTCATCCGATCACCAGGAAACTATGGGAAGTTGTTGAGTACACTCCCGCGAATGTTTCGGGCATAAATTGTTTTAAAATATTGGCCACCCAGGGCCCTCATAATCTTTCGAATACTGATGTATGCACCAGACGGAAAAACTAAAAATCGTGTATCCACAAGCACTCGAATAAATAAATAGTATTAAAACAACACTTTGAAATGTTTTCCATATTAAAATGAATATGTTTCAATAAAAATGACACAATGTAAATTGAATGTTATCATAACGAGTTTCCTTTAATTTCCTTTCTTCGGAGATCGCAGCAACGCGCGATGGGTAAGCTAGTCTATATATATATATATATATAAATGAATGTATGTCTGTGTGTCTGTCTGTCTGTCTGTTTGTCCTTTATGCATTACTACACCATTCATCCAATTACCATGAAACTTTGGGAAGTTGTTGAGTACACTCCCGCGAAGGTTTCTGGCATATGCATTACTACACCATTCATCCGATCGCCATGAAACTTTGGGAAGTTGTTAAGTACAATCCCGCGAAGGTTTCTGGCATATGCATTACTACACCATTCATCCGATTGCCATGAAACTTTGGGAAGTTGTTGAGTACACTCCCGCGAAGGTTTCTGGTATAAATTCTTTTGAAATATCGCCCCCCCCAGGGCCCTCATAATCTTTCGAATACTGAATTTTTCCATTTACGGAATACCAGGCGAAGCGACAACGTATAAGTCCATCGATACTGTGATGAATCAAGACGAAGTTGTAATTACCCAACGGAATTTTTGAAAGCACTGAATTTGCCAGGTATGCCACCGCACATTTTAACATTGAAAATTGGCGTACCGATCATTCTTCTCTAAAACATCAATCCACCACGACTTTGCAACAGTACAAGACTTTCGGTGAAAAAGAGGATGAACAATGTCATTGAAGCTACAATTTTGAATGGGAAATTCAAGGGGGAAGATGTACTGTTGCCACGTATTCCAACTGTGATGAATCAAGACAAAGTTGTCAATTACCCAACGGAATTCTTGAATCCACTGGATTTGCCAGGTATGCCACCGCACATTTTAACATAGAAAATTGGCGTGTCGATCATTCTTCTCCGAAACATCAATCCACCGCGACTTTGCAACGGGACAAGACTTTCGGTGAAAAAGATGATGAACAATGTCATCGAAGCTACAATTTTGAATGGGAAATTCAGGGGGAAGATGTACTGTTGCCACGTATTCCAATGATCCCAACAGATATGCCTTTTGAACTCAAACATTTATAGTTTCCGGTGCGACTCGCTTTTGCAATGATCATCAACAAAGCACAAGGACAATCGCTGCAAGTGTGTGGACTAATATGGTGAATCTGTGCTTCTCACATGAACAACTGTATGTGGCCAGCTCACGCAAAGGAAAACCTTCTGATTTATTCGTGTACGCACCAGACGGAAAAACAAAAAATATTGTGTATCCACAAGCACTTTGAAATGTTTTCCATATTAAAATGAATAAGTTTCAATAAAAATGACACAATGTAAATTGAATGTTATCATAACGAGTTTCCTTGAATTTCCTTTCTTATGAGATCTCAGCAACGCGAGACGGGTAAGCTAGTCATTTATATAGGTTGTTGCAGTCAATATAGGTCACGGCTCATGGCATCATCCCATCTAATGGTCATGATAGTTGCAGAGGTACAAATAACTAACTATAACTAACTAACCGGTATATACTTTTATAAGTAGATTTTTAATAAACAGGCTGTGTAAAAAGGCAGCAGTGCAAAGTAAAACACACATAAGCTACTTCAGGCATAAATTGTGAAGAAATAAAATGTTCCCCTTTACTTTTTATACAAAAAAAGCCCACCCTCTCCCCCACAACAGGCCCACCCCTCTCCCCAAACAAATTGATCCATCCCCAACCAATGTTCAAGTAAAAGTTCTAGCAAAGAACATCGAGTCCCAACTTCCTTCTCACCCTCTACACCCTCAACAAGTCCCTCTCACTGAAAAAATGTTTTTTAACAAAGGGCTAAAAGAAGGTATTGTCCATTTGGGTCTGGAGCTGGTCCTGGCTCCGCTCAATACGGCCCAGCCAGCTCTCCATTCGCCTTTCCATGTGGTCAACCCCCTGCAGGATCGGCCGCAGAAATGGCCTCTCAGTGTCAGAACGGTAGGGGAGGCAGCAATTCTAGTCCGGGCACCTTACAGCTGTCTACGGCACCAGCGATGGAATGGCTGGGAGTCTGGAGGCTGTGTGTGACTGGCTGCACTGGGGTCTGGCTTAGGTGCAGCTGTTTCAGCCTCTTTGTCTTCATCCGCCTGGGCCACCAGCCACCCACATTCCAGCTGGATAGTCTCCCTACTCTGTCGCTGCAGCAGGGCTGCTATCTCAACACATTCATTCACTTGGCAGTAAGGAAAGGAAACTTGACTTACTCTACTGAAGGGTGAGCTAGAAATTAGGCTGGAAGGTAGACCTTTTGCTATAGAATAGAGGGGTTTCACTGATTATCAATTTGTCTTGCATCTAAACTTTGGCTTATGCAGGCTCTGTAATAGACGAAAATCTAAAGGGAGAAATCTGAACAGGCATAAAATTAATCTATTAAGGGAAATCATGAAATATTTTGGAATCACTTCACATGGCCATAGAAATGTGGCACATGCCAAGAATTAATTTCTCAATTTTTTGGTAGGAGTAGATGGAAGAATTTAGGAATGAATAAAGGAGTGAAGTATTAAGAGGTGATTGAGTGCGTGCAGGGAAGCATACCTTGTGTGTATGGTTTGCAATGTATTGAAAACTTTGTAAATGCTGCTTCAACTGAAGCAGACACACATTGCACAGCCAACACTACAGTTACAAATTAAACCATATTGCTCTTCGGTCATGTGTAGCGAAATTCCATGGGCAGGGAGGTGGTTGATAAATGTTGATGGGTCGGATACATATCTCTCTAGAATAACAAATACAGTGAGTCACAGGATTAGAAGAATAAAAATCCTGCCACTTTGAACCATAGCGTTGACATCCATAAATAAAGTGAGTGAAGTAGGTGAGCAGCATGCCCCTTTCTAGAAGAGCTCCCTTGTTTATTAATCCAAGAAATTATTCAATCACCCTTTCATTCTTCCGACTATATTAACCCATAGCCACCATGATTTAAGCTTTACTTTCTCTCATCCAGTCGTTCACCAAAATTTCCAATCCATTATCCATCCCACTAGTACTATCCACCCTTTCTTTCAATCATCATTTCACCCATCCATCCACTTACCCAATACTCATCTATGCATCCTTTCACCCACACATACATCCTTTCACTCATATATGATTTCACCCAGCCTTTCTTTTCACTTTTTGTTCTTTCCAGTTTCCATCAAGCTATAATTTTTAGCTTTGTTAGAAATGGGGATCTCTGGTTGTCAGGTTGTTACCCAGTCCAAGTAAGGACCCTTTTTCTAGTCCGGATAAGGAGGATACACTACTGAAACAACCCCAACTCACCCCCCTTAGTAGCTTGGCACAACAGTCAGGCTTATCTAAGAGGCAGTGTGTGAGGCATTTGCACATAACCAACAGTAATACAGTGAAAACATTACAAAAGGGCACCACACAAGTTTTAGAAAAATATCCAAAATGGTATCTGATAAAACAAGATCAAAAACAATAAGAATCCACCATAATCCATCATACAGCTCTCAGAAATATCAAAAATCAAAAATAGACTTATAATACAGCTCACTGAAGTCCATAGCTCCATCCGGGGCAATAACGGCATCGTGAAAAACAAATCCAAACAGTTCTGGCTGACCGAGGTGTCGCGGGTCAGCTACAGTGTCGGGGAGACCCGCTAAACAGTACCTCTTTAGAAATGTAGGATGTCAGTGACCTCTTGTTGAGCTCCGAAGAACTGGCATCAGCAGGCGTCAGTTCCGGACTTCAGTGCAGGAGTCGTCAGGCCCTTGAAGTCATATGTGTTGTCGATCAAACTCCTCATGGTTCAAGTTGGGAGTGCGGGCATTGGCAGACATCGGCTTTTCTGTCTGTGGCCTCAGGTCGCGGTGCAGGCAGAAGCTCGGCGACAGTCGTCCGGCGGCAGTGGTGAGACCAGGATTGCAGTGCCAAGTGATGTGGTAATCGTTGCAGTGCTGGCAGGTCACGGTGCAAGCAGCGGCAGCGGCATTACTGAAGCACTGTTATCGGGAGATGAACTGGAGTCGATGCTGCAGGTGCCGGTAGGCCAAGGATGTGGTGCAGGATTAGGGCAGTGCGTCGTGTAACCTACGAGCTGTGCCCTCCAACCATGGTGCAAGTAGCAGTGTCGATGTTACCAAGGAGTGGCAGCATTGAGATACCAGGGTGGCGTTGTGAAGCAAAGCAGTGCAAAGTGTGGTGCCCGCAGGTTGCCGTGAAAGTAGCAGCTCATTGGAGGTGGCGAACGATGTTGTCGGTGAGACCTGGGTTGCAGTGCAAAGTGCAGCAGTGCCCTCTGTGGTGCCTTCGGACTCAGAGCCGGCAGTGGCATTGTTGATGGCATCAGGTTGCTTTTTCTTCTGTTGCAGCACAAAACTCACATTTCCCAGTGCAGACAGCAGATTAACTTGAAGTCTTTGCAGTTCCTGAGACTTCTTGAACAGGGGACAAGCTCTACCTCAAGCCCTCGGAGAAACTTAAAGATGTTGCAGAAATCTCAGTCCAGTCATTTCTCTGCCCAAGACACAAGCAGCCATTGCAGGCCAACGCAGCAAAGCACACAGCAAAGTGGTAGTTCTTACACAGCTTCTCTAGCTCTTTTCCTGAGTAAAAACATTTTCTAAATTTGGGTCTGGGCCCCTATATTTATACCACATTTCCCTTTGTTCTCTTGTGGTAGAGATGCTCTGTGTTTAGTCCAAACCAGTTCTGTCCTTCCAGGCCCAGCTTCCTGGCTGGCGGTGGAGATGGCATTGTGTAAGGCTGACCAGTCCTATTCGGGTGCATGGATATCTCCTCACACAACTCTAAATGCAGCCCTGGTCTATTCAACCCAGCCCTGATTCATCATAGATAGACAGGACACACCTCAACCTCCCCAGTGGCTGTCTAAAATAAATGCACATCCCAAGCACCTATCAATCCAAAGCCAGACAGTCAATCCACAAACCAGCTGAGGCACACTGGATGGTTAAGCAAAAAAATGCCTACTTTCTAAAAGGACTCACTGTGCTACCGGATTCAAGCTATCCTAGCTGATGAAGGGTGAAACCCCGAAACCGGTCCTAGGATGCTTGTTTCTGGTCCAGGGAGGATCTGGCTAGGCAGTTCAGGCTGGACTGTTACCATTAGGCCCGGGCGGTAAATTCCATTCCCTTCGCGGAATTTGGGTAATTTTGCGTTCCGCGGATTCGTGGAATTTTTTGCTTGTTCACGCTTTCAAAATGCATGTTCGCGACATACACAATACCACCAAAACACTGAGTCAAGTTATAGAAGCACAAATCATATGAGCAACGAGAGTAACAACTATTTCCTGCCATGACACAAGTGAACATTGTCACTTGGAATGTGAGAGGTATACACACATCTGCAAGTCACTACTACATATACTCATACCTGCAGCACAGACTCACTAACATGACACTCTTACAAGAAACACAGACAGAAGCAGACCACCTTCGCAGGCACTGATAAGTGCAAGTGTTTAGTACCAATTACTCATCACAGGCTAGGTGGTGCTAATATGGGTAAAAGTGGGGACCACATAGATAGTAAAAGAAGTGTAAGCAGATGAGGAGGGCTCATATGTGTTTACAAAGGGCAGGTTGAATGGCCCCAGTGGATTGCTTGTACACCCCTAACTCTGAACAAGCCTCATTCCTCCTCAAACTAACAGATGTTCTGGCCCAATGGAGTGGGATCCACTGGCTGATAGGAGTTGACTTCAACTCCTTCGAAATGGCGACATTCCCGGAAAGCTGGAAGCACGCCAAAATCAACGCCCTCCTCAAAAAGGCCAAGGCGGACCCCAAAGACCTCAAGAACTTCCGGCCCATCTTCCTGCTCCCGTTCCCGGTGAAGGTCATCGAGAAAATCGTCAACATGCAACTGGCCCGGCACCTGGAAGACAACAACATCTTGGACCCGTCCCAGTCCGGGTTCAGACGAAACCATAGCACCGAGACAGCCCTCATGGCCGCCACAGACGACATCAGGTGCCAACTAGACAACGGCGACACATCAGCCCTCATCCTCCTGGACCTGTCAGCCGCCTTCAACACGGTCTGCCATCGCACTCCAAAGACACGCCTCCTAGAAGCCGGAATCCAAGAGAAGGCCCTTGACTGGACCACGTCCTTCCTCTCCGGCAGAAACCGTAGCGTCTGCCTCCCACCCTTCCGAACCGAGGCCACCGACATCATCTACAGCGTACCCCAGGGCTCATCCCTCATCCCGACATCTACATGGCCCCCCGCGCACAAGTGGCCCGCCAACACAACCTCAATATCATCTCCTACGCTGACGATACCCAGCTCATCCTCTCCCTCACCAAGGACCTGCACACCGCCAAAACCAACCTCCACGAGGGAATGAAGGCCATCGCCAACTGGATGAGGAACAGCCGTCTGAAGCTGAACTCGGACAAGATGGAGGTACTCATCTTCGGACCCACCCCCTCAGCCTGGGACGACTCCTGGTGGCCGACCACACTGGGAACAGCACCGACACCCACCGACCATGCACGCAACCTAGGATACATCCTCAACTCCTCCCTCTCCATGTCTAAACAGGTGAACGCCGTCTCCTCCTCCTGCTACAACACCCTCCGCATGCTCCGCAGGATCTATAAGTGGATCGAAACAAGAACAGTGACACAGGCCCTCGTCAGCAGCAGCCTGGACTATGGCAACGTACTCTACGCAGGAATCCCAGCCAAACACCCGACTGATCGTCAGCGTCCCCCGCCGCAGCCACATCACCCCCCACCTGAGAGACCTACACTGGCTTCCCTGTCGACAAGAGGATCACCTTTAAGCTCCTCACCCACGCACACAAAGCACTCCACAACGCCGGACCAGCCTACCTGAACAGCAGACTCAGCTTCTACACCCCCACCCACCAGCTCCGCTCATCCAGCTTCGTCCTCGACGCTGTTCCCCACATCCAACAAACAACCTCCGGTGGCAGATTCTTCTCCTACCTCGCCCCCAAGACCTGGAACACCCTCCTTACCCACCTACGGCAGACCCAAGACCTACTCACCTTCAGAAGACTCCACAAGACCTGGCTCTTCGAGCAGTAGCGGCACCCCCCCCTCAGCGCCTTGAGACCCGCACGGGTAAGTAGCGCGCTTTACAAGTACTCTGATTGATTGATTGATTGATTGATTGTACTTAAAGTTGATCTGGACAGATCATTCCAAGCCTCCAACATGCACCACAGCTTTGTCAACTTTGCAAATGTTGACTGCCTGGCTCACTTACTAGTCCCTGATAGATATATGGTGTGACCATAATCTTGATAAATGCATATACTTCTTTAATGCTCCTGTGCAAGGACTACATGGCAGATTAGACCGCAGAGTGGGATCACCTTCATTACTTCCCCTGATTAGACAGATGGAATACTTAGGGTGCACACACTCCGATCACAACCCTCAGCACATGCAGCTCACATGGGGCTCAGGCCCACTGCCCACCACCTATTCCCCTCAGCTGTCTCCAACCAGCAGCGCTATAAGACTCAGCATTCCGGGCATCTCTGGCGACTGCGAGAGCAGAGTTCTTTGAGGCCAACGAGGGTTCAGCAGGGCGCACATTACTAGAATGGGACACTTACAACACCACTATCAAGGGGCACAGCCTGAGGCTCACATGGTACATTAGCATACAACTGAGTGACATCGTTAGCGGGATTGAGCACAGGGTCTTGCGCTATGAGGCAGAAGCAGTGATGCACCCGGGGGAGGCACAGCGACTAGACAAAATGTGCAGAAAGTGCATTGAGTTGCTGGAAAGGCTTATATGTCTGAATTACGCAGCACATTCTGTGCACACACATGCAAAATTGGATAGAGCGGGTCAGTTACTGGCATGGTTATTGCATCAGGCACAGACTCCTCAACCAATACACGCTCTGCTTACAAGAACAGGGCACAGGATATACACACAACACAATATCGATGCTGAAATGGCGCAGCACTATGCAGCGCTGTACGAGTCCACTCTTCAGCATTATCAAGTGCGCATAGACACCCTCCTAACTCTTTGAAGCTGCCAGCAATCTCACATTAGCAATGCTAGGTGCTAAATGCACTGATAGCTCTAGACGAGATCTGTGAAGCTATTGTGACACTAGCGATAGGCAAAACCCCCGGACCTCACGGGTTACCTGCTGAATACTACAAGGCCTATGCTGCGGCCTTGGCTCCGCAGCTACACGCCCTGTACACTGTGCCCCTGGCAAAGTCAGTCTTTCCCTCATCACTTCGCGAAGCATTCCTAGTCTAATTGCCAAAGCCTCATAGAGACCCCCACTAGCCTAGGCCGAGGATCATACTGAACTTTGGCTCTATTGAATACTGATTATAAGATACTGGTAAAAGTATTGGCCAACCGCTAAGTGCCCATAAATTCCTACCATGAAACATGCTTATCAAAATGGGTTTGGGCCCACCCGCAACAGTTCCTTAAACCTGAGGGGATTTTTTAGAGTAGCCTCATACTCGACCGGTCGATGGCCCTACTTGGGATGATTTCTCTTGGATCTTGAGAAGGCCTTCGACTCCCTAGAATGGGAATATTTATTTGCTGCATTACCATGCTATGGGCTTGGAGAAACTTTCATTTGCATGGCCAAGCTGCAATACAGGGAGGCAACAGTACGAGTACGAACAGGCCCTTACATTTCTACTCTGATCAAGGAGGGGTGCCCACTATCCCCGTTGTTTTTTCATTAGCTCTAGAACCGCTAGCGGAGGATAATCAGACAAGAGACGTGGACTGGAGCATCCCACTAGGGGACGACATAATCTCATTATATATGGAAAACCTTAGAGTATATATCAAAGACATCAGAGAGTTGCACACTTTTAGAGACTTCGCTGTCCTGTCGGGGCTACGAGTACATGCAGCAAAATCATGTCTCTACACTTTTGATCATACCTGCTCGGACTCGTTGAATGAACTCAGTGGAGTTCACATAGAATGGTTAACTGATGCTTTTCGCTACTTAGGAATAAGAATTTATAGCCAAAATGCGGACCTCATGGAGTGCAACCAAGGTAGGCCACTGACGTCCATCCAATCCCAGATATCTTTCTGGGCTACACTCCTATTATTGGTCATGGGCCGGGTGGCACTAATTAAAACGGTGGTCTTACCACAACTCCTATACTACTTTACCAATCCGCTTTTATACATCTCACCGCCCTTCTTTCGCACATTAAAGGGCACAATCAAGGACTTCCTCTGGGTGAACACTCACTGCAGAGTAGCTAGACCTGCCGGCCAACCGTGGAAGCCTGGTACTGTCTTACATAGAACAATACTACCTCGTTGCGCAATTGCACTGGGTAGTCTGGTGGCTGGTGGGCCGCCTCCTACCTGACACAGCGACAACCTCCACATCCTGGTCCCTTAGCAAACTGTTTAACTTGTTTCACCCCTGTGAGAAGGGGAAGCCGCTGACGCCTCTACTGCTTAACATGACATACTGCTGTTATCGCAGGTGCCTATACATTACATGAAACATGAAACCGAATGCACCAGCTTTACCATTGCAGGAACACTCACGGGTTGCATAGTGACCTTGGCGGTCAAACTGCACCAATGGGGAGGCAGGGATCCATGATATGGAACACTTGTACAAGGAGGGTGTATTAACATCATATGCCACCCTGATCACTGATGATGGGTTGAACCCAGGCCAATTTCTGTTACACTGCTCACTCGCTAGCAGCCCTGGCTAACAAATGGAGTGACATGACAAATGAAGCCCCAAAACACCTAACAATCCAATATCTGCACGTAATGGGGTGAGGCAGGCATAATATGAAATGGTTTGCTGCTTCCCTCAAACACCACACCACAATAACATTGTTGCTCCTGAGGCGAGCTGGGAGGAGGACCTACATCAACCTTTCAGAGACACTGAGTGGGACGCCATGCTAGAGAGCCCCATATGCATACCCAGAAATGTACACTTTTGACTGATCCAATACTATGTAATGCAGAGGGCATACCTCATGCCAGTTAAAATAAAGAAATATTTTGCTTGCACGGATGTCACCTGTCGGCACTGTCACTTTGTATATGCTGACTTGCTGCACATGTTGTGGAGCTGCCCGCATATCCAGGGATACTGGAGAGCAGTAATATACACCTTAATCTGCTGCACAGAGTGCACAATTCCACTAGAGCGGGAGACCTTTATCCTACTACAGCTCTATTGCAGAAGCAAGCACCAAAGGGTGACCTCCCATTTTATTGACTTGGGAACGGTGGTAGCAAAGCGGCTGCCACGAAGAGGTGGAAATCCTCTGAACCAACACATATGCTGGCCCTGCAAATATGGGCTAAAGCGGGAAGTGTTGCACTACACCGGGAAGACAAACTAGGCCTCCACAATATCCCAATCATGACAAACTGAGACTCGATCATGAACGATTTCCAGAGTGAACCGAATACTACTGTAGACACTCTAAACCTAGTGGTGCTGCTGAAGGTGACTTAGAGGGGGCGCACTGCCTGTGGTATAGGCATGGTTGGGGGTCGATGCAAGCGCCCACAATTGAGTCACAATTATTGCAGACTTCTTAGCATGTGCTCACCTGATCCAGATAGTAAGAAAAATGTGGGACTATGAGGTGGAGATCTAGGGTTGCCCCAAATAACATAAACCACCCCCTGTTTATTTTTTCTTTGCCCCATTGATTACTGCCCTCCTCCCAAGTTGGTAGACCAGTTCACAGACACTAAGTCATGGACGTCTGGCTGGGACACTATAGGGGACCAGATATCTATGCATAGTAGCAGAGGCGACTGTGGGGGCATGTACAGCCTTCAAATGTGCAACTGATTACCATGTCCACAGTACTACTATGCTCAGTTCGATGCTAAACAACTGTGGGTTATGAGATGTATATCTAGCAGAGGCAACCGCAACAGTATTTAGCACAAACTGTGAATGTCTGATTTGTTAATGTAAAAAATGATATTTTTTTTAGAAAACATTCAAACAAAACAAAAAAGATTGTACTTATCTAAAGAAGATTGCTTGTAGTACCAGTATCGACTATCGTTGAGTAGGCCGTACTAATCCTAAAATACCTATTTCCAATTTCCTCAACAAAAACTACATTTAGAACTAATGCTTACAATGAATGATCTTTGATTCTATTCTCATTTCTCAACCGCCTTGATGGACCAACCCAACTCAGTCTCCTTTTTTTGGAATGTACAGATGCATACTAGTACTACACTTCACTGTGAAATTGCACGGGACTGTGCGAGATGCTTAAAGAAATTCACAGACAATGAAAACTCACTGATATCACTATTACCTCTGGTGAGCGAAGGACATAATATTATGCAATGGCTTCCTAAATAACCAGCCAACCCAATAGCCGACGAGTACCATTATGTAGTGCCAAACACCTGCCTCGCTCAAACTGGATCACATAATAATATTCTAAACATAAACTAAATGTGAGCTGCATGCTATTCAGAAAAAAATGTTAGCACTGTAAAACACAAACACAACAAATAATGAATGAACTTTCTGAGCTCTCCCTGGTCGAGAGCGCTGGGGCTGCGAGCTAGCTGAGACCGAGCATTTTCTTTGCTGCTTTTATCACGTTGCCTGAATTCATTTTTAAAACATTTTAAATTGTGTAACTATTTTGCTGCTGGGGGGCTGTAAATCATTTAGTTAAAAGGGGAAAGTAACGAGGCACACTGACACCCCTTCACACACCACTGCTCTCTGTTTCCTGCCTCGCCCAGCCGTTTACTAAACCGGCTGCAAGCGTCGGTGGGCGCCATCTTTGGTGTGGCTGGGGCTGCGCTCTAGTCGCGCCGGCCTCCCGCCCTCCTTAGCTATTTAGCTTGGCCTGGAACTCGCTTCGCTGCCTTTCTGAGCTCTACCTGGTCGAGAGCGCTGGGGCTGCGAGCTAGCTGAGACCGAGCATTTTCTTTGCTGCTTTTATCACGTTGCCTGAATTCATTTTTAAAACATTTTAAATTGTGTAACTATTTTGCTGCTGGGGGGCTGTAAATCATTTAGTTAAAAGGGGAAAGTAACGAGGCACACTGACACCCCTTCACACGCCACTGCTCTCTGTTTCCTGCCTCGCCCAGCCGTTTACTGAACCGGCTGCAAGCGTCGGTGGGCGCCATCTTTGGTGTGGCAGGGGCTGCGCTCTAGTCGCACCGGCCTCCCGCCCTCCTTAGCTATTTAGCTTGGCCTGGAACTCGCTTCGCTGCCTTTTTGAGCTCTCCCTGGTTGAGAGCGCTGGGGCTGCGAGCTAGCTGAGACCGAGCATTTTCTTTGCTGCTTTTATCACGTTGCCTGAATTAATTTTTAAAACATTTTAAATTGTGTAACTATTTTGCTGCTGGGGGGCTGTAAATCATTTAGTTAAAAGAAGAAAGTAACGAGGCACACTGACACCCCTTCACACGCCACTGCTCTCTGTTTCCTGCCTCGCCCAGCCGTTTACTGAACCGGCTGCAAGCGTCGGTGGGCGCCATCTTTGGTGTGGCTGGGGCTGCGCTCTAGTCGCGCCGGCCTCCCGCCCTCCTTAGCTATTTAGCTTGGCCTGGAACTCGCTTCGCTGCCTTTCTGAGCTCTCCCTGGTCGAGAGCGCTGGGGCTGCGAGCTAGCTGAGACCGAGCATTTTCTTTGCTGCTTTTATCACGTTGCCTGAATTCATTTTCAAAACATTTAAAATTGTGTAACTATTTTGCTGCTGGGGGGCTGTAAATCATTTAGTTAAAAGGGGAAAGTAACGAGGCACACTGACACCCCTTCACACGCCACTGCTCTCTGTTTCCTGCCTCGCCCAGCCGTTTACTGAACCGGCTGCAAGCGTCGGTGGGCGCCATCTTTGGTGTGGCTGGGGCTGCGCTCTAGTCGCGCCGGCCTCCCGCCCTCCTTAGCTATTTAGCTTGGCCTGGAACTCGCTTCGCTGCCTTTCTGAGCTCTCCCTGGTCAAGAGCGCTGGGGCTGCGAGCTAGCTGAGACCGAGCATTTTCTTTGCTGCTTTTATCACGTTGCCTGAATTCATTTCTAAAACATTTTAAATTGTGTAACTATTTTGCTGCTGGGGGGCTGTAAATCATTTAGTTAAAAGGGGAAAGTAACGAGGCACACTGACACCCCTTCACACGCCACTGCTCTCTGTTTCCTGCCTCGCCCAGCCGTTTACTGAACCGGCTGCAAGCGTCGGTGGGCGCCATCTTTGGTGTGGCTGGGGCTGCGCTCTAGTCGCGCCGGCCTCCAGCCCTCCTCACACTCTATATAACTAGCACTATGATCAGACGGCGCAGCGGGCTGGCGCAGCGGGCGCGCCTGACGCGCGCCGAAGCCGCGCCTAAGCCAAGCCCGTCTGTGCCCGTCCGCGGCCGGACACGGCCCAGGACCATGACCCCTGGCCCCTTAGTGCGCTATTCCTCAAATCAACTCAGACTGCTTAATCCGGGATATGTTAGCCACCATTGCATCCCCTTGCCTCCCTCTACCGCTGTGGGTATTAATCCCGCCCCGTGTTCTGGATGCCAATATCAATTACCGTCTCCACTTCTCTCTGATTTATCAGTTCCTGATGCCCCCTCCAATACGATCATTACTCCCTCTCGGGGCTGTCGAGCAGCGCTCATTAACACGCGCTCCCTCCCATGCCATAGTCTGGATATCAGTGAGTTTATCATTACTCACGATCTTGACTTCCTCTTCGCCACCGAAACTTGGGGAGATGCGGGCTCGGGACCAGACTTCTGTCAGGCTACCCCTGATGGTTATAGCGTTGTGAGACATGACAGACAAATAGGAAGAGGGGGAGGACTTGCTATAATTTACAAGAATCAGTACCACACTACGCTTGACCCCATTCTATCCACTAAATGTGAAGCGGCAACTTTTGCAATCAACATTAATTGTAAACAAACCTTCAAAGGTATTCTGTTATACCGACCTCCTGGACCTCGGAACTGCTTTCTTGGTTCCCTCTCTGAGCTAAATGACTATACCATAGGCTCCACTGACTACACGATACTGGGAGATTTTAACTTCCCTTTGGAAGAACAGGGAAATCATGATACCTTCCAACTTACTGCTGACTTCCTAACTTTAGGACTTCAACAATTGGTAAAGGGAACTACTCACCAGGCGGGACACACATTGGATGGTGTGTTCACCAATAACTCTCTCATCACTATATTAGATATTTTACCCCTTACCTGGACTGATCACAGGGCTATTATCTTTGGTATTGACACTCGGCCAGTTAACCCTCCCTTTTCCAGACCACCCAGCAGGGAAGGAATTCGTGCTTGGAAGAATGCTGATATCCCTCAGATGGCAGATATCTTGACATTATCTTCCCCGACTATAGTATCCAACCTTGTCCCTTCTGCTTCCAATTTCCAAGATTGGATCAGGAATGCTGCTGATCAAGTAGCCCCGGAAAAGTCTATCCGACCTAACAGAAGACTGCCATCGGCGGCGTGGTATACAGAAGAGCTTAGACTTCATCGCCAACATTGTAGGAATTTAGAAAGACGCTGGAGGAAATCCTATTGCCCCATAGCTAAGCAATCCTACAAAGATGCCTTAACTATATATAAAAAGGCTATCATTGCTCAGAAAACGATTTTTTTCTCGACCCAAATAGATAATGCCAGTAACTCGGCCAGAGAATTGTTCTCAGTGGTCACCTCCCTATCTACTCCTCCGTCGGGTTTTGGAGTTGAACCCTCCCAGCCTTTCTGTAATGCGTTGTCCACTTTTTTTATCACTAAGGTGGCAGATATCTACGCATCTTTTGGTGGGGATGTAGGGACTAGATCCACTGTCAGCAGTAAGGAAACACCCCATATTAACCATGCCCCCCTTTCCTCATTTGCCGCCACCACAGAAGACCAAATTAGCAGACTCATATCCATCACTAAGTCTGGATCCCCTTTGGATCCATGTCCTCCTTCAGTGATGGCTAATTTAAGTGAGGTGATTTCTCACCCACTTATGGAAATCTGTAACACTGCCTTTCAAACCGGCTGTTATCCAGCCCCGTGGAAGAAGGCAGTGATTAAGCCTCTTTTGAAGAAGCCCTACCTGGATCCCACCGACGTGGTCAGCTACAGACCCATTGCCTGTCTCCCCTTTCCCGCCAAAATTTGCGAAGCTCTGATGAATAAACAACTCTCAGAGTTCGTCGACAATCACCAACTCTTAGACGAAACGCAGTTTGGCTTTAGGAAAGGACATGGAACGGAGACCGCTCTAATAAAAGCTTCAGATGAAATTAGAGCCATTATGGACCAGGGAGGTGCGGCCATCCTGATTCTTCTGGATCTGTCCGCAGCATTTGACACGGTCGACCATGCTATTTTGGTCGACCGTGTCACAGCTTTGGGGATAAACGGTTCGGCTAGAGACCTTATTTCATCCTTCCTGGCCGACCGTACCCAGACAGTAAAGTTGGGTAATTACTACTCTCCCGTCTCTGCATTACCATGTGGAGTACCACAGGGCTCCTCGCTAAGTCCCACGTTATTTAACATCTACGTAACGGACTTAGCGAGGGTAATAAAGGCCCATGGGGTGCGATTAACATCCTACGCAGATGACACCCAACTGGTGATGGCGATCCATAAGAATGGCACAGCGGTGGCAGCCAATTTCCAGGAGGCTATGATTGCTGTTAGTATGTGGATGTCCTCCAATTGCCTAAGGCTTAACTCGGATAAAACCGAGGTTATGACCTTTGGCAATTCCTCCCCAGAATGGTCCTCCATCTGGTGGCCCAACCAGCTGGGTTCTCCACCTGTCCCAGTGGAAAAGGCGAGGAATTTGGGAGTCATCTTCGACAGCAAGCTGACATTCAACCTTCATGTCAACAAGGTTGTCTCCTCTGCTTTCTTTATTTTAAAGAAAATTAAGAAATTGCTGCCTTACCTCCCCACCTCAGCTGGGAAGACCCTAGTTACCACCTTGGTATTTTCTAAAACCGATTACGGAAATGCCCTTTTTCTCAATACCCAGAAACTTGTGCTGTCTAAGCTACAGTCTATACAGAACGCGGCTGCTAGAATTCTCTTAGACATTCCTCGCCGCCAGCCTACTACCCCTGCCATCCGCCAGCTTCATTGGCTCAGAATAGAGAGCCGAATTAAATTCAAGGCCCTCTGCATTGCCTACAAGGCAGTGCATGGCGTCGGACCCAAGTTTCTGACTGAGGCATTTCAGCTGTACATTCCCAAAAGGCTGCTGAGATCTGCTAACACTTGCCTCCTACCAGTACCTCGCACAAGAACGGCAACTTGGGGAGACAGACGCTTTCTGGTTGCCACACCAAAACTTTGGAATCTTCTACCACTAAGTATCAAAAACGCCCCCAATTTGATGAGCTTCCGGAGGCTCTTAAAGACATGGTTGTTCAATCAGTGAACTCTATTGTTGCGGTCCTGCTAGCCCACATATGCGCCGAGACACCTCAGGGTAATTGTTGCGCAATAAAAATCTCAAAAATAAATAAATAAATAAATAAATAAATACACACTGAGCCCCGCAATCTCGATACCTAGCAGGTCGAGTAGGTCCTGTTCCCAGTCTAAGATATCCGCCCAGCGGTGCATAAGCTGATGGGTAGTGCTTTGGACATAGCACATCTGTGCACCTTGCCCCAGTGCAGCCATACTTCCACAAGGGGAACCCACTGCCGCCTGCTGCATGCATGGAGGAGGGTGGAGCTACACAAAAACAAACAGTGCTACTACCTCCATCTCACAAAAGATTGCCTGGGGCTGCACCCCTTGGTAGTGCCACCATCCACAAGGTAATCAACAAAACGAAATGCCAGTACTTCTCAATATTTTCATGAATTCAGCAAAACAATGAATCAAACAATTGTCCTGTATAGACCACTAGTTCAGTCTCGATTGAATCATCAAATCAAATTGCTTTTATTTTCATTTTACAAAAAATTGTGATTATTTAGAATTTTTCTAGAATTTTTCAAATACGAACCATTAAAGTCTATTTACAAAGGGAGCCCCTATTTATGAATTCTAATGGGAGCTATCTCAAAGGATATGTGAAAAGAAAGATTTTTTCTAAAAAGAACTAGAAATCATTCATACTGTAGAAAAATCTCTATGTACAGCTCAATCATTCTGTGATACAGTCATACTCATACCAAATGCACTCACTCATACATCCGGAAAAAGTGAAGAAAAAGTTTAGAAAAAAGACCACACCTTAGAAAAGTTTTTCTTTATCTTTTTGGGGTGCGGTACTAATATTAATTGATTTGAAAAAGACTAGCTTAGTCTATAACAAATGCCATCCCTCATATTTGGCATTTTTAAAGGGAAATTGCAGGAGATGAAATCACAGATTGGCCTAAAAAACAGAAGGTCGCCGTGTTTCGAATCCCCTTAGTTGCGGGGATTCTCCTCAGGACCGTGGAGGGATACTCTATAAAACAAAAAATAATAACCATTCTTACTTACCAACCAAAAGAGCAACCTTCAACTTGTGCACAGTCACACAGCAGTCGTGTTTACCTCTCGATGCTTGGTTGAATCAGTATGTTCGTCTTCTGTAAATTTAGCAAAGACCAGTGTTAATGAACAGGCATGTTTTCAGAATTGGCCTTTGAATGACAAATTGGAATAGAAAGAAAGGACGCTTACTTGACAGAAGGTATGCCACATCAAAACAAAGATTGAATTAAGTCGAAAACTTCATCCATTTATTCTGGCTGTGGAGTTCAAAAAGCCACAGGAACCATATTAGGCACAAAGGTTCGTATATCACAAAATGCCAAGTTCAGAAACATGGCCTGTTTAAAGAAAATTACCTTCGTGGTTGGTTGCTTTCTGTACTGTCTCATACGTTTATTTTTGTGGTCCGTGTAGACTCGTTTTCATTTAACCTAAGAAAAAGACAACCAAACAGCAGGGCTTATTCTTACTTGTGACCGACATCCCACGGAAAAAGCACTTTGCGGTAGAAATCTTGTGGGTGCGTGTTCTCACTAGCCGGGAGAGAAACTATAGCATTCTTATCAGGCTGCCTACTCCCAAATGGGCTGCGATGACAACTTGAAAACGAACTGGACTGGCTTACTAGAATATATGAACTAGTACTACACCGCCTCCTGTAATTTCAAAAGCTGCTTTTGGGGCGTTAACCTTACTTCACACAGCGGGGCTCTTCAAGCTTTGCATCATGACTTGTTCCTCTGCTATAGATCAAATCTGGCATTGTTCTGGCGCGTCTATTTAGACGTAAGGACCTAATCAGGCATCATTGGAAATGTAGTTTCTTGTTCGCCGATATTTGGCTATGTGTATGTTCAGCGCACAACTCGGAATAACAACAGGTGTGCCCGCTCTGTTCTGTTTTCCATTAAGCCCAAGGAAGTAGATGCTATGAATGCAAAAATATATGCTTTGTGCTCAAAGCTCGTGTGTCGGTTTCCCCATTTTTATGTAAATGCGAAATCGTGGCTGCTGGGGCAAGTAGTTCTTTCTAGTACTATTGTTCACATTGTTAGAAAAAAGTAAGAGTTCTAATGTTTCGATCTGTTGACATCTTTTCTGGTTAAGAAGAAAGCAGTAGAAGTACTTAGCTACCTCGTCTTCGTGGCTAACCCGACTTCCAGTTATGAAAGGCATTTCGGGACAGCTCCACGTCTTGTATACGTTAGTGCCAAATTTAACTGTCATGCGATGGTCAGCTTCTAAGGCATCTCATATAACAAGCTCAACTTTCCATCTTTGCTTATAAATGATAAAGTTCTGACATCTAGTTTAAACCATTGACAGCTGAGTTATACTTCAGAATTAATGTTGCCTCTCTTTTTGACAATTTCGCCTCCAGGTCACCTCCTCTGGTGTCTGGCTTGATTTTCGAAATAACTGTCCATTTTATATCGTTCTCAGTATGAGCATATTCATTCCAATGTTGTACCAATGGTGCCGTTAGGACATTTTTTCGGATCCTAGATTTGTGCTGAGTGATCCGATGTCTAATTTCTTGGTTTGTTTTTCCAATGTAAAGTTTTTTACATGGGCATATAATGCCATACACCACGTATTTCGATTTACAATTTGTAAATTTCTCGAGTTTCCAGGTGATCCCATTTTGCTGGAACAGATCACCTTCAATGGTTAGTGGACAGCAGATGCATGTCTCACATTTATGGTGCCCAGAGATTGGCGGTAGATTGACATATTCTCGCATGGTTAGATTTTTTGTTTTTGGAATTGCTGCTCTAACAATTTGGTTCGCAATGCTTTTGTCTTTTTTGAAAACGAACAACGGGGCTTCACCCAATTTGGTATCAAGGTCTTTCACTAAATGCCAATTCTGGTGGATCAGCTTTTTCAACCAATTCGATGTTAGACAGAATGTTGAAACACAGACTATGCGATTTACATTATTTTTTTCTTTTTTCGAAAGCAAAGTCTCCCTCGGAGTCCACCATGCTCGCTTCAGGGCACGTTTCAAAAGTTTGGAGGGGTACCCACGTAATAGTAATTTTTCTATGAGAGCGTTGGCATGGTCCATGTATTCATCCTTGAATGTGCAATTCCTACAAATTCTTAGGAATTGTCCTAGCGGTAGATTTTCTTTTAAACTCCGCGGGTGATTGCTCGTGTAATGCAGAGCTTTGTTTCTATCTGATTTCTTTTTAAAGAGTGTGGTCACCAACTTCCCCTCTGAGCAATAGACTTCCACATCTAAGAAAGACATTTTTTGTCTAGAATGCTGGATGCTGAATTTAATGTCTTTTGTGCGATTGTTGAGCCACTGATGGAATGCTAGTAATTGTTCCTCTTCACCTGTCAGGTCAGAAACACATCATCTATATACCGGACCCATCCGCCTAGCCACTGTTTGTATGGATTATTCTCATATACAAATATTTCTTCAAACATGCTAATGAACAGGACTGCTAATTCAGGAGCAAAAGGGCAGCCCATTGCGACTCCCTTTATTTAGTAAAAGAAGGCGTCTTTAAATTTGAAGTAGTTCCTTTTGAGAGCCATCTTGGCCAGTTCTAAAATGAACTCAGTTGGAATTTTCAGTGGTCTTTCTCTGGTGTTCAAACATATTTGTAAGACATCAAGGCCTTCATCTTGTGGGATCTGTGTGTATAGCGATACCACGTCCATACTTACCAGAACATCTTTTTTGTCATTGAAAGGCAAATGTTCTAATTTATTGATAAAATCCATTGTATCTTGTAAAAAAGATTTGACTCCAGGCATACATGGTTTCCAAAAATAGTCAACAAATTTAGAAACTGGTTCGAATAGAGATTCGCAACCAAAGACTATTGGTCTCCCAGGGGGTTGCTTTTCATCCTTATGTACTTTGGGAAATACATAGAATAGAGGTGTTCTAGGATGTTTATTCTGCAAATATTCGAACTCCTTTTTGCCTAAGAAGCCCTGTTCGAAACCTTTGTTAAGTATAGAAAACTATTATTTTTGTAAATCTACAGTGGGATCTTTGTCTATCTTCCTGTAGCACTCATCATTATTGGATAGTTGTTTGTTCACTTCTGCTGTGTATTCCTTGATTCCCCATATTACAATTGACCTGCCTTTATCGGCCTGCTTGATTATCACATTATCGTAATTTTTTAGAGAGTGTAAGGCATCCTTTTGCGCTTTTGTTAAATTAGTTTTTGTGTACCCCGGTTTCCTCCTTTCTTGAGTAGCAATTGCTGAGAGGACTGTTTTTTCGAAAATAATTACCTCTTTTGGTACTTTGCCTGCTGACGGGCAAAAGTTTGATTTCTTTCTTAGTCCTGTTGTTTCTGGACCTTTTTGCTGAATTTGGTCTGTGAAAAAGGTGGTAAGTCGGATTTTCCTACAAAACTCTATAAACTCTGACTTCATTCTGACAAAATCTGTGGGTTTTGTTGGTACAAATGTTAAGCCCTTCTCAAGAACTCTTATCTCTATTTCGGTCAGAATTTTGTCCAATAGATTGTTTATTGGAGACTCATCTAGTTTTTGTAATTGTGTCTCCTGGTGGACATCTCCCATGGTTGTTCTGTATAGCGGGTTTTCGCTCGTGTTCTTGGCTGGCCTCGTCCTAAAAAAGGCTGCTGTTGTTGTTGGGGAGCTCCTTGTTGATAGTTTTGTTGATAATCCTGTTGGTAATTTGGTTGAAAAGCTCCTCTCTTACCAAATCCCGGTCTATAGTTTGTGTTGTCAGTTTTACCCAAACTTGATGATGATGTCTCTGAAAAAGAGATAAAATTATTACGTGACTGACCCTGATTGTCTGGAAGGAATCTGCGTGCTTCAGGTCTAGAGTAAAAATTCTCTTGAAGGTAGGGGTATGCTTTTTCCAATGAAAAATTAAGTTTGTCTTTTTCGAACTTGGTTTCTTTTTGATTAATTGTGTAGTCTTTAAATTCAATGATGTCCTTTTCTACTTTCTCTAAAAGTGTCTTTGAGTTCGTGATTAGTTGGTTTGACTTGATCTCTGCTTCCAAAGCTTCGATCTCTTCCAGTTGTACTTTTGATAATCTCTGTGCTGTTTCAACAGTTAATACCATAAGGTCTCTGCTGCATTTGGTTTCTATAAAACTATAGCCTTTCTTATATACTGGATGTTCCGTACAAATCACTGGTATGTTTCTTATAATCAAGCCTCCCTGAATCGTGCCAGCTCTCAGATGTTGGATGAGGAAGTGGCCATGGAGATCTGTGCAAATTTGTTTCTTTTTGCAAGTGAATTAATTTCTCTGATTTGTTGTTAATTTTTGCCGTACAGCTGAGTGCTGCGGAAATGAACAAAGGAGGGTTGCTCAATAGTTTTTTTATATGGTCTTCGCTATATGCGAACGTCTCTTGTTCTGTCATATTATGTTAAGTCAAAGTCAGTCTCGTTATTCACTCTGCTGTCCACTAACCCTTGAAGGTGATCTGTTCCAGCACAATGGAATTTCCTGGTAACACGAGAAATTTACAAATTGTAAATTGAAATACGTGGTGTGCATTATATGCCCTTGTAAAAAACTTTACATTGGAAAAACAAACCAGGAAATTAGACACCCGATCACTCAGCACAAATCTAGGATCTGAAAAAATGTCCTAACGGCACCATTGGTACAACATTGGAATGAATATGCTCATACTGAGAACGATATAAAATGGACAGTTATTTCGAAAATCGAGCCAGACCCCAGAAGAGGCGACCTGGAGGCGAAGTTCTCAAAAAGAGAGGCAACATTAATTCTGAAGTATAACTCAACAGTCAATGGTTTAAACGAGATGTCAGAACTTTATCATTTATAAGCAAAGATGGAAAGTTGAGCTTGTAATATGAGATGCCTTAGAAGCTGACCATCGCATGACAGTTAAATTTGGCACTAACGTATACAAGATGTGAAGCTGTCCCGAAATGTCTTTCATAACTGGAAGTCGGGTTAGCCACGAAGACGCAGTAGCTAAGTACTTCTACTGCTTTCTTCTTAACCAGAAAAGATGTCAACAGATCAAAACATTAGAACTCTTACTTTTTTCTAAAAATGTGAACACTAGTACTAGAAAGAACTACGTGCCCCAGTAGCCACTATTTCGCATTGACATCCAAATGGGGAAACCGACACATGAACTTTGAGCACAAAGCATATATTTTTGCATTCATAGCATCTACCACCTTGGGCTTAATGGAAAAAAGAACAGAGCGGGCACACCTGTTGTAATTCCGAGTTGTGCGCTGAACATACACATAGCCGAATATCGGCGAACAAGAAACTACATTTCCCATGATGCCTGATTAGGTCCTTACGTCTAAATAGACGTGCCAGAACAATGCCAGATTTGATCGATAGAAGAGGAACAAGTCGTGATCCAAAGCATGAAGAGCCCCGCCGTGTGAACTTAGGTAAACGCCCCAAAAGCAGCTTTTGAAATTACAGGAGGCGGTGTAGTACTAGTTCATATATTCGAGTAAGCCAGTCCAGTTCGTTTTCAAGTTGTCATCGCAGCCCATTTGGGAGTAGGCAGCCTGATAAGAATGCTATAGTTTCTCTCCCGGCAAGTGAGAACACGCCCCCGCAAGATTTCTACCGCAAAGTGCTTTTTCCGTGGGATGTCGGTCACAAGTAAGAATAAGCCCTGCTGTTTGGTTGTCTTTTTTTAGGTTAAATGAAAACAAGTCTACACGGGCCACAAAAATAAACATATGAAACAGTATAGAAAGCAACCAACCACGAAGGCAATTTTCTTTAAACAGGCCATGTTTCTGAACTTGGCATTTTGTGAGATACGAACCTTTGTGACTAATGTGGTTCCTTTGGCTTTTTGAACTCCACAGCCAGAATAAATGGATGAAGTTTTTGACTAAATTCAATCTTTGTTTTGATGTGGCATACCTTCTGTCAAGTAAGCGTCCTTTCTTTCTATTCCAATTTGTCATTCAAAGGCCAATTCTTCAAAGGCCAATTCATGCGCGCTCATTAACACTGGGCTTTGCTAAATTTACAGAACACGAACGTACTGATTCAACCAAGCATCGAGAGGTAAACACGACTGCTGTGTGACTGTGCATAAGTTGAAGGTTGCTCTTTTGGTTGGGAAGTAAGAATGGTTATTATTTTTTGTGTTACAGAGTATCCCTCCGCGGTCCTGAGGAGAATCCCCGCAATTAAGGGGATTCGAAACGCGTCGACCTTCTGTTTTTTAGGCCAATCTGTGATTTCATCTCCTGCAATTTCCCTTTAAAAATGCCAAATATGAGAGATGGCCTTTGTTATAGACTAAGCTAGTCTTTTTCAAATCAATTAATATTAGTACCGCACCCCAAAAAGAGTAAAAAAAACTTTTCTTAGGTGTGGTCTTTTTTCTAAACTTTTTCTTCACTTTTACTGGATGTATGAGTGAGTGCATTTGGTGTGAGTATGCCTGTATCACAGAATGATTGAGTTGTACATAGAGCTTTTTCTACAGTATGAATGATTTCTAGTTCTTTTTAGAAAAAATCTTTCTTTTCACATATCCTTAGAAATAGCTCCCATTAGAATTCACAAATAGGGGCTCTCTTTGTAAATAGACTTTAATGTTTCGTATTTGAAAAATTCTGAAAAAACTCTAAATAATCAAAAAAATTTGTAAAATGAAAATAAAAGCAATTTCATTGGATGATTCAATCGAGACTGAAATAGTGGTCTATACAGGACAATTGTTTGATTCATTGTTGTGCTGACTTCATGAAATTATTGAGCAGTACTGGCATTTCGTTTTGTTGATTACTAGAGTGGCGTGGCCTTACTGCGCTTTTGCCAAAGCCCTGTTGTTTCTTCACCATCCACAAGGTAGGCGGCTGCTGGCTGTTCGGGGGAGCCTGGTGTTGCTACTCCTATGATCGGCCTGCTCTTCTATGGCAATGGGTGGAGTAAAGTAAGGAAACAGGAAAGGGAAGGAAAAACGAAGAAATAATATAAAAAGTCATGAGAAAAACGTAAAAAACACAGACACAAATATACACACTAATACAATAAATAAAAACGAGGGGCAGATTAATTAGGATGGCGGAGGATTAAAAAGATTGACAAGGGATTGAAAAACAGGCCCAGCACCATAAAGAGAGTAAGAAAACAAGATGGACGCGCCCATGCGAACTGTGTGGTGCCGTTCATGCTCCATTATGAACGCGAGGATGTACTCCGCATTGTGTTTGCTGGTAAAACGCAACACGAACGGGCATGCTGGGAAACTCGGCCCACCTGCTGAACTCCAGGTAGCGGGCCGAGTTTTTAAATCACTTCACAGACTTTTATGTAGCGTAACTCTGTGAACTTCGCCCAGGCCTACTTTTAACATATGGAATCTAGCATTTTTTTTTACTTTTTCGAGCCTCTTCCATCCCCCTCCCCCAATACATGTTGGCAGGCTTGTTCTGCTGGAATTCATCACAGGACAACTGCAATGGTGTGACAATTCTCACCTAACTCCTAATGCTAAACACTTGTTTGCACAGGGATCAGCATTTAGCTCTGATCTCGTAATAAGAGCCCTATTGTCTAAAAAAGATATATTCCAGGAAACCCCTGGTGGATTCAGAAAGAAATTATCTGAAGCAAGGAACTGCTAAATGCTAGTTGTAGCAAGAGACCAGTTCTTATGTGGTGTCAGCACTCTCTGCTGCCATTTTGCTCGCAGGTCCATTCCCTCAGACTTATATATTAAACTATTATTTGGGATATTAATATAAAGGCGTTGCAACTTACATTGAAATGTTTTGTCTTAATAATTGGTATTCCATGGCTACTAGCAGTGTCTAAATCTGCCATTATTTTTCTTCTAAAAAAGATTACTCACCTTTTAAGTCACATTAGCCGATTAATTGATTGTGGTATACGAAGAAAGTTCAGATCTTCTGAGTAACACAGGTGTGCTTTACAAAGTAAATAATAGACTCCACAAAGAACGACTGATAGGATTATGCCATGCAGAGAAGATTAACACATTTAAAACAATGAAGATAAGTTTTCAAATTTGAACAAAAGTTTACTTCATTATAAAAGTACTGAAATAATGTATTCAGACAAAAACAGCTACATCATTATCACTGTTCTACACACACGACAATACCTATGGTATTGCTTATTACTACTGAACTTGACAATTTGGATATTTGCATAAACATTTTTCATACCCATTCACAGCATGTGAATGTTCAGATATGGTTTACTGTCAACGTCAGGAGTGTATTTATTTCCAGGGTGAGAATGGCATGATAATACTACCAGGTCGTGGTCTAGGCAAAGTAGTTTACCACGTCAAAATGTTCCACTGTAAATATCATGTGACTCTGACAGACAAGCTGCTAGGTCTTAGTTTCTAATCCCATTAAAAACTTGTGATTGTTAACATTAATTTTCTATCACAGGAAAGCATTATTCTTTAGCTTGAATCTACTAACTTTCCCCATCATCAAGACACGTTTGTGAATATGAAGTTGCTAGAAGAACACTCAATGAAAACATTCTCTACATCCAACAGCAGAAAATAACAGATACAAATTATATTACTGCTGTATGCAACTATAAGGTACTCAGGCTGCAGCAGGCCGCCATCGTCGACTTGAAGTTTGGATCTGAGAAGCCCAAGGACCCACCGGTGAGCCCGTCAATGAGAGAAAAGCTCCAAAAAAAAAGACTTAAGTCAAAGGTAAACTTTTGACCAAAATCTTGCACTCATCCTATCTGACCAGCGTTACATCATGGTTGGCCTAAAACTTTGACATTGTCCTGGCCCATCACAACCAGAAAGTCATGAGTGATGCTCTAAGCTTTTTGGCGCTAGAATGCGAAAAATCTTTATTAAATCTTTAAAAAATCATATCTCCTGTTCCCTACATTGAAATGCTGTCATTTTAATGTCGTTTTAAATATACAAACATTCTCTATGTTTATAAATTAGTTTTAGATTTTTGATGTGTTGTGCCTTCAACTTATTTACAGTTTTGGTGATATTAAATGCTTTACATATACCTGTCTCCTAACTAATTGAGGGTCGGGTAACAGGCACAATCAAGCAATATTCTGACAACATTTATCTGATGCTTATTACATTATCTTGGTAGAGGATAACTAGCCTCAATTCTTTATTAGGAAAGTGCCTCACAGGAAGGAGGTGATTAAAGTAGTGTTTTCTCCTTAGTACCTCTGGATATCAGGGAAATATATGCAAGAGAGTGGGCTCCAAAACAAGCCCCAGTCTTGTACAGAAGAAAAGCGGGTTGGGATAAGGATCCTATTCCACATATCATTCCCTTGTGGAGCGAACCCTAAATATAGGCTCAATATCCTCTGTAGCCAAAACCAAAGCATGACATAAAAGCCATCTTAGATCAGTTGCAGTATCAGGGCTTTATCGTGCCTTGTAATTAAAAAATAAATATTCCTGTCTTAATACCATATCAAACCTACAGAATAGTCTTAGACTGTTGGAATGTAACTTCAGACACAAATACTTATGAAGTTCAAAAGGTTCACAGCACTGGTTTATTGAGGAATTTAGTGCAGAAAAAAAATAAAACATCCCTGGACATGTCCAATGCATTTTTCAGTCAAAACTCGGGCCCTGAAGGACTATGTATAAACCTTTCACCATTAACGGACAGCAGTATGCCTTTAAAAACAGCTGTGGTCCGTGCAGGTAAGAGAGGTGGGGCGGTGGGGCCAGGTAAGGGGGGATTTCAAGGGACGATGCCAAGGGAAATGTAAATATTTATTTAAATTTACCTCCACATCGTACCTCGAAATCCTCCTTACCCAGCCTCACCACTGTTACGTGCACGGACCGCTGCTGTTTCAAAGATTTGAAATGGGGTATAAGATTAGCCCTGGCTTGTTTGTAGCACATATCATAGAGATCTTGCAGCAAGGTAACGAGGTGCTATCTTACATTGATGAGATTTATGTCACAGATGAGGACTTAGATGCACACCTGATTAGGTAGTACCAGATTGTGACAAGACTGACTACACGACTACAAAAATAATTTGAAATATCGAAAATCGCTTACTTGGAAGTCATTTTTGTCAGATACAAATTATCTCTTGAGGGCAAGGGGTTTGTGCCAAAGTTCTTCCACAAATGTGCTACCATGCAAGACTCCTAACACATTAAAGAAACTACAAGCCCTTTTGGGATTTCTAAAATTCAGAAAAACTTATTTGTTGCATTATGCCAAGCAAGTGAAGCACTTGTACTATCTAATTTCTCCCACGTTTTCCTCAAAACACTGGATTCAATACATACAGCTATCTTGTATGCACTCCAAGCAGACATGCTAATGACAGAAATTTACAGATTAGGGATAACAACACCAACCTAGCTATTAGAATTGTACCTAGCACCCCGAATTACCCTAATATAATTTACAATGAGGAAAGGCAGTTCCTATTGCCTAAACGTCTCACTTGTATTCCAAAGAAGAAGCATGTTTTCCTTCCACAAATACATTTCTTACTTCAGTTCAGACTGCAATTTTCAAAGTGTGCCGTTGGTGCAGGGAAATGTATACTCACAGTTTCGCCCATTTCTACAGTAGAAGCGGTGACAAAAGCAAGCATACCTAATGCTTGCCCGCTACACTTCACCAGGTCAGTGGGCCTCTTCATTAAATGCAGTAGATGTAACATTTGAATGTGTTCAACTCTTCACACACAGCACAAAGCACTATCTCCAATATAATACAAACTCCTAAAATGTTAGCCTTTGAGTAATATCAGAGCTTGTTTTATACAGACAGCTCTGCATAACCCAGAGTAGGCACAAAGCAGAAATATTCTTCGGCTTGCATCAGTGAATTCCAGATACAGCACACATTTAGTAAACTTTTAGGTGATTGCTCTGCACAATTGGCAGGACGTCATGTCTTGATATTTGCTCTACAGAAAGCTGATCCCTCAGTTCCCATACTAATAGTGTAAGATACGTCATTCTATGTGCAAGGATACAATGTTGATTTAGCACCCTGGTGGATGAATGGTTTCAAAGATTCAAAAGAGAGAGCAATAACAAATGGGGAAATATATCTGTCTTACAAGACAATGCTCTAGTGGTCCGTGTGCAACATACCATGGCACATAGAATTGAAGGAATTCCTGATACAGGGAACTTCTCAGTATACTCCGCTTCAAGGGCAGCAGTTCAGACTGTTAAAGTAACAGCAGTAACCAGATGTAAAACAAAGGTAGACACAGATAGTTTGGCTGCAATACCTGCAACAATTAAGGGTAAAAAGCCCCAGATGGTTTTTCTAGCAAGTATTGCTACACCCTAAATACAGCTCAGCTGGCTTCTCTATCTGGAGTGGGAGATAGAACAGTACCTAATAAGTAGCTTAGATTCGATTTAATTAAAGCCACCCATGAGGGTATGGTGTCTGAGTGCACTGGGACAGTACCCTATCAATGCTTCAGAAACAATACTGTAGTGTGTTTATCTAGGTACCTGATTCGATATTCCTATTCTTTGCCCTTGTCCGGTCATAAATCAATAATATCCCTACAACGGCATAGAAACCCTTTTCATAATTCAGTCATAGGGCATGCTGTCACATTAAGCAAGCCTATTCCTCCAGCCCCCTAGAAAGCACACCGAGTTCTTAAACAAATCCAAGCCTCCAGCAACCTGGGAAATACCTGCTGCTTTGTTTTGATTTTGTCCTAGAACTCCTGTAAAGCACTGTAAGAACGACCAGTTCTTAGTGACATCTTTATTGACGTCTTATGTCCAGCCTTACGTCAAACCCGGCACCTTTCAGGTATAAATATACCAACGTTGCCTTAAGCAAACACACGGTGGTAATCCTGGAACAGAGCAGCTATCTACTTCCGAAGAGCCCAGCTGATGCGAGAGCCCACGGACGCTGCCCCTCCCTTTTGACGCGCTGAGAAAGACGCTGTCTTTTCTCTTGCAGAGAAATCCAGCCTCTGGCGTTTCCAGCCTACCCTTGCGGGTGACTGGGATACCGAGTCCTGAGAGAGAGATACCAGCCCTCCTGCCTTCTAATACCCAGGTACTGAACTGACTAAACCCTTACAGAGAATTCTTGAGTCAGATTCTTGGCAAAACAAACTTAACTTAAACTGCTACTTACTTACTCCCTCCCACGTATTAGGCTTAGGTCAGGTACACCGGGATAGGCGTAGTTAGAAGCACCAGTTGAGTACGATTAGTCAATGTATATATGTGTGTATCTATTTTATCCATTTTAAAGTATCATATGGCTAAGAAACCATATCAATGCTTTTACAGTATTATTTCATAATCCTGCTTTTACTGTATGCACTTTACTTAACTATAAGTATTGCAATTGTAGCAATTCATTTCTCTTGTATGAGGAAAGAGACTGCTCAATAAATAACACCTTTTATTGAAAACGCCCGTCTCTCTTTTTCTCTGCAATCTGGTGAAACTAAGTACGCACTTATTGACTGAGTGAAATAGCTGTCTTTTGTTTTCACACGACTCTAGAGATATACTCTTATTCAGGGAGAGCAAAGTTGTCATGTTTTATGGTTGTCAGAAACTAAATCCCTTCTTGTCTATCCAGGGAGGTTAAACTCCTCCTCGCTTATTCGAGAAAGTTTCTAGTGAACTCTGAGCTAGCTAGCAAAAAACTTAAGTCTAATATTGTCAGTAGAGACCTAGTTAACCTCAGTCCTACGTCTACACTACTGAAGATATTATTCCAATGCGCAGAGCCTATTGGGACTATAGGAACTACACTACATGGCGCCCAACGTTTGGTAAGGCGATAAATCTAACGCAAGACGTTAGAGTAACTCAGTCGTGCTTTTTCACACAGACCCTTTTTCCCGTAAATACTCCAAAAGACGTGTGGAGTGGGTAAAAGGTTAAAAATCCGCCGGAACTTAGTAGGAAGAGATTTCTATGTATAGTTTTTAGTTTAGTCAACGTTGAAGGATACAGTGTTCCAAAAATATTGTGCACCTAATCTTTGTTTCCTTGAAACCTGATCTGCAACAAAAAAAACTTCCTGTCAGTAAAATGTCAGACGTTGAAGAAGATAGGGAGGCAGCTAGAATAGCAGCTCGACTACTAGAGGATGACAATAGTCTCCTGCAAACCGACCAGGATGCAATACTCATTCCGGTCAACATAAGAAACTCTTAAACTTATAGAAAATGGACTAACATCGAGAGGTGGTACAGTCATATTCGTAATTGAGGCACATGAATATCGGCAGACAGAGGTATTCTATTCATGGATAAACTTTCCAGCAGCAAACGCTGTCACACATGAATTCCACTATTAAAAAATAGAGGAACCACCGGATGACTACACTCCTTTCGAGGAGGTGGAAATCCCATTAAAATACCAAGAGCACCTGCTCTGCTTTAAAGGCGCCCTAAAACATAATAATCACATCACCAGGCTCGGTCCACTAGGTAGACCAGGAGCAACGTGGCCGGTTCTAGCCAGCTACACACCACATCCCGACATCGAAAAAATGTCAGTACCAGAACTTTTAGCACAGCTAAAACAACTGATTAAAATTCATAGACAATTAGTCCAATATGTAATGCGGACTTCAACAGTCCAACCAGCTATTAACATTCCACAGATGACCCATCATCAGGGGAATACAAATAAAATAACACCACAGAACATACAGTCATGTCTGGGTAAAGTACCCATAAAACGGGAACAAATTCCATTCTGGTTAGCACAAAAAATCACTCAAATAGAGGCAGTATTTCCGGATACTACCCCTACTGAGAAACACAGAATTCTGACTATCTGTCTTTCAATGGGGATCGCACCACATGTGGAGGACTGTGACACTTGGGGCACAGTCTTTGCTTCCATTTACACAAAAACACATGGTGTTCCGTCCATGGCGGTAATACCTGATGTGCTAAGACAGATTCAAAACGAATACGGTCCAGAACCTGCTTTAACTCTGGGTATGAAATTAT
This sequence comes from Lissotriton helveticus, assembly GCF_964261635.1. Taxonomy (NCBI): domain Eukaryota; kingdom Metazoa; phylum Chordata; class Amphibia; order Caudata; family Salamandridae; genus Lissotriton; species Lissotriton helveticus. The sequence goes on along the minus strand of NC_136067.1, from coordinate 1,583,582,102 downwards.
TGAAAGACTTCAAGCAGGTCTCAGCTTTATTATTATCTAACATAAAAGGAGAAGCAGCATCTGTGGCGATCCACCAGAAATTGAAAGAAACAGATATAGCAGAACAACCATTTGAACTTGCCAGAATCATAGAAAAATCCTATGAAGAGCTAGGAAGAGATAGTTTGGGTGGGAAACCAGTAAAACCCCAACTAACTGAAAATCCTGAAAAGATAGTTATTAAAAATAATCTAAACATTCCAAAGAAGAGCTGGGATGGAAATAAACAATCCACTCCCAAAGAAAAAAGATTCCAGTCCAGAGGAAAGTCTCCTCGGCGGAGAGAAAGATCTCCGGACCAAGGACACAAGTCTCCCCAGAGGGAGCCCTCTGAGAAAAGATACAACCTTAGAAATAGGGATAATTTGAAGAAACCTGATAGATATCAAGATATTGATACACGTCCCTCTCGATCTTTTCAGACTTCCTCGCAGAAATCGGAAAGAAGAGGACGGTCAGAACACAGGGAAGAGCACGTCAAGTCCAAAGACAAAGAACCTGCTCATCAAAGTAAAAAATTACAATTTCCAAAAAAGAAGGTAGCCAGTATTAAAATAATCAAACATGCCGAGGATCCTGAGGACACAGCTGAAAAACGGAGAGTGGGCTCAGACAATGCTAGACAGCGCAGCAGAAGTGAGCATAGCGCGCAAGATCCTGATGAATCATCTGGAGACAGTGGACACGAATCAATACATTCAGGTGGAAACTGCAGATACCAGAGTTAGCAAACCTCATAAAATATACGAAATAACATTACGTATAGAGGGAGATAAGACTAGGAAAATAAGGGGTCTATTTTGGGATAACCTCTCCAAAGGCTATGACATCCTTTGAGCTGAAAAAGTCTGGCCACCGGAGTTTGTCAGGGAGTGCCCTCATGGCGAAGAAATGATTATGCCTGCCTTCTCAAATCACATTCCAATTCATAAAAAATTTACACTTGATAGAAAGTGGGCAGTAGCCCAAGCACCTGCATTATATAAAAACCAAGTTGGATGGGATGAGGACTCTCCTCCTCACAAAATCCAGTTAAAATATCAACCAACTGCACAGAGGCAGTACCCAATTAAGCAAGAAGCTAAAAAACAGGTCAGGGAGATCTTAGATCAACTTTAATACCAGGGGGTGATTGAAACTTGCACCTCACAAATGAACAATCCTTTGTTTCCTGTCTCCAAGCCAGATGATTCATATCGTCTAGTTTTGGACTACAGACACCTTAACTCATGTTGCAAAACTTTTGCAGTACAAAACTCACATAGTGCAGCACTAATGAATAACATTGTGCGCAAAAAATACAAAACAACATTAGACATCTCTAATGGATTCTTTTGTCAAAATATAGCACCTGAAAGCAGGTATTTGACCGCTTTCTCAATAATGGGCTCGCAGGAAAATTCTGTCGACTCCCACAGGGGTTCAAGAACAGCCCAGGATTATTCTCAGCAAGAGTAACAGAGTTACTACAAATGTATGATGATGAGGCATTATCTTATGTCGATGACATCTATCTAACAGATGATGACTTGGATACTCCCTTGAAAAGAGTGAACACCATAATACTTGGGTTCTCAGCAGAGGGTTACAAATTCAACTTTAAAAAGTCACGAATTGCCCATCTAACTGTCCTGTTTTTAGGATATGAATTATCAAGTGAAGGCAAAAGCCTGGCAGACAATTTCTTAGAGAAATGTGCTGTAATCCAAGCACCAAGAACGCTGAAAAACTTACAATCAATTCTAGGTTTCCTGAATTTCGGAAGAACTTACATTCTAAATTATGCAGAGAGGGTTAAACCTCTCTATGAACTAATAAAACCAGATTTTAAAACAATCAATTGGACTAAAAAACACACCGAAATTTTGAGATCATTGCAAACAGACATGTTAGCTAAAACATAATTGCAAACAGGCGATAACACACGCAACCTTGTAATCCGAGTCATCCCAGGAAGATGCGGATTCACATACCTGACCTCTAATGAGGGAGAAACGGTACCAATAGCATACAAATCACATTTGTACACAAAAGCTGAAATGAAATTTAGCTCAACGGAAAAAATTCTAACTGCGGTTCAGACTGCGGTAGCAAAAGAAAGAGCCCTAGCACAAGGTAAACGAATAATCATCGTTACACCAGTACCAGCTCTAGAAGCGGTAACAAAGGCAAGCATTCCAAATGCTAAAGCGCTACATCCTAGATGGATCCAATGGGTTAATTCTCTTGCTGCAACATACGTGGTCTACAAATTTAATCCTAATTTAAAAACACAAGAATTTCTCCAATATGAATTTGAATGTCCTCTGCCGACCGAAATCTTGCCTCTTGAACACTACGGCTGTATAATATATACAGACAGATCAGCACAACCCACAGTTGGGGGTAAACAAGCTTACAGTGCTGCGTGCACGATTGTTAAAGGTCGTTGGCACAAAGGAAAATTTAGACCACTGGTCACTAAAACACAATCTCTAGGAGATTGTACAGCTCAGCGAGCTGAACTACTAGCATTTAAGATGGCGCTTGAAAATACTGATCGCGAATTCCCCACACTCATAGTGTGCGATTCATATTATTGCCTTCAGTCTTATAATGAATACTTGCAGAATTGGGTTCTAAATGGTTTCAAAGATGCGAAGGGTGGCACAATCAAGCATAAAACGCTTTGGGAACAAGTAGTTCTTTTACGAAAGGAACTACAAAAGACTCACGTGATACATGCACTGAGTCATCAACTTGATGGCGTTCACGTTGCGGGGAATTCATTGGCTGATGAGGCCGCGAAGGCAGCTGTGCAAACGGTTTCCATAGCTGCCATCACCCGGTCAAAAACAAAAATAGACAGCGAGATATTACAAGCTGTCAGTGCTACAGTAAATAATGCGATAAAAACACTCCCGAAAGGCTTTCCAGTAAAGTACTCATACATAACTGATGGGAATAACGTTCCATTTGCTCGAATTCCTGGAGTGGGGGATAGGGCAATTCCAAACATGGAACATAGGTTAGGACTAATTATAGCGGCACACGAAGGGCTCGCCTCTGCACACGCTGGTGTCTCGGCCACAGTATCATTATTAAAACAGAGATACTGGTGGCCACAAATGAGAAGACAAACTAGGAACTATGTACTAGATTGTGAAATATGCCAAAAGATGAAAGTTTCGACGGTAAAAAGACCAGCACAGACGCCCCTTCTGATCTCAGATAAACCATTAGCGTGTGTTTACCTGGACCACTGTGGTCCCTTACAAAGGGATGGCAACTATAAATACATCATGGTCGCAGTGGGCTCCTGCACGAGATTCATTTGGATGTAGCCCCAGCGCTCGGCTGACGCCAGAACGGTTATAAAAGTTTTGCGAGTCTTTATCGGCACATACGCAATTGGCATGCTACACTCTGACCAGGGTCCTGCTTTTAGCTCTCGAGCTTATAAGGAGGCCATGACCAGCATGGGCATTGCATTGCGGTATTCTTGTCCCTTCCATCCTGATGGAAACGGGATTGTGGAAAGAAAAAACCGAGACATAAAGCAATGTATAACGGCAAAGGTATTAGGTTCGGGGGTTGGGTGGGTCAAACATTTAATAAGTGTCCAACGTAGTCTTAACAATCTGCCAAGAAATTCTCTAAAAGGTTTCAGTCCGTACGAACTATTGTTCGGGACTAGAATGCATATCCAGGATCTCGATAGTCAGACTTCAGTGGTAGAAGGAAAATGATTTGATATCAAAGATCGTTTGGCTATTTTACAGGACTTAAATGAAACAAGAAAAGACCTGAGCAACATAAAGTTGAAACAACAGCCAACAGCCACTGAAGAGAAACCACCTGTCCCAGCAAGGCCTGTCTGGATTCCAAAGATTGGGGATTTGGTCAGAGAGAAAATCGCGGTGAAGAAGGAATTTGGGCCTTCTTACAGAAAAGCAGTACCTGTCTTAGCTGTCAACGGAACAAGATCAGTTGTACTACCGCCCCTTGCTGGTAAAAAGGAGAACCGAGTTGTATCCATCGACCTGGTTAAGCCACAATCATGTGGCCAATAATAAGTAGTAGGCCAAGTGGTCTCCCAAGAAATAGCAGAACACCAAAGTTTGCTACAAATCAAGAGGTTCAAACTGAGAGACTAATCACATTTGATAAACCTACAGTGAATCAACAAGGACTATGCAACAAAGCCATGGAACTTATGCCTCTTGAAACCCAAATTGCAACAATTCGTCAAAAAACACGTGTCAACAACGATGTAGCCACAGACTATACTAATGAAACAAAGAAAAATCCAGAAGCAATTCCAATAATTGACAGAACTGCATCAGGCTACTTCATCAATTTCGATGACTTTTCTGAGGATCCGAGCGAACCTGAGGAACAGCCAACAACAACAAAAACTTTTAAAGACAAAACTAAGAAGCTCTTTCATCAACTACAAGAAACCTATCTGATTTCCCCATGGATTGAATTTTGGGTGGTGCTAGGTGTACTTTTTCTCCTGCTTTGGCTCATCATGGTGCTATGCTTGGGACACTTCATTGAGGGAAAATATGTTACAATGGACACAGCAAGCCAGAATATCAACCTGGTCCTAAAGCCACACAAGTCTTCACACATCGAGAAAAGAGAACTTTCTTCAGTAAACTTCACAGCCAATCCGATACCCGGTGGGGTAGCATGGGACAAAACAGATTACGGTATATATGGCCCGGTCGAGCTCTTGAAGTATCCTCATCAATTTAAGGTTTCATTAAGTGACTTTGTAAAACCGAGTACATTCTCTGATGAATGGGATTTTGAAAGTATTAATGATATGATGTCAGACTTAGTTATGTCAGCAAAATTTAAAGACCATGATTATTTACAAGGTTCATCGAATTATGATCAGATGTACTGCTACAACCATTATGCTAACCATTATTTGCATAAATCTGCTCAACCTAGAAATGTTTTAAATTATAATCAATGGGAACATTGTGCAACTCCACCAAAAGGTAGTTCAAAAACATTTTATGAGAAATTCCCATACTTCTCAGGGTTTAACACAAGTGAAGCTGAAACGTTTTATTTTAAACTGTTAAATAAGACAGGAATGAAAACCATGCTGACAAATACAACATTAATCTATTCAGAAACATTTTTTGAAAAAATGAATACATTTGGTTTTGATTTTTGGAAAAATAACATTGAGACAAAAACCATCTGGGGTACTAAAGATTGGCAAGTGCAAGGTATAGATTCATTATTCAGAGCCTGCATGATCCCAGAACAAATTATATTTTTGAATGACACAATTCAACAAACAACCTGTCTTGGCCTAGCCAAAATTAAAGACTTAAACAAACCGTCTATTCCAAAGCCAACACCTGACAGTAATAGCACTACAGAGGTTGAGATAGACGTATCCCATATTTTAAACCAAAACAGAACACATCCTGATTGGAAAAAATGGTTGATCTGGCCCACAGACACAAATAACTGTCAAAATAGATTCCTGAACAAAATACAGGGGTTCAAATTGACCAGGCCAGACCCTAGATACTCCCAGCGACAACATCCAGGGATAGTAACAACATACAGTGTAGGAAAACTCTGCCTCGAATGGCTATAGACACCCACACTGGTAGAAATTAGGCAACACTTAACTTTACTTAAAGAAGGTGCTGACTTGCGTGATTTCATTATGGGACCACGCAAACAGCGTCAAAAACGTTTCATAGCGGCCTCTATATATGCAGCTTATAACGAAGCTTGGAAAGAAACTCAAATTGAAACAGCAGAGAAAATACGGGAAATTGACCGTATTAATTTGGAAAAATCACTTTCTGTTGTGGACAATGGGTTAATGACTCTGTCTTCCAGAATATATTCACTGGACAGTATTGTATCATCTGCAATCAATATAATAGAGCAGGACTTACTAATGTTACAACATGGTCAGTCCCAATTGCGTTCTATTGTACAGCTTGGCTGGACGTTACAAATTCTGCGTTCAGGCTACGTGCCTTGGCATTTAATCAACACAACGTCACTATTACAAATCAGCTTGGCAAAAAAAGGAGCAGAGTATACAATTCTGAGCATTGAAAAACTTGAGAGATTACCATTGACAATGTCAGAACGACCTGTCATCGAATGGATAATACACGGAATCATAACTATTCCGATAAAAACTTTCCAATTTCGATACTGCCAAAAGTATATACAGGCAAGCCAGTATGAAAGGTTGGGTAAAGGATACATTAAGTCATCATGGAAATTACCTTACACACACACATGTTATAGTGAAAAAGGACAGAATGTATTTCTTATTGGTGATAATTGTGAAAAATCACTAAGTGGTATACTTCTGTGTCAGGGTATAAATCTACATGTGGCCTGTGAGGGGACTTCAAATAACCTTTCATGTCACCAGCTTGGCACACCTGCAACTCGAATAGAGCCATTCTTTAGACGGCTTTCGAACGGGAGCTACATTCTAATAGTGGACCACAGATGTTGTGGCTTGGTGCCAGGAAAAGCTTATCTAGTAAGCGTTTCGTCCATGGTCACTTGCTGTATGCAAGTATTGTATCCGAACGACACTCCAGACAGGTAGGGAAAAATTTGGCCCAGTTTGAAAATCTCTTCTATTCGAATTGATACTTTAAGCAGAATGAAGTCTGTTCTTCTACAGACGCCTGTGCCCTTGACGTCATCAAAAGAAACGTATGATCTCCAAGTTGCAAGGACAACGGCAGAGATACATAACCTTATCAACAAACTGCCCCTTACACTTCGCAGAAATGCTAAACGAAATCTTAAACATTTCTGATACGAATGGTATCGCGAGTGTATTTAAGACAATTTTTTCGGGACTATTGACACCTTTCAAAGCAGTCCTGGGCATCTTTCCTAATTTTGTCCATTCAATCTTTGGCGGCCTTCCACTCCTGTTGGGACTCATAGCAGGCATTTTATTTTTGATACTCCTGCTTCGTTATGGCAAGCCATGTCACAGACAAGACTACAGCAACAATGGAAGAAACGATCCTAGCTATACGCTATCGGGACCGCATAACTAAAGTCCTTGGATTAGCCCGGCTAAGAGATCTGAATATGACCTGGTTTCTTTCATTCAGACCCATCTGGCAGAACTGTATCTTACCTGTGTTAAGATGTATGCTGTGCGGAGAAGAATGCGTGTTAGACGTCTGTCTCACACTACAATCAGAAGTACCATTGGATACAGATACTTTGCTAAGTCCAGTAAAGGCTCATGCATCGTGTTGTCCCCAGCGGTTACCCATCCTGATGACGGCATTCGTTGAGACTTCACCACTGCGATTGAAGGGTAGTGAAGTGCAAGATGAGAACAGCATCAACCAGGTACGACCTTCTGTGAGCACTGCTGATCCTGTCATCGATGATAGCAATCATTCTTACGACTGCACAGTTGCGGCATTTTCTAACTTGGTCGAACTTTCACCTGAAGCGGTAAACTGCTTTTTTGAAAGTCTGTCTGAAATGATGTTCTCCCCTGAACAAAAAGAATAACTTTTAAGCAAACAAGCACTCAGCATTCCATGAACTCTGAATTCGGCCTTCAGCTTTGAAAAACAAAAGCTTCTGAAAATATTTGGAACTGTTTTGACTTCTTCCCTTGAAAAACGATTTTTTTTTTCCCGATTCCAAATTATTTACCTTTTTTTGGCACTCATCCTCTGCTTAAAGTAGAACTATTCTTAGAGAACAGAGCTTCTATTTTTAGGAACTCTAGAGACAATATATTACCTCAGCCTCTAGCATATTTACAAAAAACTGTATTTATATGTGATGGAATGGTCTCGCACTTTTCTTTTCTGTATTAAGAGCCATTTCATGTGTAATTTTCGCAAATCATTCATGCTGATATATATGTGCATCCTTTTTAATGAATGATTACACTGCTTGAAAGCGTACAGTACCTGTACTCAATTTTCGTGTATTTCGCATATGCCATTTCAGATGCAAAATAATGTATTTTGGGGTGGATCGGTATACACATGTACCGTTAGATATGTTTACTATTGCTTAGTTTAGTAATTATGGACATGAATTCGTGGAGTGGGTGTAGTGTGTTTTTCTAGGTACCTGATTCGATATTCCTATTCTTTGCCCTTGTCCGATTATAAATCAATAATATCCCTACAACGGCATAGAAACCCTTTTCATAATTCAGTCATAGCGCATGCTGTCACATTAAGCAAGCCTATTCCTCCAACCCCCTAGAAAGCACACCGAGTTCTTAAACAAATCCAAGCCTCCAGCAACCTGGGAAATCCCCGCTGCTTTGTTTTGATTTTGTCCTAGAACTCCTGTAAAGCACTGTAAGAACGACCAGTTCTTAGTGACATCTTTATTGACGTCTTATGTCCAGCCTTACGTCAAACCCGGCAGCTTTCAGGTATAAATATACCAACGTTGCCTTAAGCAAACACACGGTGGTAATCCTGGAGCAGAGCAGCTATCTACTTCCGAAGAGCCCAGCTGATGCGAGAGCCCACGGACGCTGCCCCTCCCTTTTGACGCGCTGAGATAGACGCTGTCTTTTCTCTTGCCGAGAAATCCAGCCTCCGGCGTTTCCAGCCTACCCTTGCGGGTGACTGGGATACCGAGTCCTGAGAGAGAGATACCAGCCTTCCTGCCTTCTAATACCCAGGTACTGAACTGACTAAACCCTTACAGAGAATTCTTGAGTCAGATTCTTGGCAAAACAAACTTAACTTAAACTGCTACTTACTTACTCCCTCCCACCTATTAGGCTTAGGTCAGGTACACCGGGTAGGCGTAGTTAGAAGCACCAGTTGAGTACGATTAGTCAATGTATATATGTATGTATCTATTTTATCCATTTTAAAGTATCATATGGCTAAGAAACCATATCAATGCTTTTACAGTATTATTTCATAATCCTGCTTTTACTGTATGCACTTTACTTAACTATAAGTATTGCAATTGTAGCAATTCATTTCTCTTGTATGAGGAAAGAGACTGCTCAATAAATAACACCTTTTATTGAAAACGCCCGTCTCTCTTTTTCTCTGCAATCTGATGAAACTAAGTACGCACTTATTGACTGAGTGAAATAGCTGTCTTTTGTTTTCACACGACTCTAGAGATATACTCTTATTCAGGGAGAGCAAAGTTGTCATGTTTTATGGTTGTCAGAAACTAAATCCCTTCTTGTCTATCCAGGGAGGTTAAACTCCTCCTCGCTTATTCGAGAAAGTTTCTAGTGAACTCTGAGCTAGCTGGCAAAAAACCTAAGTCTAATATAGTCAGTAGAGACCTAGTTAACCTCAGTCCTACGTCTACACTACTGAAGATATTATTCCAATGCGCAGAGCCTATTGGGACTATAGGAACTACACTACAATACTGGTGACTGGGGATTCATAAACAACCTAGAGCCGCTATGCGGCAAATATTACAGCCTACCATGTATCCAATTGCATTTTTTGGTAAAGGTTTCTGTATCAAAAAAGGTACCCACAGTAACTTTGCAGTTGCCTTATGTTTTAAAAATGTCAATGGATGACATAATTATTCCTGGTTCCTTTTCAAATGATTGGTACATTAAGTGCCTGATTCTGACCTCGTTTGGAAAGCATACCGAAAGACTCAGGTTCGGAATGCTTTCCATATGACTCAGATCGGGGGAGTCCGACCGAACGAGTTTGATGCATTTGAAGGGGTGGTTGGGGATAATCGTGCACTATGTGGCTGGCAACCCATGGTGCCTGCCACACTGTGCATGGTTGGGAAGAGGGGACCCATGGGTCCCCAAACAGGCCCGATTGAGAAGCCCCAGGTGAAGGGGGGCGTGCTATGACCTTCCAAAGACCGATTCCAGAAGCCTTTTCAATCCGGGCAAACTGAATCAGAAAGGCTGTCCGAATCGTTCATCGTACTTGTTCGATCGGAAAACCTAGTCCATAGAGCTTTGCGAATTGGCTCTGGAAGGCTCTATCTTTCTGAATGACTTTAGGAACCGATTTGGTCAGTGCTAAGGCTTTCCAGGCATCGTACTTAGTTGTTCGAAACTGTGACGATTCAATCAGAAACAAGGGCTCAGATTGGTTTAGGCAATTCCAAATCCGATTTGGAGCCCTTCCGGCTGAGATCGGAATCGACCCCTAAGACTGTTGAAAAAACGAATAACATTTCGGGCTTACACAACTCTCAATAATGGGTATCCTTATCTTGAAAGTTATAAATAAATGTATTGATTTTACCACTATGCACACCACTACATACACAAAACTAGCTATTGACGGCACATATACAATTACACTCAGTGGGAACACTGCCAGGCCTACCTTTCAACAAACACCCACATTTCTTGAAGCAATGTCCTTACTTTAACAGTGTTAATAGGTCAGATCCTTCAACCTTTGGTGTTGCGGTGGGCGTTCCATCTCAGCACCCATTGATTTTCACGCTGCCCCCTATGTAAAAGGGCAACATACATAGGAGGCAGCACCAAAATTAAGACCAGGGTGAACCTAGTCTTAACTTGGCGAAACGAGGAGAAATGCATTATTTCTCCTTGTTTTTCCTTTTTCCATGTGTACTGCCTTGTGCAGCACACATGGATAAAGCAAACTGCCATGGATTGTTTATGTACAGGAATGTCCCCCTTCCGGTACATAAACAATCTGTTAAAAAAATCCAACTTTGTGACTTTCATGTGTGCTGAAGCAGCACACATAAAAGTGACAAAATCGCATTTTCGGATTGTTTATGTGCAGGAAGGGACACCTTCCTACACATAAACAATCCTCCCCTGCACGCAGACGCCCTTACACCATGGTGCATGGGTGCCTGCGTTGGCACTTCACTGCTAAGTGTAGCACCAGCGCAGGGGAAAATGCCTGGTTGCACCATATCCTTGTAAATATGGTGCAGCCTTGCGTTTCAGAAGTGGCGGAGTGAGGCGTTAAGCCATGACGACTAACGCCTCACTCTGCCACTTCCTCGTACATATGCCCCATTATGTGGGTATTTAACAACAAGGGGTGGTGATGGACAGAGTTTCTGAATTAAGCAGAATACTCTCACCCAGTCAAGAGATCAGGGCTAGATCCAACACCGTTTTTTAGCTCACTGCACCATCCCAGTTCAGAACCTGGCTATATGCAAATTAGTCTGTTCCTGTCCCAGTGCATGATGGGAACAGGGCAAACCAAACTACCAAGCCAATTCTTACACTGGGAAGGAAACAAGCTTCCGGGGACCGGTTTCTGGCATTTCAGCCGTCGTCGGCCCGGCTTGCTTGAATCCTGATGGTGCAATGAGCAAGGGACTCACATCTGAGTATACCCTTCCACGCTTAGGGTGGACAAAATATTTAACAACAAGGGGTGGTGATGGACAGAGTTTCTGAATTAAGCAGAATACTCTCACCCAGTCAAGAGATCAGGGCTAGATCCAACACCGTTTTTTAGCTCACTGCACCATCCCAGTTCAGAACCTGGCTATATGCAAATTAGTCTGTTCCTGTCCCAGTGCATGATGGGAACAGGGCAAACCAAACTACCAAGCCAATTCTTACACTGGGAAGGAAACAAGCTTCCGGGGACCGGTTTCTGGCATTTCAGCCGTCGTCGGCCCGGCTTGCTTGAATCCTGATGGTGCAATGAGCAAGGGACTCACATCTGAGTATACCCTTCCACGCTTAGGGTGGACAAAATATTTAACAACAAGGGGTGGTGATGGACAGAGTTTCTGAATTAAGCAGAATACTCTCACCCAGTCAAGAGATCAGGGCTAGATCCAACACCGTTTTTTAGCTCACTGCACCATCCCAGTTCAGAACCTGGCTATATGCAAGTTAGTCTGTTCCTGTCCCAGTGCATGATGGGAACAGGGCAAACCAAACTGCCAAGCCAATTCTTACACTGGGAAGGAAACAAGCTTCCGGGGACCGGTTTCTGGCATTTCAGCCGTCGTCGGCCCGGCTTGCTTGAATCCTGATGGTGCAATGAGCAAGGGACTCACATCTGAGTATACCCTTCCACGCTTAGGGTGGACAAAATATTTAACAACAAGGGGTGGTGATGGACAGAGTTTCTGAATTAAGCAGAATACTCTCACCCAGTCAAGAGATCAGGGCTAGATCCAACACCGTTTTTTAGCTCACTGCACCATCCCAGTTCAGAACCTGGCTATATGCAAATTAGTCTGTTCCTGTCCCAGATCTTTTGACTGGGTATGAGTGTTCTGTTTAACTCAGATGCTCTGTCCATCACCACCCCCTTTTCTGAATCGTTCTGGCCACTATAGGAGTGGAAGGGTATGCTCAGACATGAGTCCCTTGCTCACTGCACCATTAGGATTCAAGCAAGCCGGGCCGAAGACGGCTGCAATGCCAGAAACCGGTCCCCGGAAGCTTGTTTCCTTTCCAGTAAAGAATTGGCTTGGTAGTTTGGTCTGCCCTGTTCCCATGATGCACTGGGCCAGGGTCAGACTAATTTGCATATAGCCAGGTTCTGAGCTGGGATGGTGCAGTGAGCTAAAAAACGGTGATGGATCAAGCCCTGATCTTTTGACTGGGTATGAGTGTTCTGTTTAACTCAGATGCTCTGTCCATCACCACCCCCTTTTCTGAATCCCATTATGTGGGTAAGCAGTGCCAATGGTTAGCACATTTTAGTCTAACAGCTGTGAAGGAGCATTTGTCCAGAATTGGTGAACATATGGATTTTTCTGATTCCTTCTAGGACCACACCCTGTTAAAATCAGGCATTTCATATTTGCAAGAGCCTGTGCCGCTTATAATGAATGTCAAAAATATTTAGAAAAAGAAGTTGCAAAAAGAATTACATAACTGAGCAAGAAATGTTGCAAATGACTTTTAGAGTCATAGACAGTGGTACGCACACTCTCTCCAAAACAGTATGGGGCAGATTTACAAGACCCTTGTGCCACTTTTACGTCACTTTTCCCATGTTAAAAGTGAGGGAAGGGGCTTGTAAATCTGCCCCTCTATTCTTTAAACAACGTAGCGTCTTCAGACCTTGATGTTTCAAAGCTAAGTTGTGTGGTGTTATGCAGCTAAATTGAGCATTACCAATACTCTGAGCGGTGAAAGTATCTTAGGAGCTCTCAGTAAAAGTGATGTTTTTGAACGTTATAATTTGACTTCCATTCAGAAAAATATGACTTAAAAGACGGTACATCTTATTAGGTATGGAAGAAATGGAAGAAACTCCATTTTGTGTAGCAGTAATCCACCTTTCAAGTGCCAGAGGTCACACCAGATTGCTGGACAAGCCACTTTTAATCAGAGAGTTTGGGCTGGAAACTCACCCAGTGAACTTTAGCCACAAAGAATTCTGAAAGTGGGCAGTTACAGTAGCTGTTAACAGGTATGACGTGATCATCCTTACAAAAATCGAGACTCAAGTTTACTATTATTTGCTGTGACTAAAAATACAGTGTAGTCCTTAGAAATAGCTGGAGGGTGGTAGAATGCAAGGAATTTTCTTAACATGTTTGAAATGTTCATTTTATTCTTGACGCTTATGACGCGCATACTTGCTCTTTTTTTTCCTGCTGTGTGTTTACTATGCATATTTTAAGTATTAGAATACAATTTTCAAAATAAAGGTTCAAACAAATCCATGTTGCTCCTAGTTCTATGCTTGATTATGTTGCATATGAATGATTGTTCTTGCCCCTGAAATGGTATTGATAAGTAACCTGACAGCACTGCCTGGACATGACTGCTTGGCGGGCTAGTGTCAGGGCCCCTGCCAAATGGTATTTCTTCATAATCATTAGACATTGAACTAAGTCTTTGTACTTGTGGGTAAGAAATCCAACCCCTGCAGATCTGAGAAATCCCAAAATGTGTTCACCCTACACCCTGTGCGAACATCCATGCTGTGGATGGGTCCAGGGGCATAACTCAGGGTCTTGATAACGTGCTGCTCTCCTTGAATTTTGAATTGTGGCTCGTGCTTGGAATCAGTCTTCACTTGATAGCGTGTGACCATCTTTCCTACTTAACAGCCAGGGTCGCTACAGTAAACTTTGGAATCCTGATGGAAGGCATCCATAGATGGTACGGAGTTGCCCTGAAATGGAAAGCCCTCCGTACTGTAGCATTGCCAGTCTGTACCTTTACAGGGTAATAATAGCACAGAAATCAGCAAACCAAATGAGTTTGGTGATCAATGCCATATTGGCATACAATCTCTAATATCTATCAGCGATTACTCAATTTTACCAAATGGTAAATATTAACAACTAACAAAAACACATAACTCACATTTTACACATGGAAGACAAAATTAAGACACGAAAATACATGTTCACCACTGTATATACCCCGAAGAAACCACCTCTAAAACTAGATGCAACAAACGCAGGACAAGCAAGTGGCAGTAAACCAAAGTTACGCAAATGAAATGAAGGGAGTAAAACAATAAGTTAAGAACAGAGATTTAAACCAGCTCGCCAAAATAGTAGACAACCAGCATTAAACACCTGCAATCATGTAAATACAGTATGCCGCAGCCTGGTGCACATGAACTAAATACACATCTAGCAAAGTCCATTACGACAGGATGTACTTCACAAACACAGCATCAGTACATCCTGAACAAGTCCAGAGGGAAGATGATAGTATTTTTTGTGCTTAAAGCTTGACCATAGGGGAATGCAATTATTTGAGGCACTCTTGCAAAGTGAAGTGAAAAGAAGGAGCAACACTCATTAGAGAAAAAAGTGAAACAATGTCATAGAATGCACAGCTTTACAGAAAATGAATATATATGTTATTATGTTTAACACGAGACCTATAGGTTCCCCTAGAGAAGGACTGCAGACTCATTTGGGATTTCGTTAACATCCAGCTGCAAAGCAATCTGAAAATGGGCAACATGATGAGGGCCAGTGGGCAAGTGTACATATATTCGGCATGGGTAGCGCATGATTACTGCATGTGGTGTGTGTGTGTGTGCTATGTACTGATTGGCAGAGGGTTCCTAACTTCATGTGGCATCTAACTTTAAGATGTTTTGGGAACGAGCGCCATCACCCCGGACCAATGTGGTGTCGCTGCCTATCTGTGGGACTAATCTGTTTTTTTCCTGTTTGCGAGATTGTTCACTTGGTTACGTGTCACCCAACCTGTGATCTCTCAATCAGTAGCCTCAGACCTAGCTTGCAGACCTTGCCCGACCACGTATTTCTGACTCGGGTTAATGGAGAAGTCTTCTCAGGGGATTTCCACAACAGTGATTCAATTTCGTTTTCATCCACAAATATATCATTGCGCACATCGACATAGATATTATCAATCCTAGACATAGACCTAACCCTGGAATGTCAGATGGATGTTTCAGTGAAATTTTCCTCGACCCCGTTTTTTCTGGTGTTAGGACACTGCTACTGAATGCCACAGTGGATGTGCTTTGTCCTGTAAAACCACAGTTGATGGTGCAGACAATTACCTCGAAGGTGAATGCTAAGGTAAATGCCATACACAGATTGCACTGTGTATGTACACCACCCATAAATATAAGAAATATGTATGTTTGCCAAGAACACTGCTGTGATCGGACTGGGCTAGAGTTTAAATACACTGCAGTTAGACCTGTCAGTCTTAGGGTGGTCTTCCCCAAAACGTGTTGTCTACTTACCTCCATTTTTGTGCATAAAATATGTTTATGTTGGTCTTAGGACTCAGTGCACTTTACCACTGCTTATCAGTCCTAAAGTGCTTGTGCTCACTCACTTTCCTTGTAAAAAAGAACCCTTTAATGCCTCTCTGGCGCAGAATTACAAACCTAAAATGTTGCAACCAGCTCATGGTAAACTAAGTTTATCATGGTGAAACAGCTAGCTCTGTACTGAACAGACATGCTGAATTCTTGGCAGCTTTGCCTTTAACCTGGTTAAAGAACAGCCCTAGCACTCTCATTTGCACTAGATACATTTAGATCTATTTTGGGCTAATGTGACTTGGCCACTTGCATGCTACTTGATCTCTTGATACTATTTGACTCAGTGGACCATACCATCATCCTGGCCCACCTGGCTGACCTAGGAATCTCAGGGTCTTTAGAAGCCTGTGTATTCTTCTTTCTAGATGCAGGGCCAATCCCATTCATTAGCCTCACATCTAATCTTTCCACTTCCTTTGCCATCAAAGTGTTGCAGGGATTGATTATGAGGAATAATGTCATAAATCTTGCTGGTAGGCAAAAAAGTAGCTTGATAAGTTGCTAACAGACTTTTACTCTGGTGGACGGTGCTACAGAAAAACTTAAATCTTTGGGAGGTCTGATGGATAGTAATTTCTCACTTAAGGCATATGTAAATGCAGTCTCTTTTAATTGCTTCTACCTATGAAACCTTGTAGGAAAAATTATTTCCTTTGTCCCACAAAACCTTAATCCTCAGGTAGTCTTGGCATGTGTCAGGTCTAGGATTGACGACTGCAAAATGTCCTATCTTTACTTACCCTAGAACATCTAGCCAAGTTGCAAAGGATACAGAATATTGCACTTCAAATAGTAACCAAATTGACCATGTCTCATAAGCCTGGGTTCACCTTCTCTAGCGCTCTGTGAAGCAGAGTATTGGCTTCAGGGTACTGTACCTTATCCATCAGATTTTCTGTGGAACTGAGAAATGATGCCTACGAATATAATCCAGTCATTGCATCCAGGTAGAGACACTTTACTGCACTTTCAACTTTTGTTCTCTAACCCCTTTGATTAAGTGGTCTTTACTTAGTGGTCTTTCTCTTCATCTGCTGGAACCCCAGTCTTTTATTGCACCCTATGGTTAGTCTCTTCCATCTTGCACTTAGGAAAACATTAAGACTTTCTTCTTCTGTTAGCTAGTCTCTTCCCTTTTAGTCTTTAATACAAAAATGCCTATTTATATTTTTCGAAATTACATCTTGTTTCTCTTCAAGTTACCTACGTGGGTGTATTTACAGTCTACAAGACTGCAAAGCCTCCCTACAATAAAGAATAGCGTAAAGTGAAAAAGTTCATTAAACTAGGAAAAATGAGTAAACATATTTTCATGTTAAATATTCACTTAAGTTATTTAGAACCTCTTCATGTATGTTTGTGAATAGCATTTTGTAGTATTTTTGTAGTACTATTGTTGTACTACAAAATTACGTTTCTGAATAGGCCGCCTCAATAATCCTTGAACTAATGAGTTTTAACCCCTTCACTACTTCGCTCACTACTCAAGTCAAGTCAAGTCAAGTCAAAAATTTGTATAGCGCACTACTCACCCAGTGGGTCTCAAGGCCCTTGAGGGAGGGGAGGTGCTTTACTTGTCGAATATCCAAGTTTTTAGTTGTTTTCTGAAGGAGAGGTGGTTCTGTGTAAGGCGGAGGTAGGTGGGGAGAGAATTCCAGGTCTTGGCCGCTAAGTAGGAGAAGGATCTTCCTCCCATGGTGGATCTTTGGATGCGTGGAATTGCGGCGAGGGCTTGATTGGACGATCGTAGTTGGCGGGAGGGGGTGTAAAAAGACAGGAGCGTGTTGAGGTATTCGGGTCCTAGAGGGCTTTGTGTGCGTGGGTGAGGAGACAGAACGTTATTCTCTTGTTGACGAGGAGCCAGTAGAGGTCTTTCAGGTGACCGGAAATGTGACCTTGGCGGGGGAATGTCTAGGATGAGTCTGGCTGAGGCGTTTTGGATGCGTTGGAGTTTTTTCTGTAGTTTGGCTGTGGTTCCGGCGTAAAGGGTGTTTCCGTAGTCCAGTCGGCTTGTGGCCAGTGCATGGGTAACCGTCTTTCTTGTTTCGGTGGGGATCCAACGGAAGATTTTTTTGAGCATACGTAGGATGTTGAAGCATGATGATGAGACTGCGTTGACTTGTCTGGTCATCGAGAGGAAGGAGTCCAAGATGAAGCCCAGGTTGCGTGCGTGGTCCGTTGGTATGGGTGCGTTTCCCAGGGCCGGTGGCCACCATGAGTTGTCCCAGGCGGAGGGGGATGATCCTAAGATGAGGACTTCCGTTTTGTCCGAGTTCAGTTTTAAACGGCTGTTCTTCATCCACTCGGCTACTTCTTTCATCCCTTCGTGTAGGTTGGTTTTGGCGGTGTTTGGGTCTTTGGTGAGGGAGAGGATCAGCTGTGTGTCGTCTGCGTAGGAGATGATGTTGAGGTTGTGTTGGCGCGCGATGGATGCGAGGGGACTCATGTATACGTTGAAGAGGGTGGGACTGAGTGATGATCCGTGTGGTACGCCGCAGATGACTTCGGTGGCCTCTGATCTAAAAGGGGGGAGGCGGACTCTCTGGGTTCTTCCGGCGAGGAACAAGATGATCCAGTCCAATGCTTTTCCTTGTATTCCGACGTTGTTGAGGCGCTGTATAAGGGTGCTATGACAGACTGTGTCGAAGGCTGCGGAGATGTCAAGTAGGATGAGGGCAGCTGTTTCTCCGTTGTCCAGTAGAGTTCGAATGTCGTCTGTTGCTGCGATGAGGGCGGTCTCGGTGCTGTGTTTGGCTCTGAACCCGGACTGTGAAGGGTCGAGGGATTTGTTGGATTCGAGGAAGGCGGCGAGTTGACTGTTGACGGCTTTCTCAATGACTTTGGCAGGGAATGGGAGGAGCAAAATGGGGCGGTAGTTCTTAAATTCAGAAGGGTCCGCTGTGGGTTTCTTCAGGAGGGCGCTGAGTTTGGCATGTTTCCAGCTTTCTGGAAAGGTAGCGGAGTTGAGGGAGCAGTTGATGATGTCACGGAGATGGGGTGCGATAATGGAGTCTGCTTTGTTGAAAATGTGGTGGGGACATGGGTCGGTTGGTGATCCTGAGTGGATGGAGTTCATCAGGCGGATGGTGTCTTCAGTGGTGATTGGGTTCCAGGCGCACAGGTTATTGGAGGGGGGTTTTAGTTCGGAGGTGGGTGGGGTGGACTGGTCTCCAAAGCTGTTATGTATGTCAGCGATTTTGTTGTGGAAGAACGAGGCTAGAGAGTCGCAGAGGTCTTGGGAGGGAGTGATGTCGTTGGTGCTGGCGGTGGGGTTGGTAAGCTCTTTGACGATGTTGAATAGTTCCTTGCTGTTATGGGCGTTGTTGTCGAGTCGATCCTTGAATGCTGATTTCTTGGTGGATCGGATCAGTTGGTGGTGTTTGCGGGTGGCGTTCTTGAATGTGGCCAGGTTGTCAGTGCTTGGGTTTTTTCGCCAGGTTTTCTCGAGGGTGCGACAGATCTTCTTGGATTTCTTAAGGTCATCATTGAACCAGGGTTTTTTTTTGCTACCTTGCTTGATTTGATGGTTTTTCAAGGGTGCTAATTCGTCAGCGCTGTGGGTGATCCATTGTGTGAGGTTGGAGGCTGCTTGGTTTGGGTCCGATGATTTGGCAGGAGGGTTTTGGTGAAGCGATGTGAAGAGCTGGTCTGTGGTAATTTTGTTCCAGTTTCTGCGGGGGATTGGTTGTGGGTGGTTGTGGGTCGTAGTCTTTTTGTAGTTGAAGTGAACGCAGCTGTGGTCCGTCCAGTGGAGAGCTGTGGTGTGATTGAAGGAGATGTGCTTGCTGGAGGTGAAGATTGGGTCTAGCATGTGTCCCGCGTAGTGGGTGGGAGTGTCAACAAGTTGTTTGAGTCCGAGATTGGCGAGGTTGTCCAGAAGGGTGGTGGTGTTGCTGTCGTTGTTCTTTTCCAGGTGGAATTTGAGGTCTCCCAGTAGAATGTAGTCCTCGGAGGGGAGAGCTTCTGGGCTGATGAAGTCAGTGATGTCTTCGCTGAATTGTGTGCGGGGTCCTGGTGGCCTGTAGATGAGGGTTCTTCTGAGTGTGGTCCTAGGGTCGGTGTGGATCTGGAAGTGAAGGTGTTCGGCGGTTGCGAGGGCATCGTCGGAACTGGTCGTGATGCGGATGGTGTTCTTATGGACGATGGCGATGCCTCCTCCTGTTTGGTTGATGCGGTCCTTTCGGATGATCTTGTAGCCGTCCGGGATGGCTATGGCGATGTCGGGCATTGATGAAGCGTTCATCCAGGTTTCTGTAAGAAAGGCGACGTCCGGCGATGTGGTGTTGAGTAGGTTCCAAAGTTCGATGGCGTGTCTGTGGACCGAGCGGGTGTTGAGCAGGATGCACTTCAGGTGGTTAGTGTCGGAGCTATGTTTGGAGTTTGTGGATTTGGTGTGGGTCCTGGTGCAGTCGAGCTTGCAGGAGTGGCAGGTGAAGGGTCCATGGGTTTGTCCTGGGGCGGCTTGGTAGCAGTTTGTGAGTCGGCCGGGGTTAAGTGCTGAGAGGGTTGCGGCGTCGTATGTCATGCGGGTGGAGGGGATTTTGCGGGGGCCAGGGGGTCTGGCGCTGGGCGCGGTCCAGGCGCGGACAGGCGCAGACGGGCTTACCTTTGGCGTGCCTTCGGCGCGCATGGGTCGCGTCCACTGCGCGTGAACGCTGCGCGTCAGCTGTTCCGACATAAGTGGAGTGAGGAGGGGGGCGGAGTGAGGGAGGTGCAGCTGGGAGGCGGGAGCAGGGAGGAGAGACGGGCCAGGAGTCACAACAACAAAATGGCAGCACAAACAAAAAGCTAAACAGGGGCACAACCGGAATAACGCTATGATCTGGGCAGTGGTAGCTGCACAATCAGGCACAAATAATTTTGCAGGCGATGCGAGCAGTGCAACAATGACAAATAACACCAATGAGCAATCACCAATGAGCAATGAGCAGTATGGCGCTACGATAATGTTACAGGCAATGCGAGCTCAATTAATAATTAGCAGCAGCAAGCGCTACGATACCAGGCAGCAAGGAGGAGTATAGCGCTACAAAGTCAGGATGGTCAGGGAGCGTGGGGAGCAACCGCTTCAGAGCAAGTCCAGACGGTCACAGCGCTAGTCCAGATGGGACAGACCTTACCTATCAGTGGGAGGGAGGAGCAGCTGGGAGGCGGGAGCGGGCAGGAGAGACAGGCCAGGAGTCACAACAACAAAATGGCAGCACAAACAAAAAGCGAAACAGGGGCACAACCGGAATAACGCTATGATCTGGGCAGTGGTAGCGGCACAATCAGGCACAAATAATTTTGCAGGCGATGCAAGCAGTGCAACAATGACAATTAACACCAGTGAGCAATCACCAATGAGCAATGAGCAGTATGGCGCTACGATAATGTTACAGGCAATGCGAGCTCAATTAATAATTAGCAGCAGCAAGCGCTACGATACCAGGCAGCAAGGAGGAGTATAGCGCTACAAAGTCAGGATGGTCAGGGAGCGTGGGGAGCGACCGCTTCAGAGCAAGTCCAGACGCTCAAAGCCTGCTTGACTTCCTTCAGTGTGGTTTTGTAGACTCAGCAGACATTTCCCTGTTCCTGTGACAAGTTTCATAACCTCTACACCTCATATTAAATGCTCTTATGTTCTCATAGTTCTTTGATGTCCCTGACATATTTTACACTGTTGATCCTCCCATCTTTCTGTCAATACTAGCCAAACTTTATGTTACACAATTGGCATTCAACTGAACCTTCCTGAACCACTATTTTCTTTCAAAAAAGGAAAAAATATAGAAGAACATCTAGTAAGAGCAACGAGATTGGAAACAAAAAGAGAACTAAGAAATATGCTAGATCTTCCCACATTATTAAGACACTATCAATGTCAAAAATGTACAGCATGCCAATTCTCCGAGGACAAAAGATCTGTAACACTTGATGGCATTTCCATAAAAGTACATGTTCTTACTGTAATACAAAGAACGTTGTGTATTATATCAAATGCCCATGCAAGAATGTGTGTATTGGACAAACTACATAATCAATGAAGGCTAGGATTCTCCAACACAGGTCTTTCTTAGATGCTAGGTGTGAGAAGTTGGCCTGGCATATGCTATCCACTATTCTAGTGGGCACCTTCCACCAGTCCAAATGACCCTTATTGATGATAGGTAAAAGACAATCTTTTGTGAAAGCTATCCTAGTGGTAGCTGTGGAGAGCAGTCTTCAGGCTAAGACTTGAAGGAATGTAAAGCAGCGTGTTTTAACAGTCTATAATCTTGTGAATGACCAAATCAAAGGAGAACCACACCAAGTATATATATAAAATATATGTATTTATTCTAAACACCTCCCACTAGTCTCTTTATGAGGCTAGAGGCAAAAGTACATACGGTAATCTTAATATCACACAGTAAATTAGCACAATATACGTTGAGCCCAAGGGGCGTACCAAACCATATATTAAGAAAGTGGTATAAGGACCACTACTTGACTAGACACAAGGCCTAGAACATGTAGAATCGCTGGGGCCACAGGGAACCACCCCAGGTAGTTACACAGGGGACCTACGGAGGATGCGTGCAGTGTGAGAACACAGCCGCGAATCATCATTAGCTTCTATGGGGAAAGTCGCGGTTGGAAATATAAAGATAAAGGACACTTAGGAGAGGACTTTGAGCAAACCCCTTTAGTCTTAAGGGGTTGTAGGGCCAACACCCATGGGAGCACCAGAGTACTCGAGTTACCTCACCCAGGGAAGCCGGGTGCATAGTCTTTTGGTGTTGGGAATCGTCATCATATTTAATGGCTATCTGCTTCAAAGTGCTGCTGCCGTCCAAGTGGAGAGTGTCCAGTGTGATCCAAGCCTGGATCAAAGATGAAAAGAACCTGAAAGCAGAGGGGACAGAGTCTGGGTCACTTGCCAGTGACCAGGGGCATGATAGTCGAATGCCCACAGATGTTGGGTGATTTTAGGTGAAAGAGGAGAAGCTTGACTCTTCAGCCACGAGGACAAGGAGGCGTCGATGTCAACCAGGTTCTGGAATCAAGCTGTCCCACAAAGGATGTCGAGTGCTGCGGTGTTGGTGCCCAATTTGGACCCAGCAAGCCTGGCAACAGCAACCTATGCAGGAATCAAAGAAATGCTTCAGTGTGGACCAGCAAGGTCAGTGGGACTCACCACATGGTGGAGAGTCAGGGCACGTCTTGCACAACCAGGGAAGCCCAAGGAAAATCAGAGTTGCTTTCGTAGGGACCCACCAGTTGATGGACCAGGGATCGAGAAGGAGCCTCAAGCTGGAATGCAAGAAGTGGGCTCACTGAACATCTGTGGAGTGTAGGCCCACAATGTTCAGTGAAAAAGGTGCTCGGGGCTTGGGCTACAAGTAACCCAAAGCATGATTTCAAGAGACGTCGATAAGTCAATGCACTTGCAAATGTGCATGGTGACCAGGGGTTCTGGCTCCACTTCACTAACGAGTGCTGCGGGTCTCAACTTTGCTGGGGACTTGGGTTGGCCTCTGCAACATCTGGAAATCCTCTTCCTGTGTTGCAAATACTTTGGAGTCCAGCGGGAGCTTTGGAAATGCAGACCAGCAAGATGCTTTGTTGGTGCCTGCAAAGCAGGGGAGTCACTCCTTGACCCCAAGGCAGATTCTTCCATCCTCTAGTCTTTAGTAGAGCATTGAAGTTCCAGGATTCAGTTTCAGAATTTCATCCAGGTGTAAACTAAAATCCTGTTACCAGGGGTTCCTTACTTATACCTAAGTAAGGGGTTGGACATACTCTGGGGACCCGCCTATGGGAGGGTCTGGAAAGAGGGGTGGCTTCACCCATTTCCTTTGTCCAGTTTCATCCCTGAGGACGGCTGGTAGCCCCTGTAACCGGTTTGAACTGGGCTATGCACAGGGACACCAAATGTGCCCCCAGTGCAGACTTCAAAGCACTTTCAGAGTGCACCCACCCAGCCCCAATACACTAAGGGCCAGATGTATCAAAGGGTTTTAACCATTCTGTGTCAAGGGGAAAATGTGTGGATACATATGGCCCTAAATCCTTTCTGGGAGGTGGTTATACCTCCCTGTGACAGGAAACCTATTCTCCAGGCCTCTCCTGCCGGAGTTTCGGTCACCAGCAGGAGGTCTGACTCGTGTCTGTGGCTGCAGCATCCATTTTGTGATGCCAGGGCTCTTTTAAACTATTACCGGTTAGACCAGTGTGTACATGTCTCTCCCTCTAGAAGGATGGAATTCTACCCCCGCCGCCAGGAGTGGCGGGGGTAGGATTACAAAGTGTTTGACACCAAACACAACATGTTTCCATGCAGCCATTCCAAAGTTAGCATTTACCGCAAGGGTATAATGCACTTAAGAGTATATGGTCCGGCTGCATTACAGAACAGCCTCGGAGAATAGATTCCGAAGGCTGCAGAGGGGTCCTGCTCATGCATTGGCACGCTCTCAAACGAAACCAAGCACCCTGCCTTCAGGATTGATAAGGCCTGCCATAGGGGTGACTGATAGGTTTCTATGTGCAGTGATTTAAGGTAGATGTAGGTAACCTATATCTTAGTAAGGGGTGCATGCACCACCTTACCCATGCTGCAGAAGCAGTCCTGTGCTGTCATTTCGGAAGGCTTCCCAGGAGTGGCATAATACATGCTGCAGCCCCTGGTAGGCGTCTGGGGTACCTATGCCCTTAGTACCTAGTATACCATATACTAGGGACTCACAAGGGTACCCCAGTAACCAAACTGGAGTGTACCTAAAGTACATGCAATCAATTTAGAGAAGAAGCAGCTAGGCTGGGGTCCTGGATAGCAGAGCCCCAGCCAGACTAAAAACAGTGAAACACCAGCAAAAAGTGGGGGTAACCATATCCTACTCTCCTACACCAGGTACAAGGGACCCCATTAGTTGACCACTATGATACAATGAAACATTCAGATAATAATTTAGAATGGTCTTGTTGTTTTGTAACACAACAGAGAAGTAGTCTTTACCTGTTTTACTATCAAATATGGAGGTCAGTATGATTGTGAAATTTCGAACAGCAAACTCAGGGTTACATAATGCAGAAAAAGTGTGCTCTTTAACTAAAATACAGTACACACACACACACTAGAGAGCATCTGGTGGTGTCTGCATTAAATTAACAGAATCGTAAGGATTTTGGACCATATTTATAGCCAAGACACAGAGTACAGACCAGCAAGTCCCCTTGCTGCACTGCGTGACAGGGAAAGGGCAAGAATGTGTTGTATTTAATTCAATACAGTGCATTTCTACCTTTTACCCAGTGCTGGCACCATTTTGGAGGCCTAGTGCCAATTAAGACACCCTTGCACCATCGTGCAAGGGTGCCTGAAATGTAAGCAGAATTGTTTTTGCATCAGAAGGGGCACCTTGCTGCACAAAAACAATCCCCTGAGGCTTTTTCCTTTTTATTTGTGTCTGCAGGATGCAGTACAAATAGAAAGTGGAAAATACGAGGAGAAATAAACATAATATGAGGCTAAATATACATATTTCTCTTTGTTACACCTCACCTGGGAAGGCGTAGGTTTCAGGGGCATTCCCAGGTCTACTACTTATTGGTAAATCTAGGAATGCATAACAATCCATGGATGTTGCGTGGGAACGCCCACACAATGCCCATGAAAATGCCTCCCTGGCGCAGAGTAATGCAAACCAGTGATTTGCGCTGTGTTGCATTACTCGAGATTTATGAAGTCACTCAGGGCCATGCATGGTGGCCTTGCGTGGCTTCATAAATCTCAGGTCCTGCACCGCGCTGCATGGTGCAAGAGCTATGCATAGGGGCTCATAAATATGCCCCTTAGTCTTACCATGGAATGTGGCATTTTTTGTGTTGACCACTGGTAATATATACTTGAACATATATTTTTTGGTTTAGATGTTTAACTATTATTCTGATAAGGCTAATTGTACAGATATATGGTCTATGACAGATATCTAGTGCATTGAACTTTTAGTCTCTGTATTGTCCCTCAAAAGATCGCTCTATCAGGATTTGTCAAACAATATCATTTGTAATAAAAGTGTACATTTTGGTCGAGGTCAGGTATAACTTTATTTAACAAACATAGGTACTATGGCTAAGTAATGCGATCCACACCATTATTGCAGACATTCTAAGATGGCAACCTAGATAGATGACAGCTGGACAACTGCTTCCCACTTGATTTCCCAGCATGCTTCATAATGTAGGACATAGCAGGGTCTGGTGTCCCTGCTGTTTGATATGCACAACCCTCCTTATAGTCAGAAGCTTGTTGTAATGTATGGATGGAACATTACGAAATACACATGGATCCCACACTGATGTTTTTTGGATTACCTCTGTATGACAAACTTGAGTCTGTATACATTCAAAAATGGTACCAATGTATACTTACATCATTAGTACTTGTTACGGCTTCCCGATACCCTGCAAGCTTTTTCAATATTATTAGAGGAGACTGCCTCTGCACTTCACAGACTACTATTCTCCATCAAAGTATGGGTCTGGGGTAGATATATTTTAAAGATAAGAGGATTTGTCCTGGTGACATCTTTAGGTAAGCAAGGGTATGCATACCTTCCTTTACTGGAGGTCCATGTCTCCAAAACTCGAATTGATGTTACAGATACTTCGTCCAGACGGATAGAAAAGCTGTCAAAAGCACATTGATTAATTGGCACAGGGTAAGAGTATGAAGGTATACAATAGGTTCCTATATTTCGTAAAAGTGGTCTAATCCCTCCATTCTCCTGTAGTTTCTCTACTCACCTATCTTTCAGATTAGTTAGTTTACCTATATATTACGAAGGGCATGTTCTAATTGAATGGGCATCCTGTCACTATACATCCACAATACCACGCTGTTACACTATAGGTGCATGATTATTCTTAAAGTTTGGTGCACAGTTTCTACTGCACAATTTACAGACCCATGAATGATGTAAAGACTAGCCACGGTGGTCCTTGGGTGCTAGAACATGCAATCGGTGGATACCTTTCATACAAGTAGCAATCATGCATCAAACATGAAAATTGTTTTGCTGCAAGATATTGGCAGGGGTGGCCATTTTTAATTGTTTTATAATGTGTAGGGCCCGCCATAGTCTCATCAATTGATTTTATACTTGATGATTCTAACTACTGTGCTTTTGGCTGAATGATTTCTTGAATCTGCATGATTTTAGATGTACATAGTTGTAGTGTAGCCGAGAACATGGGGGATAGCATAATACATGTCATACTTCACTCTAGTGGAATATGCAACCTTGTCTTTCTTTGGTCTGAGAAGGCCGAAATGTAATATTTTGTAAGCACTCTGGGGCATATTAGCAAGAACCTCGTTAAAATGATCGCCGTTTTAGCAGCAGGAAACTGCCGCTAAAACGGCGATAATGGGCTTGCTAATATTCGTTCTATAGTTCCAATAGAAGCCTAGTGTCGATGTCATGCACATCTAACCTGGGCTTCTATTGGAATTTTATAACGCAAATTAGCAAGCCCATTATCGCAGTTTTAGCTGCAGTTTCCTGCCGCTAAAACGGCGATAATTTTAACGAGGTTCCCGCTAATATGCCCCTCTGTCTCTTTGGCTAAAACAGACTTTGGACTCATTCATTTTGAGTGCAAAGAGCATCAAAATTAACACAGAGTTCTTCGTCTCCATCCTGGCTTTTTTGGGCCATCTGGGGAGGATTATGAGTTGAATAAGTAAACAAACACTTATACCCTTAATGATGTGCATTGAGGGACAAGGATAACATGTATCTGTGCAGCATTTTTATGTGTATATTGTGTATCTATATGTGTATATGTGTAAGTGAAAGGAATGTATGCCAAGTGTCCAGAAAATGTAATATATACCTATAAGCTGGACAGTATAAATAAATGACTTTTAACCTGGTGGCAATCTTGAAGTATTTGTACAGACAAGGATAATTGATCATGTTATTGTAAAGGAATACCAGAGGTTTTATCTGTCCCCATAATCTCCATTTTGTCTTAATATGTAGGAGACCAAGCAGAGCATAGTCTCTGGACCAAGGAGGAAATGGAATCCTCCTCTCCAAATGGCAAGAGTTGTCAATTGTCTATGTGGATCTCCTCTCCTTTTCCCTACTGATTCACAATTATGCAGTCAACAGACAATCATGTTACTTGGCCTGGTAATAATCATCTGGGGGATCCAGAAGTCCAAGATTGTAAATGTGTTTTAGCTGATTGGACGTGTGTGGAGTCCAGTCTCCTATCTCAATCAGACTTGTATCTTCGTGGAAAGCAGAATGGGTGTGCAGACCAGCTGATCGAGGAGTTTCCTTCACCAGTAGCCTGAGTATTTGCCCTCTCTTTTCTTTCTAGTCAAGAGAGGTTCACAATTACATGGCTGAAACTGTTGCTTCCCCTCAGAATGCTCTTCTTTCCAACTTCTTTTCTCTTCTTCCATCGCAAGAAGCCTGATGAATAGATGCAATGTCAATTCCATGGTCCAAAACCCTTCTATATGCCTTTCCCGAATATGTGATGTAACAACGCGATCAAAATGATCGCGGTATGTTACATTGCAGTCTTTACAACGCAAGTCATGTGCTGGAGGGTGCTGGACGACTTAGGATTCAAAAGATTTACTATTCCAACACCAGTCTACGCACAGTAGGGAGGGTGTTGGAATAGTAAATTTTACTATTCCTTAGGTTATAGCGTCATCCAGCGCAAGTCGATGTAACGACTTGCGTTGTTACGGTAGCGTTGCAACTGCATCGCGGTGTAATCACCGCGATGTAAAGGATGTTTCCCGCCTTTCCCCCTTTCCCTTACTGAGCACAGTTCTTCAGGAGATCTGGGACAATCATGTCCAATCGGGCAGCCACAGGTCACAGTTTCTTCTCCTCCAAATGTTGACAGTGCAACCTCACTGGACATTTCCAATCTCCCTTCCACAATCAGATTATCTCAGTTGTCTGAGACATCACTTCAGTGTCTAGTAGTGGGAGGCTTAGTTAGTTGTAATGTACTCTTTATTTACCTGTTTTAATGGTTTTAAATTATAGTATATGTATTTGTACCTGTAATATTGTAAGATTTTAAGCATTCAAACAATAAAGAGTTATTATTATTATTATTATTATTACTATTATTATTATTATTATTATTATTAATAATATCATTATTATTATTAGTAGTAGTAGTAGTAGTGGCAGGTTGTAAATTGTACCATGAAAATGTTGGGATATTCTACAGAAGTAGCCATGTCCATTCAATAATCCAAAATACAAAGTACCTTCATGATTTGGAAACATTTTCATTACTGGGAGTTTTTCAAGGGGGTTACAGATCTCCTCCTGTGCAGGAGCCACAGTTCTAGATTTTTAAGAGACTGCTTTCTATTAGAATTAGCTATGTCTACCCTTCCTAGTAAGTGGGTTGCTATTAGAGCCAATCGGGGTTCTAGTCATTCCCATTTTGATTCCTTAGCCTTTCGTCACCTTGAGTTTCTTTCTGAAATGCCCAGTGATGCATTTTCCTGTCCCATCCTGTGACCTTCTATTAGTTATTAATACATTATCGATCTGTTTGAGCCATTACAGTCAATATAGCTCAAATTTCTAAGTGTAAAATGTATATTTTTAGCTGCTATCTCTTCAGGATGCAGAATGAGGGAGATTGAACCCATATTTTGTCATGATCCCTTTTTCCAGAATAAGGTGGTTTTTAGACCAGATCCTTCTTTTTTGTTTAAAGTGGTTTCTTTTAAACTTTTTCAGAATCTGGTACTTCCTGTAATCTTTCCTTCTTCTTCCTTCAGGAACAACGTTGGCATTACTAAGATCTGCCTAGACATCGATTTTCTATATGGACAGAACCTCTTCTGTTCATCAGTTAGGTTTTATTTTAATTTGATCTTCTAGAGAAACGTTAAACCCTTGGATCAGAAAGCAGATTTTCCTAGCCCTTCTCTGTTTCAGGGTCGCACTACCAGGAGCATCTTCTCTTCTTGTGAGGCTTTTAGGGGTGCTTCCATAAAGAACAATTTTGCAGCAACAACCTGGGCTCTCCATCACACCTTTATATCAATCTATGAATTGCATATAACTTGTTTTTTTTCTTCTTTCAGATCTTCAGTCTTGAGTTCTACATAGTAACTGGTGTCAGGATTGCATTTTGTGCAATCAGAATAAAGCACTGCAGGCCTATTTACAAGCCCCTATCACCACCACAGCGTCACTTCCAGTGATGCTGTGATGACGACAGGGGCATCGCCGTACCTACAATGCAACTCTGCCTTGTAAAGAAGGCACCCTTTCATGCTGTATTTAGCATTAAAGGGGGAGCAATGGGTGGTGCGTGGCCGTTTCACCACAACACTCATTGATTTTCATGCTTCCTTCTATTTACAAGGACATTGTTAATAGGAGGCAACGCCGAAATTAAGACCAGGGAAAACCTGGTCTTAAACAGACGAAACAAGGAGAAATGCGTTATTGCTCCTTGTTTTTGCTGTTTCCATGTGTGCTGGCTTGTGCAGCACACACAGAAGCAGCAAATAACCTGTGATTGTTTATGTGCAGGAAGATTCCCCTTCCTACACAAAATGTTTTAACCATGTCGCAAATTCTGCCGCAGTGCAGCACTTTGATCAAGTGGGTGGGGCTGCGTCAGCCGACGGACGTGCCCAGCAATACGGAGGTAGTGCTTGCGATGGCCGTTGGCTGACAGAAGCAGCGAAGGGTTTAAAAATTGTTGTTTTCAACTTCTAAGCAGCACACACAGAAGTTACAAAACGGCATTTAAATATTGTTTATGTGCAGGAAGGAGGACCTTCCTGCACATAAACTATCTTCCCCTCAACACAGGCACCCACTATGGTGCAAGGGTGCCTGCATTTGGCGCTAGGCATCTAAAGTTGGCACTAGAACAGGGGGAAACGCAGGGCTGCACCATATTCTAGTAAATATGGTGCAGCCCTGCGAAGTGACAAAGCATGTTAGCCTTCTTGGCTTAACATCACGCTTCACCACTCTATTGTAAATATGCCCCTGGTTGTCATATACTTTCTGTGTGTCATTTTGTTAGAAATGTGTCACTTTTTACTTTTGCTTGGATACAATGTTACGACGTAAGAACTAGGACAAAGAAGATGGGTGTGGAGGTAATGCTCGGTTTCCTTACTGGTAATCTTCACTATTGCAAGTCCAAGAGTTCCTCGTCACAGCCCTCCATAAAGTCCCTTACATCCCTGAACTTGATTATGAGAAGAAAGTATTTGTTTTTATTATTTTAGTCACAACTAGTAAATCAGGAAGAGATGGAGTAAGTCACTCCTTGATGTTGACAGAAAGAGAAGGAGCTTGCAGGGTTATCAAGCTTTGAAGAGGTTTTTTAAACTGGAAAGGTGACATCTACATCAGCAGCGAGACAAAACTCCCAGCTCAAGGACTGACTTAGACTCAGAGTAGAGAAGATCACCAGTTTATTTATTTATTTATTTAATGCGATTTTATAAAGCGCGAACATTACTCGAAGGTGTCAGAGCGCTGTACAAAAGAGTCAGTTGCGTTACATAAGGACTTTGGATTGTATGAGTTACATAAGAGATACAAACAGAAACAAATTGCAAATGTACAAGTTGTAAAGTCATTCAAGGAAAATATAAAAACAGAAGAAAATTGCAGATGTACAAGTTGTAAAGTCACTCAAGGAAGAGATACAAACGGAAAAACTCAAAACCACATAGGTATGGTAGTAAGTACAAAGGTCTACTACATATACTAGTGGTTAGAGTTCTATATATACAAATAGTAAATTCACACAAGTAAGTAATCCGAGCAAATAAAGTTTTATGCTCATATGAAGCCTTAACAAAGAAAGCATATTTTTTTGAAAAAGCACATTTCGATATGGAAGAAGACGCATTTATTTCTTTTTCTCAAACGTGCATTTTTTCATCCGGCAGAAGGAAGAATTAATCCATTATCTATAGCTCTGGATATTAAAGTGACAGAGAGCTCTGAGACAGGGGAGGGCAGACGGTTCTCACAGCCAACGGGTCTAACTACGATTCATTGCTTAGTAATAAAAAGGTGTCACGAAGAATTATTACAGTCGTGCATGGGAAGAAAACCTCAGCGGCCATTCGTGATTTGATTCTTTTTGCAATTGGTGCAGAAGAAATTACAGCACCCAGGCCTCAGGTACATTTATTTAGGTGGAAGTATTCTAGTGCCGGCTTCTTTAAGTGCACTGTGGTAATAAATCCCATATGTGTAGCATATTTAATTTTTATAAACAATAGGGCTTTCATTGCAAATATCGTTTCTATACCTAGGAATCAGGTTAAAACATTCTCCACCAACGATTAACAAGCATTGACAAAGCAAAGTTGTCCGTTTTTGTAAAGGGGCTTCTTTGACAGGCGAATTTATGTGTATGGTTGTTGGCTGAGTGAGTGGGTGTATATGAGAAGGAGTCAATGGTCTATCATTGGTTGATTGAGTGCATTCATTGATGAATGCATGGGCGAGTGAGTTCGTGGACGGATAGATGTGTGAGTGAGTGAGTGAGTGAGTGAATGGATCAAAGGCTGTAAGAACAGATGTGTGATGGATGACTGATTAGTGAGTGGGTTCATATTTGTATGAATAACACATTGCTGGAGTCTGTCACAAAAGTGACGCAACTCCAGCAATGTGTCCTTTCACATGGGGCAAGCACCATGTGAAAGGGCCTGCATCAGTCTTGCGTCCTAGAAGTGGCGTAGTGAAATCTGATAGATTTCACTGTGTCACGTGTATGACCCTTTCTTGCATCAGAACGCCCCCCTCCTGCATACATTATATCTGGCGCAGGTATAATGTGGCACAGGGGTGTACAAAGTGACGCATCTACTTAGATGCGTCACTTTGTAAATATGGTGCAACAAGGCACATTTCTTATGCTGCTGGTGCGTCACAAAAAGTGACGCACCGGCGTTGTAAAAGTGACGCACAGCTTCGTAAATAAGGCCCTCGGTGTCTAGCAGCCTCTGAAGATTCTCCTGGTTACCAGAGTTGCATGCTGGTAAGACCTACCAACTGGCCTTGTCCCACACTCTGCGCACCCCCACTCCTGTGTGGGGCTGGCCACTGATCATCTTTCTGCAGCTCTGCTGTGCTGAGTTCCTACGAACCAGAGACCGTAACAGCACAACAGACTCTGCCACGCTATGTGTCCTGGCCTTACCAGTCTGTCTCTCCCAATGTACCAAAGACATCCTTCATCCGTAGCGAGGCAGCAAGGAGCAGAACTCAGTTCACAGCAGCTCTCCCCCATGGGGTAATGGGGAAAACAAGCGGATTTATAACACGGGATCATTAAAAGGAAGTCAGCAAGCATACCTTGCATTCCTCCCTGGCTATGAAATGGCCCCTTATGTTTAATTCGTCTCTTATTTATGTTGATGGCGTTTGTGTTGTTGACTGATTAATGGTGGCTTATCTGTAATTCCAGTTCTGCTGTCATGGATGAATGGCCATCTGAATGTGCTGCAAATGCTTCCAACAGCTTGTCACTGATACCCATGTCCTTCAAGAAATGTTGCTATTATTATTATTATTAGTACTATATTTTTGCAACTTTCCTTAGGCACCTTGGCACTAGGAACAGTTTAAAGAAATACAAAAGAAAACAAAGAACTAGGCAGACCATAGAGAGTCGCAATATAACCTAGGCCATAAAGTAGGAATAGAGATAAACAGTGCATTAAATATCACAACCGTTTTAAAATTGTGGATGCTGCATATGAGCAGGAGAGGATCATTTCATGGCTTAGAAGCAAACAGACGAATGTCCTGTCCTCGCACCCAGAAAACACTGAAACCGAGGAACATGTAGGAGGACCTCTGAAATGAATTGTCGTGATCGTCCCAGCTGGCAAGAGATCACCAGGCATGACACAAGGAGAGATTCGGTTTTGTGATAAGCTCTGTAGGTCAGGCAGAGAACCTTAAGATTGATCCTTTACTTAATAGGGTGATGGCAAAGTTGTGCCTCTCTTGGGAGACATGATCGCTTTTTAAGACCTTTTACTAGCTTAGGAATAACCTAATCTGGATGGCAGAGATAAAGGGCATTACAACATGCTGAAAAAGGACACACATATACATCTTCACTGACCAAACATCCCCCCAAAATTACAAAGTTGAACTTTCTTTAAAAGAGAGGATATGATGTATACAGCATAGATTTTGGTCATGTCCAGGTTTTCAAGGAGCGTTGCCCACTGGGGCTTTATTTTGGATTCTGAATATTATACGGAGACATTAAGAGAACATTTATGAATCCAGGTAATATTTTGCCCATAAGTAACTCACGGGAGGAAGTTCGAATCAGAATAAAAGGGAACTGTCTGATTAAGATAAAGGATCATAAATATTACCAATGGATGTAAGATTCATGCTTATGAAATGCATTTAATCATTTTACAACGCAATTAAAACTAACAATGAAAGAATTAATTGGTTGTAGCATTTCTTTTACTTTCATTACAAGCACATGCCCTTTATCTTTAAAAACTAAGGGCCATATTATCAAGAAAGGGGGATACATTATCGCCACTTTTATCCGCAGGAAACTGCAGATAAAGCGGCGATAATGGGCTTGATAATAGGCCTTTGTGAATCCCCATAGAAGCCCAGGTTGTGGTGTTAACCTGGGTATCTAAGGGAATTCACAAGTGCATATTATCAAGCCCATTATCGCCGCTTTAGCAGCAGTTTCCTGCAGATAAAAGTGGCGATAATGTATTGCCCTTTCTTGATAATATGCCCCAGAAAGATATAGATGGAGCTGTGAATACTGGAGAAAATCTTCGTAGCTCACGTTTTGCCTTTGTTGTGTGTCGATGCACGTGCTGGTTCATAGTGCACCCTCCAGTTTAGTGATCTGAAAGATAGTATATAGAGTTAGTAATAGCATAGTACATACAACTGTACAAGTATGTTTTTGCTTTATATATTTGTATATTCAGGATAATGTATTTCATCAACTTCCACTGTAAGGAGGTGTCTGTGTGCTGTTTTTCTTCCAAAGTACTATATCCCATGCACTCCCACTGCATAGCGGTGAGTTCTCAATATTGAGTACCTAGAAAGTTGCACCCCATTGACTCGCAGAGTTTCGTAGGTGAGTGCTTTTTCTTGTGAAGTCAGATGCAGATTTACAAGCTCCTTGCGCCACTTTTTGCATGTTAAAAGTGACACAAAAGTGGTGCAAGGGGCTTGTAAATCTGCCCCTCAGACTGTTGTAACCTATCTATTCTCTGAGATAATTGTACATTCCTATGCAGTGAAGCTGCTGCACACTACTCACTCTCTCCGTCCACAGATGACTTGTCGTTGTTTCGGAAACAAGTTTTTTTGCTCACCTTGTGCCATTGGAGTGATTTAAAGAGGGTGCACCATGTGTCGAAGCAGCCTTCTCAGATGTTGTTACGATGGCCACGCATCATCGCAGAATGCACGAACGTAGAGCTTTGGAGGTGATTGGGGGGGATGACGCTAATTTGTGAAACACAATCTGTAAGATAAAAAGGAAGTTAACATTGTGTGTTACTTCTTTATCAAAGGAGAGAGGTAGTGAGAGAGTGACTGCAAAGAATATTCGCAGCTCACTTTTCTGTTACGGGTGTGTTTTTCACCACGTGCCCTGAAGCTCTACATCTAAAAGATAGTGAAAGAAAGATGTTATGATTGTTATTTGTTACTATCTTAATGTGGAGTAGAATTACATCGCCTTTTCAGATACCTTCCCTCCCGCATTTAAAAACAACTATTTGTACAGTTCCAACTTGTTTAATAGGCTTCGATTTTTGAAAAATTACTATAGTGGTAATGTTTTTATGTGGTTGTGAAAGCAAGTGGTCGATCATCATGAGCGTCCGACATTTGACCGATTATAAAAACGTTCCTGCTATTGAAAAAAACGATATAAATGCAATAAGATACATTATATAGGACTGCTTACACCCGAATCGCTGCGTCGCCTTTTTGTATCCAGTCTGCTGCACCCCATCGACTCCCTCCGATGCACACCCAGGCCTCATTGCTCACCTTTTTGTGGACAGGACATCTTCTACATCATGCAGGTCCGCTCTGCCACCAAGAAGTATCACATTTGATGCTGAGTCTTGATATCGCTATGACTAACGACATACTTGTGCGCCCATCATCATCGCAGGTTCCTTATCCGCTCAGTCCTTGCCGTACCACTAACTCAGTGACCAAAGAGGCCACGCACGTAGTAGTGAGCCCTTGTACTTGGTGGTTCGGGCCTATATGAGGCGTCCGAACCACTAGGACGGGCCATGACAGCGCTTGGGATGGGAGCAAATATAAAATGGCATAGAGCACGTGCATCCCGTCTTTTATATTGGTAGGGTCACGTGTGTAGTGATGCATGTGCTGGATGGGTGTGGTGTGGGTGTATATCAGGCATGAGGGAGTGTGTGTGTGCCGTTCTGACAACTAGACCTGGAACTAAGAAATCAGTAAAATGGAAATCTGGGCAGTGTGCGTTTTTGGTTTTTCCTGGAAGCGTAAGTGGAGTGGGCTGGAGTGGGCTGGCCTGACGTATGGCAGTGCTGCGCGAGGCTCTCAACCATGATTACAGAGCAATGGGCGTGGTTCAGTCGTTAGCTATATGAGAACTCAAAGGATTCGTGTGTCCATTTTGTAGTGCTGACGTAACTCGCGTCTTAAACGCAAATGTATAATAATGTTTGTAAATTTCCACAACATGGCCAACATGGAAGGTACAGTGTATCACTGACTCTATATTCATTGATAGTTGCACACATAAAAGATGGTGGACATGACGCATTTCTGCAATTATTAAAGTGTGTTGTACATTCAGTGGAGTGTTGTAGTTATAGTAATACATGGCTGAGAAAGATTTAAGTTGTAGTTTATGGCACATGAAGGGCAGCTAATATTTACGTGTGTGATCATTCAGGTACACTGTCGAACTTGGTGCTGGAAATCAGTGTTTGAGGCTCGGAGTTGCGTCCACATCCTGTTATTGTAGAGCAATGACATAATCTACGCGTGCCTGAAAATGTACTGTAAATACAGTGCTCATGTAAATTGCTAATACAGTTTTGGGTTGATTTTGCACTATATAAATATGCAAAAAAAAAAAAGGTGGAATGGTGCACACTAACTGTCAAAGGTAAGAGGGTTGCATACGCTATATATAGCAAAATAGAATGTGGTAGGGCGCAGGAGCAGCATTTTAGAAACATAATAAATACACAGACACAGATAGATAGTTGAAGTGGGTACGGGCATGTGTGCACGACTCCATTTTATGACGTTGCTGTTAGTAACAAGTAGAATAGTAATCATGATCATACGCAGATATTCCATCGTAAACAGTTTATGACTTCTGCTGTACTAAGGTAGGAGCACTATATGTGAAATAATACACAGAAGATTCTATCGTAAAGGGTTCTTGAGCTGTGATACACTGAGGTAGGGGTGGTTTGTGTAGAGTCTGTGATGATGCGTGGTTCAGGCCACGTGGCGATTATTTATGGTGCACTGAGTTAGTGGTACGTGTGGTGCTCATCGTGTGCTCACCCTGCGATGATGTGTGGTTTGAGCGGTCTGTACTCAAAATATTGAGTGTTTCATACTGATCAGAATGAATTTGAGATTAAAAAAAAACTACCATCTATGGATATCAATTGCTCTGCAAACTAGGTCTACTGATTGCTCTCCATAACAAATTAAACATTTGCATTTCACGCAGTGCATTCTAACTTTCTCAAAATGGGAACGTATGTCTGGTTGCGATGTTGAAGGTGAATCCCAGAGGCACTTGGTATTGCCGGTGGTGCAGGTACATTTTAGCACTGTGTTCTACTTTCTTTGTAAACATTGTTCACAGGATGTAGGGCTTAAAGGTGCATGTGCATACTAGCAGTGCCACAGGAGTATTTTTTGTCTGTGCCTTAAATACTTAATTCCTTTCTGTCTGTAGTGTAGATACAAAGCTGAATTCAAGTTGTGAATCCTACTGTCCACACTGTACATCAAAGCTACTATTCAGCACAGTTATATAAGAATTTTTGTTTCACTTATTTTAACAATATCTAAATACATACAGTATAATTTACTCTGCATTAAATACATCAAGGCTGAATTCCCTACTGTCTATAGTGTAGATGAAAAGGTGAATTTCAGTTGTAAACCCTGTTGTCCGCAGTGTAGATCTTAGGGTGGACTGCATTATCTGTAATCATGACTGAAGTGGAAAATAGAACATATATTCAGTATAAATGTTATTATTCAACTAAATCTATAAGTGATATAAAATAATTTTTTGAAGGAAGCATTATAAAGGGATATTGTGTAGGATTTGATAGGTGTTATACTTACTTTGGTTTGCACTGAGTTAGTGGTTTCTGAAACAAGGTTCTGTGGAGCCTGCGATGATGCGCGGTCCGGGCAGGCCGTACTGATACTAATGTTATTTGTCTTGCAAATTTTGCTTTAGTAAGACAACGTGATAATGATTTGGGGTGCACTGAGTTACTAGTACCTTTGGCGCTTGCGTGTACGTATCCTGCGATGATGCATGGTCAGGGGGGTACAGTAATTGGAGTAATGTGTTTTGTCAATTTAATTTTGCATAAATTCCATTTAAAAGAGACGGTATGTCTCACTGTGACATAAAACTGTTCACTCTTTTTTGCGATGATTTATTGTGCACTGAATTAGTAGTATGTTTGGTGCTGAGCTTGAACGTATCCTGCGATAATGCGTAGTGCAGGGGGGGCGAACTGGGAGCAATGTTTTTTGCCTAGTGAATTTCGCTTTAATAAGGCTACGGAGAAATGACTTGTGGCGCAGTGAGTTAGTGGTATGGAAAGAACTCCGCATGTGCGTATTCTGCAATGCTTTGTTGTTCGGGGGTCACAGTGGTATGATATCACTTGTCTACTGGAATGCGTCATGTACAATCGTCTTTCTACCTGAATGGTGAGTCCTCACAATGTAGATCGAAGGCAGTAGTTATCATTGACATCAAGAAATTATTTATGTTGTATCTTTTCACAAAATCTGGAGACATATAGTACTAATAACTCTACCTTAAAAACAACAAGGCTAAATGTCATGCTGTTCGTAGTATAGACTGAAAGCTGAGTAAAAAATGTGAACCCTGCTGTCTGTACTGTAGATCGAAGGCAGAAATATCGACAAATGATTTTTGTCACTTATTTTAACAAAATCAGAACACATATAGTACAATTGTCTCTGCATTAAATAAATCAAGGTTGAATTCCCTACTGTGCGTAGTATACATGCAAAGTTCACTTCAAGTTGCAAACCCTGCTGTCCGCAGTGTAAATTGAAGGCAGTAGTTGACACAGACATTGAGGAATGCTTTTTTTGTCACATACTTTAATAAAATTTGAGGACACAGTAAAGTAAAGACTCTGCCTAAAAGAAATGGAGACTGAATTCAATGTTGTCTGTAGTGCTAATGCTCCACTGGTATCAAGTGGTAAACTCCGTTGATCGCAGTGTACATTTGAAAACAGTACTCAGTACACTCATTGAGGAATGTTTTATGCCGCGTCATTTAACAAAGTTGTCTCTGCCTTATAAAAATCAAGGCTAGCTTGAATGCTGTCCAAAAGTGTATATGGAAAGCTGAATTCAAGTTGTAAAGCCTGTTGTACGCAGTGTGGATTGAAGGTAGTAGTTGACACAAACATCGAGCAATGCTTTTTGTTACTTATTTAAACAAAATTTGAAGACATATAGTACAATTGTCTCTGCATTAAATAAATGAAGGCTGAATTTCCTGCTGTTCATAGTTTAACAAAATATGAGGTCGAGATTGAATTCAATGTTGTCTGTAGTGCTTCTGCACCACTGATATCAAGTTGTAAACTCTATTGACCGCACTGTAGATTGAAGGCAGAAGTCTTTTAGTCTCCTCATTTCCTCTCTTGCGAAGTTTCCCGGATGTTTTGTCTGAAGATGTTTCCTCATACTTGCTGTTGCACAAGACTATTTTTTTGTAGGGTCACCCCTGCACAGCACCGCCTTGCAGATTTTGCAAGTGACTTTGGTGGCATTAACATTCTTCTGCATCGGAGGAAAAGTAAAAAACTTCCAGACAATTGATGTATACTTCTCTGGAGGGGGAGGTTCAGGCACAAATTCTTAATTTCGAGAGTGTTCTGAATCAGAAGATGCTTCATTAGTAGCCATTTGTCCAACTTTTCCCTCACAATGTAGATCGAAGGCAGTTGTCAGCACAGATATCGACGAATGATTTTTGTGACTTATGTTTAAAAAATCTGAATACATACAGTAGAATTGTCTCTGTATTACATAAATCAAGGCTGAATTCCCTACTGTCCATAGTGTAGGTGGAAAGCTGAATTGAAGTTGTGAACCCTGCTGTCTGCAGTGTACATTTATGGCAGTAGTCCACAGAAACATCGATGATATTGTAGAATTGTCTCTGTATTAAATAAATGTAGGCGGAATTTCCTACTGTTCATACTTTAACAAAATCTGAGGACATGGTACAATTGTCTCTTCTTTAAATAAATCGAGAACTGTATTCAATGTTTTCTGTAGTGCTGATGCGTAACTGGTATCAAGTTGTGAATTCTACTGACCGCAGTGTAGATTGAAGGCATCACTTAGCCCAGATACTGACGAAAAATTTAGATCCAAAGTTGAATTCAAGTTGTAAACCCTTCTGTCCGCAGTGTAGATCGAAGATAGTAGTCGATACAGATATAAGTCTGCGGTGCTGTGGCGCTGAGTTCACAATGGGCCTGTATCGAGGAGGCACATGGTCCTGGTGGCAGCCACGTGGCAGGGTGCGGACCTTCACTGTGGCACAGCCTCTTTTCTTTGCGGAAGTGAACCACGCCCAAGGCGTAGCCCAATTATTTGATAGGTGAAATATTCACCAGTGTCTGAGATAATATGGTTGCGTCCACTATTCAGTACACTACACGTATCAATGGTATATCTACACACGAAAAAGTTTTTGCTTTGTATAGTGAATTGTGTTTAGTATTTCACCGGTAGTCTTAGCGTTGTGTACATTATTGTTGATGTTCGAGTTCTTTCCCTTATACATACTTGGTTGCTACATCTCTGTACTTTGAGCTAGTGTGCTGTTGAGGGGATATATTATTTTGGGAATGTCCGTTGTCCTGTTTTGTGCCGCCTCTGAGGTAGTAGGAGGGAGGGGTCCGGGGAGTGGTTGTGGTGGTGGTGGCGCTGGGTATTGTGATTTTGGTGGGTGTCGGAAGTGTATAATTAGAACCTCTATCACATGTTGCTCTTTAAACATGGGTGTGAGTTGGATGTAATTCATGCAGTACACATTCGACGTTCTTACAGTAGTTAAATGTTGATGTTAATTTGTTAGTGGTAAGTGGAACTATTGCCTGATTTTTTAGGTAGCATTGCAGATTTGGTTTCTTGTTGAAAATATGGGGAAGTGGTCAACATTATAAGTAGGTATTGTCATTTAAAAAACCTTTGAAATTCACTGAAAAAACCATAGGTTTCAGGCAGGTTATAGTTAGGAATTATCATTTAAAAAACCTTTGAATTTCACTGAAAAAAATAGGTTTCAAGCAGTTTATAGTTAGGAATTATCATTTAAAAAAACATGGAAATTCATTGAAAAAACCATAGGTTTCAGTGGTGTTATAGTTAGCTGGACATTTCACTCATACAAAACCATTGAAATTCCTCTGTTACAGTTAGTTCTGATAGCTATAAATTGTGCGCCCTCAATCCACTGCTGATGATGTCACATATTATATCATTCATGACATG
The DNA here is from genome assembly GCF_964261635.1 of Lissotriton helveticus. Classification (NCBI taxonomy): domain Eukaryota; kingdom Metazoa; phylum Chordata; class Amphibia; order Caudata; family Salamandridae; genus Lissotriton; species Lissotriton helveticus. Next base: position 1,583,540,455 of record NC_136067.1, on the reverse strand, counting down.
GTCAGTACATCACTGATGACATCACTGATGAAATCTCAAATGACATCCAGAAGTCCAGAAAGACAAAGAAAAGTGTAGAAAGAAGCAAGAGATATGCAGAAAGAACCAACAGAGGTGCAGAAAGAGGCCTTTTTGCAAAGTCATCCTGTGCCCCCAACTTTTGGCTGACTGGTACTGGTGGTAACTGATTCTGACTAACCAGGTCTGGAGCAGTGCTATGCTGAAAGACAGTTAGAATACAGTGAAAAAATCTACATACACTAGGATACACTATCGATTGGGATTGACATGGCCTCCACTGTAAGGCCCTAGTACATAATAAGGCAGGGGGATTAAAACTACCTCCAAGTCGGAGGTGCAGAAAGAGGCAAGAAAAGTGCAGAAAGCAGCAACAGAGGTGCAGAAAGATACAAGAGAGGTGCAAAAAGAAGCAAGTAAAGTACAGATAAAGGCAAGAGAGGTGCACAAAGAGGCAAGAGAGGTACAGAAAGAGGCTGGAAGGGTGCAGAAAGAAGGAGAAGTGCAGAAAGAGGCAAGAGAATTGCTTAAAGAAGCAACAGAGGTGTAGAAGGAAGCAAGAGAAATGCAAAAAGAGACAAGTGGGGTACAGAAAGAAGCAAGAGCAGTGCAGAAAGAACAAACAGATTTGTAAAATGAGGCAGGAGGGATGCAGAAAAAGGTAGAAGAGGTGCACAATGAGGCAAGAGAGGTACAGAAAGAGGCAGGAGGGGTGCAGAAAAAAGGAAGAGACGTGTAGAAAGAAGCAACAGAGGTGCTGAAAAGAGGCATGAAGAGTAGAAAAAGAACCAAGGTACTGAAAGAGATAAGAGAGGTGCAGCAACAGGCAGAAAAGGTGCAAAAAGAGGGAACAGGGGTGCAGAAAGAGGCAAGAGAGGTACAGAAAGAGAAAAGAATGGTGCCGAAAGAGGCAAGGGGTAAAGAAAGAAGCAAGAGCAGTGCAGAATGAACCAACAGAGGTGCAGAAAGAGGCATGAGGGGTACAGAAAGAGGCAAGAAAAGTGCAGAAAGAAGCATAAGAGGTGCAGAAAGAGGCAATAGAACTGCAAAAAAGGGCAAGAGGGATGCAGAAAGGGGCAGGAGAGGTACACAAATAAGAAAAAGTGGTACAGAAAGAGGCAAGAGGTTTGCAGAAAGAACCAAGAGAAGTGCAAAAAGAAGCAAGTGAAATGCAGAAAGAAGCAACAAAGGTTCAGAAAGAGGTGAGAGGTGCGAAGAAAAATTAAGAGAAGGGCAAAAAAGAAGCAACAGAGTTGCAGAAGGAGGCAACAGAAGAGCAGAAAGAGGCAAGAGATTTGCAGAAACAGGCACAAGAGGTGCAGAAAGAAGCAAGAGTAGTGCAGAAAGAACCAACAGAGGTGCATAAGGAGGCAAGACGGATGCAGAAAGAGGCAAGAGGGGTGTAGACGTTTGCAAGAAAGGTGCAGATATAAGCAAGAGCAGGGCAGTAAGAAACAACAGAGGTACAGAAGGAGTCAAGAGGTGTGCAGAAAGAGGCAAGAGCAGTGCAGAAAGAAGCAACAGAAGTACTGAAAGAGGCACAAAAGGGTGCAGAAAGAGGCAAGATAAGTGCAGAAAGAAGCAACAGAGGTACAGAAAGAGGCAAATGGTGCAGAAAGAGGGAAGATAGGTGTAGAAAGTAGGGCTGGGCGTAGTTTGCGTAGTGCCACTACGCATACTACGCAGAATTTTGGAAAATAAATAGTGGAAAACGGGGGCGCGTCCTGAGGGTCCGTGTGCCCGGTACAGGGGTCCCTCGTGCCTGGGCAGACTCCCTGATCTCCCCGGCCTGGTTGGAGCCCGGGAGCCCGGCAGCCCCGGAGCACTGCAGCCCCGGAGCCCCAGAGCCCTGCAGTCCCCGAGCCCTGGAGCCCCGGAGCCCTGTAGCCCTGGAGCCCTGCAGCCCCCGGGGCCCTGCAGCTCCCGAGCCCTGGAACCCTGGAGCCCCGGAGCCCTGCAGCCCCAGAGCCCTGCAGCCCCGGAGCCCTGCAGCCCTGGAGCCCTGCAGCCCCTGGAGCCCTGCAGTCCCTGGAGCCCTGCAGTCCCGGAGCCCCGGAGCCCTGCAGCCCTGCAGCCTCGGAGCCCTGCAGTCCCCGAGCCCTGGAGCCCCGGAACCCCGGAGCCCTGCAGCCCCGGAGCCCTGCAAGGGCAGGCTGGAGCCCTCCTGCGGAGGCTCGGGGCAGGCAGATTGGCGTCATTTCAGGTCCTGCCATCTGGTCGCCCCTCTCGCCTCGGCCATCTGGTCGCACCCAATGCTTTCCTAGGGGGCGACCAGATGGCTGGGCTTCCCTGGAAGTCCCGATGAGGTGCCATTTGCCTCCCGGATCCCAGGCAGGGCTCCAGGAGGTCGGGCACATTTGCGCCCTGGGTCCCCTCTGTCACCTCGAGTGCACGGATTACAAGAAAGGGGGGTAATTTTCCTCCGGATTACTAGGGGCAAGGGTATGCCCGGACACCCTCCCAGGCGGGCGGTTCCCTGCCAGGGACCAGATAGGCTGTGTTCCCGGGCAACACCTCCCAGGTGTCCGGGGCTCCCTCCTCCGGCCCGCGGCATAGCAAAGTACTCGGGACGGGCTCCATGGGTCCTGGGCCCTGCAACACTGGAGCCCTGCAGCCCTGCAGCACCCGGAGCCCTGCAGCCCCCGATCCCTGGAGTCCTGGAGCCCTGCAGCCCCGGAGCCCCGGAGCCCTGGAGCCCCGGAGCCCAGGAGCCCCGGAGCCCTGGAGTCCCGGAGCCCTGGAGCCCTGGAGCCCTGGTGCCCTGGAGCCCCGGAGCCCTGGAGCCCTGGAGCCCTGGAGCCCTGGAGCCCTGGAGCCTCAGAGCCCTGCGGCCCCGGAGCCCTGTGGCCCCGGAGCCCTGGAAGGGCAGGCGGGATTCCTCCCACAGAGGCTCGGGGCAGGCAGATTGGCCTCATTTTGGTCCCAGCCATCTGGTCGCCCCTCTCGCCTCGGCCATCTGGTCGCACCCAATGCTTCCCAATGGGCGACCAGATGGCCGGGTTTCCCTGGAAGTCCCGATGAGGTGCCATTCGCCTCCCGGATACCAGCCAGGGCTCCAGGAGGTCAGGCACGTTCGCGCCTAGGGTCCCCTGAGCCTCGCGGTGCGCACTTGTCCCCAGAAAGAGGGGTACCCTTCCTCCGGATTACTAGGGACAAGGTACTCTGGGACCCCTCCGGGCCGGCGGTTCCCTGCCGGGGACCAGATGGGCTGTGTTCCCGGGCAACACCTCCAAGGCGTCTGGGGCTCCCTCCTCCGGCCCAC